>NC_132806.1:16220035-16837471 GCF_048594095.1 Paramormyrops kingsleyae
AAAAGGCTTTAAGAGTCATTACCTGCTTGGTGATGATCCGATACTTCTGGAAGTCTTTAGGTCCCAGCTGGTCGTCACGGGTCAGGCGGCTCACCTTGACATCAGGGTACCTGGCCTTGACCAGCTGAGAGCAGAAGCGCAGGAGGACCCCGGCCACGCCCTTGCCCCGCTCCTGAGGAGCCACCCGCAGCCCCTCTACCAGCACCGTCTCACCGTCGTCGATCACGCACACGGATTCCAGGGCAATCTGTGTGGAGGCGGGGGAGCAGGTAAGGAGGGACGTCTGGGAAAAAGCCTGCCTTGTGAATTTATCACATAACTGAAAACTACTCAGACCAGAGGGCTCAAGATCACTGTCTCATACTTATGTGTTATGTAGTAATTATATCATTCAGTCTTTAAGACAACAAACTGAATTAATGACACTTTTGTTATAATCAAAACTGATCAATGTTCAAGGCTATGTATTGTAGACTTGTATGTATGTGCATATGTATAATTAAAAGCAAATGGCAGCTCAATTAGGGTGCTTTTCCACTGCACCAAGTACCGTATTTTTGGTACAGTACTTTTGGTACTTTCCCTTTTCCATTGACTTCCGGCCAAGTACCAGTACCAAAAGCGCCAAATCAGCTGGGGTACTTCTTTGGTACTTTGATTCTTTGGGTTGGGACTTGAAACGCTTCATTTGTTGATTGGTTATGTAATTAGCCTATGATGTCATTCGGCGCCGGTATCAGTTTTTACGGCAGTGGAAAAATAACACTTTGAAGTACCAAAGTTTTAGTACTTTCTCAAAGTACCAAAAGTACGGTACCTGGTGCGATGGCAAAGCACCCTTATTTGACAAAATAGGCTTAGCAAATAAAAATATTTGGGCTTCAATATTATCTTAAAAGAAATTTCTCCCATTTTTCCCTATTTTTTCCAGCCTCTGTATTTCACTACAAAATTGATTGCAAATTTTATGTATAGGTTACAGCCTGTCCAGTTACTAGCAGGGGTCACTACTAGTCCTCCGGAACCCTCCTGTTGGTTCCTAGCTGTGTCCTGTGGTGATCCCCAATCCTCATGTGGTCCCAGAGACCTGCCAAGGAGCCATCCCCGCTTCTCCCGAGCCTTCAGAGTCCAGCTGGAGAGGGGCCACACCCTCTTCTCTCAAGCCTCCAGAGCCTGCCTCGGGATGGGCCTCGCAGTCCAAGTTGCACCACATCGCCTGCCCCGGATCCTGCAGCAGCTGTGCCGCTCAATCCTGATTCAGGAGACGTCATTCCACCTCCAACCCAGGTGAGGCCTCTCCTCCAGTTAGGACTCTGCTCTGGGATGCTCGGTCCACTGTGTTTCATCTGCCATCCAGCTGGGAACTTGCAGCTCACCTCCAGGTGCCCCGGCTGTGCCCCGCTCGCCTGCTGCCTCATCCCCGGAAGTCTCGGCGGGTCCAGTCTCATAACCAGCTGTCTCACCGACGCCTGACTCATTTCCTGCTGTCGCCTTGCTGGCCTCCTCACCATCTCCTGTCCCTAGTCCTGCTGAATGTCCTGCCCTGTGGTTCTGCCCTTTGGGACTTGCCTGGCACCCACTCTTTGTGCTCAGAATTACCCCATGTTCCTGGTACAGGATGCTCTTCTGTTTGTTGTCTTGGTTCCATTGTGGTATGGTCTCTTTCCCTGTTGCTGATCCCCAGTCCTCATGTCTGAATCGTATCAGTCCTTCACTAGGCTGGTATATACATGCTTACCAGTCCGGTCTTCCCTGTTCTGTCATTGTTCCCTGTCATCTCCTTAAATTATAAATAAAGTCCCCTTCTGGGTTTTTTCCTCCACTCATGTGTGCATTCTGGGGTTCTTTCCACCTTCACTCACCTTAATATGTGACTATACACATAGATACATACAGACATACATAAATACATACATAGATACATACATATATGCATACATATACATATACAGATGCTCCTCCACTTACGAACGAGATACGGCCGTTCATAACTTGAAATGTTCGTAAGTCGTTATTCGTATAATCATTTTAATCATTTCAATAATCATTTTAAGGATATACGCAAGTACTAAGAACTAGGATGCTGGGAGTATGCACGCTACGCTGCTGCGTCAGAGGTCCTACTAGGCGGAATTGGGGCGCAGAAAAAAAAATTATGTTCCAGACAGGAAACGGGAGCCCAATGAACACAATTTGGACTTATAGTCCTCTTCGTTTGTATGTCTGAAAGTTCATAAGTTGAAAGTTCATATGTAGAGGAGCGTCTGTATACATATATATATATTTATCTTGTTTTTGGGTTAGACCTTAGTATTGGCATCTGACTGATTATGGATAAAACAACAAAATCAAGAGATTCTTTGTTAAAAAGGCCAAGAATGTACCACTTTTCCATCTTTTCTCGCCAAGATGACCATGCGATGGGGTTCCTGGAGCCAAGACCCATAGCGAGTGGGCAGGTAGTCCAAGCCACCGTAGATGTCCTGACTCATCGCCATTATCTCATCAAAGTCTTCCTCGGTTGCCACAGTGAACTGCAGCCCAGTCTGGGAGGGGAACTCAGGGAGGAGGGGGCAAGGCAGGCTGTTCTCAATTTTCATCCTGTAGCCTGAAAATACAGGTAAGAGGAGGATTGAATCAGCAAGGGGAAGAAGGACCTCTGAGTTGACCCCAAAATTTCACGTGATATCAGTGCTGTACTCATCATACATCACTGTTTATACACATGCTGGTCCAAATAATACTTCAATACAGATAGGAGATGCTTAAATGGCGTTCTGTATCAAACATTATAGAAAGCCATTGATAGACAAGAATCATATAAAATATCCTCTTCTGTCTTCTAATCTGGAAGAGAATTTTGACATCTATTCGACCAAGGAAAAGATGAAGTTAACTGGTATTTATGATTGTACTATCTAACATTTCTATTCATGATGCTCATTTGTATGAATTACTTTATATCCCTAATTAAAAAAAAATAATGTTGATTTCAAAATATGAAGCAAAATTTGTTTGTAACTTGTTGACACCCAACATATTTGCCTCACTAACAACAATCCACAGTCTATTTAAAACATTAAACTGTTCACTGACAGCTGTGTAAAGACTGGTTTCTATTTGTGGTGCTAATGGTGTCTCATTATGTTGTTTTCGGTTTATTTTGTAAAGTAGTTTCCTAGAAAATGTGTTTTTTTCACACTGATGAAATAATGAATTTTAGGAAATACATGATTTTCGTTGGATAGAGTCAATATGCTGGTCATACATAGCTAAATGGCTAGTTATAGAACGTAGAACTGTATCAGGTCTGGACTGCAGATTTTATAGCATGAACTGTAAATAAAACAGATCTTAAAGAAAAACTACTTGTTCATTGTTTACTGAACTACTTTATGTTCTCTGAAATAAGTGATTGGTTAGAAAATAAAATTACACAAGCTGGTAATTTATCTAGCCACAGTGTAACAATGGCGCATTACTGATGATCATTCCAGCACAAGGGGTGTAATGGTACAAGCAAATCATGGCTCAGCACAAACCCCAGTTTTCATTTCACGGTTCAATGCAATTTCGGCAGCCGGGAAAATGTAATATGTTTTTAAATTATTATTACAAGTACAAACACAATTAAAAACCAAACCCAGTTGTAAACCAAACAAAGGGCAATATATAGACGTATGTGTATAACAAAAACTTATTTGCACATTGTAAAATATGCTAAATATATAATAATTCAAAAATGTGACTGGATTATAACAATCATAATGAACTGAATCCTGTATTCTCTACTTCCGAATATATCGCATATCTGTCGCAATTAACACCCCTAGCTTTAGTAATTTTTTAGCCCGGTTTGAACTTTCTGGCAAAAGCACCATAAATTATATTCAAATTCGGTATAACAGCCAAAAGACAGTCTTGGTCTTATGAACTACACTATCCTCAATGCTGGTGTAATTTATTGGGAAACCAAAATATTCCCGAGATACTAATATAAGTGATGTCGGGGGGGGGTTCATCAAGCCTCTCGCTTCGCCGTTATGACTGACTATGACCAGCCCTAGACGTAACCTCCCAGCCACAGACTGTGACCAGCCCTAGACGTAACCTCCCAGCCACAAATAGCAAAATGTCTTCCATGTTGAGCATCTACAAAAATGTATTCATTCAGTTCATTGTGTATTCTGAACTGAAAATGATGTAACCGAAAGGCACACGGAGAATGTGCATACTGTTACAGCTCTATCCAGCACGAACAGAAACCAGGCCGGTTAACACTGCAGAGCTACTCCTCGGCAGTCACAAAGCACTGGTTTCCTTTCCAAGTCTCAATGACTGGGCTGACTGGAGTGAAAGTCAATTTAAAATGAGCAGGCCAGGAATTGGATTGTTATCTTCCCATTTCATAAACTTTGCAAACAGGTCCATGAAAAAGTATATGCTTTAATAATATGAACATTTCTAATTAATAACGCTAAAAAATAACAGCATGGTAGTGACCAGACGGCCTGTCCCCGCTCAAGCTTTCTGGCATCCTACCGCTGCCCTTCGGAGGACTTTGCCAGCACTAATCCCTTAGCACCCCCCCCCCCACCCCCCCAACACGCAACAGCCATCCTGTCCGGCTTCCACAGACAAAAACACATTCCTCCTAAAGAAGAATGGGGACAAAACAAACCCACAGCAAACAGAGACAGGCAGGGGGCAAGGGTTAGAGGATGGGGTGGAAACAAAGGTACGCATACCAGATTATCTGGTGACATCGAAGGCCTAGGTGCCATCATATCTGTGACTCGGAACCTTGGTGCTCAGCCAGTTTTCCAATACTATACACTAACCATCATCTTACATCTTCAAGTTAAATATTGTTAAAGACGATACTGGTCAACTTTCATGGATCCTAAATGAATTAAACTTTATCCCCAAATTTACATTTATTCTGCAGGTGGTTTCATCCAAAGTGACGTATAACTGGGATGGCAAGGTCAGGCAGTGCCTGGAGCAATTTGGGGTTAAGGGCCTTGCTCATAACCCAAATGATGATGTCATCCCGCCCACCCTGGGATTTAAACCAGTGACCTTCTAATCATAAGCACAGGTTCCCAACCCACAGAGCCACTAATGCTTCCCAAAGGATGCAGCTTTGTTTTGTGTTGTTTGGTTTAAAAGAGAATTGCATGTACTGTGTATCTTATTAACAGCAGAACCGATCAGAAGTAAATGTGTGAGCACAAATGTTGCAGTCTTTAGCACAAACCCACTCCTTTATACCCAGCTGGCAGTCAGCTGATTCTGACAGCCCAGACCAGCCTAGACAGCCTCTGTCAGACTGGATAAATGCTGCCCGTCATCCTCAATTCCAGCTGGCATCCTTTTTATGTATACTGACTGGGGCAATAAACCGATTCTCGTTTATTCACCTCCATTAAATTTTCCAAAATTAAATACCAGCCCAAACCTGAATATGTTACTGGAATGTTTAAGGGACACACTGTACCAGGAAGATGAAGGGAGACGTACCAATGAATGGTGTTATTGTTTTTTTACACCTCTATATATATATACAAAGGTTTCTTACACATCTATATAGATGTTGTAGGAATTAAAATATAAAATATATTTATTATACATAGAGGGAGTTTCATACTACATTTTATTGTGCCTGTTATGAACAATAGCATTCTATTCTATTCTGTTCTATTCTATTCTTCTAATTGATGATGATTAACACACCTATGCATCAAAATGAACACCCCCTCCGCAACACACACAGTGGTGATGCAAATGATGAAGATGAGTGAGAGGCTGTTAGCTGTTACAGTAACGGAAAAATACCGGATTTTGCAGCTGATCTACTTGGACACTGCATCTCAGTTTACTAATCTCCTGGTGTAATATAGTGGACATTGTGACAGATGTGTTTCAGTGGCTCTGGATTTAAAATGCTTTTTCTCTTAAGTCATAAAAATAATAAAAAATGTAATATTAAGGTTTGGGTAAAGCCAGGGTGAAGCCAAATTGTCACTCACCCTGTCGCTAAGGATTTTCCATTGAGCCTATCCATATTTGGCACTATGTGCAATATCCTATACAATGCAAAGGGCTTTAAATTTTTAAAGTTTATTATTTCATGCAATTTGAGGTGTGTGTGTGTGTGTGTGTGTAGGAAGTAAGATCAACATATATGTTAATAAGTACATATATGCGCATATACACATGTATATATAAATTCGTTCTAAATATAAATTAGCATGTATGAATCAATATATAATGCTGAAGGAACATGTTTCACTGCAGAAGAGAATATTGCCCATATATGGAGAACAACCGTGTGAGTCAGACCATACCATCCATCTGTATGAGCATATATAGCGTAAGTCATGGCCGGTGTTTGCATTTGTTGTTAGAATGTGGTGTCAGCTTCACGCCAAGTCCCTTCTGACATAATGCCCCCTCCAGAAGTGCACAAGTGTGGGGAGCAAATGGTGCCAGTCAAATTACAGAAAGACTACAGACCACTAGCAAACGTGACACTTCTGGCCCTGTAATTCATATGGCCAGTGAGTGCCTTAGAACATTGCAAAGCAAAAAAGTGGGGTCAATCTATTTTTTTTGTATGTACATCACATATGAACTTCAAGAAATATTATTCATGACACTGGAAGTCATTATGTATGATGTTTAAAGTGCTGTGGCTGGTGTTATAGTTACCAACACATTTGAAATTTGAGTTATAAGTTGTATCTACCTTGAACAATGTGCTGCTGAAAATGTGAATCTTCTCATGTTACTTCTTGACCTTAAGGAATGATTTAATATCAGCTTAATCTCATCGACTCCTGCATTTACTACAGTCTAAATCTCAGTACAACATCTCGCTTAGATAAACGGTTTGGAAAATCGTGAGAAGTGACCTGGAAATGCATAAGAAGCCATGGTGAGCTACTCCACCAGTGGACTCGTATTTAGTTTGGCTCCAACCCCCCCATAAATTGACCATTGCCTTTAAATTATTAAGTGCCTATACAATGTATCTTTGACTTCACAAACATGCATGTCAGCCATGTATATTTTAATATATTTTTTCATGCATGCAAACCTACCAGAAACTCAACATCTTGTTCAGAGATGGCTGGAACAGAAGTACAAACACATGGAATCGCGTGACGGAATGGAATCACGGGCCCTGGGTTACAAAACCCTTAATCGAGGTACTTAACCTGAATTTCTCAAGCATAATATCCAGCTGAATAAGGGAGAGATCTGCGTGTGCTGTTGGGTAAAAGCATCAGCCATGTGACAAAATAATGGGAATATGACATAATTACCAAATGTGGGTCAGGACTGGGTACAACTCAATGTCAATGTCAATGTCCTTGAATCGACTCCAGCAGGAGGCTGTGGTAGCAGAGTTAGACCATGCGTTCCTGCTTTTGCTCCCTAAATGACTTTGCAGAGCTGCGCCAAAGCTAGAGACCTTTGTGGTACTGAGGCAGAACAGAAAAATGTGCACAATGCCAGGTACTGCAGCAGCTACGCATTCCTAAATTACCACCCTGGCTCCTGGGAAGGCTTGGTGCGATGCATCCAATTTTGCTGCCTCCATTAGAAGGAAAGAGAGCGAAGATCAGGCAGCAAGCCGTTAAAAAAAAAAAAACCACAGAAAAGAGAGACAGGGAGATTTCGTGAACAATTAACATGAGCTGACATTAAAAGGATGAGCAGGTTGGCAGACTTTTAGAAAATTGTTCGCCTTTCTTCTGCCCAACAAATGTGCATTGATGTGAATAATTGTTTGCAAATAGAACTCTCTCACATTCAGTCCCAAATTCTAAAGCACCAGGGGAATTAGTAGATTCCACACGCCGCCTCACAGGAACACACACACAAAAATGCACTGTGGCAAACGAATCAGAGACAGTGTCAGACACACTGATGTGTTTCCGATTCCATCCCAGTAAATTACCGCATAAAATAAGGTAAAGATTCCATCAGGCACAAACTGTGGCATATCACATCACAGCCATATACATCCACATAACCATCCATCATTTGCGAGTACATTATAGGTACAAATGCATATAAAGGTATAGCCATTTATGCACAATATAGTACATATAATATCAGTGTAGTCAGCCTTCACATGTGCTTCTGCTTTTATTTTGGCATAGTCGCGGCAGACCGTGATGATATGTGTCATTATGCACCACTAGATTTAGCTGTTACAAGGACTGCTTGTTCCCAAAACTCAGCAGAATGACCTACCTTTAACAGTAGTCACGCCTAACATATGTTGCCTTCATATGGTATTGTAACTGAATAATATACAAATATAGCATATCACCATATCAAATGGATCCATTTTCTTCATATTTTTCATCCCTACTGTAAATTCCTTCTTGCATGGAATATCACTTGCCTTCAGAGACTTGATGGATTTTTTAAGAGAGCTAAAATTGTTCATTTTAATGATATCACCTTTTTTTCTGCTGTGTGAAGGCCTTACTGAAGTGGTAATGCAGGGTGATACATATGGAAAAAAATGCTTAAAATCACTATTAGCATTATGTGAGGAACATTTTCAGTGCAGGCTATACATAAGCTACACATGCATCATACAAATGTCTGTGCAACTATTTACTGTGATGGGCTCAAAATAAAGGAATTTTTAACGCTGGTATCTTAATGGCATTGGTTAAACGGACACACATCCACGTGTATATATATCGATGTGTAGCTTAAATAATACACATATAATTTTGTGGTAAGATGTTATCCCACCTAATTCGGGCTCTTGGCTAAATTCCTTAATTTGGACCAGACAAAATGGCCGATACTAGATGGAGGGGGGATGGGACGGGATGGAGCGGTCGAATGGGAGATGGAGTGAGATGAGAAGAGATGCAGATATTGAGAGAAAGGGGACAAAAGGTGTTGAGAACTGACATTAATAGACGAGCAAATGGACAGACATGTTTCATGAGAGATGCACAGGTCTCACAGCGCAAAAAAAGCGTCTGGTTGAACCTAATAGAATAACTAAGCGAAGCAGTTACAGAAGATGCAATATATATCACGAAATTTTATTAATAGCCGGCAACAAGAATAATTTCGATGTTAAGAGATTGCATGTCTTCTTGGCAAATATACAATCAGCTGTACTTACTGTATTTAACGGGAAGCAGGATGTCACGGCGCTGCAACCAGTCGGCAGGTGTTGGCTTCTTATGCAGCCGTGAAAGAGGAGAACGATAAAGTACAAATTCTGTCGGCTACTGGATGGGGTTTTCTGTATAAGAGATTATTGGTTTGCCCCTCCTACATCCATCCGTTTCACGCCCCCCTACCGCCACCCGGCATTGTAGTAGCCACCCCCCAACACACAGTCATACCCCACCCCCTTCCTTGCGTTCGTTCTCTTTCGCTCATGCCACTTGAAAAAGATAAATGACTGAGCCTCGCGTTAACACTTACGCCGCCGAATAATTAACCAGGTTATCAATAAAGGCAAGTATACAAAAAATCCTACAATTTGTGTTTATTAATTAATCTAGGTCCCATTAATATGCTTCATGTGTCTGACGTGGCCTGGAATCCTAGAAATTATTCTAACGCTTCAGTAGCTGGATATTTATCCAATGTACCTTTAAAAATGACCGCTGAATAAGGAATTAATTCATCTGCGTTAACAATCACAGCGTATTCCGGTAAACGCCTGCGTGTCTGTAAGGGGAAAGCTTGCGGATCTGACTTTGAAAACAGTGTTACAATTATTTTGATTAGCAAACATTCACTCGTGTCCAATTTACATATCTTTCCTGCGTGTCACCTTATAAATTCTTTGCACTTAATTTGAACTTACGGAATGCGGCTTGGATGATTACCAAAATATCATGATGATGACTTATTTTGGATAATATCACGGAAAACTCACGATATCATACAAAGGACTTCTCTTCTTTAAAATAATTCCAAGACTACAGAAATCTAATATTTATTCCAAATATACGTTTAAAGGTTGTGGAAAACAGTACGCGACCCTCGGATTTGTTTTGGATCCCTATTTCAAATCAAAGCCATTTTTCCAGGCATTTCTAACAGTTTTGCTTTAGTTGTGATGTAAATATTCAAGGTTTATTTATTGTTGGCCTCTAAGTTGTATAATATTTTAAAAAGCCCTATGCTTCTCTAATATCATAACGTTATTTGTTTAAAAAAAATAATTGTTTATTCCTCTGTTGATATTTGCCGTTGTTAAACTGTTGAAGAGCCCAGTCGTATTTTCTCTTAGATGGGTAAACCTATAACGCAGACACGTCCGTTGTGGAGCGGAGCTGTCTATAAAGGCGGTGCTGAATTTTTATTCTTCTCTCTGGAGTTAATCGGTTGCGCTGCAAACAGTAATATTAATAATCAATATATTAAAATTGTGTTATAAATTCATATTTTTTATTTACCAAGATTCAATGTGCGTAGATAGAACAAACCATCTGATGTCTCGTCAGCGGTTAATCCAAGATATTTTAAATACGAGTGCATTGAAAGTCACAAGCGGAAACAGATGGCAAAAAGTGGGAGAAATATGTCTCTCCTGAGTGCTGCTTGCCGTTTGAGAACAGTCGTGATCTTTTAGGGATATCTGAGGGTCTTAATACAAGCACGTAGCCAGGTTGTAAAATTACGCGTTTGACCCCCACCCACCCCGGCCAGTATTGATCTCTGAAATCTTGTGTTTTAATCATTCGTACCAACTTCTGTAAAATGCATAATTCAAAATGTAGCCATGCTTATGATGGCTACATTTTGATAATGACACTGATCCCATGATTGTTATATTTTGAGTACGTGATCTCATGTGTCACTCTTGCGGTTTTAGGTAGTGAATTTAGGGCAGGACTTTAATTATTTAACACTAAAGAAGCTAATTTTTCCTTGGAGCTCAAATAACCTATTCGTCTAAGTCTAAATATGTCATGGCAGGTGTGTATCCCTCCATTGATTATTTAGAATATCATTTATTTATGTGTGTGAATGAGAGCACGTGCTCATGTTGGAGAATGTTTTTATCTTCTATTTGTGTTTATACGGTAAACGCACAGTATTAACACTCAAGATATGAATGCTTATACTGCATACATTTAATTATTTCGTTGTGTATGAGTATGAAAGAGAGAAGTGACTCTATCTGCTACTTCATTAACCATGTGAACTATTTTTGAACCTGCGTCGCGTTTTCATCAAAAAAAAATAAAGAAGCCTTACCTCAAATTATTTTTATGTTTTAAGGACTTTCAGTGCAAATCAAGTCGTGGCATTTATTTCAAAAGTCCAACTCACTAAGAAATCCAGGCACAGATTGATCAGTTGCTGAAAAGGTTTTAAGGATGATCCAGATTTATTAGAAGGTAATACAAGCTAGAGCAAAGCACAGAGCACCAAAGAACAGACAAGAGAATACTTTGCAACCTGGTTGAGGTCATATGGATTGAGGTTTTAATGGGTCATACTATAGCTAACATTATGGCACAGATAACTGGAACAGTCAATTCAATAATTGCTATAAATCCTGTGTTGGCAAAACCAAGGGTGGGTGTAATGGAAATCCACAGTGAGGAAGGGGTGCAAGATGTCCACCACCAGAACCCAAGAGAACTCCTCTGGTCCCCAGCCTTCAAGTTCCACAAAGTACTGTCGTTAGCTATGGCAGCGAGGTAGGCTGGGAGGAAGTGGAACAGGGGACTGTGTGACTGGTTTTAACAGTAACACATGGGATTGATCTTGTACTGGGGAGACAGTTGGAGATCAGGCACTGGGTTTACTAGTCAAATGATCAGAAAAAAAATTCAACCATGGAATTGTAAGGAAGTCTGTAGATATGCAGGACATGCTGTCTCCATTATGGCTGCAGGAACAAGGAAGAGATGTTGTGCTCTTTCAAGCCGGTATCTCCACACTTCAAATACTAGTTTAATAGCTAACAGTTGCTGATTGCTGGTGTCATAATTCCTTTCTGCAGATGTGAGGTTTCTTGACAAACAGATACCGGGGGGTGACTTTCACCTTGTATTTAGAAAAGAACTAGTCCTACACCAGCTTCAGAAGCATCTACTTCTGCAATAAAAGAAATGGAGGGTTCTGGAAGTTTAGGAAAATTGATGGACTAGATCTTCAGTTCCTCAAAGGTGAGTATGTCTTTTCTTGTCAACTTGAGTTTGTAGGAGCCTCCTTTTAATCTGATTATGATGGTAGCAATGAGAAGATACCCAAAATCTCAGTATTCACTTTATTGTCAACAGTTTATGCCACCCTTTCACTGCTTCTACCTTTAAGTGGTCCATCTGTGAAACATGAACACTAATCAAATAACCACAGAACCTGGTATCCATTTAAGAAAGTTCACAAATAAACCGTATGTGTCCTTCTTGGCTTCAGTAAAAGCAATTCTGGATATCATCAATATACACAATAATCTTTCTAGGTATTCATAGAGGATTTGAAACACAAAAGGTGCATTGACCAGACCATATGGCATTAGTAAACACTCTTAGTGACTGATGTGGGTGTGAAATTCCATCTTCCACTCATCTCCATCACATATCCAAATGAAATTGTAGGCACTTTTCAAGTATTTATTAGCTTCCTGTCATGGTGATGCACGGCGCAGGAAGAAAGAAGGTGACGATCCACTGAATGGCTCCAAGACAACAAGAGTTTATTGAATTAGCTAAACACACTGGGAGGAAATGCACCAAAACAAACGGACTGTGATGGGTCAAAAACAAACAGGAAACAGTCCAGTCTAAAATGAAGACCATGAAATAATCACAACTAAGGAACCAAGGAAAAACAGGGAACACTAATAGGAAATAAGCCAACCAAACACATTGTACACATAGACAACAACTGACTGGGGAAATTAACAAAGGCAGGCACTTAAATACACAGAAATGCACCATCATAAGAATCAACCAATTAACAAAGGAGCAGGACAATAAGCAACAGGTGGAATACATCACGACTAACAAACACAGGAACTAGGAAACATTGGCAATACTGAGGGCTAACACTATGTAAGACAAGGAACAAGCAGAACCAAAATAAAACAGGGCACTTACAGTGTGAATCAAAACAGAAAGACAAAAATAAACCATAACAGACAGTAAGGAAAAACCAAAAGTGAAGGAAAAAATGAAACCCCATAAATTAAATTAAAGGTGAGACTGGCCTCAGGCCAATCTAAAACCCACAACTGGAGGAGTGAGAGTTTTAGAATCAGTCACTCAACCCATTAAGCTATGTGGGGGCCTGGGGAGCGAGGAAACACAATAGGGACTAAGATCTGCAAGACAAAGGGAACAGGCTGGCCAGCGACACCTGCTGGCCAAATGGGAACAAACCAAAAAGGATAGGGTCGGTCCAGCGCTGACCCTGACAGCTTCCCTTAACTGCTCCAGAGTTGCAGGGACTGGAGGTACAGCGTAACAATACTTCACCGTGACTTCACTCAGATTACAATAACCAATCCATAGATGGAGACTCTCTTCTCCAAACAGTAAAAGCTGGATGTTGGGTAAAACTCAGGACCTGTGATCAGGCTCACAGATACCACTGGACTTGCACACTGCACTGGTAGAGCAAGACACTGAAAGAAACAATAAATTCTTTGTTGGATTTGGTGACAACAGGGTCTTGGTGCATCAATGGTGAAAAGGTGAGCACAACCTCAGAATTAGGTATACGATGACCGAAATAACCGGTAACAACTGTAGTGTTACTAAATAGCTGCTATAATAATAGTGGTGCAGTGGTTAGCACTGTTGCCTCAAACCTCTAGGACCGGGGTTCCATGTGTGTGGAGTTTATATGTCCTCCCCATGTCATCATGGGGTTTCATTTACAGTTGGCACAGTGCAGTCAGGCAGGTAATGTTCTGTCCACTAGACTGCCAGACAGAGACGCGTGATACTTCACTCTATAGAACATGTTTCCACTGCTCCAGAGTCTAGTGGCTGCTGCATTTGAAGCCTGGCATTGTGCTTGGTGATGTGAGGCTTCCATGCAGCTGCACAGCCATGGAAGCCCATTCCATGAAGCTCCATGCACACAGTTTTTTGTGCTGGGGTTAATACCAAATGAAATCTGCAATTATTGAGTCAACATGCTGTTGGCGACTTTAACACAGTATGCCTCTCAGCACTCGGTGACCCTGCTCTGTTACTTTACGTGGCCTCCCACTTCCTGGCTGAGTTTCTGTTGTTTCTAAACTCTTCCATTTTGCAATAATACCACTTACAATTCACCATGGAATATCAATCAAAATTTCACAAATTGACTTATTGCAAAGGTGCCATCCGATGGCAGTACCACAACTGAATTCACTGAGCTCTTCAGAATGACCCGTTCTTTCACAAATGTTTGTAAACCTGACTGCAAGGCTAGGTGTTTGATTTTATATACCTGTGGCAGTAGGTCTGAGTGGAATACCTGAATTCAATAAGTAAGAGGTGTGCTCCAAAACTTTTGTCCATAGAGTGTATATAGAGCAGTGGTGATTTCTTTAAGACAAAAGGCGAAGCAGAACTTCACCAAAAAATAAGGGAAAAAAACTAGCATTCAAATCACATAAAATATTATTTGAATGCCAATGTATAATCACAACAACCATTTGCACGTGAAACCAAATGAGAGTGGCTGTTCAAAAATGTTTGACAAAGTGTTGTGCAAAACAGTGCCACCCTCAGGTTGATAAAAGGAATTACAGTGAAGCAAAACATGCCTCACTAAGCTGATAGACCTCAATGTATTTGTAATCACCTTCTATTTAGCAGTTATGGAATATGACACATTTAAACCCACCCAGTCAAGCATGCCTCAGTAGGTCTTTCCAGTCATGCAAGTCCTTGATACAAAGATGAACAACACTAATTATCATTCTATCATGGTAATTATCAATACTGACTGATATGAAAAAAATTATCAAGACAAAATACCATGATATGTACCTTAACACCTACTATACATTAATAACAAACATTATATGACTATACAATTATAATGTTTGTTATAATATGATTATTAATGTTTAATGTTTAATTAATGTTTGTTATAATATGATGTTATTAATGTATATCAAAGGTGAGCGGGTATATTAGGATGTTAAGGTATACTTACACTGCTTATGAATGTTCTATGAATGCATTATGATTGCATTATGAATGCATTATGAAGGTTCAGTTAATGTAAAGTATTACTAGATTTTTTGGTATATGAAAGCTCTAAAGAACTTATCAAGGGATAAAAATATATATATATTTTGTTTTTGCATTTCTTATATCCAGTTATACATAAGGGAAGAAGTTCCCCATGCCATTCCTGCAGATTAGTTTCAGTTCCAACTCTCAGGTTAAATCCTGACAACCAAACCCATAACTGTGTCATCCAAGTTATTTTGGATACACAAGCGGGAGGCTTTAAGCTTAAATTTAGTCAGAGCCCAACACAGAAAAGGAAGAAGGGGTTATCTAAATATAACTGCTAGGAACACAGAAAATATATTCCTCTCCAATAGTGACACTGCGTTGTGACTCTTTATGGATTAGAATGCCTGCCTCTCTGGAGGAAGGAGCTGATTCTGCTGAACATTAAACACAGAATATTAAAGTTCTAAAAGAAATCTATAATCAATAATAAGAAATTCAATGTACTTATTATGCATACTACATTTGTATCCTTTCTTTTTTTTCCTTTAGTGGAGCTTTAACAATTTAGTATAAGCTCCTCTTGTTACTTGATATCTTGTATGAATTTATTTATTCATTTAATTTATTGAGTAATTGAGCCAGATCAGATAGGGGTGAGCAAAATGAACCATGTACATTGGCTTGAACTTCATAATTAGATCGTGGCTTTTTTAGCTAACGGTATATTGGTTTGACTAATATGGGTAGCAAGGCGGTTCACTGCACCAGTGTTGAAGGTTCGAATCCCATTCTGTGAGTTAGCATGTTCTCTTTGTGTTGCACAGGTTTCCTCTAGGTACTCTAGTATTTTTCCATAGTCGAGAGACATTAGCAGTTAAGTAATTGGCATTGCCAATTTAAACCAGGGCCAGGAAATTCATCTCATTAACGCATAGCATTAATTTTAAAGTCATACCGCATTATTATATATTTAATCACATTAACACATGCAGTATTTTGATACCCAGATAGGACAATACTGTAATATGTGTGGTATCACCAACTACTTTCAATGGAAAGTAGCTAAAGCCTGCTTGAAAAGGTGCTAAATGTCGCTATATGATGCCATGCGCTAATTAGGATATGGTGACATCACTGTGTTGTATTTGAATTCCGCTTAGTGTCAGATGGTGTCAATACTTTATACTGTATCCATTTGCTTCTGCTTCCCAATAAAGCTATTGTCATTTACATTTTTTAAGTTTCTGTTGTCAGCTAAGGTTTGCCCAAAAAGTTGTCATTTAGTGGCTTTTTTCTCAAAAGAAAGTCTCTAAAAGGTTCTGAAAAGTCACTATATCGAGCTACAAAGTAGCTAAGTTGGCAACACTGAGTATGAGCAAAGATTTGTAACAGAGACCTATAATATTCCTTCCTGGTTGTAAGGTTATAACATTGCACAGAATCCCAGAATTCAGAGCTAAAATTCAAACATTCAGTTAGTGTTTCTTCACAGAGAAGGTGATGTTACATGTTATATTTAATTTTAAAAAATTCTAGACAGAGGCATACATAGGATAAAAATATTGTAATTTGCAGTATTTGTTATTGACGGCTTATGCCTTAAGATCTTAATATTGTTAATGTTATTAAGTGCACTTTCATTGGTTGTCAGGAGCCATTTCCCAAATAGGTTTTAGATTTTGGATAGATCATGCGCTCCAAATGAAATAGTGTTTCGATCGTCCTGTTAATGCTGTATACCTGTCATATTTCCATCTGTGCATCTGGCCTTTTTAAAATGCATTGAAATTAAGCTTGTATTTGCTAGCAAGTGGTATTTTTGTACAGAATAATCTGTACATCACAAGTTAAACCATTAAAATATTTTAAAATGGGTTATTCTCACAAACTCAAGAATTTAAAAATGAGCACAAAACTAGATTAAATGTTTTTAAACTTTATTGCTTGTAATTGCCACAATAAACTATTAATTTGTAAATATTTATGATTGTAAGTTTTAATATTAGGAGCAATTCCAATTAATCACAGAAAGTTGCGCAATTAATTGATTTTGGTTTTTTTTGTTGTTGTTGTTAATCAATTCACAGCCCAAATTTAAACCAAGTAATGCTTTTAACACATTTTACTACTATTTGCAGGTGTTTACCACCAGGGGGCATGATGAAGAGATCCTTCCAGATACACTATCTGGAATAACAAGAAAAGAGGATGCTGGAGAAAGATGGAAATATTGGGTGCCTAGCTTGGAAAGCTCTACAGCTTCCACGAGGGAGTAGAGGAGTAGGGAATTAGACAGATTGGAATATTTCTCAGATTTGTTCACTAATTACCGTTCAGTGCTTTTCCAAACTGAACCAGTGGTGCTGAGCATTCAAGGTAGGCGTAGAAGGGATAAGGTCAGCCCTCAACGTAGGAGCTAATCGATAGGCTTGTGGTGAGTCTTGAAGAACAAGGTGACCATGTTAGGATGGGACCAGCTTTAAAGTACAGAGTGTCATTTTTATGATTCATCTCTCTGGTTTTATGTACTGTAGCAGTTCGTGCTGGATTTGGGATTCAGTATCTATTTGTAGGCAGTAAGGTGACACAGATGACTGAGAGGCTGAGACGATCCTCTGCAGCCATGGTCATGTGAGGGAACTGGCTAAGCAGCTTTTCCAAGGCAGGACCACTGCAGAGCATCCGTGTGGCTTTCCAGAAGAACTGTTTCTGCGTCAGGCTGCGGCTCAGCATACATTTCAACACAGACACACAGAGGTCAGCTCTACATTCACCACTGCATAGGTACCCCCACCTGAATACAGCCATATTCACGAGAGCACATATAAATATAAAAAATATAAACGCACCTTTAAAAAAAAACATTCAGAGCTAATGCAGATATGCCTGCACGAAGCTGGTAGCATTTTTTTGCATTCAAAGCAAATACTTGAACCCAGTTATATGATCGGAAGGCTGCCAGTTTGAATCCCTAACTCAGCAGAATACTCACATTGTACTGTATACACCCCCCCGCACATGGACACCAAGTTTCACTCTTAACTGTATGTGTGTGTCTCAGAAGTAGTGCACGATGGGATATGAGAAAAGAAACCTTCAAATGTACCTATACTTGTGCAAATGAAGCATCATTTCACTTTTGTTTTGATTCGGTCTTTAAAAAAATGAAGCTCTTTGCTAACTGGAAAGGCTATGGTTCTGTTTAGGCTGTTTGGCTATTAGTCATGTTGGGGTGGAGTGTGCAACACACAAGGAAAAAATAATATATTCCAGTATGATTGATTATTTATGTTTATCTCAAGTTCATCATGTTCCACTCAATGCACATTAAAAAAAAAAAACATGTTATGCATCCGGGTAATATCGTCAGCATACTTTAACATGGAAAATTGTCTTTAAGTGTTTTTTTTAGCCATGTGCCCATGATATATTTGGGTTGTATCCAGGTGACCTAAATAGTTAAAAATAATAGGCATCTGGAATTAAATAATTAAGTAACTTAGTCTGTGTACAAAATAGGAGTTTATTCCTAGCATTTGATGTCATAACCTTTCAGTCACAGATGCTTAGCTTACATGGCTCTACTTGATGACTTTCTAATTTCACCCAATTCCAAATAACACAGAGGTCACTGTTTTCCACTTGTGGATTCACTGAGACCCATATAAAAATAAACGTGAAAACTGACCTGCACAAGCACAGTTAATGCAGAAACTGTGTGTTGGTGCCAGAAACAAGATTGTCTATAATAAGTGAGCTTGCCCTTCATTCTGAATTTTCCAGGCTGAAAATTCTCCTCCCCCAGGAAAAATGAGCTTCGTAAGCTTCACCAAAACTTGACTAATAACCAAACAGCTGGAACAGGACCAAACCCTTTCCAAAATTACTAAAGAACTTTTTTTTGAAGATTGAAACAAAGCAGAGGATGGCACAGTTACCTCACACCTCTGGAGATTCCAGTTTCCACTGCAGCTCCACATGTGTGGATATTCTCCCCATGTCATTGCGGGTTTTAGGTGTGAACGTTCTGTGTGTTTCTCTTTTTGAGTTAATCCCTGGCTTGCGCCCATAGCTTCTAGGATAGGCTCCAGATTCCTGCAGTCCTGCATCAGGCGAACGGGTATGGAGAATGGATGGGGTAACCGGAAAATTTCACATGGCAACCCAGTCAGTGAAACTCAAATCTAACTTAAGAAGCAAACAAGTCAAAGAGGCCCAGCCCACTGTGCCCTAGGTAAAACATGCAATAAATGAATGTGCATCTGTGGCAGAAAATTCCTCATTGAACATTAAGATACAGCATAGACAGATAATACACTGTCTGGCCAAAAAAAGTCACTGTTTGAATTAAAATCATGAAGTACTTAAGAGCCAATGAGTGGCTTATTATAGCAGCTCAGCAACATTATGCAGCAATGAAGTGAAGTCAGCTGAGTACCTGAATCTCCCGAATGGCCAGGTTATCCCAGCAATGGATTTTTCTTTTCCCAATCGCATGGGCATATTCCAGAACGATAATGCCAAGATTCATCAGGCTGGAATTGTCAAAGTGTGGTTCAAGGCGCATGAGGAATCATTTCCACACATGATTTTGCCACCACAGAGTCTTGACCTTAACCCCATTGAAAGTCTTTGAGATGTGCTGAAGAAGACTTTACTGAGTGGCTCAACTGAACAGAAATCTGAATGAAAAAAAAGAGATGTTGTACAGTATAAGCACATGGAAACAATGCATTGATGAATGTGCACCACAATCAAAGCTAAAGGCGGTCCAAAAAAATATTAATGTGTGCAATATTAATGTGTTTTTTTGGCCAGGCAGTGTATTTTAATACTTCTTAGAGATATGTGTCCAATCATCCATTCATGTTGCATCACTTTTTTTGACTGGTTTTAAATAATAGAAAAAAATCTGTAAATATTTCAGGAAATGTGCATAAAAAGTGTGCAATATTCAATTATACAGGGAAATCCACGCAAGTATTTTCTGAACAGTTTCTAGTGAACAAGTAAACATTTAATATAAAGAGTATACCCCCCCCCCCCCCCCCGCCCTAACCAGGAGAAGCAGCTAGAAGATGGGTGGATCAGCGATAATGGTTATTATAGTGTTCTGTTACTGTACCTATTAATTAGTGTGAGACCACTGCTTCACTGTTATGATTGCATAATAAGAGAGTTGGCACTAGAATTTTATCATACCTTAAAAATTTTTATGGCATATAACCTTTGTACTGGCTACATTTAGTAAAGTGCATCATGAAACATATTCTATTCTCAATACTTTTTAGAACAGGAAAGGAACTCACATATTACATTCATGTGTCTGAAAAATGACTGGATTGATGTTTAACTGCATTACTGAATAAAGGATTCTTTGTTTTTGTTTGTGTGTCTGTTACGTGTGTTTGTGTTATGCTTGTGTGTCTGTTTGTTTGACCCTTATTACCAGTAAGCTGCTGCAACGACCAATCAGCTGACAGCTTTAAGCTCAGACTGCGAGCAAAGCAAAGCAGGCCAAGTTGGAGGTGCCTGCCTGAAGTGAATACATCCCCCGTGCTCTGTAAGCCTTGCTGTGCACATAAATGCAGGTTTAGTATAGTAAGCGGTATTTAAAGGGGAGGGCCGGACAGATAGTGGCTTACAGGGAAAAAGCACCACATTTCCCACCCTAATTTCTACCTCTTTAGTGCTACCCCACCCAAACCTTGAGGGAGTAAAAAGCTGATGACAGGCCTGAAAGTCTGGAACAAACATGCAGTATCGGCAGCGTGTATGAAGAAAAGTGACCTCATGGGGGAGACAGCGTGCTGCAATAAAGTGCACACATACACATTCTGCAGATGAAATGAACACACCAATACCCAGAGATTTTATTAACCTAAAGTAAAATTAAATATTTCAAATAATATCCATTACAGAGATATGGGATTAAGTACATTAACATAAAAAAACACTAGATTATGGTTATAGGTGATAATATTTTATAATCTGATGAATCCTTAAGCATCATATTTTAAGTTATGGTATAACATACTGTAACATTGAGTTACGCTATCAAAACTTTTACAGTCATTTGACTAAAAATAGTTGATAAATTGTATTAATTATTGATTATATGGAAAAAATCATTACAATTTTTACTGCTGTACTACCATTAGAAATTCTGCATTCCATGAAAATAAATGTAAATTATAGCTATACAAGTTGTTGTATATCAAATTATAAAAGAAACAGTTTTCCGTCATAATAGTTTTTTTGTTTTAAATTGCTGCATGTGCATCTATGGCAATCAGACAGGGATATTATTTGAAATTGCAGGCAAGCAAATATTTACATACTGAAAGGTAGAAGGTAATGCCCTCATTTGCCATATCGAGTGATGTTGTGTTTCAGGAAGGTCTCTGACTTCCTTTTAGTTACTTGGGAGGGGGGTTTTCCATGGCCCTGTCCCTTCTCATGGAAGTGGTTTTCCAGATGAATGGCACTGAGCCAAATCCTATCTCTGAAACTGGGAAATTCTTAGAAGATTCTATGCTTTTATCTTGTGGTTGACTTGTTTGAGGTGAGAAGAGGAGATAGTCAGCGATGGGTTCTGAGCTCCGCATGACCTTAGCTGCACAGCAAACAGATTAAACATGTAATAGAGGATGATTATTTATCCAGGCTCATTCCTCCTCATGAGTATTTGGAGTAATTCAGGCCAAGCTCTCCACTACATTAGCTCCCACCTGGCTCTTTACCAGGACTCTAACTGGAAACCCTTTTATTTTGTTTTGCATTTTGAAGTCCAGGTGCCTCTTATTTGAATCACACTGGCTGCTTTAGCAGGACTCCTTGATGGTTCCTGCAGTATTTGGTTTGGCAGCCCAAGTGTCACCATAGCGGGAAGCAATAGCGGGTTTGTACGTCGGCAAGAGCAGTGTTGATTATTGGGAGGGGTGAGGCTAGCGGTGTTTCTGGAAGGAGTATTTTGGGTTCAGGGATTAGCATTGTGAGTTTCAGAGCAGGATGTGACAGTTCATGTGTTTGCACTTTAGGGTGGCTGGGTGGGTCCATGCTGAGGTGCCAGAGGCTGCCGTGAGGAGGATCTCTCCACTCCTCATTTGTCCATTTGCAATGTCCCTTTCTTCATTTGAGAACTCCAAATATATGAATGGAACATAGTGCCAAAAATGACCATCACCAGTATACAAAGCAAAACGTTACAAGATGTTATAATAAGTATAAAACAGAAACGTGAATGGCAATTGTAAAACAACATCCATCCATCCTCCAGCTGCTTTCAGACCTAATCAGGGACATCAAATAATACAAAAATGATCAATTTGGTACTGAGACTTGTCTCTTGTTTGATATGTGTCTTTGTCACATGCTGTCACAAGCCAAGCTGCTGGCTCAGCACAGGTCCCTTTGCATGCTTTGCCATGTTTTGCCAAATGAAGGGGGGCATTTGTCAGTTTGTGTGTGTAAGCTGAGAGCTCTCACAAGGAGCACTTTAAGGTGTGTTTGTTGTTTCTTTTTCAAAGGTGGTCATCCAGCTCATATTTGGCCTGCAAAGATATTTTTGTAGCCTATAAGGTGCGTAACTTGTTTTCTTGGTACTATGTGTTCCTGGTTTTTGGGTATTTGGGTTACCTTGATTAATGTCTATAGCTAGTCTAAAACAGATCTTGGTCCATTGTAGCATTTCTCAGTAAACATCTTGAATCCAGAAAATATTGCTGTTACAGTGTACTAATTTTTATTAGCTACCTAATTCTGCTTAACATTTATTGCTTTATGTTATTTCAAAAAATATAATAAGGTCAATCAAAATATAGTTAAGGTCAATCAATTTTAGTATTCTTCCTGCTCTGTTTCAAAGTATTATCACCTATTTGGTGAATGGCTATGTAAGATGCGGATTCATACACAGTTCACACCAATAAACAAATGTGACTGGGACACGCTACGATTTCAGCAAAATGAGATACTGTTTCGAAATTAACAGGCAAAATGATAAATGGTCATGACATCTAAACAGCACTATGTAGGTGACAAAAATCATAAGTAAGCAGAGAATGATCCGAAATCATACAGTATATTAATGGGATTGAAACAAGACGACAAAACAAGAAAATGCATAACAGAATGAAGACAAAGGATAAAATGTCAATATGAGTCCTACACTATAATGCCACCTGGATCATAGCCAAGGACAAAAAAGCAATAAAAAATAGGTGGGTTCGGAAACACAGAGTTAAACTACACAAGTCTGTTTTCCCTTAAAGATTGAGAGTGAGCCGGAATGCCACACATTTTCCGGAAGACTATTCTATAGCTGCAAAGCTCTGTAGGTGAATGCTCTGCAACACAGCGTACCCTTTTCCACTATGGGAACTAATAGAGCAAAGCAAACTAAGGGGCTTGTATGGAACTACAGGATCAAAGAAATTCTTTGTGGCAAGGTCATCCACAGCTTTCTACTTTAGTAGTACCATAAAATCTATACGGAACCAAAAGCCAGCATACCAATTACAAAATAGGATTAATATCGTCAAATATTTGGTTCTAGTAAGAAATTTGGCTGCAGCAAATGTAATTTAGTTAATGACCCAGGGATACACTCAGACAGTGGAGCTTTACAGTGGTTCAGTCTGGGTCTTATGAAGGCATGAATTTGTTTTTCTGCATCATGGATAGACAGTAGCTTCCTAAGCTTGGCTATATTAATCAGATGGAAGAAATCTCAGTTAGCAACATTTTGAATGTGAGCATCACAAGACAGGTCTGCCCGTTCAGCTAATTACTCTATCCTGATTGATTGCAATAGAAATGACCCTCACTACAATGTATACTGTACAAATGCTCATCTAACAAATAAGGCTAAACCTCTGCTACCAGGTAGTATTAGGAGTGAACATTTTATGGGCTTCTTTAACAATAATGCCATTTGTGTATATCTTCTGTACACAATAGAATAAGAAGATACTATCTTATGAGCACAAGATTAAAAAATACCATTTTTTGGTAAGTAGTGGGCTCCATAGATTTGCACAAAACAGCTGATCTTGATTTTCTCACAGGTGCCTTGACTTTGATCATTGTGGATGCGCTCTGATGCGCTAGTCACGGCACCAATGATTTTGTTTATATCAAAGATGTGGACTCCAAGAGCTTTCTAATGATAGGTGACGCTAGTAATATTTTGAATGCTGATCAAAAATGTATTTTTTGAATCCAGAGTAGTTCAAAAACAAAAAAAATCGGAAGAAGTGAATGGGACTGTGAACTTATTGTGAATTAGTTTGTTTTGATCTGTGTCAACTGAATTTTGAGCTCATTCTTGTTAAGTGTCAACTTCACTACACTGTCCATGGCAATATACATTTAAAGCCCCAACTAAAGTCCGGCAGCTATAGGCTAAGGTGACACAGATGAGCTGAAAAAGGTGGTCAGATTCATGGGACAAGTCACACCTCTTCTGCACATATGCTGTGTATATTTTCAACTGAGAAGGGAGCTTCAGTCTCAAAAACTCAAATCAGCAGTATCAACTCATTCCATTACAGGCTCAAGTTGCAGATTAACTGGAGGTTAGCAGACACCCTTTAAACAGTTTGTTTTGGTCACACAAAGTTGACAATAGCTAGTAATCTCTTAACAGACACACCCGTGGATGACTACATAAAACCAGGACCATGACAGCAGTCACACATCAAGACGGCCAGAAGAAACCAACCAGGGAACCATCACACACTGAGACAAGATGGACCACAAATTTGCTTTCACCATCCTGGCACTGCTGCTCAGTCTCTCAAAGGCATACCCTGTGACGGTAAGTCCTCAATCAATCAACAGAGTGCAAACAGTCGCTCAGTTTCTGTATCACTCATGTGTCCGGACATACTCACATTTGAATCTCTCTTTGAACTTTCCTTCAGGAGGATGGTGGTGAGGAAGGTGAGTCCTAATCCATCTCTTATTACCACAGGAAATGACAAACACTTATTCTCAATGTGTTTGGCTGTCTCTCTTATCATTGGTGCACCTGTCTCACTCCAGTCATGCCGCAATGTTCTTCTCAAATTCTTCTCATTTAAGGAACCCATTTGGAGGACCATTTGGACCTATCCAGGAGGATTCTGGAGGCAAACAATGGTTAGTCTTAATGTCGCTGTTGTTGCATAGTTTCTGATAATAACAATTTTTTTCATTTTAATTCTTAACAACAGCTACATGCTGGAAATGTAGGTCTGGTGACACTATAATAATAATAATAATAATACCTACAATATATATCACACAACGCTTTGTGATCTGAAATAGAAAAACTATAGTCAAGACAATTTCATGAAGCCTTTTCACTTTCGTTTTACCCTGTTCTAAAAGGATCCAGTCAGATGCTGGTGGAAGGAGACCTGCTCATCACAAACACCAAGAACGCCATGATTTGCTATATGAATATCTGCTTGTGGCCGAAATCTGCAAATGGACTTGTAGAAGTGCCTTACGTGATCAGCAGTGGTTTTTGTAAGTGGATGCCAAGTCGACATTTCAAAAAGTTTACGTATGCCTTGACCCTTTAGGTTTTAAAAGAAAATAAAAGGCATCTCAATCGATAAGCAACTATGCTCTAGTGCGTACAGACATGAGTTCATATGTACTGTGTTCATTAAAATCATGCTACGCTGGAGAGTAAAGTTTTGTATTTGTTACTCATTTAGCATAAGAACAATTAAACACAAGATGGTTCGGCAACTTCAGTTGTCACTGTTAGACAACTGATCAGTGTTTTGAGAGCCAGTATTCATTATGCTGAATTGTTCTACCCTTCTGATGTGCTTCTGCTGTACAGCCACCTCTGATATACAGGTGATACAATCTGCTATAAATGCATTCAGCTCTAAAACCTGCATCCGATTCACCCCTTGGACGTCCCAGTCAGACTACCTCAGCATTGAGAACTTGTATGGGTAAGACTGACACTGTCGCAGACTTAGGACTTAGTGCTTGAGTGATAGTTCACAGCTTTCTGGAAATCTTCATTCAAAATAACCTGCATTGTTGCTGTACATTTCTGCTAACAAACTCAAGTTTTCTTTAATTCAGTCGGCTGTCTGTCACATGACACTCTCTGCATCACACTGCAGCATTGATCTTCTCTCTTGGTAGATGTTATTCCTCTATTGGTAAAATTGGAGGCAAGCAGGTGGTCTCTCTCATGGAAAGCACCTGCCTTATTGGCGGAATTGTTCAGCACGAGCTTAACCATGCTCTGGGTTTCTATCACGAGCATGTGAGAAGTGACCGTGACCGATATGTCAGGATCAACTGGAAATACGTTGACCCAAGTGAGTAACATCCTATCAGGGCCACTTAGCCTCTGAATAATATTGTCAAATAGCAATTTCTCTTGACAATTCCAGGATAATGTGTGCGTGGTGAACAACATCCACTGTCGCATAAGGACACAGGAAATCTCTTAAAGAACTCAACTAATACAGCTTCCAATTGTTTCACAGATGAGACCTTCAACTTTGACAAACAAAACACCACTAATGAAATTACTGCATATGACTATGGCTCTGTCATGCATTATGGAAGGTAAGGACAAGAGTCACGATGCAACAGTAAGGACACATATCAAACAAAAGAGTGGAAGGTCATTCCTTCAACTGCTTTTCAAATGTCAAAATCAAAAGTGATGCCCCTACCAACTCTCCATTCGTACAGGACTGCTTTCACAATTAAGCCCGGAATGGATACTATCACTCCAATCCCTGATGAAACTGCACAAATTGGACAGAGGAATGGACTGTCTCAATCTGATATTCTGAGGATCAACAAGCTCTATGGCTGCTGTGAGTAGAGAACGCATTTCATTCAGCTGCTTACTTGCACATTTGTCTGGAGATGTAGCTTCTAAACTCTGCATGGGCTGGACAGCAACAAAAAACATCCCTGCAAAGCAGCTTATTCTTTTTGTCTTACACATTTTCCAAATTTCACAGCTAACTTATTGCTCCTTTGCTATGTGTGTCTTCATCTTTTCTGACCATTTCATTCCCTGAAAAGTTAAGAATACGTTTCATTTCATTGTTGCAGAAAAGGATACTTAACTAGGACCCCAATCCTGAAGATGAAGAATCCCATCGGCGACCATTTTATCATTTTATTAACATTTGATGCAAGAGAATAAATTTGTGCCACTGATTCTCTTGTCTTACTGTCATGAAACTATTAAACTGTTAGCCTCTGTGAAACTGTCTACTTTGATTTCCATTTCTGGGTCACCACATCTCAGTGCTTTTCAGTTCTTAATAATAGCCACAATGTATACAAGTACTTCAACCAAGAACAATTACTTGAGTAGTGGAGACATAAATCAATACATTTGGTTACAGAAAGTCCATTAATTTTAAAGCACAGTACAGTCATGTTATATTACAGACATATTCCTTCTGGCATTTGCAGGATTTTCACAAATCAAAACAGAAATCTATTTCAGGTACACACTGTTTGGGCAAACCAATGAGGACTGACTTAACATGGATATACACAAAGACTTAACATCTTTGAACTGAAAATCTAATTTTAACATCCCAGCCTGTCTGGCTTGAAGCTGCATGTTAACCCTTCCGATTGGCCTGCCTGCATTTGCTTCTGGTCATTGGGTTTTCCATTAAATCTCCATCTTACCTTGGTGTCTGCAGTGAACTGCACTGTCCAACAGTGAAACATACCAGGTCAAGAGAAGAGTTTATACTACTGCTCTGAAAACTGTAGCCACTTAATACTTTCAAAAGACCTAACAACACCCCTCAATGGTTGCTTGTTACACCGTTATTGAACTGACAAGAGAGCGACTACATGGCGATGGATAATCGTGCAATAAATATTACAACACAATGTACAATATCCATGCAGATAATTTTGACATTCCAGCCTGACTGGCTTGAAACTGCATTTTAATTCTTCCAATCAGTCTGCCTACATTTGTTTCTGCTCATTCATAAAATATTGGTTTTTGCCTTGGTGCCTGCAGTGAATTGCCCTGTCCCACAATGGGACACACCAGGTCAATAGAAAAATTGATATGTCTACCCTGAAAACTGCAGCTGCTTAATACCTTCATAATCTTTCAAAAGCAATGAAATAATACATGCTTCACTGTTATTTAACTGTCAATAAATCCCAAATCCCAGTCTTGCTCTGTCTGTTTGCGTGCTTTCCCTGTGGTGTTCAGGTTTCTTCCAGGTACTCTATATTCTCCTCATATATCAAATACATGCAGTTTTGGTCAATTTATCAAATTTGCCCATAGTCTATTGTTTTTGTGTGTGGGTGCCCAACTTGCATCCCATCTAAGGATGTTATTGTGTTTATACGATTTTATTTGTACTACATATCACTATGAAAACATATAAATTTATTGACATAGGGTTTTTCTCATGTAAAGGATCCTGCATTTCCTGTTGTACCCTAATGTCAATTTGTATTTGCTGTTTTGGTAATGAAAAGTGCAAGTACTTCAACCGTGGAAACCACGATCTGCCAACACAGTTTGGTCACCCAACAGCATGTCAGCGGTTCATCGTTTTTCCCTCCTCAGTCTGTTGTCAGTTGGTGCTCACCCCGGCTGACCATGAACACCCCAAAAGCCTTTCCGCTCCAAAGATGTTCTGACCAAGTCATCTGGCCACAACAGTCTGGCCCGAATCAATATAATTCAGATCATTACTCCTGCCTACTTCTTCGACATTGACACACTGTCTATGGGTACCGAAAGTTATCTTACCATCTAATGTATCCTTGGCGTGCGCTAATTGTCCAAAATAATCAATGTTATTCACGTTAATCACGTGGGAGTGCTCATAATGTTTTGGCCGAATGGTAAGAAGTGGACGGCTCAGGAGCTAAATGACCAGGTTGAGCCACACCTGTGGCAGAGTGTTATTGCTGGTGGGAATAGAGAGATCAGGACGGGCAGGGATTGGTAGCATTCCAAGACCTCAGTGAAACAAAACCCGGGGAAAGGAAAGATGCCAGCTGGTTCAGGAAGAAATCCGTGCATAGGTGGAGGAAATCTGCACCTACTGTACAGGATGCTTGGAATGCAGCAGCAAGGGGCGTGGACTCAATGGCCGCAGTCAATGGACTGGAAGATCACGTGGGCAGAGTTGTGGAAAATTCAGCCACAGCAGATCAAATTCCTTATCAAGTCAGTCTACGATGTCCTCCCAAGCTCAACCAATCTTTTCTCCTGGGGTCTGGCAGAAACCCTTGCGTGCCTGTTGTGCCAGGGAAGAGGATCCCAGGAACACAGCTTAAGTTGTTGCTGAAAAGCCCTGGGAGAGGGACGTTGTCAGTGGTGCCCCAACCAGCTGCTGAGGGTTATTGCGGAGGCTGTCAGTGCAGGAATCTCTCTGTTAGACAGAGTTATAATTGTGTTAAGGGAAAAGAAGAAATAAAAATTGCAGACTACACTGCTTCTGATCATCTCATCTGCCTCTATCCACCATCCATCTTGACAGTCCCTAATAAAGTGGATAATCACTGAGAAAATGGATGGAAGGATGGGTGGATGTATGAATAATTGGATGGATGTATAGTTTTTTTTTTTTTTTTTTGGAAGGTGATCGGTATGAGCTGAGGGATGCTGCTATGACTCCCAGAAGGCTGTTTTAGGCAATTAGGCAATTTAGGCAAGTTACGGGGGGGGATGCTGGTGTAGGGGTGGGGATCTAAGCATTGTAACCCACAACCCTTTTTCTTAAAAAAATGTGTATTTTCTTCAGCTGTATTTAATAGAGTTTATGTTTGGATTGATTTAGCATTTTTATACAGTTTAGTTATAATTGTGTTAAGGGAAAAGAAGAAATAAAAATTGCAGACTACACTGCTTCTGATCATCTCATCTGCCTCTATCCACCATCCATCTTGACAGTTCCTAATAAAGTGGATAATCACTGAGAAAATGGATGGAAGGATGGGTGGATGTATGAATAATTGGATGGATGTATAGTGGTAAATAGCATAATCAGCAGGTGCAAAAACTACACCTGAACCATAGCTTTGCCATCTGGTGATTGACAATATAGTGGTGATAACAGGTTATGGGCAAATATGAAGAAAAATGTTACCTTTAGAAAAATTACGGGCAAAAACTGGTGTCATAGAAACACCCATACATTTCCTATAACTGCATATCCACCAGGGGGCTGTGGTGAGCTTGGACCCAGGGCACAGGGTAGGGGGGGGGTTTAAAGGTGTGCCTGGACAATACGGGGCATTTAAGAAAAACATATTGGAAAACTACTCAGCTAAACTCCATTTTGCATATTAGCATGACACAACAGTACAATAATAACAGGAATAATCATTATAAAATATTATAGCAAAACACACAGAATGTTTAATAAGGCAACAAGGTGGCTAGATAGGTATTGCTGTCATAATTATAATCCAAAGTTGGGGCTTCATACAGATTTACTGCAGTGAGGTGAACTGGTGACTCATAGTCTGGTTGCCCATAGTTTCCCATGGCAGGGCTTCCCATTCCCTATTATTCCTGGCAGATAATCCAGACTCACCCTTATCCTAGTACAGGATAAGTACGGGATTAGATTGCTCCACATGCATACTTCAATAGCAATGGCGCTTTCATTTTCTAGGATGCATGAATTCTGAAAAACACTCATGTTACTCAAATATGATAACACACAAATGAGTATAGTCAGGGATTGATATAATTGGTACACAAGTACGCGTTCACCTTTGAAAGCGTTACGTGCGGCAATCGATTATTGTAACTGTGTGAATGCATGTGTATTTTACGTGCATTTGCGCCAATATGACAAGAAATTATCGTCCCCCCCAAGAATGCGTTTGTGTGCACATTGGATTATGGCATACTCTGCTTTATTCCACAACGTGCAGCCAGTCCCAATTTCAATGAATAGTTTTCTATGGTATCACATCCCAGTAAAGCACACTTCTTATATCTGCACAATCCAAATAAATGCAACATGTCACATGGTTCTGATCTCAGTATTACAATGTAAAACATTTTAGATAATGGCACAGGCTTCTATTTTGATCAAATGCATTTTGATTTGCATACTGACCTCAAAAGCAAACCTAGGAAATAGCTAACTAAAGTAGCAAGACACTTAGCAGAGTGTATTAATATCTTGCAAATGATAGATGATATAGAGTCAGACATATATTGCTTCTAGTTTAGGAGTAGATTGAAGTGTTATTTCCAGGATTCAAAAACAAAGACAAGCCCTGGGATAAATGGAGAAATAATTCAAATCCTGACCAAAAGCTCAAGCAAGCAGGTAAAGCAGAGGACGCTGAGATTGCTCTGCTCAGGTGGTCTAGTCAAGCAAGCAGCAGACAAATCCCAGTTAACGGCCCATTGTTGATTGAGAAAGCTAACCAGCTAGCGACACAGCTATCAGATTTCAAAGCCTCAAGCGGGTGGTATAAGTAGAAACTGTGAAATTCCAACAAATTAAAAAAAAAAAACAAAGCAAGGCAAGATAGAATAGAATAGAATAGAATAGTGTTTATTGTCACTGTACAGTGTACAACAAAATTTGGCGTGCTACTCGTAATTATGCAAAAGAAAAAAGTAACGAAAATAATAAATAAATAAAAATATGAGGTATATGCAAAAAAATATATGTACTGAGAACTTTACAAAGATAAAAAAAAAATACTGAATGAGGAATAAAGTGCAAAGAGGCAATGCCATGAGGTAAGAGCGCAATAAGTCAGCAGTAAGTGCAAAAGAATGTGGCAGAAAAGGACATGGGAATATGTCCTGGACGGTGCAGCAAGTCGGACTGATTATTGCTGGTTCAACAGCCCTCGGGTAGAAGCCGTTCTTCCTTCTTGAGGTGGGGCCTGGAAGGTTCTGTATCATCTACCTCATGGCAGGAGGGTAAAAGCCAGGTGGTTATAGGTGTGAATGTGGTCTCTGACGATGTAGATGACTTCAGTGCCGAATGCTGGATCACTGAAGTGCCACTGGACTTACTGGCAGAATATAGCCCGGATAACATGTTTAATGCAGATGAAACAGGACTGTAATGGAGGGCCATTCCTGACCGAACACTTGCATTTAACACATCAGATGTGACCAGAGCTAAAACATCAAAGGAACACATCACCCTGCTGCTAGCAAGCAACACGGACGCAAGTGCCAAATTACACCCTCTTGTTATTGGCAAGGGTAAGTCACTGTGCTGCTTAAAAACAGTGAACAGCCCTCCAGTGCCCTACAAGGCCAAAACAAACGCAAGGATGACAGGAGGCATTTGGGAAGTGTGGCTAAAAAAGCTGGAGAGGAAGATGAAAGCCAAAGAACCAAATATCCTGTTGCTATACGACAGCTGTGCAACACACTTAAAAAACAGCATGACTAACTAATGTCAAATGTCACGGTGCGGGACGGCGCAGTCGCAAAGAAGGTGACGATCCACTTGCGGTTCCGAGACAGAGGGAGTTAATAATAAACAGAACTGAACGCAGAAGGTGAAACCACAAAATAACACTACAAGGGAGCTGAACTAGAAGCAGAACAAGGTAAGAAATGTGCAGCAGCATGGGCACAGGGCAACAAGGGATAGGCAAAGTAACTAAAACTAATGAACACAGAAGCAAGGAACTTACAAGACCTGAAACTGAGGAAACAGGGAAGAACTGCACTAGGAAAATAAACAAGAAAACAAAGTATAAAATAAAACCAAAACAGAACACAAGGAGGGCAAATCTAGAACAGGAAGCTCAAAAGGATACAAAACACTGGGGAACAGAAACTCATAAGTACAAAGAAACAGATGAGGCTCATTAGCCAGCCTCAAACCCATAATGGGGGAATGCAGCCTCTAATCCACACACTCAAACCATTGAGCGATGCAGCAGTCTGTGGAGCAGGGGAAACACACAAAGGGATAGACAGAGAGTGAAAAAGCAGGATGGCCAGCGACACCTGCTGGCCAAACAGGGGAGAGACACGAAGGGCAGGGGCGGATGGGCACTGACCCTAACAATCAGTTTTGTTCTTTCCCATCGCCACCTCTCTTGTCCAACCAATAGATGAAGGAATCGCTTCAAGAAGCACTGTCCTTAATCAGCTTGTGAACTGAACTGACAGCATAGATGCAGATGCCACTGCAATGTAACTAGCCAAAAACTAGCCAACTAGCCAATTCTTTGCATTTGCAGACAATACCCTGGAATAAAAGCACAAACACCGTGATCATCAATTGTTTTAGATAAGCAGGCCTCACCAAAGATGGAATGGGGCAGAAAACTGTTGCAGAGAGTTCTGCCACTGAGTCACTGGTGTCGGAAGGAGTGGATGCTGAGGATTTTGAACGTTATGTAGTGATTGACTCAGATTTACCTACTGAAAAGGTCCCGTCAGAAATTGCAATTGCTGCTATTGACTTGAACAGCCCGCTGCTGCAAGATGCAGCCCCGGAGTCAAGATGAAGAAATATAGAGACCTCCGTCATTTGCTGATGCCTTGGACAGCCTGGACGTTCTGCAAGCCTTCGTGGAGGTAAATCACCGGGAATCATATGAGCAATTCTATCACACGCAGTCGCAGGTTTTGCCATCAAGAGACTAACATTTTCGCCACCCCCCATTCTCCAAACAAAGAATAAATGCTGGCCCAACTCCATTCATGGCCTTTTACCACTTTACAGCTTACTCTGGTGACACACTGGCTCCCCATCCCTCCATCACACCTTCCTGCCTTTCTGCCATGTAAACAGCAAAGTTGTTTTCACAGGCACAGGACTGGAATGGCATCCGTTGGAATGAATTCTCCTCTGTTAGCCTCACAAGGAGCCACTCACTCTCTCTATATCACTCTACCATTACTGACAGCAGACACAAAGTAACACAGTCAAACGCAGAATCAAAACATATTCCGAAAACAAACGTAAATTTATATGCAGAGGATGGTAGATACGTATACATCTGGAACTTGGAGAAATACTAATCTAATATTGTTCGATAATATCGTTAGAAGTCTCGGAGTTCTGATTTTATACACTTAACGCCCATGTTGCTTTTTCGTTAAGATGCAGTCATTGGCAACTTCACTGGTTTACAAGGACACTGACAGACGCGCTTATAAACAAACATTCCGGCACCCACATAAATAACTGCTGCCGCACAATACTGTGTGACTCAGTGACGGTCTCTTTTTCCCTGCCGCAAACCCTTAAACCCAAACGTATAAATCTGGCTTTCTGTGAGCGGTCCGTGTCTGGGAATCGCTCACATCCTGTTTACGCCGAAAATCTTCGAACTGCAGCCGCACTGAGCTGGCACTGCCATATCATCATGCGGCGCCTTTTCATCCGGAGCCCCGGCCGGCGCGGGCGATTCCGGCTGAAACGCGATGGACCGAGGAGCGACTTCGCAACACGTGACATCGTGTTTTTATGCAGTTGGTGTGTATTCTTTTATTTAAAAAAAATAACTTTTAAAAGAAAAATATTTATGAGTGTTATCTATGTATGATAGCCTAGACAACCAACGACTTACAGTGCCGTTTGTTTATATTGTTTTACAGGTTTTTGGCCTAATGTCTCCATAAAAACGTCTTTTATTCTGCTTTTACATGTACATTTGTCCATGCAGCAGGTGGCGTTATCGAGTTGGGTAAGACACCTGGTAAGAAAATCGAGTGAACATATAACATCAAGTGCAGAATAAAATAGACACGTCATCAACACTTGCTGAATCTCAACTCAGTCAAATTTATTAGATGTCTTCTGCAGTTGTCACATATTCCACATTGACTAACACATATTCCACATTGACATCTCAATAAACGAACAGATTCCACAGTACAATGTGTAAGAAACCTACATAATCATCAGATTTTTAAAAAGTATACTTAAAACCCATCTGTATTAATCAAGAGTGAAATATTGCCGAAATATGTGTTTTGAGTCTCTTCTGAGTCCTGATTGTTTTACTTTGCTTGCTCAGGCACTTCATACTGCTCGCTATTGGCCAGGGCACACTGTCCAGTATATATTTTTGCTTCTTTTATTTCCATTTCTTCGGTCACCAAACCTCAAGCCACTGAGACTGAACTCACACAACCCTGCAGTGCTTCCCTTACTCTCTGGTTTTAGGTGACTCTGTAGTAATATTATGTAACACAAATCTGGCACCGCATGACTTATCTGAGAATATACACAATTCTGTACATGGTAAGGTGTCATGGATGGATGGAATGTACTTTAAATTGCTGGATAGAGATTCGCTATCATCACCCCTTGTTAACAAAAAAAAAGTGCAGTTTAAACAAAGAATGATCAATGCCTGATGTTCACAAACATAAAAATAGCTTTATTTCATTTGGCTACAATATTTACATTTTCTAGCGTGATATTCAGAATGATGAAGTATCCCCTTTTGTTAAGCTATATGCATCCAATTCACCATTGGTGCTTCCTAAAATGGCAATTAACTTATACACTGGATACAATATATATAAACACCTACTTAGAATAAGGCTTTACAAACAAAAGTATTTAATAATAACCTTGACTATGGAAAAAAAACATTCTATTGTCTAGTCACTACAGCCACTATTAAATCTTACAGTGCATCTTATTGCTACTAAACTGCTAATTATACAAGAATATGCTGTTGTTCTCAACCTAAATAATTTTGCATTTACAACCAATATTACTTCAGGTAATATTTCCAGTTGTTTCGGAGGAGGAAAAAATACTTTAAAATCCAGAGCAAAATCACAAAAAATTAAATTCAATAATTTTTATATATAGTGCCTTTCACAACAAAAGAAAGCGCCTTGCTCTCCCACCATGTTATGTTGCTTATGAAGATGTTACTTTATGGATGTACGAAATAATTTAACACTGGTAAAGGAATCTATGACAGATTATTTATTCCCAATCTGTACAGATGTTTATTGTACATCTGATTTGTTTCTTTGCAAGCAGAAGTACTAAAACATGGCTGCCATTTTCCTATTTGTATATGTCTCATTCCCTTACCTTGTTCAGCCTCTTTCTGCCCCCCCCCCCATATTCAGCCATCCTTCCCCCCTACCCATATCAGCGGCACTTGCAAGATTTGACAACCATGTTTGAGAGCTGCTCGACGCGTGGTGTGCGACCAACAAAGTACACAATGGTGAGGGGCTCCATGTCCTGAGGGACGCAGCACGGGGAGACGGAGGCCTCGGGATTCAGCTTGTTGTACAGGGGCAGGATCTGGGCCGGAGAGAAAGCAAAACAGGCGCGTCTGAAAACAGCGAGTAGCAGCCCACAAGAACCATGGCGGCGAGGGGCCCCAGACTGTCCAAACCACACTTATTGTTATTAAGACGAGAAACGAGTCGGTGTGACTCCAGTGTTTTCTCCGTACCGTAACTAAAAAGCTTTAATCGTATTTATTAATTGTTTTGATCATTGCACAAGGCCTCTGAATTAGAAAGTGAATAAGATGTAGACATGTCGATGTGTCTCGCTTGGCCTAAAAAAGCTAAGGATGCCCATGTGGCCTGTGTTTCCCGACAGCTCCCATTCAGTTGCATGGTTCCAACTATGTAAGTTGCTAACGTCGTTAGCGTCTATGCTTTTGGGAGAGGCAGCCGTGACCGGTGGATTGTTTACTGCTGTACCCACAGAGTGCTTTGGCTTAAAACAGAAATACCACCTACATAAAACAGCGTGCTGTGGTTAAAGGTCGCGGAGTTATACACTGACTCGGGCGTGAGGTGATCAAGCGAGTGCTGGACAAATAACGGGCGAGAAGTACCGCTCGTAAAAGACCAAATGCCAGTGAGAAAAAGCAGCTGACACTTGGCAAACATTAAGTAAACAACTACCAACACTCTCTCAACAGATTAAAAAATTATGCAAAAATAAAAAAAAAATCCATTTTAAATGTAAAATGCAAACAATTAAACTGTGTTAAATTTAGGATCTTGGTTTTCAATACATATACATCTCATGGGCCTGTCATCATCTTACGACTTTGAAGATGCTCTCAGTTGGATGAGGAGGCACTGACCATACTGTAGTGATTGTCTGCACTCCATAAGTACGGACAGTTCCCAGCACAGAAGTTGGCCTTGTAGCCTTTAGGCTCATGAATCCACTTCCAGTTCAGGTCACGGCGGAAATCAATGTACAAGGACCGGAGACAGCATCCTTGGTCCATGCTGCTGACGGGAGTCAAAACAGAGCAAATCTGTTGGCCCGACATTGTGTACCATAAGAATTTCACACTAGCACAGGTATGCATTTGTGCATGTGCAATGGGATACAATGAAGTTCAGACAGCTGTTACTTTGCCTTCCAGAAACCTTGTGGATGGTTACTATGGAAACGACACATGCACAGTGACATGAAGGTACCGTGAGCATGTGGGGACGTCGGCTGCTGCCCTCCGCTTGCGGTGCTTCTTGCTAGAATCGTCCAGCCTGTCACTGGGCAGCAGGCTAAGAATCAGGTGTGGTGTCTTGGTGCTGAACTCAATTTGGCCCTTAACAGCTTCTGGCCTCTTGTGCAGCTTCATTATTTCATCGTCAATACCTGTGAAGAAGATGGATCAAAATTAGCAAAAATTACCATCCACCATTATTAAACCTTATACCACAGCTTTGGCAAATACTATTTTCTTATTGGTCCAGAGAGGTCACATGGGTGTTGATTATTTTCATGTAAACGCACAGGTAGTTCCGATAGCCTAATTACAGTTCTATATTAATGCATTTTAATGTTTTATTAAACATGTAAATATAAAAACCTGTGCGACTTTTTACTCAAAAATCAGCAGTCAGTCATCAGCATAATTGTCCTTGGTTTTCAAAATGCAAACTCCTGTCGGTTGACAGTTTCTATGGCAACTTAATGTTGATAACGATTCCAGTGAGTAGACTGACCAGACATTCTGTCCTTATAGGGACTATATTTTTAACAGCACATTGGAACATTGTTAAATAATAATTGAATTTAATCAACTCCAACTTTTTTTAGCGGCAATCGGGCTGAATTACACCCAGTTGCTGTTGATTATTTTCATATAACTGAACACCTTGAAGTGGTTTATCCCTTACCTACAAATCACACACACAATAAAGCACACTCATTTTTCTTTTAAGACTGGCAACTGATTTGCAAGCAGAAAGCAGTAACTGATACAGGTAAATTACATAACACTGTGTGCAATATCTATGGTGTGTGATTCTAGAACCATTATGAGGACACCAATACAGATCGGCATCATCACTGTAATCTTCACTATTGTCTAGCATGGTTCCTCTCAAGGTCCCTCATTACTAAGACAGCCTGCCATTCTCATGTAATCTTCATTCATTTAAAGCAGTCTAGAAATCTCCCTTTGTCATTTATCACGAATCCATGCAATAGTCCATGCGACATGAACAATGATCTCGGTCCCCCTCAAACCTGCGAAACGGGCCTCCAGCTCTTCGCTTCTATTGGGCACGATGTTGTTAGTGGAGGGGACAAACGTACAACACGGACAGTGCACGCTCAGCTTCAGTCCCAAGTTTCTGTCTAAAGGGCAGAGATAGCGAGCAAAGAAACAAAAAAGCGATAAGTGAGAGAAACCAAGTCCCCCAAAAGCAGTAGCAAAATAAGTGAAGTATGAGTCGTGTGCCCCGTAACCTTTGTTTGCTAGCCATTCCTTGACGGTGTCTGTGACGTCGACAGACAGCCACGAGCCCTTGGCGCGGGGACGCACCGTGCGGGACTCGATGTATCGCTGCGAGGGAGCTGCTGGGTCGCGAGATTTCAGTAGCTTGATGAGAGAACGGGAAACGTGAGTACAAACCATTAACTGCTGCTTGCAAGTCTAGGTCATTTATACTCATTCATCTTTTCTACTGCAGGCCCTGTACTGGGTCATGGTGGTTTGGCGCCTGTCCTGGTAACAACGGGCACAAGGTGGGGAATAACCCAGGAGGGGGCACCAGCCCACACAGGAAACTCGCACCATTCACACCTACAGATAATTCCAATTCATCATAGCATGCTTTTGCACTGTTGAGGGAAACCAGAGAAGACATGACAGCATGCAAACATGCAAACCCTGCAAACGTAGAGTCGGGGTGGGGAATCGAGGCCTGACCTCCAGAGGTGTGAGACCTGCTGCCCAATTATACTCTGATAGATTCTCAAATTCTAACAAGTGCAGTTAAAGCGAAAGGGATGTGCAGCATTGGGTACCTGATATATTTCCACCCTCTGCTCCAAGGTGCGAGCCTGTGGGTTGGGGATGCGATATATCCTGAATTCTGCTTTCACCAGCGTGCTGGAGTTTCTGTCCACGCGACTGACATCAAACCTTACAACCCGGAAATACAAGCTCGGAGGTCCACCATTGATCACATCTGAAACAAGAAGGAAGGAAATAATGAATAAATAAAAGACATTCAACCAATACTGAATGAGCATTCTTGAAAATTATTTCACGCATTCACGCTTTCAGACTCATGCAAGAAATCTTATGGCAAATCTGTATTATTCCATAATAAACCTAAAATTAGCTACATCAAAAGCACTGGGGTAGTTTGCAAACCCTACAAGCTATTAACACGGTTACACTGTTACATACATGTAAATGCATATGCACGTGTGTGCAGATTTGCCTCAAACTGAAAATCTCACACCAGGTAGCTGAACAAATTTAGCAACCCTGCATGCAAAAGACCAGCAGGCTATAAATGTAAAATAAAATTAGATTATTTTACTGCAGTTTGTTTACACATAAGGAAAGGTTTGAATATTACCTATTATTTTAACTTTTCTGCAACACCATCTCATAGCTTCCTATAAGTTCCAGGTGAGCCAAATCTATCACACGTATATCACAAGAAATCTATTATACCCAATACAAAACCATACAAAATAATTTGTTTCATTGTGCTGCAAATTAATTATTATGGCTTACAGCCTTAATAATAGCTTTTACATTAGCTGTACACCAAACTGTACCTATCTCTGGAAGTTCTTGGGTCCAAAACGAATGAACAACGCGTTTTGGAGAATTTAACTGTCCTTTTCTAAAGTTTTTTGAATGGATAGTCAGTATTAACTGTTGTGGGAAGTGCATAGCACTCATTAAAACAATACATAAACATCCTTATTCGGTGAATTATGAGGTATATATAAATCACTCGATCTTGAAATGTTTAAAAACCTAATTAGTTGCACTTATCCCTTGAACTTGCAATGAGTGGTCAAAACATATATTCAAATACTTGAATACGTTTTAATTTAAAACTTTTATATATTTATATTACGCATCTAATTAAGCTTATTCAACTTTCAACACCAGCAAGTGAAATAATTAATGGCCAACTCCAAGTGTATAACAGTTATAGTAGCCTACATAAAATTACAGTTTTATAAATATTTTATTACTTACTTGTGTCAATGCGAGGTGGTAGCATATCGACTCGCTGGACCTCTTTGGCGTAGTAGTCTTCCTCACTGCTCTCGCGTTCACAGGAAGGATCAACCTTGGCAAACTCCTTGGTGCTGTTGTAAAGAAGCATGACTTCCTGAGGGACCTCCTCGGGTGGTGGGCTAACTTCACGTTCAGGTGGCTCCCGAATGCGAAGCTTGCTAAGGATCTGTCCGCGCACGGCCTCTATCCTCTTCGACTTGTAGTCGTCCAAGTCGAAAGACTGGCAGGTGGAAAAGCCTTGTGCACAGATTGCCATAGCGAGTAAAATCAGAATCGGGTATGCAAGTAGAATCGTTCGTAAGCTGCAGGAGGTCATGGCTACCCTTTATGAGTTACTTAAAATACGGTATTTTTATACGCACTTGCTCGAATTTTTTAGAGATCCCGTTTAACTCCCGATTAAAAAGTCAACAAACTAAAAATCTGTTTCTTAAATATTTTAGAATAATAAACAAATAAATGATGCACATACCATTTCAGATAAACTGAAAACAACATCAGATATTCCCCTTCCCTGATATTTTATTCGCTAAAATAAAAGGACATCGTATCGACCCTTATCCCTAACGGTGTCTTTAGTGTTACATTCCAGTATACACTGCTGCATGATAATACAACATTGTCTTCAACGAAGTTTAAAAAATATTGCTTTCGTCTTTAATGCATTCCCTTTACTCCGGATCTTTTCCCAGATACAACCAAGAATTTTTTTAATTACCACTGCATCTGAATTTTCCTTGCTTTTTTAAATGTTCGCAAATTCATCTCTGTTCATTTTTCACAAAGTCTCCGACTTATATGCGATCTTCAAGTATGCCAAAAGAAGATGAACGAGTAATTTTATAGCGACTTCTATGTTTTATTATTATAAGAAATATCTACGCAGAATTGTCATAATTTTCGGCGTAAGCAGAAACAGACGAAACTAATACTCAGCTGGAGACAGGAGATCCTTTCCTTGGTGATAAAAACAAGTGTAAACTATGTCCCAAATCTTCTTGTACTCTGGATGGTTTCTTTTGTTACGATGGGAAAAGAACGCATATCTTTATTTTGTTGTTGTCGAGGTTTTATCAGAGAACTTTTCTCATTTCCAAATGAGCAGGGTCGGGAGTAGGTTGAACAACATGTGGTTGAAAGAGTGGTGGGAGAGAAAGAGAGAGACAGAGAAACCGGGAGCGAGGGAGAGATAGGAGCCAAATATGCATAAATACACGTTGAAGGAAAATAGCGCGTTTCCGTGTGTGTGTGTGTTTGCGTGTGTGTGTCACCGCATGGGTACCACAGAGTCACTATGCCTGGGTGTGTCGGTGTGTGGTATTTAGAAAAATAATAGATAAACTCCCATATGCACATCAATACGTTTTGCAATGTAAAACCATCTTTTTAGCCAAACTTCATATTATTAACAGTAAGCCTGCTTGAACATGTACGCTGTCCTAAACCATGCAGGCAAACGTAACTTCCATTGCAGTCTATAAAAAAATGAAAATGTTGTATTTAAAAACAATATCTGTTTGCTGTGTGGGCCCCACCTGGACCCCTCAGGTAACATACCGAAAATGTCTTGCACAGTTTTCTTAGTGTTGGTCTGAAAACAATCGATTCGTGTGTCTATAGCATATACATATATATATATATATATATATATATATATATATACACACACACACACACACACACACTGTCTTTATTTATATAACATATACATTTACTTTGTATATCGTAATATTATACACAAACCCTTTTTATTTTCCACACCCTGTGTTCTCTATTCCTCCTTTTGGTTGGTTTTTGCCTTTCTTGAGTCTCGTTGTTAATTACAGTTCAGAACTACCGAGCCGTTAATCTTTCAAGGACAGTTTATTGCCGTTCTTTCCCTCTGTCCCATTTTAACATTATTATGGTTACGGTTGCAAGGCTGTAATCGTACGGAAATTAAAGTGTTGCAGTAACACTGAAAAGGAGAGGGAGGCCCTGTAAAAGATTTTTTTCCTAAAACTCTCAAGGGCATGACTTGTCTGTCTCTGTTGAAAATGAAGATAATAACTGCTAAAGAAAAAATTATCATGTCTGAACTAGAATGCAACATAAAATTGTGGAAACTCGCTGCATCGCATAACGTCTACGTGAAACTGTGGGTTCTTTGGTGACATCTAGTGCTAAAATGGAAGAATTCAATGATCAAACACATTACATCTGGCGGTGAGCTGTGGTATTGCAAAATTTTTCTCTGGTAAAAATAACTCGACTTTAAAAGCGACTGTTTTTCTTTTCTTTTTTTTTCCTGGAACTTAATTTAGTCTAAATATACACACGGAGCGCCACGTCATCTCGCACACTTCTTTTTTTAAAGCACCTTCTGGCAAGATAATGCAATTTCTCGTCTTTTTATTATAAAGTTTTATCTAATTTCCCACTATGGAAAAACGTAAAGCATACCGTTGAGCTATTACAGATTACGCTTTGGGGAAAAAATGCATTTAACAGCCATATACAATAGTTCTTCATAATTATAAACACAGTTTGAAGCTATTCTGATTCATCAGAATGTGTGTAGGCTCCAAATAAACATATTATAGGCTTATATATATTTTGAAGAAACTTGGTGATTTCATTAGAAAACAGTTCATTAAAAAAAAATCATGAGTAGCGACTGCTTGATACTTGGTAGTAAATGTTAATGCATGTTTATGTTATTTTTAATGCTCCCAATTCAGACTGACCTTAGGCTCGAGGACAGATTGTGCCTGCCTGCATACTGACGTCATTGTTGTAAGATTTGCGCAATCTGGTTTCCAGAAGTCGTACAATCGAATGGTCGACAGAGGGAGCAATAGTACCAGGAAAAATCAACACAATTGGCGACAAGCGATTAGATAAAAGTATATTACTTAAGTAAACAGATGACATACTAATTTCAGTAATAATAAACAAGGAATGTAACAATTCATAAAGAGCAAGTAGTATTACTAGTATTAGAAGAAGATATAACTGCATTCAAATGAATTTGGTGCAATGTGATAAATCAACACTGGTATCACGCATTATAATCAGATATTGTAAAATGCATATTTACCAGTAAATACAATAAAATAAGTAAGTACAATGGAATGTAAATACAGTCAGCATGTCCATTTGCTGACAGAAGTTTGGCGTCTTTCTCGTGTCATGCTTTATGGTTCTTTAAATGGAATAAAAAGAGCAGGTGTGGAAGCGAGCAAAGAGCCGATTGTCCACGCGGTTTTTCTTTCTTCTATAGTTTTACCTGCTCTGTTTTCTTTCTTCTATAAATGGAAATGTTTTTTTATCTTATATATGTTATATATGTCCTTGCCATTTTCACTGAGAAATATATAACAAAATAATTTGTCTAAACCTATTTGTTGGCTTGTTTGTTTTTAGCCTACCGAGTGTTTGCATTTATATCATAAAAGGAATCAATCAGAATTAATATGTACGTATGCACACACAGTGTAGATCATATTGTACTTAAGTTCACTGAACCTGTTTTCCCTTAATGAAGATGAGAAAGCTGATAAACATATCCCATAGAACTTGCCCCCATATGCTTTAAAGACAACAACTGGCATTGCCATTTGTTATGGGAAACAAACTGTTTATATGCATTTTCATTAAGTATTACTTCACTTTATTTATCTTTTTATCTCACGGTAAAATAGTGACTCTAACATAGTATTAACCAAAAACAAATATAGCCTATCATTAAAGATCTGTTGAGTGTGCCAGTGAAAACTTTATCAGAAAGGTCTTTACCATCATTATGCATCTGTTAAATCATTCATTCATTCATTCATTCATTCATTCATTTTTATTGAGATCATAGTTTGTAAATCAGCGTTCAACCTGCAAACACAAAATGTGGGCTTAATCTAGACATATCATAAAGTTTCCCAACTGGAATTTCTATGTGCCGTTCATTATTTCTGAATATTAGAGGATGTGAACTTTTGTCTTCGTCCACAGCTGTCCCTAGGTCATGACCTCAAACTGCATTCCAACCCCCCCCCCACACACACACACTCTATCTAATACAGCAAAAACATCTCAAACGCACATACATTGTAACAAATAACATTCCGTAATTTTGCCAGTAACACAAATATATACCTCACTTAAATAAATTAGCCTGATAGATAATTCAAGAATAATAACAGCACAATATCATAACAAAAAACAAAAGGATGCATTTAAGAATTGCCGGTGGTGTTAAATTTATTTGTTTGAAGTATATCGCGGGCTTAACGCAATGCAGCACTTCAGCTCCGAGCATATACAGTTTCGTCAGGCAGCACAGCTTCAGGTACGACCTTGACTCAAGGTCGCAGATAGACTCAATGACATCGAGAACACCGGCAGTCTGCATGATACTTCTTCCGCCGACTCCCCTGCCTTCGATAATGAATATGGAACCATACCGGATCCTTGTGCCCTAAGTAATTACTATTAGGAAACTTACATTTTCTATTAGTTTTGCATGTCCGTAAAAGCAGCGCTTTAGGCTACGCTCCCTAGACGTGCAGCAGCACTGACGCATCTGTTCATGTTCTTTCCGAAACTGGACAGGTAAACCTCCCTTCCACAATTCCTTCAATACCGGTAGGGTATTCATATCTCCCATCCTCCTCTCTTACCGCGTGGGTCACAGTTAACTTGGGATTTAAGACGGTTCCTCTTCTAGCGTCAGTGCACGCGCTGTCCACGGCGACCGCGCGCACCCCCGTTTCACTTGCTGAGTTTAGTCAGTGTCACGAGACTTAACTGACCGAGAGAGTAGCTGCGAGCCGCTACATTTTCCATGCCTTCTAAAGCAATGTGCGATTTACAGCGGTGCGTATCTATGGAACCAACGAATTGCACGACATTGTCGTCCTTACGAAGAGGTACAGAGGGGAAGAGAGAAAGAAATGTGCGGTTATAAGAACATTATATGCTGTATCTAGTTATCTGGCAATTCTTCAAATAAGCCGCTCAAGACAAAAATTCTGAATGATTACCTATATTCGGTAAAATGTCAGTTACGTTCATTTTAATGTGACGGTCCGCCGCTATAAATAGAATTAAGTATTCGTTTTGTTTGTATGTTTACATAAACGAAATATATATATCATGTCAGTATTCTGTTCTATAGCACAACAGCACTTCACGTAGGCTATATGTGTATAGTTTCTATAGCTCAGAGTTCCATTTTCATTGGAGCCGACTCATACACTTAAACAGAAATAGTTAAAACAGTAAGTGGTATACGGATCTGCGGCACCAGTCTTCTGATTCTGTCACATTTTTTTGGATTTGATAGCAGCGGTATAGGGGATTTCAGTCGTGGGTGGACGTAACGGAGAACCTGTAGACGCAAAGGGGAGAGGGAGGAGAATCGGCAAGGGGTGTACGCAGAACTATTGCTGGTAGTATTAACGGAAGACGAGAAGAGACTCCGCCATGGTATGTAAATAGGCACGCCGAATTGCTGAATTTGGATTGAAAGGTGAAATATTATGGAACATGTTCTATCTTTATTTTTTGCATTGCCCAGTTAAAGGACAGTATATTGCAAACTCACCAAATGTTCGTCAGCTGGCATTCTCCACATTTCCTTAGACAGCTACTAACCTTCACCCTTGCGCTATACAGAGAGAATTGGGATTTAATTTTGTTTACTAAAACAGAGGGGGTGCCTTAACCTGCATGTCTTCGTGTTTTTATTTTGAAAGGACTGGAGTTTTTAGGCACGTTAAGAAGTTGTCTGAGTGAATCATTTGGTCCGAGTATTGTGTCTGTGAAGACCGGTAAGTACTATAAGAAATGGTATGTTAGGCTGTATGTGCTTGTTTTCCGATGTATGAGATTAAGTTAAAGCCTACTATTTGTCAGTAATTAACAAGTGTCTCCGCATGGCTTTTAATTTGACAGTTTCTCGCAATTCTTGATGCATGGGCGCTTTAGCTAAATTATAAGCCTTTTTTATATCTAATATTAATGTTTGTGGAAGTAGCTTATATGAATGCTTAAGTATCTGTAAATCGTTTCTTAAAGTGGACATTTTAATGCATTCCTAATGCAAATGGAAAACAGCAGTGTAATGCTATTTAGCATAGTACTTTTCAGTTAAACTCAATCGATGCAGATTCCATGTTGGCTTACTGAGGCTGACAGTGAAATGCGTCTGGTTATTGTAACGTTACGTGACAAGGGTTACTTAGTTCTTAAAAAGAAGTCCGCAAGTCAGTCATTCCCAGTCCGCCAACCAGAGAGTCGTGTCCCGTTTGTCTAAATTTACCTCAAACAGAAAGACCCAAAATAGACTCACACCACTACCCTGCTCGAACAACTGAAGCTATCAGCGTCCTAGTATTCTAGGTATTTCTAATGGCACGTGTCTTTGTTCTGGCGGAAACAGTCAAAATTTATCTACGCGTGCGCGCCCACACACGCGCGCACATATGTGTGTGTGTGTGTGCGTGTGTGTGTGTGTGTGTATATATATATATATATAATTTGCTTAAATATATACAGTTAATATAATTTTATAATATAATGTAATACTGTATAATATATTAATATAATATAAAGTAAAATATGTATTTTATATATCAGAGTTGAACCACAACAATGAGCTTTACTCTTCTGTATTGTCAGGGATGGACTAAGAGTTTCAAAACCACAATTTGGAAACTCTTCTCCAAGACGTCGTAATCCAGTTTTGCAATTACCCTTTAGAATGATTTACAGATCACCTGTGAGGTTGTTGTCCTGTGGCCTTGTGTGGCTTTAACCCTGTGTTATATGGTCAGTGGCCTGACTAGGGAGTCGAAAGCCAGTTTTGGGACTGACCTTTAAAAGAATTCAAAGGGCACCCAAGCGGCATGGACATTAAAGGATCTGTGTTCCCTGGATCTTAAACCTGGCTTGAACTTCAAATGGTTTTTTTGTCGTTCCAATTTAAAATAAAGCTTGTCACATAAAAATGCCTTATGAGGTTGTAGTAGAAAGTCATTTTGTGGGTTTTTTTTTTTTTTTGGTTGTATGCAGATGCCAGCAGAAAATAAATGCATTACGATCACACAGTATTGAAGTATATTTTAAATTATGTCATCTACCATTTTATGACCTCCATGGACCAAAAAGCAATTAGATAACCATTAGCCAGCAAACACAAACAGATAAGAGGGTAAAGCAGTGTTGTGACGTTCAGCATGATTTGAACCACAGGCTCAACATTCTGTGTGTTTTGACTGCACTTTTACGTACGTTAAGAAGTGTAGTTTTATATTTGCATATCCTAAATTTGACTGATTAGTTTACTGCTTAGATATTTTTTAATGTCTTTAATTTTTGCCTTTTTATTTATAACTGCTGTAATTTCGGCAGGTACAGTAGTGTACCTTAGCTTGTCCCTCGTTCCCTCGTGTATGTTCTTTGTGTGAAACATTGTAATGCTCATGGGGAAATAGCAAAGCTACCGTATGAGCTGGGAACAGTGGGGTACTGTAGCTGCAGCTTCTGTCCTTCAGGTTGTCCTGCAACTTTGACCTTTGAAAGGCGCCACTCGTGCAGAGAGAGAGAGATCGTGTTATGCATGTGATTTGGAGGAATGTGTGTACTCAACAAGCCAAATGCATCTTTGTAGGCAAGGCAAAGAATGAAAGGAATATATGCGTATATTTTTCCATTTTTGTCAGCAGTTTTTGTTATACATTGTGGCAAGAAGGGAAGTAACTGAAGTCAACACAGAGGACAAATAATAGGTATCTTTGTGCTCATAGTAAGATGTGCTACATGTGTTTTGCATTGACAGTGAGAGAGAATGTCATGCTAATGAAATACTTCATGGATTGAAGCTTTGACCCCGTTGTCAGACTGTTTTGTGTCTTATGTGGGCCTTCTGCCGTTCCTGCTTCTTTGTGCGGGCCCGTTTAATTGTCTCCTTAAAACAAAGGGAATACTGCTAAGTCCCTTCAGAAAGTCACCATGTTTAGATGCAAATGTTCATCTTTAAAAATGTTCTTCGATCAAAGGTCAAAAACATTAAAGTATTTGGTTCAGATGATTTACATTTATTTTAAGTGCGTTTTTTTAATGTTGGTTGTTACTTGCAAATGAATGTCAATATTTACTAAAAGGCTATATACTTTCTAGGATTTCTGATGAGCAGACCACACTGAGGTTAATAGAATAAAGTGACACCTTTCGAAAAGGAGAGGAAGCACCAGGGAGCAGGAGGAGAGAGACCCATCCACAAAGGTACTTTTTTTTTGATTATCACTATATAGTTTCCAGCGTGTCTCTTTTTCCTGGAATTTTCTGCTAATTAGCTTGCAAGTAAATCCTTATTCTTCTGCAGACAGGGTTTTCTGTTGTAAAGGGTGACATTCAGTGCAATCTGTGTTGTATTAGACATTTCACTGGTACTAACATTACATTAAAATTTCTTTTATCTTTGTTAAAGAAAGGAATGTTCAAATTGTGAAAGTTGTGGACCATTTTCATAGATGTTAGGGGGGTACTGAATTAAAAACAGAATTTCTTGCCTTGATTTTTCCCTGATTTATTAAACACACGCATCACTTCATATGCTTTCCGCAATGTGCACAATTTCCTGTCATATGAACGCTGGAGTACCCAGGTCTGGGCCCAGTCCTGGTTGGCATAGGAATTCTCTACAGTATATATCTCTCAGTAATATCTCAGAGATGAGTATATTTATTGTATTCCTGTTTCCTGATATAGGCATCCAGTACTACAAACAGTAACAGTCAAGAAATTTGAAAGGGATCTTTCTGTAAATTACTGTAGATAAATAAGGTACATAATGGTGAAATCAATAAAACAACCAGACAGACTTACAGCATATGTTCATGTTTGACTCCACAATGAGCATGAAAATGCTCATTGTGTTATTTCCTGGAACTCATTTGCAGTTTAATATAAATTTGTTCATGTTTTTCTGTTGGGATTGCCATTGGTTGACGTAACAGACCAAGCCCAAGGATATTAGCCCAATGATATTACCATAGATCGATAATATAAATCAACATATGAGTACAGAATGGTCGGTCTATGTCTGGGATGGGCAGTCTTATCTGCAAAGGGCTGGTGTGTATGCAGGTGGTTGGGATAACCTTTTGGTCAGCTGTTCAAACCCAGGCGTGAGGATTCTTCAGCCAATCAGTCCTCTAATTAGTAATCTAATTAGGGAGTTGCAGTGAAAACCCACATACACAGTGGCCCTTTGCGGATAAGACAGCCTACCCCTGGTCTATATAATATGTACAGTATTTGTGCATGTAAAGATGCATGGTTTGATATACAATATACTTTCAAATCCATTGTTTCATCTTTTAGCCCTTGAACTGAAAACTTCTCTAATGCCATGAGATTAGTAAAAAATATCACCTGGTAGTAGGAGAAATTAAGCCGTGAAGCTGTCAGTGGGGTGCCTTGTCAGTCAGTGACTGGTTTGACCCTATTGGGAACCAGAAAGTGACTAATGGGAAGTAGGACAAACCTATCAGTAATTGACAGCAGAAGCAGAAAGTTCAGGTCCAGAAAAATTGTCTGTGTATAGAAATACTCAGTGACTGTGACTCCTTATACTCAACTGGTTGGTTGAAACAAAAGCTTGGTCTGGATTTGTACTTTCTGGATTTAATCTTTCCATCTCTGACTGACATTGTATCAAAACCCCACTCACTTCACTTCTTTTTGTATGACTGAGAAATTACAGGTCACACACGCAAGAGATTGTTGTAGGTTATGCACCTCCTACAACGTAAGCAACAGCAATCTTTTGGTTACTTAATTTATGCACGTATCGGTTCTCCAGCTGATTGAAATCCTCTCATATGCATGTATCAAAATCAGTGGGTTCTGGGGCTGTGGATCACTGTTTGCTGTAAGCACTGAATCATCTAAACACTATATGCTGTCACAAGTAGTCTCTTTTGCACCTTATGTAATGCTAAAGTTCACCAGTAATGCAGAATAACATTAACACACAATACATTCCTGTAATACGAAGAATTGCCGGCATCACAAACTTTGCCATATAGGAAAGAATGTGTTCACAGAGTTTTCGCAGAAATGACCTAAGTAATTATGAAGACCCACTTTTTCAGTGGGGAAAATGCTTACATTTTATCATGCTATTATCAGCAGACATACTCCTCATTGATGAAATGACCATAGCATACTTCTATATTGTATTAAACCCAGCAGCGTTTCAAAGGAAATTTAATTTTGGCTGTTGTGAAAGCTTGAAATGCACTCGTTTTTAATTGTGGAGTTTCGTATCTAATGCCTTCAGTGAATTGGTGTACAGAATGGGTCAGTGGATGTAAGATTTTTCAAAATAGTTGAACTTATTGAGACATTCACTTGTGGCTCTCTTGCTAAAGAAATATTTTGTAATTACTATAAAACATGGCAAAGTTCAGTGGTTATGTAAACGAATCAAGGTGCTAACAGGGAGCAGCTGGGCTGAAGTATTGAGACAGAACATTTCCCATTTCCAAGGCTATGTGGAAAGTTAAAAGCCATGGAGGCAGATGGGGGGAAGGAGCTAAAGGAGTGTAGATTACTGTAAATCAGATGCATTCCTGCATATCAGTTTTGAGGTTAACTGGTGACGCTGACAAACGAAGACTTGCTTTGACCTATATTGCGTATGCTTTGTTTTTGTTTATTTCTGGAACCTGGCGGCGCCGCGGTCGATACAGCCGTATGGCGTATCAATGACGCCCAAGGTCGTGAAAACACCGGAAGTCTCTGCACCTCCACATTAATCTTAAGAACGCACGTTTGTTTCAGCGTGTGTGTGTGTGTGCTTGTGTGGATTAGGTTTATATTATATTGTGGGGACCACATGTCCCCCCACAATGTAATAAAAACCTGTTTTTTTTTAGACATGGGGACCATTTTTCAGGTCCCCACAAACATCTGTGAATGCAGTCAAAAAAGTAAAAATGTCAAAAGTCTCGTATTTTGTTTGATTACTTATGGTTAAGGTTATCGTGTTGGGATTAGAGTTTTTTCCCGTAGAAATGAATGGAGAGTCCCCACAAAGATATAATTACAAACCTGTGTGTGTGTGTGTGTGTGTGTGTGTGTGTGTGTGTGTGTGTGATGCCATCACGTGTTTGTGTAAAACACAAATAGTGAAACCATTAGAATGGAAGTAGGACATTTGATGCGTAAGCAGAAAGGAGAGCAGAGAAACCGCTGCTCTGCTCTGGCCGTTACTCCTCACTGAGATCTGCTGAAGGGCACAGCTGAGGGGAAGGACTTCCAGCCCCAGCGCTTGCTTTACAGGTGCTTGACGTTGGCTTCACTGGAAGACTGGTTGCTTGCTCTTTTACTCCTGGATTAACGCCCCTAATCCAGTGCAAGGGCAGGAAGATTCATTACTGTTCTACCGCAGAGGCAACAGCAAACATCTTGGCATCCCCTCCCCCACACACGCCCAGTCCGGCTCCTGCTTGCTCCGTAGTCCTTTCCCTCTTTCACTTATGCTGAATATATTCAGCATTTCTGGACCAGAATTTACAGAATTTAATTTTGCTTGATATAGTGAGATCGATATGTAGATTAACCGGAGTTCCTTAAATGTTACTGTTTTGTGTTTTCAAAAATAATGTGAGCGATCAAATGTATTTATTTTATTACCGCATAATAATTTTTAAAATTTGATTTGAATGCGGTTCATTTTGACATCCAGGAAGTTCTGTGTCATTGTAGACTTTAGAGGATTTTGAAATCAGCAGATTGGTTTGTGTTTTTACGCATACATGAGATTGGAAGGTCTGCTGTATGGGACTGGAATGACAACTAGCATTCAGCTCAGCCTGTTAGTGTAGGCAGATTAGACCTTCAGCAAGTAGCCACTATCCCCGTGGTTAGAAAGCGAAGGATTAATTGTGTCTGGAGTGGACTGGGCAGGTATGAAGGGGCAAAATATAGAGCAGGACATCATCAGCCATTTTCTGCTTATGTGGTCTTTTATTGGCGCAGCTGATTTGTAAATAGAACTAAACCATATATTCAGCTTCTTTTACACAGCTTTCCTCACCATGATAATTTATGTTTGACTAATTATATTTTATGTGGCTGCAAGCATTTCAGTAGTGATGTTACATTGGCTTGCTTAATAATAATAATAATAATTAGCACTTTTTACTGCTAAAATCTCAAAGCACTTCATATTAAACTAAATATACTACAATCTCTACAATCTGTAAGTTTGCCTAAAATGATTAATCCTAAGGTTTTTTTTTTTTTAAAAAAAAGATGCTGCTGGTTTGACAAACACCAACATAAAAAGGCATGATCACCCCATATAGTCCTAGTATACAGAAAGTATTTGCTGCAGGGTTTGTCTGCATCCTCTGCCTTTCACCATGTAAATAAAACATAATTTAAATATGTTATTGCATTTGGTAGTCAGCACTGATCAGCCCAATCAAGCAGCTGTGATTTTCTGGGCAGCATTACAGAGCCTAATGGAAAAAAATACCAGTAAATCTATCATTCAACGTGTGTGTGTATGTGTGTGTGTGTGTGTGTGTGTGTGTGTATGAGCGGTCCCCATAAGGATATGTATACCCTACATGTGCGAGTGTGTGTGTGTGCACTTCACATGAAAAAAATGAAGAGAAAAATCAGCTGCATCACACTTTGTGTAATTTTTACAGAGTAAACGAACCACTTAGCTCTGCTGTAAATATGCAACCCATCCATTTTATAATTATTTATGAGGCCATGTAGCCTCTCAAATGAATGAGTTTGGTTTAGCATTAATTAGTCGCATGCACACTTAGTGGTTTTACTAGGTACATTTAGTTAGTACTGGGTAGGATCCATTTTTGCCTCCAGAACCATTTTGGGGTGCCGAAGGTGCGGCAGTGTTTTAGTGAGCTGTTAGTGTTAACGAGTCTGGACATTCTCCTTTGACCGCTCTCATTAACCTACTGCTTCTGGTAACATAAATGCCATTGACTGGATGTGTCCAGCCTGTAAAAGCTAGACACTGTAGTGCATGAAAATCCCAGAAGGACGGCTGCTTCTGAGATACTGGAGCCACGACGTACAGCATCAGCAATCACAACACATCCAGAATCACTTAGACTAGGCATCTTAGCCGCTCTAATGCTTAGTCGAACAGTAATTGAACCTCTTGACCCCGTCTGTGTGCTGTATGTATTTTGATGTAGCCACATAATCCACTGTTGGAGCAGGTTGCCTGTGTTAGCAAGCAGGTGTACCTAGTAAACTGGTCACTGACTGCACATAAGTACAGCACATGGAGACCATCTATCCATCTTTCAACCACTTGTCCTGTATGGGGTCATGGGGGACCGTGGAGCCTGTCCAAGGTGACATAGGCAGGAGAACACCCTGGACAGGATGCCAGTCCATCCCGGGGCACATATATGCAAAAAGCATGGGAATTTTTTTGTTTTCAATAACCCCCGCAACACAGTGAGTACATGCAAACCGCACCCAGATCAGGGCGAGGATTCAGACCCTCAGTGATGGAGATGCAAGGAAACTGTTACCCACTGAGCCACTGATACTCCCACGGAAAACCAGCATTTCTGAGTTTCATGCTGCAGGCTGTAACTTTAAGAAACATGGCATTAAACTTAGAATCGATGTCAGAGACAAATATTGAGTGGGAATTTGTATAGAATGAGCTGATCCGTTAGTTCCGGAGTGTATAACATGTAGCTCTTACATGATACAGTGGTAACCGCTTATAGCGATCACGGTTATAGTGAACTACTGCTTATACGGATCAAAAAGCTTGGGACAGAATCATTCCTGTACAAATACTGTTTAAATAACTTGCATATAGTAATCAAGTAGTCTGCTTACAGTATTCATTTAGGGTCTTTTTACTTTACTTTGTTAAGCCTACTTTGCCTTGTGGCAACCCATCTACTTCCGGCTAACTACCTGAAGCAAATGCTGTGTGGACAAAAATCACGACAGGGAAAAGAGTCATTTTCTCTCAATGACAAATATAGACTCATCGAAGCTTATGATAAACCACCAAAAACGAGCCACCGAGATGCAGCAACGAAACTACAATAAGCTACATTTTATGTACAATATAGTACTGTATTATAGCGTATTTGAATTACACATAGTTCAGTAATCTGCCTGAGACATAAAGAAAAAGGAATTTCACCCAGACAGACGTGATCACTGTAAGCGGTTATTAGATGATTCATAATCCATCCTAAAATGTTTTATTAAATGTTTTTCAAAGGCCATTTGGCTCACGGTTCTGTCCAGTTCTGAATTTCGCCCCAGCAGTGATCTCCTGGGCTTTTACCCAATAGCCTTACACAGTTACAGTCTTACAGGCCTAATCACTTACAGTAGGCCTACTTTCTGACCCCTCACCTATAAACTTTTAAAAAGTATATTGTCAACCAAGTCATGTATTAGTAGTACATTTATTTTTAATGCAAAATCCAAAAAGTGTGGCAATTTTTAAATAGTCTGCAATTGAGCACATTACATTCTACCATAAAAACATTTGTATATAGCGAGGGGAAATGGGAAGGAAATACATGTAAATATGTACATTAATTCAGCTTATTGTATCTGCAATACAGCATTCTGTAAACACTATGATTTGAGTGCCTGTCTCCACAGAAAACGGTAATATCTTTTCCGTGTGTTTGGGTGAAATATGAATTCAGGTCTATGCTTTTTATTGAGGGCTATAATTATGTTTCTGCACAGATTTTTTTTATGGAAAATGCACATTAACAAGTATTCCGATTCTAGTGTTTATATGTAATGCATTTCTGGAGTCTTTAAAAACATTGAAAAAAATGGGTTTTTTTCACAGCCCATCTTCCTTTCATGATATACTTGCAAACCATATGTGCTTGAGGTTTAAAAACCATCCGTTTCCAGGCTCCTAAACAGTCTGTATCTGTACATCAGAGCAGTTTGATAGTCCAAGATGGTTACATCATAGCAGTTATGCTGACACAGGATTGTGTCGTTGTGCAATGGTGCCTGTCTGACTCGTTTTCTCTTTGTGTGTCTCTCCTTTTTTTTGTCCTGTTACGATTCCACGTGTGCACTAACTGGCCAGCCCCCCCCATAATGCTCCCTCTCCTCTGCTGCTTGTCTCCCCCAGGTCCTTTGCCTTAAATCCGATCCATCGCAGTCACCATGTCTTCCCGGGACCGGCGCACTGATCTGTACATTAAGGCTGAGCCCAGCAGTCCTGAGGGAGGTGGAGGTGGAGGTGGAGGTGGACGGGCCAGCCCGGGGGGGGCTTCCTCTGACTCCTCCCAGAGCACCGGGGGAGGCAATGGAGTTGGGAGCGCCGGCCGCTACTCCCCGCCGCTCTACACACCGCCCTTGCGCTGCCATTTCAAGGAGGAAGGTCTCGGGGAGGAGGGCTCCACGGGGGGCGGGGGTGGGCGGTGCAAGTACACACTGAGCACGCTCCCTAAGCGGCTGTGCCTGGTGTGTGGAGACGTGGCATCTGGCTACCACTACGGCGTGGCGTCCTGTGAGGCCTGCAAGGCCTTCTTCAAGCGCACTATCCAGGGTGAGCCCACCGTGCAGCTGTGCGTGTCTCTGCAGGTGCCTCCATGCAGAGAACACGTTTGCCGCTCGCTGAGAAGCACACCCTTTAATTAACAGCGCGTAATCCCACAGTAACCTGCGTTCCTCCCTCTAACCAAAAGCAGACACTTTCTCCAGCCAGATACAGGAACTTCGCTCGATCTGTTCCCATCTCTGGCCCTCAGGTAACATTGAGTACAGCTGCCCGGCGTCCAACGAGTGTGAAATCACCAAGAGGCGCAGGAAGGCGTGTCAGGCCTGCCGCTTCACCAAGTGCCTGAAAGTGGGCATGCTGAAGGAGGGTGAGCACGCACGGCAAGCCGCCGACAGCGTTACCCGAGAGCGTCCCGTCACCCTACGCTTAGGGCGGGATTAAAAATTGTCCCATACAGACCCACCACACTTACAGTGATCTGGGGGGCGGTGGGTCCCTGACCATGCATTTTGCCGGCCCACAAGCCCATCGACCCACTGGGAAAATGCCCAGGATGCCAGATGGCCAGTCCAGCACACGCTAGGTGTTCATGGACACGTGAGCCTATAATCCTGATCCTCCATCGGCGATCGGCCATCATGCGGACCTTGTATCCGCTGTCGCTAATCTGTCACTGTTCTGCTTTCAACTGCCCCTGTCTGTTAAACTTCAGTACTGTATATATAAAATACAGCAATACTGTATTCGTATTTAGTCTTTTCGTGGTGATTGAGTGGCAACACTGTTACCTTACAGTTCCAGTGTCCGGGGTTCAAATTCTGTCCCCCTGCCTTGTGTCTGGAGAGTTTGCATGTTTTTTCCATGTCACATGGGATACCTCCTGCAGCTCAAAGACATGCACTTTAGACTAATTTATGTTTGAAAATTGTCCATATTGTCTATGCGTGTGTGTATGTGTGTGTGTGGATCATGTATTTATTACATTGTGGGGACCAAATGTTTCCACAATATGCTTAATGTGTGTGTGCCCACTGATAGACTGGCATGCTGTCCAGGTTGCTACCGTGCCTGGGATAGGCTTTCCATGACACTTCACTGTTTTATACCGTGGTTTTGGTAAATAATATATTCTTCTAGGCCCAGAGATGTCACATGGGTGTTAACTGTTTTTCTGTAACCACACAATATGAACTACCAGGCAACCTAATAACAGTTCTATATTAATGTGTTTTAATGTTTTATTAAACATGTTAATATAAAAACTTGTTTGGCTTTTTACTCATAAATAAGCAGATATTCTTGAAATGATGTATATAAAATGGTTTTCAAAGCGCAAGCTCCCATCGGTTGACTTAAGTGAGCTTCCAGTGAGTAACCTGATCAAACGTTCTATCCTTATAGGGACTATATTTTTAATAACACATTGGAACGCGATCAAATGCCAGTTTAATAATTATCATCTGAAAAATTAACCTTCAGTTTTTATTCTGTTTTTATTATTTGTTTGCTTACCATGGTATAAGAAGGGTATAGCACTTTGAAGGGTGCAGTTATACTACAGTAAACTTGGTTACCTATTCCACGGTTTACCCCTGACAGATTACACAGTGAATAGAAAATAAATGCACTTCCTCGACTCTCCCTCAGGAGTTCGTCTAGACCGAGTCAGAGGAGGAAGACAAAAGTATAAAAGACGGCCAGAGGTGGAGAGCGCCACCTACCAAAGCCCGGCCTCCCTGCACTTACGGAAAGAGGGTAACAAAGGTGAGAATTGGCTATTCTTTGGTGTGAACAGGCAGACTGGTCTGGTATTGTTATTTTAATGATGGGTAGTTCACCTGTTATTCCAAGAGCCTTGCAGAGATTGCAGTTATATCACATATATCAGGCGTGCCGTGAGATCGATCTCTGCAGGTCCACTGCTACTCTGTTTATAGTACAATCAGGTTTGGTCACAAGATCACATTATACTACATGTGCGTGACCAGTGGCATGAAAGTAGCCCCTTTCCAGGGATGTATGTATTTTAAGGATATACATTTTGAAAGTGACATAGCAGACCTTACTGTAGTCCACCCTGAAGCGGTCTCTGATTCTCCTGTTCCTTTTCTTTGCTGATGAAAATGTTCATGTTGTTCTACGCAAAATACATCCTTCATATGCCCCTATTTCAGGTTACGTGCCATGCTGAGGTATCAAATTTTTGCTGGAGGGCTGATAAAGAACACGTAACACAATGCCCCACAGCATGAGACTCCCGACCCCCATTTTACTGACCCTGGGGGGGGGCAGTAGATTGCGCCAACCAGGATGCAACACGGTATATCACAATTGACTGGTTGCGGTAACAATTGCAAATTTTCATATTTTTATAACATATTTGGAAATCATCTCACTACCCCCACTTTTGGAGCCCCTGTCCTACAGCACTGAGCCAAACCTCTTGGCCCACAGGCCACTGACACACTGAGAAAGACGTCACAGTCATGCCTGTTTGTGTGGCACCCAGGCTCCTCGAATGTTATCGTGTCCCACCTGCTGGTGGCAGAGCCGGAGAAGCTGTTCGCCATGCCAGACCCCCTGCAGCCGGACACGGCTCTACGGACCCTCACCTCCCTGTGCGACCTGGCTGACCGCGAACTGGTCGTCATCATCGGTTGGGCCAAACACATCCCAGGTGAGTGAGGGGCCAATAGGGGGATGCAATACAGCTGAGACGGTGCTGTGTTCTGCGCAGACATTGGTCACCGCGTTTGTCTATCAGCCCTGAGCCCTCCTCTTCTCCTCAGGCTTCCTGTCTCTGTCACTGGCAGACCAGATGTCAGTGCTCCAGTCGGTGTGGTTGGAGGTGCTGGTCCTGGGTGTGGCTTACCGCTCACTCGGGTACGAGGACGAGGTGGTGTTTGCAGAGGACTTCGTCCTGGATGAGGAGTCGTCCCGACTAGCTGGGCTGAGCGATCTCAATACCGCCATCAGTCAGCTGGCCCGGCGGTACAGGGCGCTGGAACTGGATAGGGAGGAATTTGTCATGCTGAAGGCCATTGCGCTCACCAACTCAGGTAATCACTGAAAATGAATTATAATTTAACTTTTATCCAGATCCTGATACAGGAAGTTACATATGGAAATGAAGAGGTAACATTGTTGAGCATTTTTGAGAGAAATGGTGACAAACTGAAATGTCAGAATATTGTTCAGCAACACTGATATACACTGATATACTGTTCGCCTGAACTCAGTATTGGTAATATGCACGATTTAAGTGGTTTCCAACATAGTGTGATTGTTAGTGCCTGATGTGTTGTTTCCAGCATCTCAGAAACCTTCCTGAGATCTTCACACACTGCATTGTCTAGAGTTAAGAGATAATGATGTGATGATTAAAACAAATACATCTCGTCAGGAGCAGTTCTGTGTCAGAAAACAACTTGTGAATGAGGGAGGTCAGAGGTGAACGGCCAGACTGGCTAAAGCTAACAGGAAAGCAAAAGTAATAGCTCAGCACAATGGCAGATAAGAGCAGAAAGGCTCCTCTGAATGCATTAGTCCATCAAAGCAGTTTAGGAGGCAGAAGTGGGTCCTACCCGTACTAGTGAGGTGTACCTAATATAGTGGCCACTTTAAAGTGAATAAATATCAGATTCAGAAAGAGCTTCTCACAAAGAACATTCATTCAGATCTGTGTTTCTCAACCCGGTCGTCTGGGACCCGCAGAAGGTCCACATTTTTGCTCCCTACCAGCTCCTGCAAAACCACGGACTGTCTGGGGGTCCCCAAGGACCGGACTGGGAAACACCGATTAAGATGTTATCCTATACTGTAGTAGCTCAGCGTCACCATTGTTTGATTGTGTGTGAAGCACCTAGGATGCTTTGCCGCCTTACCTGTAAGTGTAATTCCACATCAATAGTAGTTCTTGTGATCTGTTATGAATTTTATACGTTTCGGATTAGCTTGTTTGTGTAACAACAGTACAGGGGTCTCCAACACCTACATCCGTGATGGAAATCATCTGGAAAGCTACTTGTTTGATATAACACAAGACGTTACCTACAGTAAAAGCTGGGGGTGTAGTACTGATTGATCTCTTTTTTATGGGAGGTTCCTGAGCTCTTATAGTGATCCTGCCCCCCCCCCCCCCCCCCCCAATATCCCCCTCAGTTCAAACAGTGATTTCAGTGGGTCACACACGGTAGGTGTGTCAGCACTGCTTCTCTCAGGTGCCACATTGCCCCCCCCCCCCCAGATTCGGTGTACATCGAGGACATGGAGGCCGTGCAGAAGCTGCGAGACCTTCTTCACCAGGCCCTGCTGGAGCTGGAGAGCCAGCGGCGGCCGGACGACCCGCGCCGAGCCGGGAGGCTTCTGCTCACCCTGCCCCTACTCCGGCAGACTGCCGCCCGCGCCCTCTCCACCTTCTACAGCATCAAGAGCCGCGGCGGCGTGCCCATGCACAAGCTCTTCCTGGAGATGCTGGAGGCTATGATGGATTCTCCGTAGGGTTTGGGGAGGGGATAGTGAGGGACGGCAGAGAAAAGCATGGAGGCGGACGAGGGTGTATTTCTTTGCGGCGCGTAGCGCGAACAACCCGGCAGGTTAGCTTGTCCTGGGAGGCAGAATGAGAGACGTTGCATGATGCTGCTGCGCCTGGGTGGAACTGAAAGCAGAAGGTGATGGATGTTTTAGCTTTAGAGACTGGGTGATTCTGAGAGGCACTTACTGGCCTGCTGGAAATCTGAATAGGAAACCTGTAAGCTGATAGTTTGAGACAGGAGTGGGGGAGGAGGACCGGATATTATTTATGCAGAAACACCAGCGTTCGTCATATAAAACGTTTTTTTGTAGGTTTTTGAGTGAATCGTACATGTGAACGTAACTATTAGTATTGTCTGGACTAGAGCAAATAATTCACCAAATTCAGTTCCACACAGATACACTAGGCTGTATTTGTATATTTATGCTAACTGTATCTAATTATATTTGCATTTAAAGTGCATTTTTATTTGACCCTGCCCTAAGCCATATACTATATCAGTATCATTGTGGCTAGATTAGATCTGAGTCTTTAAATACATCACAGATGAAGGGTTAACCCCTCTTCTTGGTTATAAAGAAGTTTCATAGTAACAGTAGTTATAAGACCTAATATTGCACATAATGTGATTTAATTCCATGTAGAGTAGGTTGCGGGGGATTTTACTGTAAACTGACAATACACTGTTTAAATTCCTCTTAAGAGACTTTTAAAATGACTGTTGACTGTTTTCATGAATTATTGGAAATGTATTTTAGCAATAGATGAATTCCTTAACCCACATCTGCGCGGGTTTCATGCTGCCAGTGTTTTACATTGTCAGACACCTGGAGTCGCATTTGTGAGAAAAATAAGTTCAGGAAAGCTGCAGACAGTAGTAATTAGTTTTTCTTCGTAGATCTTCCTACCCCTTGACTTCTTTCTGCAGTAAATGTGGGAAGTAACAGTTTGTCCTAAAACAGGACAATCATAAAATTACATCCGTAAAAATTATATTGAATCTTCTGGATATCAGGGACAAGCCCCATGCTGTGAAGCACCGGTTCTAGTCTGTGATGAAAGACTGCAGTTCTTTGAAGTAAAACAAAAGCCAGTCAAAGACTTACTGGAGAACAGGAGACACACAAGCTCAAGTTTGCATCTGCGTCTGCTGGTGAACACAACTACCCATCATCCGCTTAAGCGCACTGCGCAGGAAGCTTGCTTACTGGGAAGCACGTTCCAGTGAACGCCACAAGTGGGATATTGAACTGGATTAGAACTCTGCTGTGTTTATCCGAAGTAGTGCTACAAAATATATCCGGAAGAGTTCAAGATGTTTAAGGTTGTGACATATTCATGGCGAAGCAGAGCAAAAGAGGATACTGAAGCTCTGAATACTCCACCATTGAGAGGGATGTTTCAGAAGCACTTCAGAAATCACTTGGTAGGTAATAATGTAACATTATCTACAATCATCTTACTGTACAATAATGCTTGAGCCTGCAGAATTTAATAATAGCAGTTAAAAGTGTACTATGTAAAATGAGCTAGAAAAGCAAATGATGAACATGATCTCCCATAATTAACAATGAACAGATGTCCGTGTTTATGATTGTGTGTCACTGGGATTTAGTCCCACACACGCAAAGGACTGTTTTCATTTACAAATAAAACCACTTGCATACAGAGACAAAGCGTATGAACAGCACATTTGGGGCTAGACTCCGTATTAAAGTGGAACACTGTGTACCAATGAATATAAGAAAGGAATGCTAAAGATTATCGGAAGAGTAAACATGACCCAAACAAGAGTGACAAATGTCAGGAGATGCAGTCAGTGACCACTAGCATTTATATTGGCAAAGAAGCAAAGAAAATGAAGATTGTAACAGTTAGGCTAAAACAATCTTATTTCACAAAGAAAAAGCCAGACACCAGAAAACAAAGCCATAGTAAAAGTACGATCCTTACTCACTTCTCACTGAAGCAATGCTGATGCTTGCCAACATGAATAATGGCAGAAAGTTTTCAACTGTGGAGGTAAAATTCGTAACGTCTAACTATTCTGGTGCTTCAGCAACATTTAATTTTGCATGCAGAATTTTTTATGCTCTCTGAATAGCCTATTTTTCAATTCTGTGTATTTCAGTTGACTTCTGTTGAGTCTTGGTTTTGAAAATGTGTCTGGAATTGACCGGGGCTTGAGTATGTTTGGAATTGCATTATTCACAGGCATTAACTAAGGGTGTGAATGTAATTTTCAGTAGAGTATTTTAACTTTTAAGTGTATCTGATTTTATCAGCTTGATTTTTTTAACAAATAGCATTTATCCTACATTTTTATAATGTTTTTTTTTTTTACTTATAAACCAGGGATCTGTTAAGCTTGAATTAATTTTACTTTTTGATATGGATATTTCTTAGTCACTGTGTAATGAGCCATCTAGTGGCTGGATGAAGTACAGCAACCTTCAGGTACAGAAAAAGGAATATTCTGTCTCTGTACAGCACAGCAGTGACCTATATGGACTAAGCTTTAATGCATGGTCCAGTGTGATTATGCTATAGTGCAGTAGTTTAGCTGAACTGCATGGCATCATAGAGCCATGAGTATTGTTCATTCTTTAATGGCTTATGGTGCACAAAGGTCATTAGAAACAACAGATGTAATTCTGTTTTTTTCAAAATGAACACATTTGCTAAATCATATCACCACACCTGGTGGCCAAAGTTGGAAATGCATATTCAAAGAATAACATTTATTGTATATTTACCTGTTTCAAATTATACACTTGAACAGGATCCTTAGATGAATTCCACTGAAATTTATATACCACTCAAATCAATGTCATTGTCATTTTTTAACTGTGAATAAACAAATATATAGTGTACAGTGGCATACAGTCTGTTAGAAGGTTGATATTTTTAACCCTAACACAGCTTGTAAAGGGTATCAAGTAGAAAGTGGTTTGAGTCAACCTATTCACATAAGTATTTGTGTAAGAGCAACATGAATAATCAAAACCAATGGCAATTTTACAAAATTCAATGTACATTCACTGTAAAATTAATCATGACACACACACACATATAAATGTGTTTGTGTGTTTGTATGTATATATATATATATATACACACACACACAAACTTATGAAAGGGTGATGGAAGAAGACATTTGTTTTAATGTATCAACTGAAAGTGTTTTAATTTTTTTTTCTAAGCTGAAATAAAGACATTTTTCCAATGTTTTAAAAGTAAAAATGCTTTTTTTGTGTTTGTGCGTTGAAAGTGTCTCGTGTTATAGTTCTTTTGAACTGTTCAGAGTTGTTAGCTGGTCACTTTAAAATCACTGTGTAGGAACACAAATATGAACTAGTCTAAACTACATTGTTTTGTAATAAAACATGCAGAATGATATGGCCACCTTTGTCATTTGTTTGTCCCAACAAATTCCCTTTTAGACATTCTGTCTCTGGCAGGGGTTGTCATTTTCTATGTATGTACACACTAAAATTAACAAAGTGTCAAACTTTCAGCTCAGTGTGTGAATGGATGGTTTGGTAGTACACAACTAGCTACACTTCTCAAAAACTTGTTTGGAAACCTAAAGAGGCAACCATAGCAACTGCATTCTCAAAGGGTGCAGCCGGGAGGTCCAAATATGCAAGAACGTGGGCAAAAGTGGACAAAACATCTGAATGACCCAGCTGGGTCCAAGGTGACCTGAAGGAATGTCCCGGAGACGAAGATCCACTATGTTTGTTAGCAGGTTAGCAAACACATTAATGCCACTTTATTCTTAGCAACTATGTTTTTGTCACCAAGCTTGTGGTGAGTCAGGCGTACTGAGGGCAGCAGAGCAGGGACTTTTGGGAAAGTCAACATTTGGTTGGTGGAATGGAATATGTCAGTCATCGACTGAAGAATTTAAAGTTAAGAGATTTCGCCGGAGTAATTGAATGAGAAACCTTCATCACATATCGAACTACGCTGCTCAAAAAAATTAAAGGAACACTTTGACAACACACCAGATCTCAATGGGGAAAAAATTACGCTGGACAACTATACTGATATGGACTGAGTGATGTGTTGGGAATGAAAGGATGCCACATTGTTCGATGGAAATGAAAATTATCAACCTACAGAGGGCTGAATTCAAATACACCCCGAAAATCAAAGCGAAAAAATGATGCGGCAGGCTAGTCCATTTTGCCGAAAATCGTACTCAGTAGCTTGTATGGTCCCCACGTGCTTGTATGCATGCCTGACAACGTCGGGGCATGCTCCTAATGAGACGACGGACGGTGTCCTGGGGGATCTCCTCCCAGATGCGAACCAGGGCATCACTGAGCTCCTGGACAGTCCAAGGTGCAAACTGGCAGCGTCGGATGGACCGAAACATAATGTCCCACAGGTCATCTATTGGATTTAGGTCAGGCGAGCGTGGGGTCCAGTCAATGGTATCAATTCCTTCATCCTCCAGGAACTGCCTGCATACTCTCAGCACATGAGGCCGGGCATTGTCATGCACCAGGAGGAACCCAGGACCCACTGCTCCAGCGTAGGGCCAGATAATGGGTCCAAGGATTTTATCCCGATACATAATGGCAGTCAAGGTGCCGTTGTCTACCCTGCAGAGGTCTGTGCGTCCCTCCACGGATATGCCTCCCCAGACCATCACTGACCCACCACCAAACCAGTCATGCTGAACAATGTTACAGGCAGCATAATGTTCTCCACGGCTTCTCCAGACCCTTTCACGTCTGTCACATGTGCTCAGGGTGAACTTGCTCTCATATGTGAAAAGCACAGGGCACCAGTGGGAGACCTGCTAATTATGGTATTCTATGGCAAATGCCCACTAGAGGGTGTCGGGCCCTCAGGCCACCCTCATGAAGTCTGTTCCTGATTGTTTGCTCAGAGACATGCACACCAGTGGCCTGCTGGAGGTCATTTTGTAGGGCTCTGGCAGTGCTCATCCTGTTCCTCCTTGCACAAAGGAGCAGATACCAGACCTGCTGATGGGTTAAGGACCTTCTACGGCCCTGTCCAGCTCTCCTAGAGTAACTGCCTGTCTCCTGGGATGTCCTCCATGGCCTTGAGACTGGGCTGGGAGACACAGCAAACCTTCTGGCACATATCAATTTGCCATCCTGGAGGAGTTGGACTACCTGTGCAACCTCTGTAGGGTCCAGGTATCACCTCATGCTACTAGTAGTGACACTGACTGTAGCCAAATGCAAAATGAGTGAAAAAAAGTCAGAAAAAGTGAGGAGGGAAAAATGTCAGTGGCCTCCACCTGTTAAACCATTGCTGTTTTGGGGGTCGTCTTCATTGTTGCCCTTCTAGTGCACCTTTTATTAATTTCATTACACCAAAGCAGCTGAAACGAATTAACAACCCTCTCTGCTACTGAAATTGACCAGTATCTCAGAAGTTTAATTGTCGTGATGTTATACTCTGATTAAAAAGTGTTCCTTAAATTTTTTTGAGCAATGTTTATGACAGTAGGAGGCTGCAGTGTATATGCCAGTTTGAGCAGATAAGGCCAGTAGGAGGCTGACATTACCTGGATAAATGTTATCTCCAGTAGTTTTTGCCTAATATATACAGTGGGTTTAAAAAGTGAACACGCCCCTGTCAAAATGTCAAGTTTTTGTAATGTAAAAAAAAAATGAGAAAATGAGGCCATCTGTCTCAAAATCATTTCAAAACCTTTCCCACCTTTAATGTGACCTATAACCTGTACAATTCTATTTAAAAACACACAAATCTGTTAGGGGCAAAACTATATTTAAAAAAATGTACAATAAGCGGACTGCATAAGTGTGTGCACCCTTAAACTAATACTTTGTGGAAGCACTTTTTGATTTAATTACCGCGTTCAGTCTTTGGGTACACACCTGGCATCAATGAAAGTGACTCTGATTAACCCCAAATAAAGTTCAACTGTCCTAGTAGAATTTTCATGATTTTTACTCACTTGCGTCCTACAGCAAAAGCCATGGTTTGCAGTGTGCTTACAAAGCATCAAAGGGATCTCATTGTGGAAAGGAATCAGTCTGGAGAAGAGTAGAAATAAAAATTCCACGGCATTAGATATACCATGGAACACAGTGAAGACAGTCCTCAAAAAGTGCAGAATATATGGGACAACAGTGACATTAGAGACCTGAACGTCCCTCCAAAATTGATGAAAAGACAAGACAAAAACCGGTCAAGAAGGTTGAACTTTTTGGCCATGATTCCGAAAGGTACGTTTGGCGAAAAAAACACTGCTCATCACCAAAAGAACCCCATACCCACAGTAAAGCACGATGGTGGCAGCATCATGCTTTGGGGCTGTGTTTCTTCAGCTGGAACTGGGGCTTTAGTCAAGGTGGAGGAAATTATGAACAGTTCCGAATACCAGTCAATTTTGGTCAAAAACCTTCAGGTGTCTGATAGAAAGATTAAGATGGTGAGGAATTTCACCTTTCAGCATGACAATGACCCCAAGCATGCATCCAAATCAGCAAAAGAAGGAAATTAAAGCTTTGGAATGACCCAGCCAGAGCCCAGACCTAAATCCAACTGAAGATCTGTGGGGCGACCCGAAGAAGGCTGTGCACAAGAGATGCCCTCACAATCTGACAGGTTTGGAGCGCCTTTGCAAGGAAGAGTGGGCAAATATTGCCAAATCAAGATGTGGAACACTGAGACTTCTACCCAAAAAGAATGATTGATATATTTAAAAGGTGCTTCAACAAAAGTATTAGTTTAAGAATGTGTACACTTATCCAACCAGCTTATTGTATGTTTTTTTATTTTTCACCTAAATACATTTGTTTGCTTACCATTTGAATTTTACAGGTAATAGGTCATATTAAAGATGGGAATTTTAAAATGATTTCTCGTGATCTTTATGTCACAAAAATACAGGGGTGTGTACACTTTTTATATCCACTGTAGTGTGTTTTTTTTAATTGCACATTGCCATCTGATATTTCATTACAATACTTTCTTAATATTTTTAATTCATATTACATAATATTCCTTTCTTCAGGGTTCTATTTGCGTACTATGTACTTTTAGTATGTTTTGCACTAAATGTATGTCTGTGCTTTATGTACACGTACCTTGCTGCTGTACAAGGATTTCCTTCTGGGATTCATCTAACTTAATATAATATACAGACACCACAGACAAAATGTTTTATAATAACATTAATAGGAATTTTTTTCCATTTTATTTAAATTGCTTTAGATTCCAAAACACAAAAATGTGTCCATATACAGAGCAAATGCTTATAAAACAGAAAGCAAAAGTCAAAAGGAAGTGTGCCAATTTAAATTATGCATGTTTACATACTTAAGTGTAAAAATGCTTAAGTTAGGTCATCATTACCCTGGATACGGAATAGTGTCGGCCTGTGTTTGTCCAGAACCTGCATGACCCACAGCTTTATTACACACAGTGCAACTAAATGTTAAAATTGCTGAATAATGCAACATTAAAGGCATGTCCAGTGACAAAGATCAGATCAGCACAGATGATGTTCTGCAGGCAAGCTTGAAACACCCTTCACTCTGCATCCCAAAACAAACTGAACACCAGTGACTTCAGGTTTGGTGCTTTACTGCTGCAACTAACGAACCTTTGTTTTGAACATTCAGTCATGTTAACATTTAAACACACACCCCCAGAGTGAGGCATACCATTTAACTTTTCAGACCTCATCCTCATTCAGCAGCATGTTAGGAATGCCACGGGATATTGGGAATTCTCTGCCTGATTCTGGGCAGCGCAGACAGCCTTCCACCACTTCTACCTGAAGAGAGTATAGGAGGTGGGCTTATTACACTGAATATCAGATCCAAGAGCTTACAAATTCCTTACCTTAACTTGTTAGGTTATTCAACAAAAATTCAAGTCAACTGCAGGGCTCACATTAGAACAAGAGTCTGCGGTTGTGCTGCATCACAAGGAGACTGGAGATGGTGATATATATTTTACACAGTTCTAAGTAAGAAATAGTATCATAAAAACTAATCTGTAATTTAATCTGCATATTTGCCCAGAAGTGTACTTTTTTCTATTGAAGATTTTGAACCACTGAAATAAGTATGTGTGTTTCACCCCTACAAAGGATCAAGACCAAAGTAAAACAAAGCTATTTTTCCTGTTCCAGCCTTTCCCTGATGTTCTAGGTCTATCTGTAATATTTTTCATGTATTTACAGTTGTTAGAAAAGCATAGCAGCTAAGTAGGCAGCACTGTTGATTTGTTGAATCACATCTCCTTGTGTGTGTGTGTGTTTGTGAGGTTTACCTGTTCTGCATGGGTCGCACAGGATTCCTCCTACAGTGAGGCAATATGGTGTCTAAATTGCGCATTGTGTGTGTATGTGCCCTGTGACAGACTAATATCCCATCCAGGGTGTGCCCTAGCCTTGTGTCCTATGCTGCCTAGTACGGACTCCAGGCTCCAGCCCCCATATCCCTTACCAGGATAAGTTTCTGGAAGATGGGTGTTCACTTTACACATAACATAGGGTAGGAGAAAAGAACACACCTCTAGAAGCACACGGTGGACTCTGCGCAAAAAATCTTCATTTTTCTCAAAGTCAGGAACAAGTTCTACAGGAAGATCGTTCAGATGGCCCAACTAAGAAAAAAAATATGTAGTTACCAAACAGACTAAGAACGTGTAAAACTGGAGATTAATGTTAATGAAACAGCCAAACATCCGACAGGAGGTACGATGATCATGCTGATACTTATGCATTTTAAACAGATTATAAATGTGTCTCACTCCTTCTGCTGCCTGCACCAAGGCGGCCCATTCCAGTTTTGGGATCATTCGGGAAACAAACTCGGGATTGAACTCGACTTCGCTCACTTTCACCTCCGTTGCCTATAACCACAATGGAAATCCATGTAGAGGAAAAAGGGTGACCGAGCAAATAATTCATTTCAATACAGGAAAAGGGACAATATATCTGAAACATAACGGTGAATAACTTAGAACTACCTAGTACGTTGTAACGACAACTTAGTGTGTGACTAGATTAGTTAATACAGACACATAAGGAAAGTAAAACATGGTGTTCTTTTCAGATTATTACACACGTAAGGCATATACGTACCTTAATAAGTAAAGGATAACCTTTTGTAATCCCCTTCACGTGGGATGTTAGCATATTATGGGTGAGTAATTTCATCTTCGATTAAATGGAAGACGACGTTAAATTAATTCCAATTTAAATGCTTTACTGAATCAGCTTCTATATTCCGTAAAGCGCAGCCGTACGAATTCAAGCACACGCGCATGTTACACCGGAAACACGTGCAAGGTGCCACCAAAACGGCTCCCCCTGCCTCTAATTTACGTTCCGGGATGTTTATACAGTATTGCCGTTTTTAACGATAGATAAAGTGGATATTTTTTAATTGCTGCTTTTTTTTCTTCTTTTTTTAAATTGAATGCGACTAATTGAATGAGAATAAAGTGTCAAATTATTTATGTTTAATATTTCCGAACAAAATTAACATCCTAAAGTTGGCTAAATATACGTTTTAAATAAAGTAATACGTTTATAAGCATCTTGAACCGTTTCGTATTTTAACTGTTTATCTGTTTCGATGCGTTAACGCTATCAAATGGGATTGCTCTGATCGTTGCAGTAACAATATAGCCTAATTAATAATACTGCTAGCTGTTACTATATACTGTAATATACTAATGTAATAATACTATGAATAATACTATTATGATACATTTTCCTACGTATATCTACAGTCGCTTTTCATAATTTTGAAAATTTTAGTTGTCAAAGTATTTCAAGCGTTTCTCAAACTGAGCCAGTACGCATTTTAATTGACTACATTTGTGATTCACGGAAAAGTTTTGTTCGCATGACTGTAAACGCGACTGAAGCGCACAGAGCCGAATCAGATTATGGGATTTTAGACATTTTAGAGACGCGTGCCGAACGCAGAGAGCTGATTGGCTGACCCAGTTTCTATTTCACTTTTCATTGCTGATGCCCAGTGTCTCACACGCACTCGCCCAGCTTGTTCCTATTAGAGCGTTATAGTATTTAGAGCTTTTGCAGTTTCCTGAAGTTCGTTGTACCATTTACAGCTCGCCATCATGCCAATTGAGGTAAGAAACCGAGTACAATACATTAATAAACACTCCACTGTGATTGCCTGTATCTATATGTATATTGAATTTTATTGTACTGTTATTGTAGTTAGGGTGTCGGAGCACTCAGCGGCTGTTTTATAAGGGTACGTCAAACGGCTAGCAATTGATGGCGATTTTATTGAGGAAGCACACATATAAAAAGGAGAAACAAGGCTTAGCACTTGCTTTTTCCTTTTAGCTGATATTATCGCTGATTGTCTGATAGGGTAGGTTAACTATTTAAATGTTTCACTTTTGGGTATACGTTTGTACAGTTTGTTTTAACCATTTACACGTATTCTTCGGAATAGTAATTCTTGGGGCAACAAATGTATTTTATTTTTTATTTTATAGAAAAAATGTTCTTAATAAATCTAAAAATTCTAAAATAATAATAATACAATGAACATCCGTCAGTACAGTGTTAGAATATCAACTTGCTTAATAAATGATGTTGCGTGTTCACGCAGTGCTGACCACGGTTAGCTTGTCAGATCACTTTGCGGTCGAATTTCTGTAAACATGCTGTTCAATGTGTTTGTGATATTGTAATCTGCGGTAGTCCGCTTTTTGTGTTTTACGATTTTACTTCTGTACTGTGTTCACCCGTTTTTATTTTTGTTTGTATTTTTATTATGGATATATTTCTGTCTATTTGTATACCTCTGTAATTCCGTTCTTGATGTGTACTCTGATCAAAGTCTGTTATCTGATGGTAAATGTAATGCGAACAGTCATTTCTGGCTTTTCATTGCAATAGTGTCTATTTAACGTACATTTCGACGACATTAAGAAATATATTAAATTTTAAAGCGTATTTTAACCTGTACCCTAAACTGAAAAGACACTGGACACTCATCCCCTTTAAGTCTCGAAAAATTATAAGTGATGAATGATTACAATGAAAGAGATCAGACACAGCACAGAATACGAATGCGGACGCAGACGCCTTTGCGTTAGTAACTTAGTAACCGAGTGTTTTGGTCTGTTAGTTAGATCCTGGTCGGGTGGTCGGAAGTGAAAGAGCGCCCCCCAACGCCAGTTCGCCAGATTTGTATTATAACTTCTTTGGTCTCCGTCACCACTTAATTAAACCTATAATCCTCAAATCTGATATTGTGTTCAGTTCCTGAAATGTAAATTTTGTTGCCCACTTCCCCCAGGTCGGACAATCTCTGCCTGCCGTTGAGGTGCACGAAAATGACCCAGGCAACAAGGTGTCCATGGATCAGCTCTTCAAGGGGAAGAAGGGGGTGCTTTTTGCTGTCCCTGGAGCCTTTACCCCTGGGTGTACTAAGGTACCCATGCTCTGGGCATGCAAGGAGGGTGTATATAGACTCTAAAAGGAGCCAGTTGCTACTTATGCAGTTAAATTATTTTTCCAAATGTGTCTTTGATGGGAATGATGTTTCGGGTGGGTGAATAAGGGCCAATGCACACTGCTGAAGCCTCATTTGTGCAGCCTGTAACAACCCCTACCTTCTGCGTGCTTGTTTGCCGGTCTTGTCCGTAACACTATCTCGCGCTTTGTTTTTCTCCTCCTCTCGCTTCTCACTCCTCGTTTCCCTGTGGACCCACCCACCCCCCCCCCCCCCCCCCCCGTAGACACACCTCCCTGGGATCGTGGAGAAGTCAGCGGAGCTGCGACGCAAGGGGTTTGCGGAGGTGGCCTGCATTTCCGTGAATGATGCCTTTGTCATGGCTGCCTGGGGAAAGGAGCAAGGAGCTGAGGGCAAGGTGGGTGCAGGAGGTGAAGAGGCAGCTCAGGAGTATAATGCTCTTACATATGTAATAATTAAACACAAACTAAGTCTTGGATACATACTGAACTCATGATCATTCATCATTACTGAATCGCGACACATCTTTCATCTCAAGCAGTTACTATGTTACTGTATCTGTTAATTCTGTAAATCTTTGTGAACTGCCAAGGAACTACTGAAGGAAGAAGTAATGAATAACACAAGTGAAATGCTGATCTCATGTTTGTTCATCATTAAGGAATCATGATGCATCTTTTTTCTCAAGTACTTACTATATTTGTTCATTATTTGTACTTCAGTAATAACTGAGTTATTACTACATATTTGTAAAGTGTTACCACCACACTACTAAAAAGCCCTCTATCAGAATTCCACTTTGAGGACTTGTTAAAAAGCCTATGTACTCTTTTTGTTAAATTACCATTAGTATTGTTATATAAAATAAACTGAATAATTAGCATTACATAGGTTCATGAATGTAAGCCAGTTGCCGTATTCCTCTATTTTAACGAAGCAGTTATGATTATTAGAGCATATTTTTTTCTAGTATAGAACAAACTAAAAGTGCTTTTGGGTTGTATTTATGAAATGGTACAAAGTCACACGTTTATGACAAAAGACATGCTGGCGCATTGGTAAGAGGTTTGCTTCATATGTAGTTCCTCACCTGTGTGGACAAACATACTTTGCAGGCATATATACTACGTACCTCCGTAATTCCACGTCAGACTGATATCCTCAGGAGCACTGGCTCCCTTCTAAAGTGGGTTCTTCTAATTACAGGTTCGAATGCTGGCTGATCCTACAGGAACCTTCACTAAGGTTGGAACCATGATTTGGTTTATTTGTTTTTTCCAGTGCCTTTATCCTGAGCTCTCTCTCACTGCCCGTCTTTCTGTTTTTAATTAAAAAAAATTGAATTGCATATTTATTTACATAATAATACAGCATTTGCATCTGTCTTACAGCTAGGGTGACCAGATAATCCATGTCACTTTGAGCTCAGACAGGATTTGTAAAGCTACCATTTCAATAAAAAAATTCACTTAAGCACTGAATTCTTGCTGTGTTCTGATCGGTTGGAACCAAACTATTTAGCCAAGCACAGGAACTTCTCAGTTTTACAGTAGTTTGTAAAAACTGAAGTAGCTTAAAGTGTCCTCCCTGACATAGATTATCTGGTCATCCTAAACAGTCTTACAAATTCGACACTGAATTGACTAAGCTTGTGGGCCCCTGTGTATGGTGGCTGAGTGGGTGGTGCTGCTGCTTCACACTGCCAGGGCTGAGGGTTTAAATCCCATCTTCACTCTCTATGTATTAAGTTTTGGGTCCGCACCCCGCATCCAGAGAGGTGCATTTACCCTAATTGGCTTCTCTAAATTGGCCGTATTGTCTGTCTGTGAGTGAGTACATGTACATGCCACTTGATTTTCCGGCGTGGCCTTGTGCCCTCTGCTGCCTGTGAGGGGCTCCAGTCCCCTGTGACCCTGTCCAGGATAAGTTGGTAGATCAGGGGTCTCAAACCCCAGTCCTAGAGGGCCAGAGCCCTGCACAGTTTTTGGGTTTCCCCTCATTTAATAAATCACACCTGATTCAACTCCTTGTGCTATTTACCACACAGCTCTTGAGCTGAATCATTTGTGGTGAAACAAGGAAAGAACTAAGCTACACAGTGCTCTGCCCCCCCAGGCCCGGAGTTTGAGACCCCTATGGTAGATGGTGGGTCAGTGTTACTCATACTGGGCTCCAGATGGTAAGTGGGATTTTCTTTGTTAAAATATAACATTGAATAACTTTAGCTTCATGTCTCTTGTAGGCAGTGGATCTGCTGCTGGCTGATGATCATTTATTCGAGGTTCTGGGGAACCAGAGATCCAAAAGGTGAGAACACCCTGGCCAGAATGCCATGTCTATCTAATAGAACTGTGGTTTTCCTGTGGCTGTCAGGTTAAAGCACTTGTATTAGACTTGTATTGTAACATGTATTGTGGTTTTCTTCCAAATTGCCCATTAGTATGTGGTTGACAATTCAAAAGAATTCAAATAGCTACTCTACTGCAACACAGGATAACATTAATTGGCCCTTAATGCAAAATATGAGTTTAAGAATACGGAAAGGATAGGTTATAAAGGATAGTTATTCCTTTTTATTGGCAGTAACCCATAGGTGATTTGAATAGTAAGAGAATTACCATACAGTAATTATGGCTGCACTATAATTTGTTCCTTGTTCCTTGTTGAAAATCGGATTGCATTTGTTAGAAATTGTACTAGTACAATAGATCATTGTTTGAACATTTGAATAAGAAGTGAGTTGCGTATCTAGTTACTGGAAACTTTGGAAATGATTGACAAGTCATACGGGAAAGGAAGCATCCTATTTGGTTGGGTATTGTGACATACTACACAATGCCGGAAGTTTTTAGTTTAAATGTAGACTGATGAGTCATACTGTTAGACAGTCCGTTTAATACTGGTTTGTTTTCATATAAATTTTCTGTTTTCCCAATAACCATGCAAAAGTCACAGACTAAAGGCTCTTAACTGGCTCTGTAGCTTTATGAATAGCTGTCAAATATTTGGGCCTGTACAACTGATACGTGTCTTTAGGTTGGAAATAAACTAATACCCAGAATCCGTCAGAGTATAGTACAAGCTCCGGATTGCACCCATTACTTGCTTTTTCCGTCATAGTATTTTATGGTATGTGACTCATTGCTAATTGAGTAATTAAGCCATAGTCAATTAAAGGTTATACATTATTGAAGGGATAGTAATAATGATGAGTATACTTGCTAAAATGCATTATTAAACATCTCCTTCTGAACATCAGAGATTTACACAATTTTAGTGTAACAAAATACATTCCTGTCCTGATCTTGAGAATCAACACTCTTTGGAATAGCGGAGTGTATCAGGTATCTGTTTGACACATTTTTAGTATTACTTCTTAGGTTTATATGGTACATAAGCATGGACTTGTCAGACTCTCTAAAACCACTAAATAAATCAGAATGTTACTGCTCCCCTCATTTCATTTTCCCACCTGTCTTTCAGGTATGCGATGGTGGTGGAGGATGGCATTGTGAAAAAAATAAACGTAGAACCTGATGGGACAGGCCTGACGTGCAGCCTGGCCTCCAACGTCCTCGCTGGAATAGTGTAAACAAGCTTAGACAAGTTTGTATCCTGTAATAATTCCAACTTTCCTATCAGTTCTCTATAATTTCCAGTTTTCGTTTGTCTTTTCAGTGAGATGACTTTGGGTCCTGTGAGAACAGGCATATGTAAACGTTACGCACAGATAACCTTGATAAACCAGCACATCGACAAACTGGTTTTTGCCAGGATGTCCATTGGAGCACTTAAAGACCAGTCAATGTCACATTAGCTTTGAGGTATTCATGTACTGTGGATCTCCTTTTGTTACTTTAAATGCACTGTTGTTCATTGTTGATCCTAAGACATTGTTCACTCAAAACGCACAAAGTAAAATTCTCATTAAGCAGCTGAGCTGTGTGTACATTGTACCAGATGTGTTCAGATTTATTCTTTTCAGCCAATTACCTTTTTTTTGTGTATCAGATGAATAACTCCCCATTGGTATATAGTGTGGCACAAAGTGGAATCATAACAGTTTTTACATATTTTTCTTTTATTTTTGTATTAATTTGTTTACACATTGTCTAAGTATTATACAGTTCATTCTTACAGCATATGATAATGGTAATCACAGGCTGTGGTGCAAGAAAAGCAGCCAACCAGCCAGCCGAAGCCGCATGACAGGCTCCCACCACATGCATCCGTTACCCACGCAAACACTCTTCCCTTACATGTAATACTCCTCAAACAAAAGCCTTAGAATGTAAAATGTAAGTCAAAACAAGACACCCTATGCCTCCCGCCCTCCCTCCCTAACACACACAGACACACACACACACACACACACATTCAGAAGGTGAAAATCATAATAGTAACACTTGTTAATCATAATTGCAAAAGAAAACAAATGCATGAAGGCAAACTAATTAGTATAGCAAAGACAAGCCTGGTATATGTGAAGGGATATGAACGACAGGGCACTCGAAATGGCCTGATTTGGGAAAAAGGATTGCACAGTAGGAGCACGATCACAAACTAAAAAAAAAGTCATAAAAAGATTAGGACAGAGGGAACCGGAGGAAAGAAAAGGAAGAGAACTGTACTGAGGTTGTTCCCTATTTAGACCGAGCTTATGGCACAGATGGCAACAGATTTTAGGCAGGGCATTTACAGTACAGGATTTAACCACATACACAGGTGCATACTAGGGTAAAGGTTAAAAATGGACACCTTTCCTACAGCCAGCGACACCGGAAAGCAAGGCCACGTTATTGTAGTTCCTTTGCCATCTTCGACCAAATGTTTGCATGGGCCATGACAAATGTTACTTTCGATACTAACTATTTACTTAGCATAGAACCAACTCTGGAAAACAGTTTACATTTTCATTATTCTGTAATGGATTACTATGAAGATCACAAGCAACACTGAAACAGCTTCCTTATACAGTCCTCATGTGGCTATATATGAAGCCACATACTTGTTTAAAGGTACTGGTTGTTTGCTACCAGGTGTGTGGGGGTGGGCAATGACTGCCTCTGAACACGTCAGTTGTGAAATAGCTGTTTGACTCTCACAATATTCACATTCTGGAAGCCACATCAAACACCGGCTTTCCGAAGGCAGCTGCTATAGAGTGTTTCTGCGGACTTTTTCTGCATGAAAAAGCTCGCTATTTCAACACCGCCCTGCTCCCACTGCCCCCTGCCCAGCCTCCGCATCTCATTCCTGGCTGTCTTCGGTGCGCCATTTTAAAAAGTCCTCCTTCCGCGCGTCCGGCTTGATTTGGTTCCGCATGCCCCCGAGCAGATTGGAGGTAGCCTCAGAAGCCACAATGAGGGGAAGCACCACGGTGGGGGGGATCTGTCGCAGCACACCTCCCACCGCCCCTGGCAAGCCTTTTTGCTCGTGCCCACGAGATGCCACGTTGCAGAGGGTCTGAGCGGTGTCTATCACTCCCTGACACGCAAGACAAAATTAATAGGAAGAGAACAAACATGTCAGAAGAGAGATAGTTCTCTCACTAAGTTCTCACCATAATTAATTAATAATTCCAGCTATAATTGGACTGGTGGTCCAGTTGTGTCTGTGGTCAACTAGCTCTCCCGTGGTTCTCAAACTATGCAAGGTCCCACTAGTGTTAGATGGAGGTACAGTTTTGTATAAAAGTCTTCAGTAGTCAAAGGAAAATTTTAAACTGTTCTTCATGTTCGTGACTCAGAACTACAATATTATGTCTGTAAAAGTGTGTCAGCTTAATCATTTCAAAATCTCTCCTAAAGTCACTACTGGGCTATGAGGCTATGAAGAGGGAGCAACCAAGAAACACCTGGGTTCTGAGACCCTGAGGCTGACATGAAAAAGATGGCTATACCTGGAACCAGCCGTGGAAATAAGCTCAGGACAGAGACATCTGGACAGTTCTTGTTGATGGCCTATGCCCCAGAAGGGGTAGTCCGCTTGAGTCGTAGTTTATTGGAAAACATTACCCAGTCCCTCAAAATTTGGTGGTATCCACCAGAAAAGTTTTCCAGAACTAGTGCCTTGTCACAACGCTGCTTGCGAGGTCTCACCTCTCTCACGGTGTCATAGGCCTTGGCCACGCCCTCTCTCAGGTCGGCGGGCTGATGCGTTCGACGCGGGCGGGAGCCGGGACGCCCCTCTGAAACGCAGCGCGTTAACGGGGGCGTCGGGGACAGGATATCGTATACGGTCTCCGCTGTCGCCTGGGTAAAGAGGAATGGGGTTGGAGAGAATGGAGACCCGAAATGCATGTGTGTAAGTCAGGTGACGTGTTGTAATGGCTTCTGAAACATCAGAAATAGAGAAATCCTAAACGGCAAAAGGTAACATATCCTACTGCTCATAATGCAGTTATGCCGAGTTATTTACCTTGTTCAGCTCTTAAAAATTGATATTTACAAATGTAAAAGTATTTGGAGAAATGATGGCTGCATGTTCCTAATTCCTGTATCAGGAAGCTGCTATTTCACAGAATCGCTATGATACTTCCTGGGTATCTCTCAGTAATGAAGCATTCACTTCATTTAATGAATATATATGAGAGAACACAGAGTACCAGCAGTGACCCAGTCTGTGTCCTGCTGCTGGTCGTTGCCCAGGAGAGGTTCACAATGATGGTACCCAATGCAAAAATCTTGAAAACTGCTGTATTACCTCATTAAGGATGGCATGCATATATCAGTCAGTGACAGTCGCGGTACTGAGTGGGTCCTCCTGTATCAGTCAGTCGCGGTACTGAGTGGGTCCTCCTGTATCAGTCAGTAGTGAACGTGTGTGTACGCCACGCAGATACCTGTATGGCCTGGACTAGTCGGTTGCTGAGTTCCAGGGCAGCAGAGGCGGTGGACGTGCCGAAAGAGGCTGCCCCCCGCTGGATCCCCCGGATAATACGCCCATCTTTCCTATACTGCTCGATGGGCATCCAGAACAGGTCTCTCACACCGTGAACTGGAGGGGGGGTTCATGATGACAGCATTTAATCATTCTCAACAAACATCAAGAAATCGAAAACGGAAGCCGAGGCCCTCCTCAGTCACATCAATGGCTTCAAGACCTTAAATACTTAAGTTATCAAATGTATGATGTTTTACACCACAAACTTACATGAACACACACAGAATTATCCTCCTTACTCACAGAGCTGAACCACAGAGTGCATAGGACCCACTCCTCCCAGAATTCCCGGCAGCTGGTTCTTTCGGATGTCAGTCAGCCATTCGTTGACAGCATACTGGATGACCTTGTCCACGCCCAACAGCCTAGGAAACGTAAAAACATGCAAATCTATACATCCTAATTTTCACCATCCTGATTCGTCAGTAAGACATGCAAAAATTTCCTCACATTCATGCAAAAAATTTAAACCTGGTTTAAATATAGATCATCCCGTGCACATAGTGGGCAAGAAGCAGGTGAACTATTACCCGTGCCGACAGCACAGTCTCTTGAGCTTGAGCTCGGAGCAGTTGAGCTGCGCTAGTCCAATCAAGATGCCTGCAAAGGTACCCTGAGAAAAAACAGCAAGTCAGACTCACACATGGGCCACTGGAACTCAGTAAGCAGGACTGGGGATAAAGAACACCAGTACAGGTCTCATCAGACTGGAGAAGGCAAAGGTGAAGGGTCATGAGTAGGGTCTAATTCACAAAATCACCATAGTAATTTCACCAAATCTTTGACCTAAACATTCTGAAGACATACGTCAACTACAGCTTAAGGTACAAACATATTTAGCAGCATATAAGGAACAGAGGTTATTTGTTTATAATTAGTCATTTAACTGCCAACCCAGCAGTCTGGATAATTTTTATCTTAAAAACACAGCCATTTATGTACCAGTAAGACCTGCACACAAGTGCATCAGACAACACTTTAATTCAGCCTGTTTCTGAATCCTCTGCATGTCCCCACTTTCCAGACCAGGGATAAACTTTCCCAGCAAAGAGCATCATGGGTCAGCTTGGATCGAGTGAAACTTATAGTAAATGTCAGCTTGCAGAGCTGCCCTCCCTCAGCCTGCATACCTGCTCGATGACCACATGCTTGCCGTGGTAATCCAGCCAGATGGGAACCTCGGAGGTGAAACGGAACTCCCTGCAGAGACAGAGTGAAAAGGGGCTCACCAAAAAGACAAAGGTCCTCGGTACACTGACGTACGTGACGCACAGGAGCCTGCAAGCAGCTTCAAGTTGAGCAGAACTGATTTTTGAAAATACTACTACCATGTTTAGAAAATCTTAGAATTCTCATGAAATATGAAAAATATCTCTAGTTTCATTTTCTTCTTTCTGATTCTTATTCCGTTATTTATTGCGGCATTTAAGCGGCGCCCCCTTTCCTGCAGTGCTGCGTTAATTTACCTTACAGTGTTAGTGATTCCCAACCTGGTCCTCAGGGACACCCCACACTGTCCATGTTTCTGCTCCCTTCCAGCCCCCTGTCAGACAGTCCATACTTTGGCTCCCTACTGGCAATTGGGAGGGAGCAAAACTGTGGACAGTGTGGGGTCCCTGAGGAACGGGTTGGGAATCACTGCATAAAAACACTTCACTTTGTAACCTTGCTATATCAACACCTTCCTATTTGTACACCTGCCTGCCTCACCTGAAGTAAATCGGTTGATCCGAGGAAGAGGAGGATCCGGCAGAGGATGAGCTCTGCTCACTGTAGGTCGTCTCCATGGACCCGCTGAGGTCCTGGCCGAGGCTGGCGCTGGGCTCCGGCTCCCCTGACGGTTTTGGTGATTCATCTGCCTTCGCTGGAGGTTTCGGAGGTGACAATTTATCAAGGGAAATCGGGGCGACACAGCACCACCACATCTACATGCTGCGTACATCAGACTAGGGGCTCCCAGCCCCCGAACACTGGGGGGTTTTCAGAGGTGTTGGTTTATTGATGAAATCAAACCATAGATTTCCAAATATCTATGACCCCTGAAGTTCACACATTTTGTTTGCATCTGAAAAAATGCAACCACGTAAACCCATGAAATTACAATTGGCCAACCAATACCCCCCCCCCCCTTTGTATGACATAAACGGTTGTGTGAACACCATAAGACGGGGAATCCCCATGGCAGCCCCCGGCTCACCCTCAGCCGCTGCTTCCACGGGCAGGTAGGGATTCACACTCGCAGCCAGACTGCTGAAGAAGTCCTTCAGAAAGAACAGTGCATCCTGGGACGCAGAGAAGACAGACAGACATTATCGGCATCTTCTGGAGTGTTTTGAGTCTCATTATTTGTCAATTAAAATGAATATTAATAATATTAATTAAATGAATAATAAATTAATATTGTAAATATACCACTGATTAGCATAGCAACAACCCAGCCAGATGGGTACAAATAATTAAAAGATGAGAGTATCATTATATACAATTTAATTATACTATGTAGTAGCTGTTGAGCAGTGGAGACGCACCTGGTCGATGTTGAGGCGGAGGGGCAGAAGACTGACCCTCAGGCAACACTCTGGACCACCAAGACCCGACTCTGGGCAGACCTGCAGGGCCTTGATGGTCAGCTGGGAGACAGAGAGATTAGTTACAGGGCGGATGGGAGCAGACACATACCCCATTACAGAGGAGTAGTACTCTATCACTGTCACTGCCATAATCATAGATCATTAACAATAATACAGACAGAACCATTCACTAAATAGATTGGGATTGCATTAGTTCCATTAACGGTAGCCTGGTTACACATATATCACAATGCTGGCACCAAGGTTTGTCTTAAGACTTTTCTCCCAAGTGTGCAAGGTGAGAGAGCACAACCAGTCACTCATCCAGATCAACACATTTGTAAAAAACATCATATACACTAACAATAAATTATTTCACATTAACATGACTAACACAAGCCACATTTTGAAGTATAACTTGAAATTGAAATGAATTTGTTCAAATTGCATTTTCATCTGACCCTGGGTAAAATCGCCTATGACTGGTGCTTTGAAAGGAACCTTAAGGCTTTTTTCCACTGGCATGGAGGAACCAGGCCGTACCCGTACCATGAAGCGATACTAGTTACAGAGAGGTTCCAGCTCATCTATTTTCCACTGCAGAAGGATTGGCTTGGTAAAGACGTTGCAGTGTTTGGAGAGCGACAGTGACGTAAAACCAAAGAGACACTTGTTTACTGTTCACATGGTGTACATCATGATTTACTATGTGCTAATTTCCGCTAGCACATCTGTGAGAATCATCATGTTATGTTAGCATCAAAGGCTAACATATCGCTAAGATTAGCCCTGTTAGTAATCAGTGCCATGTCTGCGCAGGTACGGCTTGCATCATTTTCAGTGGAAAACCCTCTGTTGGCAGTTCGGCTCGGCTAAGGCTTGGTTTTTGGTGGCAGTGGAAAAGCGCCAAAAAATGACGCATGAAAAACTGAAGAGAGAGAGAGACAGACAGCAGACATGAGGCTGGAGGAGCAGGGCCCCGGCGCCCGCCGTCTCACCATGTTGGAGTGTGCCCTGCGGGGCATGCTCTCGCTGGTGTACAGGTACAGGAACTTGTTGATCTGGGAGGAGGCCAGCCGATCCCGCACCTCTAACTCTTGGACGATGAACACCTGGCGCGAGAGGGGCTGCTCACCCACGCCGGTGTCACCGAGTGAGGTGCCCTCCGTCTCCTGGCTGGAGGCAGGGAGGGGTCCAGATACAGGATAGGACTCATGCTGAAAACTGACCTGGGGGGGGACACAGCGAGAAGAGGCAGCTCTGATGCTTCATGCTGCTTTCAATGCGGCTGGACGTCCTGCAGAGCGCTTACGTACATCCTGTCCTCCATATAAACACATTCGTATCTGCATTTAAGTCAGGTCACTCTGTTTATCCCAAGACCTGCAAAGATGGCCGCTGAAGCTCCAAGTCGGTCACATGATCGGGTGCTAGCATTCTGATTGGAAGATCTCAGCAAGTTGCCCACTGAGATCAAAATTGTCTAGGTAGAACTGTCTTGCCCATTTCCAAAGGGAAAGGGCTCAAAAAGTTGCCCCATGTATCTTTACCTTTCTAGTCAAAAGCTCCCACACTCCCACAGACCTTAGTCAACTGAATCTCCATCAGGAGGCTGTGCTGTCTTCCACTGCCCCCCGCCCAGCGCCATGAGTTCTGGGGCCTCGGAGGGGCTGCTGATCGGGACGGGGAGCCACGAGCCCCAGGAGGAGCAGAGCGCCCCCTGAAGGAGGATGAGAGGAATGTGGTGATAAGAAGAAACATATACAGCATACATCACAAGACAGGTATAACTGTTAGTAACTCGATAAACCATCTACCATTTTCATTAATGCTATTACTACAAAATTACAAAATAAAAAAATTATTTCTGCATGCTGTAATGTACACAGTTGTGATGCACATCTCCGTCTGCATGGTGGGTACCTGTGGCTGTGCTGTGCATGGGCAGAGAGGGGCCGGCCCCCGAAATCCTTGCCCCCGTACAGGTGCCACACCACAGACACCTCCCTGAGCACCACGCGGCTCTGGGGCACAGGAAAGCGGGAGGGGGCACGCAGCAGGTCGGAGCTGCCCCGGGGCCGAGAGAAGTACCCGTCTTTCACCAGGATGGGACCGGGGCATAGCATGGTGACCACTGGCTCCCCGTCTCTGGGCTGAAGCAGGGGGTGCAGTGTAAGGAACAGAATTTCACACTAGATACTAGAAAGGTGCAGAACCAGGAAGGAAAAGTAAAGTAATAAACAAAGCAAACTGACCGGGATGCCCATCCCAGGAGCCTCCAGGATACAGAAGTCGTCGTTGTCTGTGGAGCTCTCCGATTCCGCCTCTGACCCCATGTCACACTGCAGCTCATTGGCTGCACTCCCCAGTCCATCAGCGTCTAGATCCTCCCCTTCTGGGAGTGAATGGAGCTTGGTGTCCTCTCCAGGAAACAGGTAGACGGAGACAGGCGAGTTGCGCTGTACATACGCTGGAGAAGCTGGCGAAGCCACCCCAAACGACACCAAGATCAACAGCTTCAAATCAGGAGATTCAAACTATGCATTTACATTTACAGAGCAATACTGGCAGTCCCCAGGTTAAGAATGTCCAACTTACGGACAACTCGTACTTATGAACAGACTGCCATATAAAGCCTATTATATTAAAAATATGAATTACATACAATAGGTCGTAATAACGTAATAACAAACGCACGTACTACTTTGTGATGCTCATGATCAATGTATCAAATGTAGTTACTTTTAGTATTACTGTATTATTACGGTTATTATGTACTGCATTATTATTATGATTAATATTAAGCACATGCATTATTATTGTTCCAACTTACCTACAAATTTGAATTAAAGACAGGATTAGGGAACAATGCCCTTCGTAACCTGGGGACTGAACTAAACTAATTCTTTCTTAAAGCCCAAGTTCTACAGGTGCATCTTCTTACCAGTATCCACCTCGTCTCGTTGACTCTTCTCAGTATCAATCAAAGCATCGGTCAGATCATACTGGTTGATCTCAGCAGTCTCAGCAGGAGGGCAGGGTGGAGCGTTGGCGGGGCTTTCTGAGAGCTGGGGGAGGTTAGGCCACGATACATGGCTCAGAACACACCATCCGTCATTCCATAACCGAGGAAGGAGCATGGATCTGTGCATCATCTGACATCCCATAACCGAGGAAGGAGCACGGATCTGTGCATCATCCGACATTCCATAACCGAGGAAGGAGCACGGATCTGTGCATCATCCGACATTCCATAACCGAGGAAGGAGCACGGATCTGTGCATCATCCGACATTCCATAACCGAGGAAGGAGCACGGATCTGTGCATCATCCGACATTCCATAACCGAGGAAGGAGCACGGATCTGTGCATCATCCGACATTCCATAACCGAGGAAGGAGCACGGATCTGTGCATCATCCGACATTCCATAACCGAGGAAGGAGCACGGATCTGTGCATCATCCGACATTCCATAACCGAGGAAGGAGCACGGATCTGTGCATCATTCGACATTCCATAACCGAGGAAGGAGCACGGATCTGTGCATCATCCGACATTCCATAACCGAGGAAGGAGCACGGATCTGTGCATCATCCGACATTCCATAACCGAGGAAGGAGCACGGATCTGTGCATCATCCGACATCCCATAACCGAGGAAGGAGCACGGATCTGTGCATCATCTGACATTCCATACCCGAGGAAGGAGCACGGATCTGTGCATCATTTGACATTCTATACCCGAGGAAGGAGCACAGATCTGTGCATCATTTGACATTCTATACCCGAGGAAGGAGCACAGATCTGTGCATCATTTGACATTCTATACCCGAGGAAGGAGCACAGATCTGTGCATCATTTGACATTCTATACCCGAGGAAGGAGCACGGATCTGCGCATTGCACTGAGGCCCCTTACCGGAAGTTTTTGTCCTGCGATCTCAGTGGGGGAAGTGTGCCGCGGAGGGGGGTGCAGGTCACCACGGGACACCAGGTATTGCAGCATGTTGAGCAAGGCGGCACAGGAGTCTGCGCAGGTGTGCAGGTGGACCACGTTGTTAGAACAGCGCAGCTCAAAGAGGGGCTGGTTCTGTGGGAGGGGCCATAGAGAGACTGTAAAACCACACTGGTGACGGACATTTCGCATCTCCACAAACTTCACAAAGCAATTTTCCTGCGTCACTGAATATCACATTCGATGGGGTTCTGATGAGCCCTGCCTGATCTTCATGAGACCCACCAGCTTCCCGGATTCGCTGCCCTTCCAGGTGGTGATGGCCAGCTCCAGCAAATCGATGTCCACCACGCAAACATAGTCTAGCAGGTCAAAAAAGAGAAAAGCTTCTTATCACTGGAAACGCAACCGAGTCCCACTTATGCCGAGTTGGCTGCTCACAGCTGTACGCTTGTAATGCACCATCTGCCTCTCTTTTATGTCTCTATGGACAAAAGCATCTGCTAAACAACTGTAAATGTATTACACCAAATGTTTACACACACTAACACATGCACACACTGGTTACAAAGAGGCTGAAGCAAGCAGAGATATAAGTGATACATCCTCATGACAAACACACTGTCAGACAGTTACGCCTCCATTCCATGGAGGTATTTTGAGCTACAGCTCCTACCTCTTCTCAGATCCACAGCCTCACTCTCGCATTTATCCGACAGGTACAGCGCCGAGTCGTCTAGGATGAACCTGACAAATGAAACGCAGCTGGATTCAGTCACCCACCCTTTTCACTGCACACTACTCACAATACACAGCTTTAAATCTGCATTTTTAAGTCCTGGTTTTATCCTGGTTCTACTGGCAAAAGGCTACATGGCAGGTTGCATCCAGGCTCAAAATTTCTAAGACAGCAGTAGGCAAAAACAAGGTGAAACAGAACACACTGGGAATGACTAAAAACCTGGAAAAGGGTGAAACCCGACTTTCTAATGGCAGAGACGACCGTCAACGTGTACAACGGTTTCTCGTGAACTGAGGGATGACGTCGAGTGACCTTCAGAATGAATGGGAACCATTACGTGCAGGTGTGAAGTGCACTGCTAGGACAACTCGGATCAGCTGCTTTCGGCTCGTATCAGATGAGATTTTGTTGGTGTGTCAAAATGGATTTGAAAAACAAAACTTTAGATGTGTGTTTTGAGCCATAGAAATGCAACTGATGTGCACTGTCCAGGGTTGTCAACACTCATGCTTTCAGATTCTCAAGCTCACGCAGGAAATCTTACAGCAAATCTATATTATTCCATTATAAACCTAAAACTAGCTACATCAAAAGTGTTGGGAGTAATTTGCAAAACCTACAGACTATTTAAAGTGTAATAAATCTGTTACATACATGTAAATGCGTGTGCATATGTGTGCAGACTTGTCTCGAATTGAAAATCTCACCCAAGCCAGCTGACCAAACTTGGCAACCCTGACTGTAGAGCGATAATAATGATCTCTCTGTACAGGCAGATCATGGACACATTTTAACTGTTCACGATCTATTATCATCAAACTGCACAGCTCTATACCGACCTCAGCTTGCCTTTTAGCTGGTGCACAAAAGTATGAATCGAAACGTTCGTAAGTGAGCTTTTGCAGAAGCTGCCGCTCCAGCTGTTACCTGAGGTGAAAGGTTGCAGTGTCCACGATTATGTTGCTGGAGAGAGAGAAGGATTCTGCAGTGAACAGCACACGCAAAGGAAGGTAGAGCGGCCTGTAGGGGGACAGGGAGGGCAAAGATCATGCTCCTTTTCTAAACGCCGTTCTCTAAAAGATGGTGGCAGCGCGTGGCTATGGTACCTGTAATCGACAGCGCAGGCAGCCAGGTGAGTGTGCAGGACCGTGATTACAGCAGGTGGTGTGTAGCCCAGGATGGGGTCGTCAATCACATCCAGGAAATCCACCAGCTGCCAATACAACAGTAAACAACCCAGTGGTTCTCAAACTCAATGGTATGCAAGCTCCCTCTAGTGGTATTTCTGAGATGGTACATGGTGTAAAAACCACATACCAGCTGTCTCACTGCCACCAGCCAATATTAACAGTAGGTGGTTCCAAAGTCAACTGTTTCAAAGATGGCAGTATACCCAGAAACCTTCATCTGGGAAAAGTTTAAGGAGGAGAATGGTCACCTGTTCGTGCCAGCTGAGATTGGTTAATGCCATGTGATGCCGCAGGGTGGCTCCCTGGAGACGAAGAGCAACCAGGAACTCCTACAAAGGCAGTGATGTGCACATGCTGGGTTCAAAGGTTACTCTTTATAAAAATAAGAAAAAGAAAAAGCAGAACCGCGATCTTGACAAGGCCCGATAATCACGCAGTCCCACACAAATGGAGATGCCAGACTAACCTTCACATTCCTTTGGAGGTCCAACGTGATCCTGATGGCCGTCGACAGCATCTGAGCCCCAACCTCCCTGCCCCCAATGCAGCTGACCCCTGCTTCTGAGGGATAAACGGTGGCGTGCAGATACTCTGGGGGCAAAAAGCTAGGAACGTCCAATCGCACAGGAATCGGGGAGTCTGGAACCACAGCTGCGGAATGGTATTCATACACAGATTTAGTTCCTACAGAGGTCAGGCTACATTCGGATATATACACATCCTAAAACACTTTTTACACACATTTTTTAAATGAGGAGGTATAAGTCATTGCTTCTTTTCTCACCTTTATGGTACAGCTCCACTCTCTTGCTCTCAAGACACAGAAAGTTGAGGTAGGGGTTGCCCTGATGTTGTGTTACACTAAATATCTTCCCCCCTTTCACATCCAATATAAGCTCTCCATGGCTGTGTTCCACAGGGCGCCCTGTCTCCCCCTTCAGGCGAGCAATATTTGACAGTGAGGTGCAGACAAACATACAAGCATATTCACACCCCTGGACAAAAAACGCCGTTTAACGGCGCAATAAAATCTCATAATCTTTCCAACTACGCAAGCAAATGTGGAACCGCATTGTCCTGTCTGGAATATGGACAGTAGTATTTCATCCCCAAAATAAGGCCTCACACAAAATAACAGACACCGCCGCAGCCATCGCTCACCTTGCTGTCCGTCATGACCTGGAGACGCCCCTGGCCAATGTGAATGGTGAGGGAGAGGAAGTTCTGGGAGGGGCTAGAGCACTGCTCCGCCCTCTTGTGCTTTACAGATTCCTTGGCTGTGAGGAACTGATGTTCCTCCTCCTCTGAGTCCGAGTCTGAGATTGAGAATATAGAAGCTATCCGTATGAAACCACAAAGACACGGTACAGCAATCCATCACCACAAACAGCACAGCATAGCAAACGGCAGCTTAGCAAGATGTACAGGGCCTCACTGCACATGGCGGCAAACAGGGACCCACCCAGCCGGAAAGCCGACTTGCAGAGGCGGAACTCATCCTCCTGGGAAGAAGGAACCTGGCAAGGCGGGTTCTGCGACCCCGAGGAACCCAAGGGTGTCGAAGGTTCGGGTTCCCACATTAAGAGGTCATTGTTGATCCTGGAACAGTGATGGGGAGAAAGAGCAGGACAGATGTAGCACAACAGAACCATCAAAGAATCACAAAAGAATCACAAAAGGGCTGCTGAAGATCATAATAATAAGAACTTAATTGTGCAGCCAAGGCTGTTGCGAAATATGGGATCAGCCATAAACAGTTTTAAACTATTGCAACATCTTCTGGCTCACACTCTGGACTGGACATTCCCAGTCCATGGGGGGGGGGGGGGGCTGGGGGTGCTGAGCGGGGCCACTGCTGTTTGTCTCATATGCACCTTCAATCTTACTCATCTACAATGCGGGGCTCAAGTGGACAGGGAGAACTATCTGCCCATGTTCAGCTGTATCCATGGCGATAGGGACTGCACTAAACTGGGCTATAAACTGCAAAAAATAGGAGGAGCACATATGGAGGAGGTAGGTAGCTATCTGAGATTGATGCCATGTCAGCATCGATGGCTCTCTCACAGCAAGGACTAGGTTCAGTCAATAACTATTCTTATACAGACAGTAGCCAGATAATATTCCCCTTGTGGGGACCTGAAAAATGTACCCACAAGGTAAAAGGTTACAGGTTTTTGTCACTTTGTGGGGAAATCTAATAATTACATCTAATAATAACAAACACACACACACACATTTGATAAATATACATCCATACATGTGTGTGTTTGAGAGAAAGAGAGATAAATGAACTGATATGTAAAAAGGGGTAATTGAAAATGAATATTAAATATATCCATATAAAATATGTCTAGTGAAACTGAAAAGGCACAGCGGACAGTGGGGGCCCTCCCGGGAGAGTGCGGCATGGCAGGCGTTGTAGCTACCGGTTATATATGCTCTGATAGGCCTCCTTGCTGGGGAGCAGCACTGCGGCCAGGGGCAGTGTGATGTCCACCACACACTGGCTCTGGGACACACACTGAGCCTGGAAGTCCTGCATCTCCACAGGGTCCGCGGGGATCACCATCTGAGACGCGTGAAGAGCGGACAGACACAGGAGGCGGGAAATGAGGCGGCCAATCAACTCAGCGCTCGACTGCAACTTCTTTTTCTTTATTTTTCTTTTTTTGATCAGGCAAAAGAATGTGGTTAAATGGCCTGAATGGGGTTGAATAGTCCAATCCTGCTATTCATTACTGTAACTTCACAGAGCACAGAATGAGGATATGGGAGAGCAGAGCCCAGTGAAGGGCCCCGCGTCTGAGGGCCCCTGCAGGGGCCTCCCGTACCTCTTCGGTCTCGAACATGGTGCGGTTGGAGGAGAAAGGGGAGCTCTCCCTCTCCCTCAGCTCACAGGGGGTGTCCATGGAGACAGAGGCCAGGTCCCCATCCATGGCCAGGCCGGTCACCCTGCTCCCCTCAGGCCACCGCCGGCCGGGGCCCTCAGCGGCCCCGCAGCTCACCCTCACTGAGATTCTACGGTGGGGGGGGAACGCAAACGCCATTAAACGCTGGGCAGGATGCGACCGCCAGGTGTGACACCACGAAAAGGAGCAGAAACGCAGCACCGACAATGACATCACGAAGCAGTTATGTCACTCTGTCTGCTGAGACTCGGAATGAGCTCGGAACTGTCAGACGCAACAAGCCGTGTGTGCTTATGACACTGGGACTGCAGGGACTCCCTCTGGCCAATCGGCACTCACACTCACCTGGGTATGCTGTCTGGGGTTTGGGAGTCTGGGTTCTTCTGGACCCGAATGCAGGGGAAGGTGCCGCCCTCCCAGCCTTCATAGACGCCTGAGAGAGGGGGAAGGAAAAGGAGAAGGGAGAAGAGCGGAGGTGAAATGGGAATAACAGCCATTTCCTAATAACTGGGCCCACAGTCTCCCTAAAAGCTCACCATGAAGGTCGCTGAAGCTGGCCTCCAGCAAGTAGCTCATGTGGGCCCCGCCCACAGCCTCCGGCCCCAGGTGAGTGCGGAGCTCCAGCTGGGAAAGCTCCAGGCTCAGGGTCTCGGTCCGGACAGCCCGCCGGCCGGGCGGGCGACGCTCACCCACAGGCCGAAGGTCTGGAATGGGGAAGCGGACCTTCAGAACCGCGTGTGGGGAGAGCACGGTCAGGGAAGAGTGGAGCTCGCAGGTCTGCATCTGGAGGAGAAATACAGAAAGACCAGGAGGCCAGTTAAACGGAGAATTTGTTTTGGTTTAGGAGACATAGCGGTGCTGGGGGCACAGTGGGCAGCGGCACCTGCGAGGGCATCGGCGGCTGCGAGGGCGTGTGGCTGAGAGACCGACTCAGCGTCTCCAGCCTGTTCAGCACGTCCAGGTCCAACTCGGCCGTCAGCTCAGCCAGGTCCAGCCGCACCGTGCTGTCTCTGCGAAGCAGCTTCTGCTTCAATCCGGTCTGCAGCAGGGAGACACGGCACAGCTCATTCATACGCTCCGGTACGCGCGGCTCAGACACAGACGCTCCCGTACGCACACACTCCTGTACACACTGCAGATATGCACGCTCCCACACATAACCAGACAAACCTTGCGGTGCTGCTTCTCTGTTAGAGTGTAGTGGAGCACAGCGCAGGGCCTGGCCATAGCTCCCATGGGGAATGAGCCAGCTCTGTGAAACTGCAGTAGCTGGAAAACACACAGAGAAAAAGACAGAGTCAGTGTGATGACAACAGTAAGACATAAACTGCAAAAATACATCTCAGGGAAAAGAGATCCGTCAGCAAAACATTTTGCTGCACTCCAATAAAGTCACAGTTTGTCTGTGTGCTGGGTTCAGTCTAATACTCATATACATCACTGTACAGTAGTACTGTGTGCAGTCAGCTTGGACCTCAGTCCCACAGCTGTTTGCTGCTGCAGTTCACCTCTGTATACTCCGGTGTTCCCGCCTCCAACAGGCACTCAAGCAGCTCCAGCCGGCTGAACGAGAGGTCGGAGGTCACCTCCCGGGCGTGCCGGCCCGAGCTTCGCATCTCACACGACACCTGCACCGCCGCTCCCGTAATCCTGCCCAAGAGGGGATGGGAGAGGGAGGGTGTCAACACACTCAGCTACACAGCACAGCCGTAGGGCGTACCGGCCGAGAGACAAACTCCAGGAGATGCTCAATGAGAGTAGGACATGAGGACAAGAAATCATGGAACACCACAGGTCATTACTATCACCAATAAGGACAGCAAGATGGCCGCAGGCGGTCATGGGAAATCCAAGGTCATTACTATCACCACTCATTGCACTATACTTATTTTAACTAACTTTACTATCATCAGTATCATGATGCTCTGTCTTATGGAAACTGCACCACTGTTCAGCAGGTCTCCTTGAGAAGCTGACATGATGGGTAACACACCTGAGGTGGGAATGAGGGCAGGCTTTGACGAAGTTCTGCCTCAGGTGGCTGAAGTCCCGACCACTGAACATGGTATCCTTGAAGTAGGCCAGTTCACTGAAGAAGACCCGAGACACCTCGGCCAGCGGGGGCAGCGTACCCCCGGACCCAGGCCCGGGAGGCTCGTGCTCTAGCAGCGTGAGGGTGAGTCCGCCCAAAGAGAGGCGGAGCAAGGCGTCGGGCTTGAGGGGTTCAGGGGGGGGGCGTTGCGAGGAGCGACCTGGGAAGCAAAGTGTACAGGTTTCAGAGTGCGAACCAACAAAGTACTGAAGTACAAAGTACTGCCCCCCCCCAGCAAAGCCAACCCCCAGGAGCAGAGCAGTGAAGATGCACATCCTCCACAGCCATATAAAAACAAACCACTGGGGGGAGGCTTCATACCCAACAGGAAGACAACACCTGTCATGAAGACTCCAACTACTCAACACGATACAAGTGCGTGCGTGTGTGTGTGTGCGTGCTTTGGCCCTGTGTATCAGTGAGAGTGGTTAGGGTACCTGGGGTCCTGGTGCTGTGTGGCAGGCTGGATAGCGCTCCCGGCACAGGGTAACGTCTGGGGCAGTTCATCATCAGCTGAGAGAGGAGAAAGGGGGCAGCCAAAAGTTTGGAGTTTAAATATTGGTGCGTTCCGTTTGCTTTCGGATCCGCTAAAAACTCGCGGAAAACAGAGTCGGATGCGTTCCATTTGCCACAGAAATGGACCCATATGAAAAAGCAAGATTTTTTGCTTAGCCGGACAACTTGTCGGATTAAAGGTACCAAAGTTTAAATGGCCTTTATCTTCATTCCCTTACAATTAGCTCGAACTACCGTAAATCCGACAAATAATCCGACTAATCATGAAATCCAATTCTAGCCCGGTTAATTGTTAGCCATTGTTAGCAATATCAGTTAAAACTCCGTAGCAACATGTACACATATAAGTTGGATGGTATAGTGTGTGCGACCGATTTAATGAGCCACAAATGAGAAGTAGTGCTTAAACAGTATAAAACTACAACTTTCCCTTCTGTTGATAAAGGGCGCAGCCATCTTGGATTCTGATCCTCTGTGCTGTCCAAGATTTTTCTCGGATCTCCGAGAAACGGCAAGAGGGTCTAGCTGCAGACGCCTGTAGAGTGGAGCTCCACTGGAAATATGTCACCTCCACAGGAAACACGTGGTCTTTAAGGGCGTAAGGTGGAGCTCCGGTTAGGGTTAAGGTTTATTCACTGTAACACAGAGTTGAGCTCACGTGTTTCCTGTGGAGGTGACATATTTCCGGTGGAGATCCACTCTACAGGCGTCTGCAGTTAGACCCTTCTCAGAAACGGGAGAACGCATGTCGTCACTTCCGGCTTCAAAACTCGGAATCTGAATTCTGAGGGCACATGGAACGCATCAAATTATCAGGGGGCAGCTCCCTTTGGCTTTATGGGGTTGACAGAATTTGGCCCTGGGGAACGACTACCGGGGAACCCTGTAGTGATGTTCGTCATGCATGCCTGCACACCTACAACACCAGTCAAAAGTTTGGACACAGCTACTCATATAAAGGTTTATTTGTACTATTCTCTAAATTTTAGAGTAATTATAAAGGCATCAAAACAATAAAATAATACATATGGAATTATGTATTGACCAAAAAAGCATATAAAAAAAAATAACTTGTGGGTTGCCAGTTCAAATCCCTGGGTCAGCAGAGTGATCCCACCATTGGGCCCTTGAGAAAGGCCCTTAACCCCAACTGCTCCAGGGTCTGGCTAATCCTACTTTCTCTTCTACGCCAGTTTCATGAGGTGGCCTCCTGGGATGCTTTTCCAGCTGTCCTGAAGGAGGTCCCACATATATGCTGAGCTCTCATTGCCCGCTTTTCCTTCACTCTCTGGCCGAACTCCTCCAAAATCATTTGTACTGGGTTTAGGTCAGGTGGCCAGGTCATGTGATGTGACACCCTGTAATTCTCCTTTGTAGGCAGCTTGGTGTGTCCAAATTTTTGACTGGCACTGTATGCGAGTGCAGATGTTGGCAGGTGCGTACTCCTCACCCCGGGGGACAGTGGCTGTGGCAGGCTCAGGCTGTGCACTGAGGACTCCATGTCACTGTCGGACAGCTCGCTGCCCGATCGTCCCGACATCACGCTGCTGCTCATGCCCGCACCCATAGAGTAGAACATTTCTGAAACAGAGAGCCAGTAGGGCTTCCTCACTCGACAGCTGCGGCTCACAAGCTCTTCGGCGCCTTCCCCGGCATCGCCGCGAGATCCCGGCCGTGCTCCCCCCAGCCCCCTCACCGGCATTCTCCACGCTGCTGATCAGCAGTTCCCCCTCGGCCTCCTCATCTGCCTCCTCCTCCCTCCCTCGCTCTCGCTCCCCGGCATCAGCACTCAGCTGCTTGCTCAGGTCCTCCTCGATCAGCCGCAGGTCCTCCGACCCCAAGGGACGGCAATGGGCACCCTCGCCACAATGGGGTTCTGTGGGAAGGGCCAATGTCCCGGCAGGAGGAAGGAGGTGAGGTGGGAAGGAAAGGGTTAATAAGGTAATGAGGTGTGTACCAGGGTACAGGTGAAACAGAGAAGTATTGAGGTATGTGTGACAGGGTACAGGTGATACAGAACAGTAATAAGGTGTGTGTACCAGGGTACAGTTGATACAGAGCAGTAATGAGGTGTGTGTATCAGTGTACAGGCAGTACATAGCAGTTATGAGGCTTGTGTGACAGGGTACAGGTGATACAGAGAAGTAATGAGGTATGTGTACCAGGGTACAGGTGAAACAGCAGTATTGAGGTATGTGTATCAGTGTACAAGCAGTACAGAGCAGTTATGAGGTGTGTGTGACAGGGTACAGATGATACAGGACAGTAATAAGGTGTGTATACCAGGGTACAGGTGATACAGAGCAGTAATGAGGTGGGTGTGTCAGTGTACAGTGTATATCATTACATCATGCAGTAAAGAGGGTTATTGAACAGTGGGGGGTACTGTACCCGTATCGATGCAGAGTGCTGACATGAGGTCCATCAAGTGCATGATCTGGTCTGGGGAAAGCAGCAAATGCAGACAGCCAACCTTTCCATCCAACTCCAGCTGAGGGTGGGAACAACAGAGAATGCGAGTAAGAGAGAAAACAGGAGACTTAGAAGACAGGAAGGGGGAATGGTTAAGAGGAAGAGATTAAGACAGTGAAACTGAACACTTCACAAAAAATTCAATCAAATATCCACGGTGAGGAAACACATAAATTATGAAACGGCAAACATGTAAGAAAAAAGGGACCCAGACAAATTGTTGCTGAGTGTTTGAGGACAGGGGAACAAAGGCAGGCACGGAAAACGGCACGGTCTCTGCACCTTGGGTCCAGGCAATGCCTCATTCTGTTTGATCTTCACAGTGGTCTCCATGAAGCCAGAGCAGCTCCCGATCAGCAGGGGGTGCTGCGGGGTCGCAGGGGTCTCCCGCTGCTCCGCTGGGGGGCGTCCCTCACTGTCACTGTCGGGCTCAAGGCCATCCTGGACAGTGGGAGAAGGCAGCGATTTAGAAATGCTTCCAGGTATAACCACGGGCCCCATGTTCATCATCAATTTCAGACAATAAACTCAACAAGAGTTAAACTGTCAAAACAAAACACAAAACATCAGAGGAAACCCCACAATGACACAGGGAGAACATGCAAAGTCCACACACAGGGAATCAGGGCGGAGACTCAATCCCTGGTCTCTGGAGGTGTAACACAACAGTGCTATCCACTGCACCACTGCACACCGTGTGCAAACAACCAATAAACCACCCACAAGAAAGAACAAATTAATAAATATTTTAGAGCGACTTACTAGCATCATCAAAAAATATTTTATTTCTTATATGTAAAATACAATGTAAAAATACAAAATTCTTGCCAATTTAATTTTGGAAATTGTCTGACACAACAAAAAGCTATACAGCTATACTGTCAGCATCACATAAAAATAACATGAGATGCTGAAAATATGGGATGGTTACGGAAAGGGTCCATGGTCTGTTTAACTGCGAAGGCCGTGTTCAAGGCCACACTCGTAGGGACACACATCATACACCTGAGGTAGGACAAGGTTCGTACCTGAGGCACACCAAAGGTCTCATAGAATAGCTGGATGGCACTGAGCTGGAGGATCTTGTGTAGGATGGCAGGGGGCTGGTGGATGTCCACGGGTACAGTTTGACTAGAGTCACGCACTGCCTCATCACAGTAATCAAGCCTGCAATACATCACCAAACCACAAGTAGGGGTACAAGTTAACCTTGCATTACTGATATCCCTCCAGTACCTCCCAGATAAATGTTGCAACCTTTGATGTGTTTTGTTACGGCATATGTTCCTAAATCACAAATTATAATCCTTAATCCATCTGGTAGAAACCAATACAAAACAAGAAGCTCAACTGTAAAAGCAGGACTAAACAAGAGTACTTCCTTGACTATATGAGAGATTTTTACAACTTCCAGATGTTGCAATAACTCATCAGCCGTTTCACAATAGAGTGTGAATCATGTACAGCAGTGCAGCCAGGCAATGTCCTGAGAACTGCCTCTCAGAAAACAATCTCGATACAGGAGCGGACTGGCAACAAAAAGCAGCCCGGGAATTTGCTGCAAAGCGCCCCCTGGGGGTTGGAGGGGTATATATTGTTGTAACTGAGGGGTGGGAGTCGCCCTTGGTATATTCTGCCGATCGTGTTCATGTAGGCTCAATAATGCCGCTGTTGGAGAAGGGGTCTTGAATATTAAGTGTTCTTGAATATCACGATTTTAAGAGGTATCTGTACCTTTCATTAACATAGCTATAATAAATACAAAATAAATGCCATGCACCACAGCTACACAAACACTACATTACCATAAGGGTCTGGGCTGATCTGCCCAACAAAAACAACACAAAAACATAAGTCAAAGGTCTTTCACATGTTCATTATGTAGAATCCCAGCAAAGACGCAATGCAATGCAGAGTAAATATATAAATACACACGACTCTTTTTACATACAAGTATTTATATGCACATAAAAATGCACACAGAAACTAACCGTTTAATATGCACCTCCAAGGCAACGCCAGTATTTAGGTCCAGAGGCTGGTGTTCAATACGGACAATGGTGTCCAGGAAAGTGACTTTAATCCGACGAAGCACTGCAAAAGATAAGGGGGAGTTTCCATCGATTGAGTATTCTGCTCTACACCCCTGACACAGGTGCTGCATCTACAGAAATCATATCCATTTTCTGATAACAGTGAAGTCGAACAACACAATACAGACAAATGGAAGAAAGTTAATCTCACCAGTCTCAATAGTCTGAGCAAACATCTCTAGCCCTTCCAGAGGTGCAGGCGGTTCCTCGGACGCCTCAGGGGGGTCCTTCAGGCACTCCTGTGCCAGCTGCATGCTGGAAGTCATGCATGAGGACCAGCCCTGAGAGTCCCAGACACCACCTAAACATAATCATACTCAGAGTCAAAGGCCACTTAAAAATTCACTTTAGCCAAAATAAAATGTACCATAAAAATAAAGAGAAAATCTCGAAAGGGACACTTCCAAAGCCTGCTAAAGAAAGGTTTTTTACGTTAAATTGCTTAAAAAAAAATTTAAAATGTGTAAAGTTCAAGAATTATTTGGCATACAAGCTTTGGACAAACGTGTCTTCTGCAGTAGCAATCAATAATATCTAATTAGTATTAACAGAATGCAAGTTAAAATCACATTGCTCCTTGTCTACATGGAGGAATTTTATTACTGTTAACTAGTTTTTAACGTTGATGACTAGTGACATGGTAATTTATTACTTCTAGACCATGAAGTATAACATTCATTACTTACTGGTCCTGTACTTGGGCCGGCATGTCAGCTGTAGACCAGTGACAACCAAGGTGCAGTGGTCAGTAACGAGAGCCGCCCACGGTATGGTCACAGCAATGCTGCTCAAGAAGCCTTCTACTATCTCCAGGGGAGCACCCACAGACTCCAAAAGCTCGTTCACCGACTGCCAAAGGGGATGAAGAACACGGGCTTCACCGGGACGTAGGGCAAAGGGTCTGCACGTTCTCACCCACGTAAATCACCGTTGATTATTTAAAATGGCTTGGAAGTTGGCTGTCGTGAGCAGCGTGGTCAGACATAATTAATATCCGGTTTTCACGCGTACATGTATAGCTCACGCATATATTTTTCTTCATACCAACGGCACAGCTACATCTATACTATAGCGACATTTACCTGCTAGTCAGTCACTTCTATACGAAAGATGCTGACCGGTGTTGTTTATTTTTAGACTGTCGTGCCAAGAATTTTATCTATTGTGAAAATTATGGGTCGCTTACCCAGACATCAAGGTTAATATCTCGGATGACCCCGCTGCCGTTGTACAAGTCCAAACTGAGCTGCTCCAAACTCAGTCGCTCCTGGAGGAAGTGACCGAGGTAGTGCTGTAGAAGGTACCGACAGGCCCGCTTTTTGATTGAGCCGGACCAAGGGAAGAGCCAGCGGGACATGGGGCCAGAGAGACTGGGTTAAGGGAGTGAAGAGGTGGTGGAGGAAGACGAGTAAGAAAGCGATTCTCCGGTAACTGCATAACAAACAGCAATGTGCTATTGAGGAAAGAGCAAAGGGAAGGGGGCTAAAGGGGCTAAGGAAGGGGTAGAGCGTCGACTTCTGACTTCGTTTGACACCTAAATTCAAAAATGCTTCGTGTCAAGGAAGACTGCGCCTCCAGTTTCGATGTACGCGTGCTTTTCGTCGTTTTCAGTTATTTTCCAATCCTCTTTCTGATTATATTTTGTCGAAACCAAAGGACGAGCTCAGTCGATTTGCTCCTGTTCTCTAGTTGTTTATTGTTTTCATACACGAACTGAGAACAGAGCGGCGCTGCGTCATGACGTAGGCAATGTTACACGGGGACCGAGAGCGACCGAGACGCCATTTTTGGAAGGTCAAAGAAACGACAGCGATTACACGCATCATTGCGTGTTTTAAGATATATTAACAGTAATTAACGTTATGTGTGTTTGTGTTCCACTTCCGAAGACGGATTTCTGAAATGTACTTTATGCAATATGTAGCTCAGCAGTTCAGGTAATGATTTTCAAACATTTCCACATATCACATTATCTTCAAGCCAAGAAACCATTGCCAAAAGTGACCTGATTATATTACTAACGCAATTTGTGCCCAATACCCATTAGTAAGGAAATATCAGGATTCTCTTGGTATTAGGACCTGTACCTATTGCTCATTAGTAAACTTCAATGCAAATAAACCACTTGTTGCTTTGCCATTTTAAACAAGTACCAGTTCATTTACTGAAATACATTTAAAAATGCAGACTGAAAGCCAAAAAACAAGAGACCAATCATTTATTCAAATTACTGTGTTACTTTAATAATCATGTTGTATTACTAGATTTTTATATATATATATATATATATATATATATATATATATATATATATAAAAAAACAAAGCTCCAGACTTGGGAGTAGTCAGGTTTCCTATGTTTGGACAATTAGACAAAAAGATAACTAGAATAAAAACAAAACAGTAAAGCAAATCCATATAAAAACAAATTGGTATGATTACATCTCACAGTTCAGTTATTTTACAATCGGTTTTATTTCTCCCTTTTCACTTTATGAAAGCAACATCTGGGATCTTCCCCTGAGCCTGGGAAAAAGAAGAGGTACAATAAGAATCAGCAAAGACTGAAGTACACAGTCAACAACAAAATTAAATAGTGGTTCACTTAGTTCACTCAAGATTCTGAGAACAAAATCAGATTAATTCACCTTCAACTGTGTGAAGATCTCAGCAGCTCTGTTGAAGTCCCAATCGTTATCTTGCAAACACCTTAAAAATAAATAAGTAAATAAATGATTTACTGCAGTATATTCTTGTACTGTTCAGATGCATAAGTGGAGGGGACTTTCCACTCTAGGATTTTAAGGGTAGCATAAGAGTGGGATGAAAAGGAAACTTTGATTTTGTTCAATGTTCAGTAAGTATATTTTGGAAACTACAGCTGACTTTCACCTATGAAAGCATATAGAAACACAGACTGAAATAAAATCAAGTGTTTTCTAGCTATATACTACAGTACCTAACCTGGCAGTGTAATGAGTCTGGCCAAAGCGCAAGTCACAAAGCATCCGACAAATGTAACAAACTAAATGGTTGTTTTACTGACTTCTGGGACCACTCCAGGTTCATGCCCGACTTCTGGGAGAAGGAACTGAGCATTTCCTGCTGAGGGGCAGAGAGGGTGGGCACAGGGCTGCTGGACGGTGTTGGGGCAGGGGCTGCAAATGCTTTCCGGATCTCCTCCGTTGTGGCGTTCCGCACAAACAGCTCATCATTCACGATACAAAGCCTGGGGGACAAAACATCGCAAAAGATGACAATCGAGCTGAATGCTTTCAAAAAAAGTGCAGAGATCACAGAAGCCTCCCAAATATGGAATCATTACCACAAAATAGTAATGAAAATCAGGGTTGCTGCACAATTTAAATGCTATTCTTTTAAATACCTTTTTCAAAACCACAAAAGAAAAAAAATATTCCACAACAGGACTAACCCACACAAACTGAAATGTCCAGTTTGTTTATTCAAATATCAGCACAGAAATTAAACATGGATACTTGTTTTCAATGGAAGCTCTATTTAAAACAATATAGCAATACCAATTTCACTAGATCTCATCTTCTATCTATAGTTCTTTCCCCCAAAGGTGCATACACGGAATCAGAGGAACCTCATTTAAAAAAAATAAAACAGTAATGCTAGCCTCCGAGATACTAATATGTTGAGATATTGTGCATCGACTGATGTGTTATAAGATCAAGATACCAGCATCAGTCTGGTTGGTCAATCTTGACCAGTATTGCTGGCTAATATTTTAACTTTATTAGTTAAATAGATCAATTTAAAAAGTTAGCAGCACCAGAGCTAAAGACAGGACTACAAAAATAATGGAGATGATTGCACTGGCTATTGAGCCATACATTCCATAGTGGAGGATGAGGGATTTCATCAGCTCATTCACCACTTATAAAGTGGCCGCAAATACTGGCCTGCAACATATAATTCATTATGAAAACTTTTCTCTTCCACAGAACAAAAAGGAATGTTGAGTCATTCCATTAATCTATATCAGCAAGTTCGGCAAGTTTCGCCACCAGCTAAATTCCTCATCAATGTACCACTAGTCAGCCTAGGTGAAAGCAACCAATCAGGCAGGACTTCCTTTGTGTGTTTGTTTTCTGTACAGTTCAGTAGTTGGCACTTTTGACCATTGTTCTCCCTGTTTAAGAATTACCATAAAATTCTATGTTCCAAGATTCTCCTATCTTATATTCCATTAATAATGTGTAATTCAGCTCCCATGGCCATATTTGTGAAAATTTTAGTGACATTAAAATGGTTTGAATTTAGGTTAGGTCAAAATAATTGAATAATCTATACATTGAAATGATTTGTGGTAGAAATGAAAGATTTTCTATGCATCAAGTGGTTCTCAAAATATTTGTAATCGAATCTCCTTGGGGGCAACGATTTACACTGCTAGCAGAGCCCACGGGACTGCAGCTTTCAGAGTCGCCATTAATACTGAATGCGGCCGAGCCGGTCTGACTGCTGCTGCTTTGCTGCACTTCATCCAGTAGGAGCAGCAAAGAGTAGCTCCTGCCATTTTAGTTGAAATTGGTCCACTTCTTACCAATGTTAGAGGACCCAGAGAGGAACACAAAATATAAAACCCAAGAAACACCAATCTACAACAATAATATTCTGGTTTTATTATTCAAATCAGTCAATAGACATCTCACAATGACAAATAGCACCATGATTTGGATATCATGACTTTTAATGATCCATGGGAGCCCTACAAATAGCACGAGCTGCCTCCGTGCAACAGAGGTCCGAGTCTCTATGGTGTTTACATAACCGAATGTCTCAAAGTCAAAAACAGTAGCAGTAGGTAACACGGCAGAGATGTGAGGCCGCTGTAGAAGTGAACAAGGTCACTTACCCTGCATTCCCTGCTGGTACTGCGATGAAGATCCGGGAAAATGCCCTGACAGCGTCTCTAGATCTACCATCCACTGAAAGACAAGAGGAGCAAATTTCAACCCTATCAGAGGTCAAAAAAAATAAAATGCTGACTAGTAGGGCACTACTAGAAAACAAGATAAGGTTTCACAGTAGAACATATGTAATCTTACCTTCTTTGAACACCCCACTGACCGTGAATGACAGTAACGTGTTCTGTAAATAGAATACAAAAAAATAAACCTTTGAACTGAGAGAGAGAGGGACACAAAGGAAGAGAGATCCAGCTACTCACAGTGTAAGTGCTGACATCAACAGTAAAGGATGCAGTATCGTGTTGGGTTTTCGGCAGCTCGTTCAGGAAGGCCACCACGTTTAAGCGCGTGTGCTTGAGCAGGCGAAACCGTGTAGCTGCAGGTTAAAAGGAAGGGAGTGCATTATACATACTGTACATGACAAGACAAAGACCCAGAGCTTCCTTTCATATCAGTATTCTGCTGTGCACATGTCCAGAGCTGAGCATTTTTACTAAGTGGGCTTTCTCCACCTATTACCTATACTAGTCACTGTCAGAAATCTGTCACTTCTACAAACGGTTCTCAACAGAAAGAATGCCGCGTCTCCATTTGTTCTCTACAAATTTGTTTTTACCTCTTCAAACGAGGAAGAGATGGTGTTTTTTGAGAAAGTACCAAAAGTACGGTACTGTGAGGTGTTGGTTTTCCACTGGCATAAAAACTGGTACCGGCGCAGAATGACAGGGTATTTTGTACTGAATTTGAAAAAATGGCTGTACTATATTACACAGCTTGGAAAGTGCAATACTAATAAACATATAAAATATATAATTAAAGCATGGAATTGTCTTCCTGTGTGTGTAGTGCAAGCTAAAATCTTGGGTTCCTTTAAATCAGAGCTAGATAAGATTTTAAAAACTTGGAGCTATTAGTTGAATTCTCCCCAAATTAATCTGATGGGCCAAATGGCCTCCTCTCATTTGTAAATTTCACATGTTCTTATTGCATGTTATGCACATGCAATTCTTACATCGCTGGTCAGCTATATTAAAAAAAGGCTTTTTCTTACTTTCAATTCTGTATGGACATTATAGCGCAGGGGTTTATAAAATAATAAAAAAAAAATGTTGCTAAAATATTTTTACTCTGTTACTCTGTCATAGGAGAGGGAAAAAAAAAACAGCAAGCTTTGCAATTTTAATTATTCCTTTTATAGATTCATATGTTTAAATCAGTTTAAAGTTCACCTCCACCGCTTTTGCATTAGTGCTGCATGCGTTCCCTAAGACAATCATAATCATTTTCATCCATGCTGTTTAAAATCGCTCGAAGACGGGTTTTTCAGAAATTTAACTAATTTTTTTGTTTTAAATACCCCAATATTTATTACAACACGATCACTTTGCTCGGACAGCATGCTATATTAATATATTCAACGAAATACTTTAACTTGTCATGCCATCCGGATCTTATTGTTGTACACGTTCTACGGCCAAAATTGCACTTTTTCTGTCTTTACTTTATCATTTTCTGAGTTCACAACTGTTTTCAAGGCACGTTTTGTATTGTATTTCAGCAGCAGGCTATTTATATAACCAATCGACAAAGAAAGCGTTTCACGTCCCACCCCAAAGTACCAAAGTAGCATCCCCAGCTGGCTTGGCACTTTCAGAACTGGAACTTTTTGGAACTGAACCAAGAGTCTATGGAAAAGGGAAAGTACCGTACTTGGTGCGGTGGAAAAGCACCCAGACTTACTAGGATCTTTGAGCTTTTTAATATTGCGGCTGTCCTTGTGGTAGTCCCCAAGGCTCGACCTGGGAAGGCAGGCAAAAAACGTGCATTAGAATGGTGCTACAGACAGATGGGGGCCCCCAGACAGACGAAGTCAACCTACCTAGAGGGGTTCTGAAGGGAGAAGGGGATGCTCAGGGAGAAGCACGCCCCATCGTGGTAGGCTTCCAGCAGGGGCTGTCTGTCAGCGGAGTCATAGCAATTATAATACCTGAGGAAACGAAAAAGATCAGGAAACGTCAACCACTGCAGCAGTTTATGGTCTGGCCCCCTAAAGGTCAAACCACCAGTGATATTGACTGCCACGCTCAGCCGTCTACATTAACTGTCGATTTTAATAGCAGCCTGAGCTTAATAGCGTGCCCATCTTTATATGACACCACTGGTAGAGAGACTCCTTCTCCCCCCTGAAATCTGAAGCTGAATGCCCACACGTCAGCAAGAGCAGCGGATGGGACTTCAGAGACACGCACTAGAGTCAGTGAAGCGGAATCCAGATGGCTATTAACAGAACAGGTGAATGCAGCCCCATGGTAGCATATGACAGAGAGGCAAGCAGTGCTTATGGTACTCAAGGTCTTACAAACAGCATCATATTGAGTTATCTAATGATGATTCAAAATGGTGACACCAGCCCAGTCCTACTAATCATCTGTTTCACAAGGGAAGCACTTACTGTTGTAGGAATCTCAAGATGAGGCTTTTGATTTCATCCGAAACAAAGTAGCTGCCCTAAATTTGCAAAGAAAGACAGTGGTTATTTTTCTCCGCCCCCAGCGATAGCCAGTCATGACAGGAGGACATAGGCACAGATTACCTTGCATGGGGGTAAAGTGGTGGGAGCTTCCACATCAAACCCTATGGGAGGCGGGAGGTCATGGCCATCCTAGAGGGATGCAATTCCAATAAGAAAGTGGATGAGAAACCCAACAGAACATCCACTACAGAGAGGGCAGCTGCCAACAGGGTTAATCAGATTCACTTAAAACCATGTACTATAGGGAAAGCAAGCAACAGGATTCCTGGGGCGAACCCACACAGCACACATTTCTGAAAAGCTCAATGTGAATGAGTGGGCGTCATTGGTAGCGTGCACACCATCACGGCTTACTGGAAAAGAAACACTCCCATTACATTGTCCTCCAGGGTTTAATGATTGACTAGCTCTCCTCTGACCAACAGGAACTAGGCAGCGAGCAGAGGCTGTATTTCCAAAGCAAAGCACAAACTGCCTGGCCCCAGAAATAACCCTATTTGCAGAATTGGGAAAATTTAATCTAAAACTTCACAATTCTTGCCCAACAATCTTAACCCATTTTCTGGCTACAATAGCAAAAAAAATATAAAATTCCGAGGGGATGTGACTCAAGGTCGGGCCTATGGCTCAGCATCCAGGGCCTCGCCTAGAACAAAACGCAAATGCCCCCATCTCACAGAGCTTTGCTAATCTGATGTAATTCATTGTGATAAACTCTTGCATTCCTCCTTTGTCATGAGCAGTTTCTCTTACCAGCTTAAGGACCCTGGGGAAGCGTTCTCGCACAGCACTGTCCAGCGTTAGCAGGAAAAGAACAGAGAGGAACAGAGTGACTTTCAGCTTCAAGACTGGGGACCACACAGTGCTGCTAAAGCCCTAAAGAATAGAGACTTACCTTTTGAATAAGGACAATATAGGCATAGTCTGATATTTCTCTATACAAGCTTCTCATCCAAGCAAAAACAAGACCTTACACTGCATAATTACTGTACTGTAATGCATCAAACTCAGTTCAGATAATGTGGATGTGGAGGTTAAAAAAAAAAAACCTGCAGAAGTTTACATATAACAGTGCAATGTGGTAGTAGGTTCCTCATCTCAAACGTCCCTCCCATCCCCAGGCTCAACCCCATTTTACTTACCCAGCCAACTTACCTGCCCCTCCCCCCCCAAACACGCAGAAACACAATGACTGCACTACGCACTGCTTCTGACAAAGGGAGATGCATGCACACTTGTGCGCAGACACACATATACACACACACACACACACACACACACACACACACACACACACACACGTGGGTCGGAGTCTCAAGATCTGAGAAACACAGAGCTTTACGACAGATCCGAGATTAGGAAATATGGGAAGTGCCGTCTAATTACATAGCGACTGGTGTCTACACAAATGCAAGTCGCAGAAGAGAAAGGTTCCTCTTGAACTGGACTTAAACTCGAGATACAACAGAACACCACATTTAACCCTGTCATCTGTATTAGAGTATCGTCACAGAGAACGGAGGACCACAGCAAAGACGGGCGAGAATGTTGAGATGACAGCCAGGGCCCTTGATACCAGCAGCCTGGGCGCTGCACAACTGGGCAGGCTTGAACACACTGGCCCGGAAGTCCGCACACTCTCACTCGCATTCAAACAACGGCGACCACAGCATGATTGACAGCAGTGCTGAAATTGAGATCAAGACCAGCCTAGAACATACGTTTGGCTCAAAGAGAAGAGACAGATGTTAGCGGAAGAAACAGCACTATACGCCCTCTGCCCTTTTTACAAAAGAATAGTGACGCAACAGAAGGAAAAAGCAGCACAGTGCAGCTGCCACTCCAGAATGCTTCGCAGTAAAATGAGAAGTCCTCAGATGTAAATATTGATGATGTTCTAGTCAGTATCCTTCTATACCAATTAGAGTAGATTCGCTACAGAACATAGATCACAGGAGTATTCATAGACAAGATTTTTCACTAGCTCTAGCATCTGTTTTGGACCCAGACCCTGAGTTAAAAGGAGGGTTATAATTTCCTAAAAAAATTATTTCATTTAAGGCTACAAAAGTGGCTCAGTTTTGAAGGGAATTATTCAAGGGCTTGAGTTTGAAACCCATTTCAGGGGCAAGGTGTTCACACTGGCATAAAATGTCAGCTGTCTGCCACGTACGCGTGAACGGGGCATCTCACACCCCACTATGAAATGCTCTGAGATCCACAGAATAAAGGTGCTGAGGAAATGTCGGTTTCTCTTTTTTTTTGGGCAAAGCAAGGTGACAGTAAGGCCTCAGTCAGGGGAGGGGAGCCCCGGCTGAATCACAGCAAAGTCACCAGCTGTGGCAGGCAGCACCTCCCAGAACAATCTCCATTTTAAAAGCTTTCCCCACTTATCTGCTGTTAATGTTGGAGACGAGCTCCCCATTGGGGAAAAGTGGAGACGTTCAGGCTGTGATACTGAACGAGTCTGATGTTGTGTCGTCTGTGCTTGAAGGGTGTTGTGTGTCAAGCTGGAAACTTCCCCCTCCCTCTCCAGCTCAGGGACGTGTGATGTGATAGCATTGTCTTCTCCGGAGTTAACATCTTGTCATTGCTTGCCGTTTACGTTGTGGCCAGATGCACGACTGTGCCTGTCTTAGGTTGCCCCAAACTCACAGGGATCTTACCCGTCATTGGCTAACCAGCCTTCTTCACTGGCCAATTACAATGCCCCAAATTCTAGTAGTTGGGGAGGGGAGAAGATCTATAACTCAGTGACACAGGTGTATACAAAACTTGACATTTCAAAGATTTCATTCTTGCAATTTCCACATTTTAAGTCCACATCTTCATTTTTGTTCACTTTTCCAAAAGCTTAAAAGCTTAGAAAAGTGGGTTCTTCAGTAATCCTTAAGACTCTTGATAGATACAAAATATCAGCGTAAATATGCTGCACCAACTCATGACTAGACATCATCAATTTTTTTTATCCTACAATTGAGTGACATGTAAAGCATTATTAATGTGCTTTTTATGGCAACTGCACTGCAATCACTGAAAGAAAATAAATAAAAATCAACAGAAACCAATAAGCAGACAAAGAAAAACAAAACCAGTATGACAACCAGAGGCGCGCACACACACACACACGGGCAAACACCACCAGGTTAAAATGCTGGAAAAAAACAAAATCAGTTTAGGCAGTCAATGGTTTTCATTCAAATGCTACTATTGGTGCAGAGTAAAACCGAAACATTGGTTAATAAATATGCTTAATATACTATTACCGTTTTGAACAGTTCGTGAGTGATGCCTCTCGGACCAAATAGTGCCGTTTTCAGTGCAATTAAAATGGAGGCATAGCGTGCATTTATGTGTACATATACGTGCATTAATGTAACGCACACCTTCAGTTTACAATGAGATGAATAAGCTTGTGTGGATCTGGAGGCTAGAATTGATTCTCCTCCTAGCAGGTACCTCTAGTGCCCCTAGTGGCACTGAGGCAGAGCGAAGCACTCCCCACAGAAACCTGCTCACCGCTCCATAAGAGCACAGGAAGTAGGATCTGCCCCTACATTACGAGTTCGAGTGGCCGGTCATATAGTACATTTGGTTAAGGAGGTGGCGAATTAACCTCGTGACCCCCAAAGACACACACACGCACCCTGTACATGCATCCTACAATGCCCAGCTCCTCCCAAACAGTGGCCCTCCCCGCCCCTGGGCAGTGCACTGACCTGATGTAGTTCGGCTGGTCCTTGAAGTGGTCACACAGGGGGTTCCTGTCTAGCCATATCTCCACCAGCTTGAAGCCTTTGATCTTGTCCAGCTCTCGCTCGGTCCTCAGCTGCCCAGGAGGAAAAGGCCGTGAGAGAGGTGTCAGACATGTGAGCAGAGGCAAACAAAACACTGTTTGGGGGGGGGGGGGGGGCGGGGGGTGGCTTTACAAACACAGAAGAATGCCAGCACCACTCACCTCATTCTGTGAAAGGTTTAAAGTCTTCAGGTTGGGCGCTTTACTGATCAGCTCTGCCAAATCATCCAGTTTATATAGCCGATTGTTGCTCAGATTAAGACACACCAGCTGAATGAGAGAGCGAGAGAGAGAGAGAGAGACTAAATCCAAACTGGCTTGTTTGGTCTGCAAAACCAGACCAAACAAGCGTCTTCTGAATCCCAATTTAGACAACTGCCCTGATCCCTATCTGGCACCATCAGGGTACAAGAAGTGACCAATGGCGGCTATTTTAGGTCATTTGTATGCAACTGAGAACAGGAGTGATGGCAATTTTTTAAAATTTAGTATCAAAATTCATTTTGCTCTGCTTGTTTGCTGCTCATTGAGCCACTATAGCATACTAGTTTGTTGTAAATCACTTGAAAAGTTACAATGCTCATATTTGCTCCGGTATGATATTTGCACAAATGAATACAATACAATCATATCAAGTACAGCAAAGGAAGAGCAGCAGATATTTCACACGGCACCGGCTGTCTGACAGCTTACCTCAGGAATGTTCTCCTCGATGATCTTGATAACAGCTTGCATGCAGTTCTTCCGGTTCAGGACCACATCAATATTCTGAGATACCAGGTCTAAGAAACGTTGAGATAGAGTTAGAAGGCACACAGCACAAAGAGACGCCAATGGATTCATGCGTTTGGCGTGATGGACAGCACCACTGAAAAGCTGTCGGGGTCTATACATACCTGGGTCTGTACGAATGCTGTTCAAATCCAGGGCTTGCTGGGAGCCGTCAAAACGCTTCGCCATACATTGCTAGGGAGAAGAAAAGGATTACTCATTCACATCATTCAAAAACCATCCGTGTGCAAAATAACAAACCAGACTCTTCATCATCTTCCATTTTTTTGCTAGTGCAACATGAAAAAGGATAAAATTCTTCAATTATTCATTTTCATGTTGGGACCAGAAGATTGTTCTGGGACATTGCCGAAGGTGATGGTGTATTTATAGAAAATCTAGCCATAGGAGTAGCCTAAACAAAATGGTCACCTGCTGTAACGAAAAACAAACCTCATGGCATGGCATCTAAATAAACAGCAATACAAAAATGTCACCACCTAGTTTTGGGGGGGGGGGGGGGGGGATTACTAATCTAAATTTAGCCTCATGTAAATGTGCAAACTAACAGAAATAAAGCAAAATTCTAATGTAGAAAACATTGGATTTCTGTACGCAACACTTGATATTTACAAACAAACAGTCTCCACACTGAAAACAAATATACAACACTGGGCAGAACACTGTTCTGTACGGCTCAACTACGACAACACAGGGCTTAGATAATTACATAACATAGGGCCAAAGACAGCCCAGGTAAAGGCTTACATAACATGTTAACAGACTTGCTGAATTCTTTAATCCTGCCTACGATTTAAGCTGGTCACTTATCTAGTGTCTCAATCTTTCCCAAAATTCTTTATGTCGTCCAAATTTACCTTCAAGTGCTCCAGGTCCTCTGGTTTCAGTTCTGTCTGGATAAAGGCTGGCGGTGGGCAAGAGTTCATCAAGACAGTCACCTTAGAGGAAGAGGGAACAAAGGGGAAGCTGCTTACCATTGTCAGGAAAGCTCACATAACCTTCCATTGAAAGAACAGCAACTTTAGCTTTTCAAATCATGCAGCAGTACCTTGTAGCCTTCAGTGTCCGTGATCTTGCGGGAGACTTTTTGCAAAGCGTTTGCTGTAGTAGCATCCTCAATATAGAACTGAACTTTGTTACCCTCTGTCTGATACTGAAGAGAGACAGAAATAATTTGAATTTAAGAAAGTCTTGTCTTTTTACACAACAAAAAAAATTACTAAATGACGCTGACAGCCTTTACGATAAGATTGCTGCTTCGAAAACTGCTAATTCTGATGTTTCAATGCCAGCTCACAATATCTTAAACTTCAGGATGGTTTCAAGTCATACTTGTTTATCAGACTTATAAATTCATGCCCCGTACCAATAAAACATTAACTGGACTCATCCATGTTTTCAAGGTTAGTTAGATTGAGATGTGCTATGAATCTCACAGCCGATAAGAGAAAACTGCAGCTGGCAGAAAGTCACCGCGTACATGAATTGGCGTGAAAGGCATGGCACAATTATCCTTTAAGACAGTCAGTAGCCACTTCTTCTCATATTTCTTTCCGTGAGGAATCTACAAAAACACAGAAAATCAGAGTCATACTGGTGCAATTGTACAGCGGGCATTAGATTACATTAACCACCACCCAGGACACTGGTAAGCCACTTCAGGGGAGAGGATTCCCTAATGTCACAAGGACAGCAAAGGGACGTCATGCACAGAAATACAAATACAGTTGCCTGGAATCACAGATCGTACCAAACCCTATACATACACTATGTTTTTTCTTATATCTACATACTTATGATAATTTATAGATTAAACTATGCGCAATATGAGACAATATATAAACGAACATAGGGTTACTTGAACATAGCACTGCGATACCATAATCTGATAATGGGTGGTTAGCGTACACAGCATGGAAACGCTGGACAAAGGGATTATTCACGTCACGGCCAGGACGATGCGAGATTTCAATACACCCCTCAGAACGACGGAGTGGTGGCTCTGAGGCTAGGGATCTGTGTCTGCAACTGGAAGGTTGCTGGTTCAAATCCCATGAATGTAAAGATAAAGATAATCTTTATTGTCAATGTCACTTGGACAACTAAATTTAAAATGCAACTCGACTCAATGTGAGGCATAAAAAGAGTAATAAATATTAAAGATATACAAATTGCACTGAATTACAAACTGCACAGAATACTGCATTGTCTATGATCCTACTCCACTGGGCCCTTGAGCAAGGCCCTTAACCTGCAATTGCTTCGTCCTGGGTATGACGTCCAGCCCTGTAAGGAGGTCCTCCATCTTACATGGAATAACTTGGGGGTTGGTGGTAGGATTGGCACTCAAGCCACAGGAAAAAATCTCACACTACTCCACAGGTGTCAGACTCCAGTCCTGAAGGGCCGGAGCCCTGCACATTTTTGGGGTTCCCCTCATTTAATACACCTGATTCAACTTCTTGTGCCAATTACCACATAGCTGTTGAGTTAAATCATTTGTGGTGGAACAGGGAAAGAACTAAGCTACACAGGGCTGCGGCCCCCCAGGACTGCAGTCTGACACCCCTGCGCTAGTCCATTCGGACTAGTGTGGTGCTGAGGTATCACCTGCCATGTGGCTGCACTCACGTTCTCATCCCTGAGGTGGTTTATCATGTGGTGGGTGCAGCAACGCACTGTAATCAGTGCCTGCTCCTTACCTACCTCAGAATGACGTGCACTTTAAAACTTACACTGTTTATTCCTGAAATTTTCCATTTAAAATTTGCAAACCACGATTAACTGAAACCATGGAAAGTGAAATCGCAGATAAGGAGGGACCACCGTATTACTAAAACTGAGAGAGTGGATCAGGCCATACATGGTCCAATCCAGAAAAAAAAACATTACACGATCAGTATCAAAGATACTATTTAAAAGAAAATGACAGGACTCAGTAAGTCTAGGTTCCTCATTCTGCTAACAGACATGGGCATCACGACCAATCTTTTGTACTCACAGTCATCCTGAACCAGTTCTTGCGTCCTGCTCCCCCTCCTCCCCCACCTCCTGCAGGTCCACCTCCATAGCCCCCACCTCCGCCTCCGCCTCCCCTTCTATCCCGATCAGGTCGGTTGTGCCCCCTGCGGTTTGGCCTATCGTAGGGATTACTGTGGGTGGGGAAGACGATCATTAGTAAACTGCATAAATCGATCTGAAAATGACCATAAAAAGCATACAAAAGATTGACTGGTGTCTGCAGGTACTCACTATCTACGCTGCGGGGTTCCATCCTGCGAGCTGTCGTTCATAGCCACGTCTCCGTCGTCGTCTTCAAACCGAGTCCTGGGGTTCGGACCGCCTCCCCCGGGGCCCACGCGATTCCGTGGCCGCCCCACCTGCTCACTGTACATGCGGCCTCTGAAGGGGCCCCGACCCTTCCTGTTGCGAAACTGGGGACCGCCAACCCTGTCGTCATGCTCTGGACAAGACAGAATTTGAAATTACATGTTTAAGTATCAACAGCCAAGAATCAGAATCATTTTTATTCACCATGCACATTCACAGGAACCCACAAGATGTTTTTCCAGTTGCTGATATTGTACATAAAAAAAACTTACATATAGATGCATCATATGGCAGAAAGTTAAACCTTGAGACAAGTGGATATTACACATTTCTGCCAGGTAATCAGACTTAGTATCATGGCTAAAGAAGAATGATTCTTTAAAATGTGCTCCCCCCAGTGCCAATACATGCAATAGATTCTGGCCAATAGAAGTTATTCTCCATAAGCCTTAATAGTTTACAACACTATGATCCCTTAAATTAGATATCAAAGGACAAATCAGATTAACTTTATTGACTCCAAAGGGAAATTCTTTTGTATACAGCAGCAACGTACATATAGCACGGACGAATATACATTTAGTGCAAAACAGAGAAAGTGCAAATACAGCACCCACAGTCCACTCCTGTTCAAACCGGACAGCATCAACGCAAACAAACCGTGTTAACGCCCTTTCCGGAATAATAAAAATGATGGGAAAATAAATCCTTCCCAATCCCAGTATGCCATTTAAAACCAAAAGTTCCACATTGAAGCCCTATATCAATGACATCTTACAGGCGGCAAAATATTTGCATAAGGGCGTTTTTACATAATTTCATATCAACACTGTAGCATCCCGTTTCCAAAACAACGTGTTCCCCTACATTAATGTAGACAAAAAGCGCAGCTTGCAGCCTAATACACACGTACTTAAAATCCCAGGTCGTAAATCTTGTGTAAATGTATGTTAATGTGAAAAAATATGTCACTCACAGAGGTTTAAATTATAGTTTGAAAGGCTACCAGCGTTAAAAAGAAACAATAGAAATCAACGTGTACTCCGTGGAGCGAACGGGGCCCTGCTAACACCACGAAGCCAGATACACAGCCTAAATTACTTCTTTTGCGCACTTTCTTGTTTACTGTAGCGCTTGAAGCGACAGGCAGGGCTCAGATTCTCCTCGATTTACCTTCAAGCAGCCTGCCATTGCTCCTGACCTCTCTCTGGATGAAGGAGACGCCATCACAATCTATGGATACGGGGAAACTCCATTTTACTGCTAGTTTTAGTAAGGAGAAAGACCCAGGGACACTCACCGTTGTAATAGCGGGCATCGTCCGCTGTCGCCATATTATACAAAAACACAAGCTTAAAACAGGTTGGACACCAGCAGATGATTAGTCGGTCGAATAAAGGTTATTTGTGAAATATTTATGGACTGATCTGCGGTTATTTGTTTTTTTAAATCGTCTTTCCAACCTCTCCGGTATCAACGACGGCGCGGCCTCGTTGCAACTGGAGAGTAGTGCGCATGTGCAGAGGACGTCGATCGGGGCTGTAGTTCTCGCACCGCCCTGCAGAGGCCGTATTCAGCGCGTATGCGCTCACTTAATGGGCGCTTTTCCAGCGCACTTTTAGTACGGAACTTTCGGTACTATCCCTTTCAACTTTGGTTAGCTGGCTGGCGTGAGATTTAATCGTAGACGAGTCTGCACACTCATTTACATATATGCAATCGTTATATTACATTGTAAGTAGTGTGTAGGATTTGCAAAATGCCCCAACGGTTCTGATGTATTTAAGTTTAGGTTTATAATAGAATAATATAGATTTGCCGTAAGATTTCTTGCGTGAGCGTGAAAGTCTGAGTGTTACGCCAGATGCGTGAGAGCTGGCAACCCTGCAATAGGAAATGGGATGTACCTTAAATACCGTACGAAAAGTAAGATACCTGGGGCCTGTACTACGAAGCGGGGTTACTGGCCTATCGGGGTAACTTGTCGCATTTAAGGTAGTCTGGGCAAAATGTAACGATGGAACGAATATGAAGTCCATTTAAACTGTGGTACCTTAAATCCGACAAGTTACCCCGATAAGCCAGTAACGCCGCTTTGTAGTACAGCCCCCTGGTGTGGCAAAGCGCCCATAGTGCACTGGTAACACTAAAATGAGCATTTCAGATCAGACCAACGTGTGTAAAGAAAACACATTTACATTAAAAAAGTTTCCTTGATGGGATATGACTTCATGGACACTCCATCCATTGTGTTAGAGTCGAGCCTCAAGTTCGTCGCACTCATAACTTGATGTTGAATCCATATTAAAATCGGATCACTGACACGCTTATAAAATTCCCATCTATAAAATGTTAGATTTTTTTTATGTTTTTTGCCATGCGACTATTAGACCCCATACTCACATTGTGATAAACGTTAGTTGATACTTTACCGTTTGTTCATAGTAGTCCCGTCTAGTAGCACAGCCTACAATTATACTTAACTGCATGCATTTATAAATATTTGTGTAATCGATTTAAAACACACAACTTTAAATATGAAAACAATGTTGCATAACTATTCTGTAAAATTAGTCGCGTAACAATCTATGAAAATTAGTGTACAGCCATCTAAAGCTGGTTAATTCGTAACTAGCAACAGCTGATGTTTGTATGTCAAAAGCTAATATTTTCCCTTTTCTTTGATCGGTTATATTACAGAAATGTTTCTTGGAGGGGGAAAAAAAAAGTTTTTTTTTTTTTTACCTTCATCTGGGTGAATATAAGCTACCACCGCGAGGTTGTCGTACCGCTTTCGAAAGAAAGTCATCTTGCTATCCAATTAACTGGATTCTAGACGTTGGCAAACGAATGATTGCAGTTAAAAGTGATTTGGGCGCCGGTAACTGTGGCAACCTGCCAACCTCCCGCCGGTTTCTAAACGAGCTGGTAGGTCACTAGCGGGCGCACGTTGGAAGATGGCGCGCAATGAAAAAATTACGGCAATATATCACGGCTGTGATTCGGTTGTAGGCACGAGGCCGCGGATTATCACACCCTGGCCCGGATCTAGACTGCTCAGGTTGGGGCGGGGGGCAACTTCACACAATGGACTGTGACTAGAAATATAGGTGGGGAACATGGATATTTTCATATTTCATGTTTGAACTGTTTATTTTCCCTACATTATCTTCTCATGGTCATCAGTCTAATCTGGAAAGACAAATTATTATTATTATTATTACCAACAGTGCTTGAAGTGCGAAAAAATAAGTGCAGGAACTCTAATTTTCTCGGGCCACTGTCGCTGCGTCGGATCAGTTTCAGTAAGTACCGGAACGCAGAAAAAAGTGGCGGAACCCAAAAGACGAAAATACAGAAGTTCCGGAACAGCGTTCCGCTGCGTTCAGGCCCACTTCAAGCACTAATTACCAAACCATATTGTGGTTTGCACTGTGTTGGTGTGTAAGGTGTAATATTACTGCCTGAACACTATAAATTACTTGTTCTTTGTGTAGTTACATACCTATGATAAAATTTAATCTATAAATTACACTGAGACAGTGGTTACCAAATCAGTGGATAAGGAGGTTCCACTGTACTGTTGTAGTGAGTTTCCTAGATCTTCCTAGAGCTTCCTAGCTAACAGTAATGTTAGCTGGCTAGCTATCTAATAGTTAACTAATCCATTACTAGCAAAGATCCTAATTCAACACAAAATTACAGCAACAAAAGATACATTTTACAAGAAGGAGCTTTAATAAGAATAAGGTAACATATCCCTCCTCCACATTCACAGGTGACGAATGAAATAAACGTGAACATGAAATTTTTAGCCATCTACAAAATTACCTTGGGTATAGTACCATGATCTAGAATAGAAGGTTCTTCAGGGAGATAGATGTATATCAAGGATTCCCAGCTTAATAATTTAAATGCAAAGGTCTATTTATTGGGGGGAGGTGGGGTGGCAAGTGGAGCCAATTTAAATATTGGGGGGTACTCATCCCCCCAGTTCCTATGCACCTGAATTACATGATAAACCAAGGATTGAAAGTGCAATAAACTGCAAATGACATTATGACCGGTCTTGTTTCTTCCACTGGCGTCCATGTTTTGGACTGACCACATCAGGAAGGACACTTTGAACTACTTCAGGTTTTACAAAATACTTAAAAACTGAGTGGTTCCTGTGCTTGGCTAGTTTGGTTCTTCTTGTGCGTTGACTGGTTTGTTTTCATCTGGCTAATTTATATTAACATTTGTGATGCATGCAAAGTTATAGCAGACTGACCAATCAGAACACAGCAAGAACTCAGTGTTTAAGTGAAATCCAGGACTTTTTAATTGAAATGGTATTTTACAAATCCTGCTAATCTCAAAGAATCCTCTCTAACATGGATTATCTGATCACTCTATGTCACACTGATGTTAACTAATAAGAACAGCAGTAGATCTGAGACATTACACAAATATACTTTGTTAGGCAGTTTGGGGAAGACACAGAATGTACCATTTATCCAAACTGCTAACAAAAATATCCAAAGGAAATGAAAATTAAAAATAACGTCTCTTCTTTGTCCAGCCTATTTATTATAGACATAACTGAACTCAATTTAACACCTACATGAGATTTTGCCCATTTTCTCATGCTTTTTTAATTCAGCTGCTTAGAAACAGTCTTCCTCTCATCTCAATCAGCCCAAACCCTTAAAATGCTATTTTTTCTCTCATCGCACTGATCTTAATTTGTCTGAAATAATCAGTTCTTGAGATAAGATCCAAAAGAAATCTTGATTAGCATATAAATGAGCCTGCACAAAATCAGAAATTTGTCTCAGTGATCAAATTCAAATCTCAGCACTGTATTTTATCTGTTCAGCACAGTAAAAGAACTCATGCTAAACAGGATCATTTGCCTTAGATTGATTATTCTTTTGCTCATTATTTCACCTAAGTGGGGGTTTAGGAGAAACAGGTCAGAGTTCCTTAATCTCCAGATAAGACGACAATATTTTTCCTAATGAGACAAAGAAAAGAAAAAGACCATTGTGTGCAGTAAAATTTTCTTCTGGGTATGGGCTCACATATTACACACATTCTCCAGTAATTAAATCACAAAAGGTTTTACTGTCGTTGCAAAACAAAAGTAGTAGACTAGAATATTATTTTCTTAACTGCAAACCTGATCAACTAATAAGGCCCATGACCATATTTTCTGGCATGTAGGTGGCGTACTAGAACAAAAATGTGCATAGACTCAAGGGGGGGGCTGAAAGCTAGGTTAAGAATTTCTGACATAAATGAATTCAGTCAAATTACTTGAATTGTTATAGCACATTTAATCTGGTTATACAAGACATGGACTGCCCCATGGCTAATGATACAGAGTTTGCAGCTCATTCATTAGTTTCAGATACTACATCATAATGGATTTTATAGTCATACATTAGCCATGGTTTCCTTTGCCATTTACCTTACATATTATACTCTGTAATGAACAGTTATTGCTACAAGAAGGGGGTTTGTACAGCATGCCCTTGTACAGCCCAGGCAAGGGATGAGATTAATTAAAAGCATGTATATTCAGCTGCCACAATAGGAAAACCTGTTGCCAAGCGTCATTTTGCAAGAGTTTGGAATAGACAGAGTTATACAGTCTGGTCTGGAATTAAATTCAGTTTAAGAAATCCCACAACGTTTGTAAAGCATAAATTTTACTCACTGCATAATACTGTCCGTTTTCATGCTACATTTATTGTGTTTTAGTTCCATAATGCCTGGCCATACAATCCCACATTTCCTGTGATTTCCTACAGTATGGTTTTCAGGTATTTTTTCACCGAGAAGCTAAAACTTTATTTAAAGCTGTATACCTGAGCTGCCAGTAAATCACTTAAGATTGTCCAGATGCAACATAACTTTGCAAATTATACATTAGTGATGTTCTCTACTTTACTTTTTTTTTTTCCTAGTCCTTATCCACTTTTGCAACAAGTGGAAAAATTTCATGTTTGGAATGTGAGAAATCCAGTTCTGCCATTGCATTGTAGGGAGCCTGATTATCTATACATTAAATGGATGTTTGGGTCGTAGAAGCTCCCCTACTGCCATTGGCCTCCAAATGGACACAGCTAAAAACCTCTTCTAGCACAGTATCCCTAGCACTGAATGCAGGTGCAGATTGAGATATCTCCTGCATGACATCCTTTGTCACTGACACACAGTGCGTCTGCAGTTCGTGTTGTGTGTCAGTACTACAGTCGCACGGGTTCAGTTTTTCAGCTTCCAGGAGAGCTTCCTTCACAACCGAGGTTAGGCTGGCTAGGCCAGTAAGATATCCATCTTCCTGATTACCCTCAATCCAGGGAATGTTGTGCTTGAGGTATAGACCAGAGTCAGTTGGGAAGGTCTTCCCAAAGTCAATCATCCATATGTTGGCTTTACTTCTGCGGTCATGGATGAACAGGAGTGAACTGCCAATAATCTGAATAAATTTGGAAATAAAGAATGGTAGCACTTTACTTGAAGGGATAGATACCTCATTTATGCTTTATAATGGTCAACATAAGAATTAATAAAGCATTTACTGACAATCATAAATCATTATAGTGTTGATTATTATACTTCACAAGCTAAAATGAAACTCCCATTTATAATGCACTATAGATACGTTCATTATTGCATTATATGCATTATAATGGTCGGTATAAGAATTTGTACTGCATTATAAAGATATAAACAGTGCTATAATGTTATGCATTTTTACTTAGATATTTATCCATGCATATAATGCTTTATGAATTCATTATAATGTATTATGAATGTGTTCATAGACTCTTATAGACATGTCAGTCATAGAATGTGTTACCAAAGTACTGTAAATAGGAGAAAGGAGATAAACACAATTCATGCACGGACTACAGTTTCTCTACTGTGATCATGAAATATAAGCACAATGCTGGTGTTTTCACTGGAGATGGACTGACCTCATGAGTCTTGAAAAACTCAGACTTCTTCAGAGCTTCATCTAGAGCCATGAGTCTGGAGAGGTAGTCTTTCTGAAACACAAAAAGATAAATTATTATGCAGCATTGAAGACTCTATTCTCAGTCACTGGGACCATAACAACCGTAAACTATTATTTTAAGGAATAAATAGGTGTTTTTCTCCTGGTTGAATCTCTGACCAGAATGTTGGGCTGTTTCTTGGTGAATGTTAACACAGTGTCGGTCACTTGAGCCAGAGTTCGGGTCATCTTGAAATCACGTAGCACCTTGCCATTTTCCTTCTAAGACAGGAGAGACAACAACAAGATTTAATATAAACATTCATTCATTCATTCATTTTCCAACCCGCTTTATCCTATTGGGTCGCGGGGGGTCCGGAGCTACTGTATGATGTAGGAATAAATATACAAGCTGCTTTGCTTAAATACACTATTTTCTCTGCGAACTGGCAGCACAAACATTGCTTCTGCAATAGACAGTACTTTGTATGCTTCCTGTCGGTGCAGTGATACTCTGAATCAGTTGGTTATGTCTTGGAGTGATACTGCAGGAGTATCCAGTTCTCTGATAATTGAGTTCCCAGGCGTTACTTCATTGTGTCATTCAACAAAAAAAGTTTCCAGGCCAAAAGAAAGAAAACATTTTTACAAGTAACTATTAGTGAGTAAGTACCATTGTTTTGTACAACTAAATATTTTCAATCAGCTTGTGAATCCACACTCAGATGCAACTAGATCTCCTTTTTTTGACATTGCCTAACCATTCAACCCAAAAGACATTTTCATATTCATTCTTACCAGTAGGGAATACTTTTTAGGACAGCAAAGCAAAAAGACTTTGTAGTAACTCATTTCATAAGAAGATGCTGCAAAAAATCTCTAGTTCAGTAACATTTGATAAGAGAACAGCAGTCCATGACACTAAAGTGTCAAGACATAGTACCGTGATCCCTTCTATCCTGAAGCCTAGAGTTGAGCTGGAGCTCAAGCTATCCCTCCACTGCAGGTAGCGCGACTTTGTCACAGCTCTCAGTGTGTGCTCTTCCACCGTTGGTGCTGCTGGGTCTACTTTCACCATCTTCCAATACATGTCACTGCGCAAGGAAGCACTGTGCTGCACTTTTGATAGGTCTTTCTCTAGGTAGGTCCTAACCAAAAAAAAAAGGATAGATATATATGTTCATACATAGAAAAATACACAAATAATTCAGGCATGAAACTAAACACTTGGGCATCTAGAGCATGTACTAGAATAGTTTATATATAAATTTTAATCCAGATGTAAGCTATATACATTTAATATGAATGACTCTAGGTTTACTCCAAAACAAGCTTCTCTTGGACTCCATAACTACACTGCATGCACATCTGCATACCGAACACCCATTTTGCAGTCCATTATGACAGGGAAGCTCTTCCCACTGAGCAAGTCCTCCAGACGCATGTATCTCTCATTCCCTCTGCTGGTCACTCCATAGTACTGTGGGACGAACCGGCACAACGAATCGTGCATAAGGGCTTGTAGACAGGAGCTCTCAACAGCATTGTACTTTTTCAGCACCTCTCCTCCCTCACTGGGACAAAAATTTCCTGGCAAGATACAGGAGTGAGATACATATTAATACACTGTCATTTTTCCCTCATCCATCTCCATCTATGGCCCTGTTTACACCCGTTTACAGTTTTAAGCTCCTGAGTCCCAGGCTATTGTTTGGTGTGCATGTTTTATTTCCTTTAGCTATTTGGGATTCATAGAACCTCATAATCATAAAAACCAAACATTATTTTTTTGAACAATTAATAGTTTTAAACTAAAAATGATATCCTTATATGAGGACGTAGGGTCTCAGGAGGTTAAGACACATGTTGAGTGATTGGATCACAAGTGGATACCCGAGTCACATTGCCATTAACACCAGTGTCCATCATGTGTTTCCAAGATGTCCAGCTGACCGCCTGTGTTCAGATTTCGTTACTAGTTATGTCACTTGACTGGCAGGTCAAATGGCCTCACGCACAGTTATTGTAAAGTCCTTGTCAGGGACGCATCAGGACACTTTAGCATTTACACTACAAAAGTGTCCCAGACCACCTCGTTAAGTGATCTGATCATTCGAATTACAACACGGCCATTTACACTTCTATTTAGTTCTGTCCACTTGTGATTCGATCACACATGGCACATTTTAAAACCAAGTGTAAACAAGGCCTATATGAACACATGCACAAGCGTCATACAGGAGGGGCATCTTTAATTCAGGGGCACTTAAATGAGACATGTACATGCCTGGATGTCCTGCTAGTTGTACCCATGAACTCCTTCTACGTGCTGACCATTGCATCATGGTCAGGAAAGTCCTCCAGGAACAAGCCTGCCAGGAGACACGGGTAAAGTGAGAAAACCCAGGAACCAGATATGTGCTACACTACTACTCCCTTCTACATCGATCTTAGTCCACATCTTCTTTCTAAGAATAAAAAAAGCACAAATAATGACAAAAGGGTGAAACTTGGCAAGGGGATTTGATGCATTTACTTCTTCCCGTTCCCGCTGAAAGAGTTATGCAAATAACTTCAGTGTATTTATTCAAATATATTTACGGTTTTGGTTATGAAAAGGAGCACGCAAATCAAGAAGAGAAAGGTTAAAACAACTCCATCTGCAGCTCCATCTTTACAGGGTTAGATAACATCACTGGTACATTCTAGTATAAATGTAGTGAACGTACAATTGCTGCACTCAATAATTCCAATAGAAATGGAATCTGATGTGTAGTGAACTGCCGCTGGGAAATTCGACCACTGTTACATCGCTTTGAGTAAGAACATCTAAATAAACTATATCACAAAATGAGCCCCGTTGGCTATAGATCGATATAAGGGCAATCTTGCTAATAACCAGCTTAAAAGAACAGCTCACTGATGAATGCTAATGTTCAAACACTAGACAGAGTGACCACCATTGAGGTGTAAGCAGTGGGCATATCTGACTTCTGTGCCACCGGCAATGACGTTGCAGACGGGATTCCGCATCCCCCACGTACCCTCAACACAAACACTTCCTTTACCAGCTGCACTTTGAACTGTTGCTCACCTTCTTGTTAGTTATGCACTGTTCCTTAGTGGTTGTCTCCTCCTCATCACTGAAGACTTCGTCACTATCCACAGAGGAGTAGTTGAAGGAAGACGAGGTGGAGGAAGAAGAGGAGTTCAGAAGTATGCGGGAGATTGTGGGATTTCGGATGGAGGCCACCTGAAGCAGCGCCTCTGCTCCATTCTCAGCAATCTGCGGATCTTCTTCCTTGCTTCCCCTTTGGGTCCATCTTTTCCTCCCATCTCTTTCCATCTCCAACCTCTCTTTTTCATTTTCTTCCTCCACACTACCCTTGAGTCGCTGTCTTTTTTGCACTCTCCATCTCGCCTTTCTGTCATCCCTTGCTTTCCACATGTCACTTGACTCATCTCTTCTTTCTTTCTCCATGCCCTCCTGTTCTTCCCTTTCTGTCACACAATCTTCAGTTCCCTCTCTTACCATCACCCTCATTGACCCCTCTTGCATTTCCCTCCCTAGTTGGATCTGGTCAGGTCCCATATTGCTTAATCCCTCTGCTTCCCAACATTTGACTTCTCTGTCACTTGTAGCGGTTTCTCCTAAACTTGAGGCATATTGTCCACCTGAGTAGAAGGTTGCTTGTACAGGGCGTTGTTTTCTTGGAATTTTATTCATTCCCACTGTTAAGTCAGAAATAGACCTGGTCCAGATAGACTCCTCACACAGACTAGATCTTAAAATGTTATTTTGTTTTCTATCTTCTTTTTCATCTAATTCAGTTCTTTCTTCCTCCTTTCCTTTGTGTATATCCAAGCCCTCCTCAACTAAAGCTGAACAATCCATACTTTCACCAGTCCAACAGAACTATACTGTGTAAGGCTAAGATTTTTGCTCCTGCGCCATTTCTTATTTAACCGCTATCCTTACTCATGTTTGGAGAATCCACAGGATTACGTTTTTCTTTTAGTATGTAGTAAATCTTGGCAAGATCTGCCTGAATACAGATGGTATTTTCTTATTGGATAATGAATTCAACGATTAAAACAGTTTCTATTCCTGTATGATACCGCATGTGCCAGTAGGTCGGACAACAAGGCAGCGAAGGAAAATCAACCTGAAATTCACAAGTGAAAGTTAAAGTTAAGGAAAGAGATATAAATGATAAAGAGGTAATCGAGAAAAACATAAAATCCTATAAAAAACTGCAAGCATTAAATAAACACATTTGGCATGTACTGGGATTCTGCGTCTGGAAAAGTTACCTGCACACAGAACAAAATATATACCCAAAACAAATATTTACCTTGCAAGATCTTCCGGGAACTTAGAAATGCTAATCATAAATAGTTTCTCCTGCTACATTAAGCTATTAACTTGGTATTTTAATTAATTTTAAAGTCACAGTATACCTGTCTCAGGAAAGTATTCCACGTCTTGTGTTTTTCATGTTGAAGTATATTTCCAAAAAATTAACAAGCGCCACACGATCAGATGCTGCCTAGCTTGTCCGCGAAGTCGCGTGGGCAGAGCAGGTGCATCCAATTGACGTAAGTGCAATTTGCAAGCGAACTTTTATAATGTAAACATTTGTCATTTTTGGGATCAGTACGTCTTATATGCCATCTAATTCTTTTTGAGTTTATTCTTTTCGAGGCAGAATTAAATAATTACTATGATTAAATCATTATAAACTCTTTAATTGCATTGTTCTGTTTCGGGTAGTTGTACCTGCCTTGCCACCGTAGCCCCTGGGATAGCCCCCGTTACCCTGAATAGGACAAGCAGTTACAGAGAATGGATGGATAGTTGTGCATTATTTATATGGCACACGTTATTCAAAGTTACAAAACAAGGTTGGAACTGTTGTGATCCCATAAAACAAAATAATTATGGATATATTTAGAATGTAGTTGTAGAGGTAATTAGAACAAAATACCCTACTGAGCCAATATGAAAGAGGTACCCACTTACTTCATGCAACTAGAGCACTTCTTGAGAGAGAGCAAGATTTATTTTATTGGTGTTTTTATAAGCAGTTCAGGACCCAGTGGTGTGGTGGTTCAGTGCATGATACTGTTGTCTTATACCTTCAGGGTTGGAGGTTCGAATCCCCCATGTACTTTGCGTGTATGGAGCATGTATGTGCTGTCTGTGACGTGATCTCCTCTGGGTACTCCAGGTCCCTCCCGCAGTAAGACGTGCCAAGGCAGTGCCGGTCACACACCACTCACTAGCGTGACATATTCCACACCAAAATCCTGCATTTGCCTAATTCACAGCCCAGTGTCCTATTACTTATGCATGCAGTTTGGAAATTTGGCATCTCTGCATCGCCTGTAGTGTGTAGGATCATGTCCCTGCCTTTGGCCCTATGCTGGCCCAGAGGGACTCCAGGCCACCAATTATCATGTCCATAATAAGCAGTGGAATGAGAAAGGATGGCTTACATCAGGGGGTGGCCAATCGTATCCGCAAAGGGCCGCTGTGTGTGCGGGTTTTCGCTGCAGATCCCTAATTAGAGCTTCAGCGAGGAGTCCTCACACCTGGGTTTGAACAGCTGACCTACACGTTACCCCAAAAACCTGCATACACAACAGCCCTTTGTGGATAAGATTGGCCACCGCTGGCTTATATGCTTTCTGGGATTGTAAACAGCTCACTATGGATCAGTAGTTACTGAAGCAGATGGTCGGACAGAAACATAGTAACATAATCTCTAACACAAAGTGCTGCAAAGGCACTTAATAATCATTACATACATTAATATCTAAAATAAACTGACAAATTATTAGACTCATGTATGTACTGTTACACCATATAAGGAATATTCTGTCATTCACATATATACAGTGTCTTAAGTAAAGCAACCAATACTTACACATACGAAATCAAAACTGAATGCCAAAAATCTATTTTATTTCTCATATAATCTGTTACAATTTTAACACTAACTTTCATGATGTGAAAAATAAGCACCCCATCAAAGTTAATCCTGTATAAGAATACAAAATTTCTTGTCATACAAATTCATTCTTCAGAGTTTTCTACTGAGGAAGCTTTCTTGCAAACAAAACATTCAGTAAGTCTTTGGTGGATTGTCAGTTTCAAATTACCCATTCATATGTCCACACAACATGGAATCCATGCACCGTTTCATTGTGACCCAAAATCTGATACCTTTACACTTCACCATTTTTTCCCCAAATCCAAGGCAGTTGACTTAATTGGACAGGAAACAGGACAGGTCATAGCTTTCACTGACAAAGCCACGAGTTACAGAGAACGGATATTAAATAGCTTTGTACAAAAATGGTTACAGTGTATTCCAGAATGTGCCATGGGCGCCTGAGAGGCAATCGGCACACGCGCTAAACACAGGAAAATGACAATGTGAGTTATTAATGTCACTGTTAAACTCTACAAAGTCAACAGGGCTTGAAGATATCGTCAAAACATACTTATCGTTTGACCCATTTTGGCAGCTAGAAATTTAAACAGAGCAAGTTAAGTGATGGACACTGATCAAGACTACTACAGCAGGATCCATCCGTCATCCAAGACCCATAACCTTCCGGAGGCAAGTCTGCATTCTTTACAACTATGTCTCTCATTGCCCAGGGTGAAAGGCTATTGTATTTAACAGATGCTTTTTAGACACCAGTCTTGGTCTTGATGGCCCCCTGTGCATGCTGGCTTTTGTTGCAGCTGAGGTCTTTATTTATTAGCTTTGATTGGACAGAAAGAAATCAACACTCTGACTAGCCATTATTCCCAGCCAGATTTCGACTGTTCTTATACAGAATATGTAACTAAGGCCTCCTCTTAACTACAAGAACATATTACATCAGAATTACCTACACACATCGTTTCCTTATTTAAAAATATCAAAATAGAAAACTTTTTCTGTACAACACATCTGCTTAAAGTGCCGTAATTAAACACAAAGGAGGAGGATTGCTGCCGGTCCCTAATACAAGCTCGACTCACATCGTAAAATAAACTGATGTCCCCCGATATATACGGTATGATCCCGTATTATCAGGGATGGGTGGCAGCCATACAAAGAAGGGTCACATGGATGTGTATGTTTTTCCTTCAAAGCACATTCCATTTAATGTTACCGCCAGATGAAAATAATTAGGTCCAAAGCATAAAGTCTCATTAATTATGAGCCTAGGTCACCACACATGTCCAAGGTTCGTCTGACTGGGTTTAAGTGGATGGGAATGGAAATGCACCATTGAGAGAGAGTGTGTGTGTGTGTGTGTGAGAGAGAGAGACTGCTGCTGAGGACACCCTAAATTCCTGTCCCCTTTAGGAACTCCTGCAGGCCCCCTGGCGCTGGCGGAGGATGGTGGCCGGGTCAGACGGCTCTGAGGCACCTTCCTGTATCTCTGGGGGATCGTCCTGTATCTCTGGGGGATCGTCCTGTATCTCTGGGTCAGGCTCCTCTTCACTCACAGTGGCCTCTACAATCTCAGGGGCTTCAAACAGAATAGGTGCGTCTTCTGAGGAGAAGTCTAACACTTTAAGGAGAAGAAACAGAGTCACCTCTGGTCATTTGTCTGAACATTCACACTGTTATGACATTATGCTACGCACCTCCAAAACAAAGATTCTTCTTTTTTTTTTTTTAATCACACTTATTGATCCCATGGGGAAATTCTGTTTTTGTCTCCCATATTGTTCTCTGTAGGTGAGAGTAAGCTTGGCAGGGAAGGGCAGCCACCTGTAGTGGCACCCAGGGAGCTGGGGGTTAGGGGCCTCGCTCAAAGAACCGCATGTATGCCGAGGCCAGGCTAAAACCGGCAGCCTTCCGATCACAGGCACAGAGGCTTAGCCCACTGAGCCACACGCATTCTTTAGGGCTGCTGTTTTTGTTCTGGTTTGACCAGTACAGGGTTTAATTCTGGTACTGAGAAACACTCTGTGTGTGTATACCTACCCCCGGAATCATCTGGTAAACCGGTACCTCTGTTCAGGGAACCGATGGTCTCAGGCGATTCAGACTCAAGATCGCCTATAAAACAAAGACAAGGCAGTGAGACAGACCTGCTGCCCACACTCTGGCAGTATAGCCCCCCACCCAACACAATCCCGCCAGCCCCTCCTCCGCTGACCTTTCCTCGGGGAATCTGCAGGTGTCTCAGGAGGCGGCCCATTGGCCGGGTCACTGCCCTCCACCACTTTATCGCCTGGAATGAATCAGTCAGCCATATCATCATGAGAAAATATTAGGGATCCTGCAATTAAACGTAGCAATCAAAGGCAACTGCTATGTCAGAAAACAATATTTAATAAAAACATAAAAATCTGCATAACCTGTTGTATTTTTTTGCACAGCATGGAGGTGCAGTGTGTGGTTCAGCAGGTTAGGGCACTATGCCTGCGATCGGACGGTGACATGGTCAGCAGAGTGATGTCACTTGTGGGCCCTCTTCTGTATGCACACGGGGTGAGGGATGTAAATATCATCAGGAGTGTCTGTGCAGATTGTGTGTGTGTGCACCCCAGATTTTGGATCTATTTTTCTGTACCGGTGTGGGTCGAATGCACATGTGCAAGGAAATTGACTTGGTGTTTCCAGTAGGGGGCAGAAGTAGTAGTTGAGGTTATGGATGCTTCTGATAAGCAGCTGTGTGAGGAGAGCTGGAGATACCTGCTTATACAACTCATCATTGAAGGAGCACGACAGTGCATGACTTCGTGGAATGGAATCACCCAAACACGGGGCAAAGAAGTGTATTTCTGCAGGCACACATATCTAACTGCATTCAGCTGCCCCTCCATATTTGCAAATTTGACATTTGCAGTTTCGGTTCTTTGCAAGTTGGCCACGAACAATTAAATGGGAATATTTTTGGAGCTTGCTGTAAGATCGCAGAAACTCAAAGAGGACGTGTAAGCCAAAACTATATAAATAATTTAGCAAATGATGTGGATCACATAAAATCTTATATACTAGTGTTATATATTTGTTAGTGTAAATGTATATACTATATCTTTAATATTAAAGTTATTCTTGGTTAAAAAACACAAAGTGTGGGATCTCTGCATCTAGATTTGGGTACACCACACATCTCGTCTCTGCAACCAGCCGCACTCTCATACTAGCTGTCTTTGACTGTGGGACCTTGGATTTCGCTCAATTTTGTATTTTTAATAATGGTTCACAAATGTAATGCTCTCATTGTATTTATAGTAGCAATGTTGCTTGTTTGGTAGCATTTCAACATGAAATTAAAAGAAAATATCGTACAATGCAAGTACTGTATAACGAAACTCACAATATGCAAGTTCTCAAACTGAAATACTCCTATACTTCTGCTAATTTCTGCTGTTTGTCTCCACTTGTCTCGTGTTTTACCCAGTCATTAACCTCGTTTTGAAAGGTGGCTGGGAGAAGCTGGAAGCGCTAATTATATCCATCACAGAAAACTTAATTCCGTGTTGTTACAATGTCGCTGAAAACTGCAGAGTTTAATGACTAAAAACTTTGGTGAGAGCACTCGTTGAAAGGTTCCTACTGCTCATTCAGCAAAATTTTCATTCTGTCCACTAGGACTGGTATGGTAAAAATATGAATCTCTTAAAATATTGTGGAATACAGTCCCTCCTTAAAATTGGTAACCTAACTGTTGGCAGCCAAGTACGCTAGCAGCTAGTGCTAACACCTTACTACTGTATGCCGTCTATGTGTTCACTTTTTATATTTTAAATTTTTCAGTAAATTTTTACCTTGTCAGTATATAGATGCAATATAGCAGTTAATACACTGAACAGGAATGAACTGCACTTTAAAACAACTTTGTTTTGATCAAATTTGCATATTTGTATAAAAATTTGTTTTTGTAACATGAAACCTGTATTTGTTCATTTAAAAAACCTGTTTGGCATAAGTTCTTTCATTCATTCTCACACCTTAGGCTACTTATTTTAAAAAGAAATCGATGGAATATTAATGGAATTATAAAAATAATCAATAGTTACAGTGCTAATAAATAGACTTTTTGCCATTATTGTTCAGGCTAAAAGACTTATGGGTTGAAGTTGGGGGCCCCACGTATGATTTGAGTGCATCTTCCAGCCGTAACGCTCTCGATTGTGACAGGGTCTCTGTATTAACATGTCCTGCTCTATAAGAACACTGCATATGCAATGCACTTTAGTGTTTTTTTGTATTTGCATTGAACATTTAAGTTAATTTGTTATTGTTCATTTTGTCAGATTACAATTGTTTATTAACTGTAAGAACTAGGCTTGGGTAGAATCGAATTTTTCATACTGTCAGATGTTTTTCAGACAGTAACGGCATGTGGAAAAGTGAAGCATGAATGAAAGCTTTACTCTCCAGTTGCTCCAGGGACCGTCTGGCTCTGCTTTCTCAAAAAAAAAAGCACCTGCTAAATAAATAATGTGATGTCATTTCCTGCGTGTGGTTGTTGTTCCCCCTCACTGTGACCTGAGCCACAGTTCACACACACCGGCATAAGTGCCTCACCCACTGCATTTGTTTTATAATAAGTCGCATGTAATGCGTGCCTGATGTGTCACTCTTAGGATGTACTCACCCTAGGCGATCCATGCCATGCCATACCGAAGCACAATTGACTAGTTTGTTTGACTAGTGTGATTGCGCCTCACCATGCCCAGACACTCTTGGAAAGGGCAGTCTGAGCACGGTTAACTTAACTCGGGCAAAGTACGCATAGTGTGATAGCTAACCGTGCACGAGCATGGAACACAGACATGACATCAGTGATGTGACTGGCACATGCATGTGTACAGGTACACTATACATGAACTGGACCTGGAAGGAATGGATCAGGTAGGCTGCACAGATCAGGTAGCAACAAACATTTAACAAACACGGCAGCAAAGGGATCACTTTGGTCTATGGCAGAGGTGCAGTGTCTGCTGGAAATGTGGGCCTATGAGAGTATCCAGGAACGACTGGATTCAACATACAGAAACTCATAGATATTTGGTAAAATACGGAACTCTGCTTACATGTGCAGTACGATTAAATGAAGATCTCTGCGTTGCTTCCTCGATAAATCAATAAAAGGGAAGTTTGTCATCGCGCATAAAACGACTCCAAATAAACCACAAAATAGGGACATTATTCACACACATTTCTTCCTACATTTCCTTAATACAAAAACTCACATGGCAATGTCAAAAGTGTGTTTGAGTCTGGAATGTTAACTGCAATTGCAGCACAGACCAGCAGGGGAGTGGGCAATCGTGCTCATGCAGAGAACAAAGCAACCAGGCCAAGTGTGATTACGCCATTAGTGTCTCACTTACCGTTGATCACTCGTCTCTGGGCCTCATCACGTCTCTGCAGGCGGCGAGTCCTATCAGTCATCGTGACCTGACATGAAACGCAGACACAGAACCACAGCTCTATAGAAAGACTGAATACAGCACATTCTCTGGCGGACTGAATATCTATGACATGAAGAAGGACAGAACACGCTCAACAAAGCATCCCCAACAGAATGACAGAGAACACAGCGGGCCGAACGGGGAAGTAAGGCCTTCATGGTAACAGTACGGAGAAGCTGGCTCTCACCCTGACTCGGACTAGTTCTGGGGGCCAAACCCCACCCCATATGAACTGCAGGTAGCTGAAGAGCACAAGGACACTCAGGAAGATGAAGTTGCTCGCCACGCCCAGCACCGCAGACGTCAGCGGGAAGTTGAAGAGCAGATACCTGAAGCCACAGGGTCAGCAGTATTAGGAAGAACTGAACCGGACGCAGTAGCACCACTGTGGAATTCACTCTTACATAAAATGATCAGACAGTACATAGATAAAATGTCCCAGGTAAAGACAAGGAGCACCTGATGCCCGTGAAGTGAGCGTGGATCCGGAGCTGAGCTGAATAGATCTGTACTCTCCGAGACTGAATCTCAATCACTGCGCCTGTGGTGGGCAGGTACTGCAGGAACCACACCAGTGAGCACCGCACCAGTATGACCGAAAGGACGCCAGCACTTCTACTACTGAAAAATACTAAAGCAATAGCAAGCTGAAAGTCTCGGCTAATCATCAGCACAGCACTCACTATTCACTCGGCCGTTTCTATGTGCATAAGAGAAAAACCAAAGTAGTGAAACTGGTAGTAGTCAAAGACCAGAAACCTCCATATTACATGACTGTAGGATGTACTGAAAACCATGTTAGCTGCTTTCCTCAACCAATGTACCCCATCATTTACCACAGTACATCACATATTTTAGGAAAACCAGGATGGGAATGCATCACAGGGTCCACGCTCACCGAATTCTCACTGTACGCGGGGTACAGCTCCACTTCGATGAGCTGCTTCTGCTCCGACATTCCGGACAGCAGCAGCGGGGAGAACAGCAGGGTACCGAGAGTCTGCAGCAGGCTGGAGCGGTAATGCAGCATGGCCTGATGGGATAGGGGGAGACTCAACACCCTGACAAGCCCCGTGACTACAACACTGGGCAAACCAGCGGTTTGGGAAACTGGGACTTGTGTAAAGCTCACATGTAAAAATGGTCCTCGTGTGGACGGATTTCAGCGCAGGACAGAAGCAAAGCAGGTGGGGGGAAAAAAGGGCAGGTGGGACAGAAAAGCATGTCGTGAGGAAAGGGGATGGTGTACTCAAAGGGTGAGACCCGGAAGAGGTGAGGCGACTACCTTAAGGCGACGGGAGAGGAAACAATCGCTTGGACCATGTGAAAGATGTACATTTAGGGTATGAGAGAGCAGATTGTGGACAGGGCAGAGCAATGTAGGCAAGGGAGGATTTGTGGGGCTAATTTTTCTGGTGAAGAACCAAGTCCAAAGTGGTGCACCACATGGTGCTTACAGAACTGGGCAAAACGTCAACCTCACAGTCTCCGTTTAAGGTGAAACTCGTGCAAGACGGCACCTCTTCATAATTATTATTCTTCATCTCAGTACTTCCATCTTGTCAAGTTGTAGATATAAGCCAGATTTCCTAATTATTCTAACACAGGCAAGCTAAGGAGGACTGGATTCCCCCAGGACAGGTGCTGCAAGTCAGCAGAAAATTCACACTCACAGAGCGGGAGATGGTGGAGATGATCTGTCCCTCATTAGTGTAGCAGCTCATCTTGATCATGAACATACCCAGGTCCTGATTGACTGGAGACTCTGGCATCTCCATCTCCAAAGAGATTCTATACGGCTGCCCATACACCATTATCTGGTAGAAGAGTGTCATACAGGTTAGCAAACATTAATTCACATTTAGCTAGCCCAGATCCAACTCAATCCATATTAAATTGGTTATTTAAATAAATAAATAAAAAAAATAGAACTCCAGTCTCATCATGACCCTACACAGGATAAATGGTTATGGAAGATTTATTTGATGGAAGGAAATTCCATCAACTATAAATGACAAAGTGAAACATGTAAATGTAGGAATTACAAGAGGCACGTACATAAAGTTAGCATACGGACTGAAAACATAGTATAAGTTCTTACTTGGTCTCGCCCGTTCTTCAGCAAGGAGACATTGGCCGTGGGGAAGGAGCAGAGCATGGAACGGGAAGATACACAGTCTGTCCTGAGAGTGAAAAAGCCACATGGACATGTATAGCATAGGAACGTCTATTACAAGATAAATCAATGGTTTTGACTTTAATGCAAATACGATTGCTCATACAAATAACATTCTTTGTACGGACACTCCTCTACTTACTAACTTTCAACTTACGAACTTTCAGACATACGAACAAAGAGGACTGTAAGTCCAAATTGTGTTCGTTGGGCTCCCATTTCATGTCCACAACATTTTTTTTTTTCTGCACGTCAATTCTGCCTAGTACGACTTCTGGCTGCTACTCCCAGCATCCTACTTCTTTGTACTTGCGTATACCCTTAAAATTATGTTGAATAACGACTTACGAACATTTCCAGTTACGAATGGCCGTTCAGAACGTAACTCGTTCGTAAGTAGAGGAGCATCTGTACAATCATCATCCATAATTACATTCAACAACTACACTATTTCCCTAGTACATAAACATAGCAAGCATTAAATCAATCTTTTACGTTTTTGAAACTAATGGACCTTCCAAGAGTAATACCAAGTTCCATTTCCTACCAAGGTTCAGGCAAGTTAGGAAGTTAATTTATTGACAATTACTTTAAAATGAACTTCTTAGAAAATAACCTGTCCTTGTCTGACAACATAGCTATGATGCAGTGGTAAATACAGTCAGTTATACAGGTGCAGTTTAGGGAATGTCCAATGGATGAACCCAGATTATAGTTCTAAAAGAGCTGTTAAAAAGATCATTGACAAGTAGTCTTATTAGGTGTTTTTTTTTTTAATTAGTAACACCTCTACAATAACATAAAACACCAAAAATTTGATTTTTGTATCCCTTTGGGAGCCAGTGACTACAATTGTAATTAATAGCAAAATGGCAAGAACAGAAATGAATGAATCAATCAAAAAGAAATTATAACGCTTAATAAAAAGAAAACATCTGCGTGAAGATATGTGCAGATACATTAAACATTGCCTGTCAAAGGACTTATGAAACCAATACATTTGAAACATTGACAGAATGAAGCAAGTGTCCTAAGGCTTTCTGTAAGCACCATATATACACATATACAAACAGGTATAACGGGCCTCAGGTACCTGTAAAAATAGTGTACTGGGGTGCTGAAGCTGGCAGTGGGCATGTAGGAGTAGTAGAAGCTGCCATAGAGAAATATGGCCACCCATAAGAGGAGGAACAGCACGCAGAGCAGGATGGCGGCTTGCAGGAACGTGCGTCGGGCCCGCAGGAACATCACGGCCGCCACGTCCTGCAGCCACAGCAGCGTCGGCCCGACCAGGCTGCCCATGTCCCCTGACCGGGGGCCACCGTCCACCTGGCACCCTCTACTGGCGTCCATTTTCAGTCCCAGGGCCAAACTCTCTCCTATTAATCTTCGTGATCAGCAACTACCGCTGGAATATTTCACTTTCTCTTGCTCACTGCTCTCTCATACCAAAAATGCTGCACACTGTATTATATCTATACGTAATCAAACTGACTTTTTACATCTCTTTCAGTCTGCTGTGTACAGTCTGCTAAGCCCAATCTTAACTAAACGAAAAAGGTCATGCGAGTGTCTGGACATCTTGGGTCTGTTCCTGATACATTATATTTCAGTATCACCCTGACTGTTTTCCTCAAGCTAAAGAATTTTAAACATCCAGCTGTATCGCTGCACTTGGTCCGGCATCCAGGCAAAATGAAAAAGGTCTTGACGTGCCAAAAAGTAAAGTTGCTCAAGTTGTATTTCCCCTCGTTCACACAATGTTCCCAGTGTCCCTCGTGCACTGACCTGTGAGAGAAAGTACATCAAGTACAGTACAGACAATTTTTTACTACACAATGTTACTGTGTACGCTTTTTGCATGCTGGTTTGGTGTATCACTTTACATGGGATCGCCCAAAAATCCTAGAAACAAAACTTTGTGAGTGAAGATCATTTCCCACAAAAACAGAGAACCCAGTTACAGAAATGAATCAGATTAAACATTACATTTATATTTGTTTTACTGGTGGACTGTGGACAAAATTATATGTTTACATAAAAAAATCTATTGGCCATTACCACAGATGTATAGCGATACCTCTTAGACACATGCGTAATATATGTAATATAAAACATAATAAATACATATACAATCCATATGAGTGGGAGGGAGATTATATACAGCCCAAATGTTCCATTGAGTGTGAATCTGAATCAGAATCAGACTGGTTCTTTAAGCACTCCATTACCAATGGGCCATTTTCCTAGAATAAGGAGAATCAGAACAACTTGTTAAAAGAGTGTGTAGGGGGGTCAGAGGTGCTATAAAGGGGGCCTAAAATAATGTGGAACATAACTGAATTGCTAGGGGCCCAATATCACATGCTGTCATGGGGTCCAAAATCTCTAGCGGCTCTTGTTAATATTTCATCACTCATGATAAATCCAGGAATGAGGGTGTATGCAGACCACAAACTATATATCAAGTGTCCATTAAGTTTTACATCATTTTCAGAACATTACAGTAAAGGCTTAGTGAGTGACCATGGTGACAATCCTTCCCAAGTATATGAAAAAAGGGAGATGGCCCGACCCCATAGATCAGGGCTGCCCAGTCCTGCTCCTGTAGGGCTACCACCCTGCAGAGCTTAGGTGCAGCCCTGATGTAACACACCTGATACAGATAATCAGGCCCCGCAGATATATCTCAGTATGAGAACCAGCTTAACTTCAACATAGCTGACTCTAATAGTGAGATATAAATGAAGGGCCTGATTATCTGTATCAGGTGTGTTAAATCAGGGCTGCACCTAAGCTCTGCAGGGTGGTAGCCCTACAGGATTGGGCAGCCCTGCCAAAGATCAATATTATGACAAACGCTAAAATCCCGACAGCAAAATTGCAGAAAATCCGTTTGCAACAGAGAAAACCCAACCTTCCTACACAATAAAACATATTCATGCTGGTATTAGAAAAATACAAAATATTACCATTCCGAATTTTTAAATAACTAACAATAAGTATGAATGTGAACAAGATTAACAACTATATACAGCAATTGTAATGATCAACACGCGCAGTCGCACTAACTGAGCTAAGTGCCGTCTATAAAAAAAGGCTTTTAGAATGTTTTATCTATACAGCTAAAGCTGATGCTGAACTAGAAAGTCTACCAAGGAAATAAGCACACGATCTTGCGATTTGTACTACATACATGTCTAGGTAACTCACCTTTTATTCTCTCGATAGTTATGAAAAATGCCATTAAGTCTTTGACTAAAAGCGGACTTGATCGTTTTTAACAGTGTAATTTCAAATCACCTTTGCATGAACTTAACAGTTTGAAGCGGCATTTTCCGTAGCTACGCACAGCACGGCGCTTACTAGCTCAAAGTATGGCAGCCCTAAAGAGACAAGCGTCCTTCGCAATTTAGGTTTCAACACGCCTTCCTGCTGCGTTTTTACTTTACCCAAATCGCCCCGTTTCTGCTCTCTTCAACTAAGTAACGAATCTATTCACGCAGTTTTACAAATTAAACATTACGCTTTGCTTTACTGACGAATTGGGAACTATATTATATGTTTGCATTAAAAATCTATTGGCAATTACCGTAGATTTATGTATAGCGATATATCTCTTAGACACTTGCCGTAATATATGTAATGTGAAACATATAATATATACATATACAATATATATGACTCCAAAGAGATGGAGGAAGAACCTGTTAAGAAAAGAGGTTGGGGGAGAAGCACTAGTAGTACTGTCAAAGACAAAGGGGGAGGAAGCCATGGCAGCTGTTCCCATGGTAACGGAACAGAAGGAACGGGGCATCTGATCAACCACTGAAATGCTAAAAGCATACATGTTTAATGCATTTAAGCACATTACCAAAAGCAAATTGCATCATGTTTGACAAATCAAGGATCATTGTGTTTCGTATATATTTATGATTGCTTTGTCTTTCTGAGATTAACTGTCTCATTTAGAAAATCTCTTTTCATTGTAACAGCTAAATAATTAATGACTTGAAATCAACATGAGATGCTACAAGGAGAAACTATTTTCAGTAAGGAGTAGTACTCAGTACCATCTACATCTTTCATTTCCCTACCATACAGACCACAGAGATGGTATATCCCAGCCCAGCCCAATCCAAACCAGAAATTGACTAGGGTGTACTTCCATATTCATCATTTGGCGCGTTCCATTAGCCAGAAAAGGGAGGTTGTGCAGCAATTGAGGCACTGCAATACAATGTAACAGAACTGCAGTGCGCTGGAGTGTATGTGAGTACTGTAACATCAGCTCTGTCTATGAGGGTGGGGTCTGGCTGAACTGGAACCTCAGACACCGTGAGAAAAACACCAAAGGAGCAGGAGAGCAAAGGAGAGAGGAAGCACCAGGAGAGGAAGACGACAAGGGTAAGTGAGGGGGGGGGGAAGGAGGGAGACGACAAAAGGATTGCCTTTCATTATCTGTCTCGAGCCATCCTTCCATTTCTCTTTCTGCTTCCCTTCTGTTGTACTTGATCATTTTACTAATGCACAATTTCCCATTAAACCACAGAGTGCTCTCTTAATTTCCATTTCCAACTGTATTAATTTGTGTATCTATCAGCTCGTGTGTGATTTCAGACATAGGGTGAGAGGTGATTTAGGATGCTTGCTTACTGGAGGTGGGCAGTGCAGATTATTGATTCAATGTGGATGTTACTCGGATAAAAAGCCTATGATTTTACACCATGCTGTGCGTTTTTGTTGTCTGTAGCATTGATCTCAGTAATAAATCGTATGCATCTGAATGTCTATATGGTGACAGGCAAATATACCAAACCAAAAAATATGGTGTACACACTGGAGTGAACACATTCTTTTACATTCAAAGTTAGATTTACACATTTTGCAATTCTGAAAAGCCTGGCTGATTTTCTATGTGATGTTCTTGCGAACCAGCTGTCTTTGTCTGAATGGCACCATAAAATCGATAGACAGTATTACACAAAATGTATTTAATGTTAGCAAACAAAATAAAATCATGAATATTATTGTGGTACACAGTGTAGATCTCAAAGTACAACCATTCACAACAGTCATGTATTCTTTGTGCATTACACCCAATTTCTATTTTAGTATTTCACTGGAAAAAATGGTTTTCTGGGACAGAGGGCTTTTAGTATGAAGGAAAATGACACCAAAAGAATTGTCCTTGGAGGGACAAATTGAGAAATAATGATTGAAGAACATGTTGAGCACATTTTTCAGTGGGTCAGACTTCAACCATTCAAGCCATTTGTTGCATTTGGTGAAACATTGTGAAATTGAACATTAAGCTAGTTTAGAAGTTCATTCAAATAATTTGTAGCGGACTGAAGACAGCTCAATTTAAATATGTATGAAGCAAAAGTGATCAGTGGTGAGGTAGAAATCATTAACTCCTAATGCTATAATATTAATAATATAATAATAAAGATTAATTAGAGCAGTGTTTCCCAACCCAGTCCTCAGGGCCCCACAGATGGGTCACATTTTTGCTCCCTCCCAGCTCCCTGCCAGACAGCCCACATTTTTGCTCCCTAGCTGGGAGGAAGCAAAAAGATGCACTCTCTGCAGGGCACTGAGGACCGGGTTGGGAAACGCTGAATTAGAGCATTGCTTCCCTTGGTTGTTCAACTTATGCCAAGAAACCTGTCTGACACGACAGAAAAGGAAGATTTTAGCAACGTGACCCAATAAGAGAAGTAGTACTATTCAATAATGAGCAACTTCACAGGAGATGAATATACATTAATACCGCCTAGCCATACATCAAGACAAACTGGCAGAGAGTATGTCAAAATGGAAACGTCATTTCATTTGAATAATTTCGCATATGTAATATTCCAGGTCGATTTGTAGAGCTGTTGCTTGTGCATTTTTAAATTACACTACAGGGAATGTTAGAAATGTATCATAATGCTTAAATTATTAGTAAAATAATACAATGCTAGGTGTGAATGTGTATGAATGGTTTTTTGTGCGCTTTGCGATGGGTTGGCACCCCATCCTGGGTTATTCCCTGCCTTGCACCTGTAGTTTCCAGCATAGGCTCTGAGATCCCCTCAACCCTATATAACAAGCCCGTATAGATAACAGATGGATGGATGGATGGATGATAGTGTCTAAGGAGATGTAACTTGTATTAGCAAGTTTGTTGAAAGGGAGCTGATTGACTACATCTGAACTTAAAAATACAGTCCATAGAGGAGCATCATGCCCTTCGTGTTTGTATGTGTGTGGCAGGATGAAAGGAGACACCCCTGTGAATAGCACCATGAGTGTTGGTCAGGCCAGGAAGCTTGTGGAGCAGCTGAAGATTGAAGCCAGCATGTGTCGAATTAAGGTGAGTGTGGGGTGTCTCTGCCCACCGGCGCCGTATCTTACTTAGTATGCTATCACTTATAAGTCGCTATTCCTTCATCCTTCATCTGGGTCACACACTTTCCTTTCAGCCTCATTCCCAGCAGGCATTAAATAAATTAAGTGAAACACATGCAGCTCAAGCATCCATCCATTGATCTACCAACTGTGTATCAGTACAGAATCACATAACGGCTCAAGCCGTAATCCCATAAAGGGGATTTAATAGGCTCAAAAAAGTTGTCTTCACCAAAACCCTTTAATTTATTTAACTGTTTATTATAAATTCACAAACAGGGTTTCCTGTTGACATGCCACTAAACCCAAAATCTATCTATTGTTCCATAAGCATTTGCCCCATTCAGGGTCATGGCAGGAGGCAGAAATCCTTCTGTAATAATTACAGGGCTAACATGTAACAGCCATAGCACAGCGTAGCACATGCACAATTACCTTATTCCTCTGGAGACCCGAGTTCAGTTCTCTACACCAGCATTTGGAGTTTGCATGTTCATGTTCTCCCCATGTAATTGTGGCGGTTTCTCCTCACACAATGATGTGTGGGGGCGGGGGGTAAAATTTTATAATTCAAAGGTCTATTTTTGCAGGTGAGGGACAAATGAAGCAAATTAAACATTGGGGACCACATGTCCCGCCTGGTTCCTATACCCCTGTACCCACAGTACAAAAACATGGATTATTCTTCTTGTCTGGGAGGGGCTCTGTGACCCTGTTCAGGACAAGCAGTATGGAAAATGAATATTAAGTCTTTTTTGGTAAAAAAAAAAAAGTTATACTTAATAGTTGTTTCAGATATCCACTGAAGCACTGTAAGTAGGAAATTTGGTTTATGAGCTGAAGGTTCAGGACTCAGTGCCTCTGGCAACAATTTTACAAATCAGGTATTTCTCTGAATCTCAAGTCCTGCTTTATGATGGTTCAATTTATGATTCTTTGTTCCCACCTGCAGGTGTCAAAGGCTGCTGCGGACCTGATGGCCTACTGTGATGCCCATGCCTGCGAAGACCCCCTCATCACCCCTGTGCCCACATCCGAGAACCCCTTCAGGGAGAAGAAGTTCTTCTGTGCTCTGCTCTGAGAGACACGGGCAGATGACAGCACATATCTACACCATGGAAGAGCAGCCAGATGGAAACAGGGGGTCTGCCGGGATGACAGTGAACATATGTGTAATTATCTACAGCAGTGTTTCCCAATCCGGTTCTCGGGGACCCGCAGACGGTCCACGTTTTTGCTCCCTTCCAGCTGCCTAGGAGCTGAGAGGGAGCAAAAACGTGGACCGTCTGCGGGTCCCTGAGGACCGGGTTGGGGAATACTGATCTACAGTTTTGATATTTATACACTCAAAGGTCAAAATACTTTTGCCAAGTCTGATTTTAAAAATGATTTTGCCATTGTTTTTTAATCCTTGATTTTCATATATGTATTTATTTAAAATTGGTCAGTATTAATGCACACGGTGGAGAGCAAAGAAAAGAAAAAACAACCACTATAAACTCAAAGTATAATTTGCCACTTTTACAAGTGAAACTGTATTTTTGCATTGATAATGTTTTTGGATTAGTTTGAGATCAGTAAGTTTACTAGGCCTGAGAGATCGAACTTTGTTATTTGAATAAAATTGGAATTTTAAAAATATTTACATAATCAACAGCTAAAATCTACCTCCTGTACCAGCACAACATGACATTTTCAGTGATTGGTACTGGGACTGCCAGATTTATCTCTATCATGACGACAATATTTAATTGTTACAAATTTGGTCATAGTGTCTGATCTAATGTGTATTACAACCCAAAACCATGCATTTACCCATTGATATTTATAGCTATCTTCCTGGAATACATTTTATACCAGTCTTTTAACTGTTAAATATACTATTCTTTAATTTACCACTTAAGCACAACACAGAATGAAAAATGGGGCAATACACATTTTATCATCTATCTTTAAGCTAATGTTGAAATTTTATCAATTTGCAATCTGTTTCCATGAAAAGCGGCAATTCACACTTTGAGACACAAATGTACACACGGTTAAACAGTGAGAAAGTGAATGAGGTGAATTGTCATAGCTGTGTGTGCTTGTGTATAAATTGTGGAAGAGATGGCCTGAAAAAGCGTGACAGTGTGTGTCTGTGTGCAAAATCTGAGGGGGTGGGTTGTATAAAAGATCTTAATAAAGGCCCCTGTCACCATTATCTTGTGGAGAACAATTGATGTTTGTGTCACTTTTGTAAATGTAGAAACAATAGATAACACACAAAATGTAGCTAAAGGATTGCCAAAAGCCTACATATTAAAGTATCAGTAAAAGCAAGAGATTACATTTATTTAGCATTTGAAACATGTAAAATGTAAAATTTGATAAATATATGTGAATCTATAGGTGTTTATACCACTTACCGTCAGCTACAAAAACAACCCAGCACATACCATCAACTTAAGACCAAAATTCTGGGTTAATTACCTAGCTTGGTTGTCTTCAATATATGTTTTGGAAACGGAGTTATTCCTTTCGAAGGCAAAGGCACTTGTAAATATGGTATCTCAGGTAACGTTTAATATCAGGCTTCCAAGCCTGTCTGAGCTGCCCGCAGCACTTACCTCACGTGCTTCTACACCATCAGCAATGGGGAGGTGTTTGCGTAGAGGAGTCACCAGTATTACCACGCTAGACCACTACTACACTTCAATTTGTAATTCCCCTCAATTTATTTTGAACGCCCAGACTCCCATCATCGTAAGACACGTTACTACCTGTAGTATTCAGCATAGAAAGAAATATGCAGAGCTTCCATTTGCTTGCCGAAACCCAGCTATTTGGTAGTTTACACAAACACTGACACATTATGACAATTATTCCCATGGTATTGTTGCCTGTTTCACAAACAGACATCCATAGACCATTACAATACTTATAATGGTAACCTGTTGTGCAACTCTTGAATTAACAAAGCAAGCATCAAGCAAGCAGAGTAATTACAAGTTACGCTGAATGGTGCGTACACTGGTCAAAAGCAAGTATCATACTTAGAAATTCAGAAAAAATACAAACCCTGGAAAACATAATTCTACATAAACAATCGTTACACCTACAACGTAACTCGTAGCACACAGAAAATTGATTCAAAACACTGAAACGTTGCTAAATATGAAAAGTTTACTCAAGTTTGCAGAACAGACAGACAGTTAAATGTACAATGTCAACATTCGCAGTGTCTAGGCCTGATAGGGTAAGTGATGCTAATCTGGACCTATATACAAAAAAGGTATATCATAAGATTCTATTTACTAAAGTAATCTTGTAATATATAAACACATACAGTTACAGCGTTCTGTAATACACTATAATAAAACTGTAACTTTAAAACTTCCTGTCTAGCGTATTTCTTTCGCAGTGAAATGGTTAATGGCAGGGATGAAATATTTTAACATATTCTACAATTATTTATATTTATTTTTTTCGTACCTGCGTACCAGACTTAAGCACCTAACCAGCAGAAGACATTGGACTCCGGTTTAAGGTGGGTAAAAATGACGCAAAATATAAATATATTGGTCTTAGCAATGGGGTTTTACTCAAAGTCCTCACAAACAACTTATGTTGCGGGAAGCGCCATCTTAATTCGCTTAAATCCCCGGGACAGATGGGAGGAAAACGTCATGCCCCCTCCCAACCCCAAAAGCGTGTCAAAACAAACGCGGCGCCGCAGCCGTCAGTCTGGGTAGGACGCAGTCCGAAGTGGCCAGATCGCTTAAATTAAAGATCAGAAACCCACCGCTGACTGATCTCTTGTTCCTTTTATTTCTGCCAAGATGGAATCGAAAAACCTGCGCGTATGCTACATCACATGCTTTATAATGCTAATTTTTAATGCTTTAGTTATGGCCCTTGATGGGTCTCCGGAGCACGGTGTTACCGGATCACCCGGTCAGCCGGTTCGTTTGCCGGATTCCGACCCCGGTTTGCAGAAGGCAGTAAGGTTTGCAGAGGGACGGTACAACATGGGATCCAACGGAATTTATCTGCGCAGAGTTATAAAGATCATCTCCGCCCGTAAACAGGTATTTTAGATTCAGATATTATAAGAAATAAACCAAGTAGGAATTTTGACAGTCACCCACATGTCTTCATAAATTAGTATTAAACTTACTAGACGTTATGCATTGTCGCTTATTTAACTGTGAAGAATTAAAAGGTAGTTAAATGTAAAGTGTTCGACAGGCAATGCATCGTACGTTGCGTATGCGCTGAACTGTGTGACGAGCATGTTAATTATCCCTGTTTGTCATCTTCAGAAGCACATAACGATACACCCTGCTCAATAAAAATAAAATACTTTTTAGTCGAGATGGTTCTTCATTAGATCAGATGTTGCAATTAAACGTTGCAGCTCTTCACATTTTGTGTAACATTGTGGATTTGATATTGAATCGTGAATGTTATAACAATATTTGCTAATAATATTTTAAATTCTATCGAAACATTTTATGTTTTATAAATAATACAAACTGCATAAGATTTCTAAAATCTGAATTGCACGTTGAATGTGGTTATTAAAAACTGATATTACCCCAACTGACAGCAGCAACGCAGCACGAGTTTAGTAACGATCGTACCTTGTCATTTGTAACGGAGCTTGAACGTAACGTCCGTGTAGGATTTGGATGGCTGGGAATGATGGTGTGTTTTTCTGCTACAGCTGGTGAAGGGGGTGAAATACAGCATTGTGGCCGAGCTGGGGAACACTCTGTGTAAGAAGTCGGAGGTTTTGGCTGACTCCGCCGTTTGTGACTTCCATGCTGAGCCCAACAAACTGAAGGTGAGACAAATGATCGGTCGTCATTGTGGAGACCCTTCTTACTTATGCCAGCACACATACAGTACCTACCCAGCTGCTGGTAAAGTCACTGGTGATATGCTGATTTGGTGTGGGTCTTTCTCAATATAGGATGCCTCAATATAAATATATTATGTATAATGACATCTATTTTTAAATACTTTTTTTTTTTTTTTAATTATGCCATTTGATGGGGTAGGCCTATAGAGGGTTTTCACATGCACCAGGTGCTGTTTGGTTATCTCATTGGTCAAATAACAAAAATTCTAAATAAACTATAAGTTTTTAAGTTCATATTTTGAGTGTGTCCTTTCAATTGCTATCCACCCTATCATATTGGGGTAACTGGCCCTTTAAGAAACTGACCTTTGACATCAATCACATCACAATTTTACATCCTCAATGGAGTGAGCACAACTCCTGCATCCCCAGTGCTCATTCCTATTTTTCCTGGCTTTCCTCATATTGTGTCTGTGGTTGGCTGTGGTTTAGCATAACACATCCATCCTGGCATTCCGCCATATCCTCATCCCCTCTACTGTGTTTCCTTTGCTGGGTGGACAAGCCTTTTATGGGGTCCCAAAGGCACCCTGTACTAATAATGCCCCATATATCATTTACAAGCAGAAGAGTGTAAGTGTCTCAGTCGGCCTGTCATCGGGTTTTTTTGTGTGTGTGTCTACCTCCAAGTCTGTACTTTTCCACTTGAGGAGATGGATGTTTGATGTCTTCAGAACTTGGGCAACGTACAGGAATGTTTCAAGAACATCTTAAGGCTGAGCTAGTTGTGTTTCTGCTTTTGTCTGGATGCTCATCAGATTAATCACAAGCTTTTCATCACATGGCTTAGACCATCTGACTCTCAGGCACATGATTTCAGGCCAACATGTAGAAACTCCTCATCCCAGACCGTATGCATCAGTGCCTGTTTCCATCAGTTCTGTTTTACAGTGCAGAAATCTACCTAAAGCCATAGGTTCCATGCATTAAAAAAAAGCCGGGTGATTTAAATCGGCTCTCTTCACTCACCTGGTGTATCTTCAGGATTCTGGTCCATATTCTTTTGGTGATATAAAATTTTCTGCCCTAAATTTAAATGCTTTTCCCCATCATTAAAATATTGAACGATGATAATTCTCTGTTCATGTCTTCATGGTGCTGCCCATCCCAGACGGAGGTGTGTGCGTTCGAGATTTGGGACCTACCGTGGTTCAGCACGACCACTCTGCTCAAACAGAAATGCCAGCCAGACGGTGAGTGTGAGCCTGTCAGTACTGCTGGGTGGGAGGAGTTCCTCACCGCTTAAAGGGGACCTGCTATACGCTTCCGGTTTTTCCCTTTCTGTTAGCGTGTCTATGTGCATGTAAACGGTCTGCAAAGTCTTAAGGCCCAAAGTCCCCCGCTCTTCATTAATCTGCTGGAAATGCCTAGTTAGAATTATAGACCTATCTTCTGTGACATGGTGAGGTCACCTCGTAACACAATCCTTATTGGCTCCCTTCCTGCAAGGCTCTGTCTGCAGACTACAAGACAGGGGCAGAACGTGTAGGGCAAGCTGACCGGTTGGGCAAGCTGACCAGTCAGAGCACACTAAGCTCATCGGGGGTGGGGCTTAAAGCTCTAACAGCACATTTCAGTCAGTTATAGGCAGAGTGAATACAAATGTCCAGCATGAGAAAAATAATATGCTTTTGGAACATTGAAACACATAAGGGGTGGTACGGTGCTGCAGTGGTTAGCATTGTCACCTCACATCTCTGGGACACGGGTTCAAGTCTCTGCCAGGGTTCCATGTGTGTGGAGTTGGCATGTTTTCCCTGTGTCATCATGGGATGTCCTCTGTGTACTCCCGTGTCCCCCCCACAGCCCAGAAACATGTTGAGGTTAATTGGAGTTGCCAGATTCCCTATTGGTGAGAATGGTGCGTGAATGTGCCCTGTGATGGGTTGGTGCCCTGTGATGGGTTGGTGCCCTGTGATGGGTTGGTGCCCTGTGATGGGTTGTTCCCTGCCTTGTGCCCATAGGCTCCAGACCCCCTGCAACCCTGAATAGGATAAGCAGTGTTGGAAAATGGGTGGGTGGATGAATCATGTAAATCTGTTCTAGTATACCCCCAAAATAAAATCATGAACAGTGGAAATGAGGATAAGAGGGCTGCTTTAATTGACCTCCGATGTTATTGTAGTGGTTTGAGGCTGGGTGATTAATCTGAACTGATATGAGTACCATTCATGTCTTCTTTAGCTCCCGACACCGAGAACAGTCAGATTGATGCTGGGGCTCTCTCTCCCAGCGCCCATGACAAGGTAATAGAAAACCAGTATATCTGCCTGCTATTGTCACTTGATATACAGACTCGCCCCAGGTTACGATGGTCGTGTTACAATATTTTGACTTTACGATGCGTAAATGTTTTTCACTTTCAGTACATTATTCAACATTTTCTTATAAAATAGGCTTTGTGTTAATGATTTCACCCAACTGTAGGCTAATTAATGTAAGTGTTCTAAGCATGTTTAAGGTAGGCTAGGCTGGGAAGTTTGTTAGGTTAGGTGTAGTCTATTGGAATGCACTTTTGCCTCACGATATTTTCACCTTACAATAGCTTTACCAGAACGTGACCCTGTTGTAACCTGGGGAGAGGCTGTATTTCAAGCTTGTTTGTTGTAGATCTTGTCCATGTTTATTCACCTGATAGTGCTAGTAGTTCAACACCAGGATTGTGTGCTTGCATTCCTGTGCGTTTGTATGGGTGTTTTCACATACATTCTCTATACTTCAGTTAATGACTCCATTTTGCAGTTTGCATTTGACTCCCGTTGACTGAGGTCCTGTGCAGGTTGCGCCTCACCTGCACATTCAGCTTAGGCTCCAAAATCACTGCAGTGTTCACATGATTAGCACCTGCTAAAGCTGAACTCACGGATGGATCTTCAGTGGATGGATCTTCAGTGGATGCTCAGCGACGTTGTGCTTTTGCTCTCCTTCATTTGCTTTTTTTGTCGCAGAAATCTGTGGAGCTGTTATCCGAGTTTAAAGAGTTTGTAGCCAAATACAACCGCAGTTACAGCAGCCAGGAAGGTGAGAGGTGGTGCTGACGTTCATTTCATTATTGGCCATCAAATGTTTACCATTATGGATGATTTTTTATTTTTCAAGCTGTTGAATACTTAAAATATTTGACAGGAATTGCTGTGGTTTATGTGTGTCCAATATGTAAGTATTGAGTCACAGTATACAGGTGAACAAGACATTGTGTGTGAAGCTCAACACCAGTGGCCAGTTTAATGATCATTTATGTTGTATTAGCCACATATACTCAGAGTTTGTGTAAAAGGTTAGATGTTCAGCTATGGTGTATAAAACTTTGGCCCTGTTATGTCACACGGTGGCACAGTGAATGAATTCTTCTGTGTATGAATCATGCGGATCAGAGCCGCATACTGAAGGCTGAGTCAGCGAAAGGCTACAAGTCCTGTAACACTGGTTTTCTCACCTTGACAGAGGCTGACAAGCGGCTGCGCATTTTCCAGAAGAATATGAAGACTGCGCAGACCCTGCAGTCGTTGGACCAAGGGTCAGCAGAGTATGGGGTCACCAAATTCAGTGACCTCACAGGTGTGTATTCATGCAAATATGTCTGTTTTCATTCAAAGCTACTATTTTTCATGCTTGTTTGCAAGCGTGTTACTGATTTCATTAATCATGGAGTTTTCCCCCGATGATTTAAATGTGTCCTGTGGGTCTCTATTTCTGTGCATAGAGGATGAGTTTCGGTCACTGTACCTAAATCCTCTCCTGAGCCAGTGGAGTCTCCAGCGGCCCATGAAACCAGCACCGGCAGCCATCAGTGCGGCCCCACCCAGCTGGGACTGGAGAGAGCATGGGGCCATTAGCCCAGTCAAGAACCAGGTGACAGGAAGCAAACGAACATATGAACACAGCCATTAATATCTGCTGCCCCAGTTTCCCAACCCGTAGACAGTCTACCGGGAGCTGGAAAGGAGCATAAATGTGGACTGTCTGGCAGGAAATTAGGAGGGAGCAAAAATGTGGACTGTTTGGGGGTCCGCAAGGACCGGGTTGGGAAGCACTGATCTAACCTGGCGATTTAGATGACTGATTACTCCATTATCATGCTAGATAATATATACGTTATACATTTAATTATATTACACCAGGAATACCCCGTTTTTCCAAAGTTCGCTCTACGCCACTTCACATTTATGAAAGACCGACATTAGTACCTGTTTTCGCAAACCGATCGATATCCAAAAAGGATTTTCACTTTTCCGAAAAAAGGCGAAAATCGCATTCACATAATGAAGTGGAAATTTTTTTTTTTATTTTTTTTTTACATAATGGGGTATTTGTAATTTGTTATTACGTAATGGGGTATTCTTACATAATGAATTGTTACAGACTCACTGTATGTTTTGTGTACTCTTGTTTGTACTTACTGCTTTAACTGGTGTGTTAAATTGATACATCCTACCATTATCACAGTGTTGTTAATACAGACGCTCCTCTACTTACGAACGAGTTACGTTCTGAACCGCCGTTCGTAACTAGAAATATTCGTAAGTCGTTATTCAACATCATTTTAAGGGTACACGCAAGTACAAAAATCTAGGATGCTGGGAGTACGCACGCTATGCTGTTGTGCAGCAGGATTAGCAGCCAGACATTGTACTAGGCAGAATTGGTGCACAGAAAAACAAATTGATGTTACGGACAGGAAACAGGAGCTCAACAAACACAATTTGGACTTGCAGTCCTCTTCGTTCATATGTCTGAAAATTTGTAAGTTGAAAGTTCGTAAGTAGAGGAGCGTCTGTATTGTATAATTTCATCCTCTTTCTTGCATAAGAAAACTCTGTGTCTGTGATTAGAAGGCACCAGTTCAAATCCCTGGGTCAGCAGAATGATTTTGCCGTTGAGCCCTTGACCAAGGCCCTTAATCCCCAGTTACTTTAGGGACTGTCTGACCCAGCTTTCTCAAAAATGTGTTGCTTTGGAGAGGAGCATCTGCTAAATAAATAAACTGTAAATGTGGTTTTGATCACCTGGTGTTGTGCATGACATTAATATTCTGTGTATGGTGTACCTTGGTCCAATGCTGTACTTATGGTTGTGTGACAGGGCTTATGTGGATCATGCTGGGCATTCTCAGTCACCGGGAACATCGAGGGTCAGTGGTTTCTAAAGAAAGGCAAATTGCTGTCTTTGTCTGAGCAAGGTGAGCATCTGAATGTCTTTTTCCTCTGTCATGCTGTCCTTTTGATAGTGGACCCCCGAAATAATACGTTTCACTTTGTGTGTCTCTCCGGCAGAGCTGGTAGACTGTGACCGCCTCGATCAAGCGTGTGGGGGTGGCCTCCCCTCGAATGCTTATGAGGCCATCGAGAAGCTGGGTAGGAGGAAGTGAGGTGGCGGAGGACTGGAGAAGCGCAGACACAAAAAATCTGAAAGGTTGTCCAGCTGTTTTCTCCAACCCCCGCGTGTGCTACTGATTTCAGGAGGCCTGGAGACTGAAATCGACTACAGCTACATCGGACACAAGCAGAGCTGCGGGTTTTCCTCGGGGAAAGTGGCGGCCTACATAAACGGCTCTGTTGAGCTGCCCAGGGATGAAAACGGTGAGAAGCTTGGGAAGATAAGGCCAAGTGTGGGGAAAATGGAGATGTGAGGGAGAAAGGAGAAGATCAGGCAGCCGGAATGAGCGTGCATTTAATTGTCACATTCTGGCGGAAGTTGAAGTTGCCTTGTTTGTGCATGCAGAAATTGCAGCATGGCTGGCAGAAAATGGCCCAGTTTCCATCGCTCTCAATGCTTTTGCAATGCAGGTATGTCCTCTGGATCCGCCCTTGTAGGGAGCACAGCCTACAGCTTTTCTCTTCATCCCTGACACCGCTCATACTTATGTTTCCCTCGTCTTCTCTTTCACTGCTTCCCTGTCATCCCTCAGTTCTACCGCAGAGGAGTGTCTCGACCCATGAAGATCTTCTGTAACCCCTGGATGATTGACCACGCGGTGCTGCTTGTGGGATACGGAGAACGTGAGCCTTACACACAAAGACACACGCGCACACTTTAGTGTACAAATATGCAATGACCTTCAACCTCCCTGACATTGCTTTCCCCTCCTGTATGCAGGTAAGGGAATTCCATTCTGGGCCATTAAAAACAGCTGGGGTGAAGACTATGGAGAGCAGGTGGGAAATGCTATTCTGTCAAATGTCCACACACACATGGTTATGCATGTATAGCCATCTGGTCTGAGGTTGAGGCTGATCGTGAGCAAGTACTGGATAAAGAGTTGGACGTTGGGTGGACAGATAACCGTAGTAATCCGTATTTCTGTGAGAATTCTGTCCAAATGATGTAGCTCCCTTGATTGCCACCTCATCGTCAGACTTTCAGCAAGGTTGTTTGCTAAAACTATTGGTTCCTAGAGTCATCTTGTCACATGCAGATGTGTCACGAGCTCATAACAAACCAGCTGAGTCTGTACTTAAGAAACTAAATGAGGAAATTCTGTTGCCCTGAATAATTTCCTGAAAAAGTTACCCAGATAGCAGTAGTGTACAGTCATAAGACTCTTGCTAGTCATAATAAAACATTTCAGATGGTAGTCTGCATCTGAAAACCGATGTAATGGCTATATTAGTAGAATCATTAAAACTATTCTGCATTAGCTCATTTTCAGACTCAACACATTTCATTATTATTTTTTATAGTAGTATATTTTTAGGGCTGCTCGATTATGGCAAAAATCATAATCATGATTATTTAACACAATTAGTCATTGTGGCGGCATGGGGGGTGCAGTGCGAATCGCCTCACATCTCTAGGACCTGGGTTCAAGTCTCCACCAGGGTTCCATGTGTCTGGAATTTGCATGTTCTCCCCATGTTGTTGTAGGGTTTCCCTACACAGTCCAAAAACACGCTGAGGCTGATTGGAGTTACCAGATTGCATAGTCAGGTGAATGAGTGAATTGGTTTGTGAGTGTGCCCAGTGATGGGTTGGTGCCTCAACCTGGGTTGTTCCCTGCCTGAATAGGATAACTAGTTTCAGAAAATGGATGGATGGATGACTCATTCACTTTGGAAAAATCTAGTATTTTTTATTGTCTTTTTAATAGTGGATTTCCTTGAACTCTAAATATAATTCAACTGAGAAACAAATAAAAAAAGGGGTGTGCTTGGTTTATGACAAGAGAAAACAGGGGCGTTACAAAATGATACGTGGCACAAGAATAATTCTGTCTGGATTAGTAATAATTGTTTGGAAGCCAAAATCTCTCAAATTCATTTAATTGTCCAGCCCTATGTAGTATTGTTGGCTTATTAATGTGTTCGACTGGTAACACTCGTCTGTGTTTTGCAGGGTTATTACTACCTCTACAGGGGCTCCAGGCTGTGTGGGATAAACAGAATGTGTTCCTCGGCTGTGGTGAACTGAATGTTCATCCTTGACAGTGCAGCGTCTACTGAGTAGCATTGGAAAGAATATTCCCACCCCACACCGTAACACACAAAATGGGGACAGAATAGCTGTTAAATGAAATGCACCAAAATTAAAGTGGTCAGAGGAAACATTAAAAAATAAAATGGCGAAAATATTATTTCATTTTGCTATAAAATTCCTTGACTGTTTTGTAGTTTGTTTTAAATAGACTTTTATCAGGATATTATAGCACAGTTGAAAGGTCACATTACATAGCATATTTTGATTTTAGTGTTTACTGTAACAAATTAGATTTAACCTTTGTCACATTTAATCTTAAGGTGTGGAGGTTTTTACAGATGGGTGCAATGTAACATCAGCAGCCATATGCTAGAATTACTTTCCGAGATAATCACATGCTTTTCCATTAATGTATTGATTCTCATTGATTCCTCTCTGTAATGGCTGGACCAGTGATATAGCGTAGCTCATTCTGGATTTCAGTAAAAATGCCATTTGATGGAACTGTTTAATTATTTTGGATATTCGTGTGATATGCATTAAGGGTGTATCAGTCATTTTGGTGGGAAAAACATGGAATAAAAAAAAAACCCTGCATTTTCCTCCATTACTGTGTTGCTATTGGGTTGTCTTTAGTTAAATGGCCTGACAACTATAAATCAAAAACTAAACTACATAATTTGTGTAGTAGCCAGAGGTGGAGAGTTCAGGTCCAGCAAGTACAAATCCAGACCAAGGTTTTGTTTTAACCAATCAGTTGAGCATAGTCACAGACTTCTCAAACTAGTTGGTTGCAACAAAACCATGGTCTGGATTTGTACTTTCTGAACCTGAACGCTCCACCTCTGTTAGTTGCTCTCCTAAAAATATTCAGTATCTGAGAGAGTGATACCCTGGGGTCACTTAACTGACTTCAGATTCCAAGTTGAATTATAGGACTGGCCCTTAAATACAAATCAGCCAACAGATAATGCATGCAAGAAAAGTTCATATTACAGTTCTGTTTATTTAAAAACAACTGAAACATAAAAAAAACCATTGGGTTGGGTTTTAAATAAAACTTGAGTATTTGTAAAGGATTTTTAACCCCATTTTCACAGTCACAAAAGAAAGCTTACCCAGTGTCAGTTACTATCTTCTAGCTGTTTTAATCATAACACGATAGCAGCAAACTCCCCCTAAAATCATCATACAAGTCAAAGGTTATATTTCACTTTATTTAGTAGGTTCTGTGGGCCTGGGCTTTTTCCAATACCTCTAAGAGCTCAGCATGACTTTGGAGTTCTCATATCACAAAACAGGACTGCCTTGCAATTCTTTATTTAAAATACAACACTTACATCAGGGTGAGAAAATCCAAGAAATGACCAATTAAAGAGTTACCAAATATTTCATAAAACTGTACCCCAAAGTGAACATGTTTTAGGATATTAAATGTTAAATTCAAAATAAAAAGAACGATTTTTCATGTTGTAGTTAAAATATTCCATCTTCGGGTTCAATAGTACTAATTCCATCATATCCATCTGTATCAGTCATTCCTCCGAAAACCAAAACCCAACATACACATTGTAAGAGGTACTGTGTGCGAGGAACAGTCTATACACAGTGTAGGAGAACGTGGATGATATACAGATTTGTGGTGGCAACTCGAGCACTGGAGACGACGTGGATGAGACTGTGAGAAAAGGCACAGTGCCAGAGGGTGGGATTACAGGAAGGAGTCACACCATTCACGTAGACAGCTGTAGCAGTCGCCCTGCTGCTTGGCGTTAGCGCCACAGGTGTCCTTCAGCCAGTCACGAAACAGTTCCTCATCTTTTTTTAGCACCAAGAACTGGCCCAGGACAACATATGCCTATGGGAAGAAATATCAGTAGGGGAGGCTATGGAGGAGACCCAACATTCAATAAGACACATCAGTACTATGCGAAACAGAAGAAAGCATGCTGGCATACATGAAGTAGTGCATGCCGTAAACACACCTTATCGAAGCCTTTCTCCTCCAGTCGTTTCCCCAAAACCTCCCCGATTCCTGCCAGCGCCATCACAGACTTCTCGCCCATGGGCTCGGCTACGAATTCCTTGTGTTTTTGGGATGTCGATGACATTCTGGCTGTCTGCTGTGCCCTGTGTCAGCTACACAAAGCGGGTGGACACAGAATCAGTTGTTCTTATTTAGGACACAAGGTGAAAGCCAGTGTAATGTATATTAGAAAGCACTATGCAGTCTTAAAACCCTTTTTAGAGAAGCAAAATGAACCACAAAAAATAAACAATATTACATGACTGTTCCCTCTGTGAAATTAGTACACAAATACAATCTTGTATTATCATCAACCATTGAAATAATGTGCTCTGCACACCCGACTTCATGGAAAATAGGTTGGATATAGGGGGAACTAAATGGAATTAATCTTCTACTCATATAACCTCCCCTTGTAATCAATAAAGTATTATCTAAAAACACAAAACACACTTAATTTGGTCAATAAGTTCATATGCTCTGACGGTTTGTATTTTTTACGGTCATATTACTTAATGTGAATTTTGCAAATATCATTAATGAATTCTTAATCTGCCCCATCTAAGAACGAACTTGAGCTCAAAACAAACAGGACGGTCCCACATACCGCACCCATTTTCATCTCTGCTTTCAGTTCCGAGTCAAAATACCGCGTTAATTATAGTTCATTACAGTAAACAGCCCGCCACCATGTCCATTGGCGATAGCTATGTGGGACATCAAGAAATAAACAACGGACGTTTCCCAGTCGATTATTTAAAAAAATCATGAGCCACAACCCCTATTCGGTAATGTGCCCACAAATGCTTGGCAATTAGATCAGCTATTAATATGTTACATAAACAGAGCGGATTATATCGTAGGCGTTATATCAAAGGCAATACGCCACCTTTAGAGGAAGAGATTGCAGCTACATTATATTGGCGAGCAGGCAGCAGGAAATCTCACAACTTTGCTGATCAGCTGTTTCATCGCATGAATTAAATAATGATATCGGATGTGTCCTCAAATGACATCAGTTTTATTGTGGTAGCAACTGAAAACTACATCTTTTTAGCTAGCATATACATACAACCTAATACCTTCTCACGAAGCAAAAACGAAAGCAATACCTAACTAGCCAATTTAACTAATTTCGCCAAAATAAAGTTATAATAACTAGAGATTATATATTTGTCATTGTGAGACCATTTTCTAACACCAAATATTCTACCATCCACTTAGTTAATTCAAATTTAATGTACCATGAACAGTTAACACGATAGTGACCCAACATCAGTAACGTACAATTTATTAGTAAGAAAATCAATGAAAACATAAAACAATGTTAAATAATATGAAATAAATTGAAGAGCTACCTGTCTTTCTTTCTTTTTTTTTCTTTCAATTAATCGTGGACAGGCGTCCGTATATCGTCTGCAATTGCGCTCAGGAAAATTCTAATACTGTTTCCGGATCCCGCCGCCAATTTTTAAGCGCTTCCGTCATAGAAATTGTACAGGAACTGGAAGGGAAACGCTAGCCCTTGTTTTTGATCTTATTGTAAATGAACCTGCGGCCTGTACTACGAAGCCGGGTTACTGGCTTATCGGGGTAACTTGTCGGATTTAAGGTACCACAATTTAAATGGCCTTCACATTCGTTCACTTACATTTTGCACAACGTTAATCAATTCAATCGAACCCTAGATCGCGGCTGGAGAGGGTTTGCGACAAGGGGGCGTGGTTTACTGTAACTGCGTTGGAAATTGCGTACATACTTATCTACTAAAGCATAAGTAGCACCATGCAAGTATTGTGTATTCCTCACTTAATTTACCAAATTTATCCTGAAGTATTTTCCCATGTTGTTTTCGGCAATAAATATTTTCTTACCTGAAATGATCAATTCGGTTTTTTGTTAGGTTCAGATAAATGTATTGGCGTAACTACAACACGGTGCTTGCTTTTCTAGTTCCATTATGGTTTTCTCGGGCTTCCCTCCATTTAAAGGGTCTTTCCGTTAGCGCCCTACTTGCGAATTTAAATGTAGTTCCAGTGAAACAAGAATGTTAGCACATTGTCGAAAAACAAACATACACGACTGCATATAATATCTAACATTGAAATGCCACTATATATTTGTATATTTCTTGTACTTTTATTACATCTAATTTAAAATGGTTAGTGCACTCAAGATTTAGGAAATTATAACACTAAAGTTTAAATTTTTTATATAAATTAGGTATTTGTATATTGCACTTGAGTCCTAATGAATTTGCTTAATTCTAACAGGAACGTTTACAATATATGTGGGAAAAACTAAAACTAATACAGAATAAAATGCTATTGATATACATAATTTTAACATATGGGACATATATAAACGACGTACCGGAAGTCATTGCACATATTGGCACGTGTGCTTTTTTGTACCGAGAAGGTATCCGTTTTTCTTGAATAACATTTATGAACATCTTCTCGGAGTACACCTTAGTTGCGAATTTCACTGGAAATACAGCTTTTATTAACCTTAGTTCTACTTTCAAGGTAACCTAAAATATTTCTGTCTAATATATTCAAAGTTGGATTACGAGTCACCGTGCACTACCTTTACTGATCATTGTTGACGTTGGATAGCTAGGTAGTATTTGTTGGCTGTTCTATCGTCGTTTATATCTCAGCGGATCGCTGCAATGCTCCTAATAAACCTTTAACTGAATCTAACACTTCACAGAATTTTGAGGTGATGTCAGTGCTAAATTACAATAGCTAGCTTGTTATTTTGTGGCTGAACAGTACTCAATCAACTGTGTGAATATTATCTCCTATTCACTTGAGATAGTTGTTAACTATCCATTCTTTGTGTAAATGTAACTAAATATGTTTGGATGCGTATGTACATTGAAAATAGCATCTTACATTAACTGACCGTTTTGATCAGCATTTATTTTTACATGTACTTTTCTTTACGTGTGCAGTTATTGTTTAATCGTGTTTTCTCCACAGCTGGGGCAAATATACATAGAAGAATCTCTACGCATTTTGCAGCCGCCTACGTGAAGTTCCATTGAATGCTGTTGTGATGTCACAAGCCACCAAACGCAAGCACGTGGTGAAAGAAGTGCTAGGCGACTTTATTACGCCTACAGAGAACCAACAGATTGTTCGAGTGCGTTTTCATCGTCATTTTTATGAATCTAATAAACATATTTGAATATTGGAGTGGGGTGGGAGCTGTAATTTTGTGTGTGTTTAAAACCATACGCTGCCTATTGGTTATGAAGATGTTTGTCTTTATCGTGTATAGTAAAATTTCATTTTTTTGTCTGATGTATCGTGTGCATGTTTTTTTTTAATTCGTAGTTTTCTGGTGATCAGTTATAAATTTGGATGGGGTGGTGCATTTCACATTATTCATTTGTGTATAATTCTTTTACCTGTCTCATGTCACAGGTTGTTGGTAGCCCAGGAAATAACCTCCATGAGGCAATTACAGCTCATGGTGAGCGCTATCTGGTCAGCATGCCCACCAAGTTCCGCAAGAACATCTGGATAAAGAGAGGTTTGTGACAGAGCAGATGCAAGGTCCAACATTTTGAATAGTGCAATTCATTTTAATTAAAAAAGGGTTAACTGCAAGGCTTCATTATAAACCGGAGAAGTTCTTGCCATTTAAACGTTTTATGCTTTATGCATTTAGTTTGGCTCAAATTTTTTATTCAGTATTCATTTAATATCATGTGGCATTCAGTAAATCACTTCTGTATTGTTCTGATATATACTCAGGTATTTACGAGGGCGTTCAATAATTTATCTACTTGAGCATGAAAGAAAGTAGCAAGCAGCAATCATTAGCCAATTTGACATTCAGTAAGGATTTCTGTCAATTCTAATTTCTGACAGTTGTTCAGGAAACATTGGTGATATATTATTCTTTCATCCAGGAGATTTTGTGATTGTGGATCCTATTGAGGAAGGGGAAAAGGTGAAGGGGGAGATCAGTGCTATACTCTATAAGGATCACGTTCGGCACCTACAGGCAGTGGGCGTTTGGTGAGAAGAGTTCTTTGGATTTATTTTTTCATGCTTCTGTGTGCTTGCTGGCTACCTCACAACTTCTCCTGATTGTTTCATGTTGTTTTATAATTACTTTCATTCAGTTGATTTTACCATTTTATTTGGGATAATAGAATAGAATCATTTAGATAGTAGTATCTTTTAATTACTAATATGATAACCAGCATTTCTTACTTTGTTATATAATGTAAAAGCCTTAATAGGAAGTAAAATACTCCTTGTGAAATTCCATGGGTATATTACACATGTTCTATTTTATTGGAATTAGGATTAGCTGCCTTTATGACTGAACAACTGTAATGTAATAGTTGAATTATAATAAGAATTATATGCAATGCATATATTTTCTAAAAATCAATTGAACTATGGCAAGTCAAGATAACATTAAAGATTTGCTTAAATTAAATAGGTCATCCAGTTTAACTTAATGGAAATTGTTCAAATTCCCTGCACTTATGGTTTTTTTGTATTTTCTCAGGCCAAAGGGCTTCTCACAGGATTCTGCTGTGGAAGAGAGGAGGGAGGAGCAACAGCAGAGAGATGGCAAAGCTGACCAAGAGGAAGAAGAAGGTGGAGAGACTAGCAGCTCTGAAGATGACACTGATCTTTTTGTTAACACAAATCGCGTGAACTACCAATATAGCGAGAGTGAGGAAGAAACTGATGAGGAAGAAGAGGAGGAAGAAAATGAGACTGATGAAAAAGAGGATGAAGAAAGTAGCTTGGACAAAACAATCTGAGATTTCTCCTTATTTAATGAATTGATAGAATGTAACATCTGCAAAGATAAGGATCCAAAGTGGCATTCTAAATATATACACCATTATCTAATGTCTGTGACATGCAAGAAATACAGTGAACAGAAAGAATATCACTCCAATCACAATTCACTTGGACCACGATGGCTATTGAGTGTGTTCATGTAAAAGTGCTGGGGTTTAATTTGTTAAATGTCTGCCATTTCAAAAATAATTGATGTACAATAATTGGTGTGAGACATTTGCTCTATTATTCTTTATGACAGTATATTTTCTGAATAATAAAGTATAATTTGTTAAAAATGTATCCCTTTGTGTACAGTAATAAGTGTACTAAATATTTAAGTAAACGCTCGTGTTTGTGACTAGGAGCATAACAGGAGTCAAGCATTCACAGTAATGCTAATTATTGTTAGCCAAAAATGGGTCTATGATAACCTTGTAGTTTAGCTGTTACAATACAATTTGCTTTTGAGATCTGTACCAAACCTTTTTAATTCATAAGAAGCCTTAAAATTATATTGACAAAGTACACATTACCATGCAAAGTCAAATGCAGACATTTGGAACATTACCATCCACAGCATATAATCTGTATCCAAACAATGCTCATACACATTTTAAAATGCAGTGATTTGCAGTCTTTGGTTTCACATTGGGTGACTTGCATCTTAGAAGTGATGGACAAAATGAAGTCAACCATTTGCTGTATTTTTTGACCCCACTAGATGGCGCTCTTGGTTTGCTATTGGACATGCTTTGTGCCCTTTTTTGAACAGAGCACCATCTAGTGGAGTCAAAAAATACCGCAAATAGTTCATGAAGCTTCATTTTGTCCATCACTGCGTCTTAGGTATCATCATGACCTTCACACCTGCTGGTGAGGCTCACAGTAGCAGTGTGTTAAGCAGGTCAGTAAGGACCTTTTTCCAAGTCCACAAACTACCTTGTTCTGTTTGTCTTACAATGTCCCTCTGTACCCTTTCATAGAGGGTAAGCCCAGGAACTGTTCAGAGAAATCATAGTTTGGCTGCTTATACTGTTGATCTTAACATAGGAACATGGGTTGACAAGTAAAACACAAGCTTTAATTTAGCCCCTGCTTCACCACCATGGGCCTGCTCAGTGCCCACAAAACTGGATCGATCAATGGATCAATCTCACATTCCATCATACCACCACTCATGAACAAGATCCTGAATTTTTGTAATTCCTTCACTAAGGGCAAGCTCTCCCACACACCTGTAAAGATGCGCTCCTTTCTGAGGAAGCACCGTGGCCTCAGATTTGGAGGCTCTGATTTTATCCCCATGGCTTCACACTTAGCATCAAATCACTCAAGTGCTTCCTGTAGGTCCTGGTGCTGTAGAGCACATAACCTGCAGATAACAGATATGTAACTTCCCCCCATGCCATGCGCCCTTTCAGCCACAGCTGAACCTTGAAAATCACAAACAGGGGTGAAGACAAGATTTACCCCTGCCAGAGCTGAATACTCACTCCAAACAACTTTGATTTTGTGACAAGTATACAGACACAATTATAGCTAGACTTATGAAGGACCCAAATAGCATGCAATAAAATTTAACGATTCCAGAGGGAAATTCTTGTGCATACAGCAGCAAGGTACATACATACTGTATGTATGGATATGCAAAACCGAAAAAGTGCAAACAAATGTTAAAAGGACACAGTAGGCAAATAGAATATCCTGAAAAAAAACGACATTAATATAAATATAATAATTATGGAAGCCCTGTAGAAATGGGCTTCCATAAATAATAATAATAAATTAGTGCATTTTATGTTAAAAAAATGCAGCTGACTTTTACTGTGGCAGAGAAGGACTGTAATAGTGGTCAGACTTTTATTATGGCAAAGAGGGGCTGTAATAGTGGTCAGACTTTTATTATGGCAAAGAGGGGCTGTTATACTGGTCTCTTAGAACCCTGCAGCTCCTGTAGCTCTTCCCAGTAGATGTGGTGGGGCATGAGGTCATATGCCTTCTCCAAGTCCAGCCACGGGGTGGCGTCTCCTCTCCAGTACCCCAGTACTGTACAGCCTTTGTCATGAAGAATGAGGAGTATGATTACCCATAAGGAAAAATGAAGAGATTCCAGGTTACTGAATCGTGGAGACTATGGGTGAGTGATGATTATGAAGGGGGAGGGGAGTGGTATGTGGCTCAGCAAGTTAAGCCACTGTGTCTGTGATTGAAAGGTTCAGATTCCATCCATGGCAGAATAGTCACATGTCTGCTGTGCTCCAGAACCCCTGAAATGCTCCAAGGACACGAAGCAAAACAACTGACCCAGTGCTCAGACCCCAAGCTTTGCTCTCATCTGTCTTAATGTTTCTAAGGAGAGTAAGATGGGATATATGGAAAAATTCCTATGTACAGACGCTCCTCTACTTACAAACTTTCAACTTACGAACTTTCAGACATACAAACGAAGAGGGCTGCAAGTCCAAATTGTGTTTCTTAGGCTCCCGTTGCTGTCCCGGATGCTGTGTCGCCAAAGGTGGGGCCCATTGCTAAGGTTGTCTCCACCAACCCACTTCACACTGATCCTGGCCCAGTTACATGTGTGGCCTGGCCACAAGGTCCATGCTGGAAGACCACCCCTGAGGCCGGTGTCAGGGCTTGGTCCTGCTAAGCTTATTTCAAGCAGGATATTCTGGCTTTTCCTGGTGTCTATTATAGGGGTCTTTGTTGGATTGTATTTAGCCTATAAACCTGTTTAACAAGGAAATTACCAACAGGATCTGAAGCTTCTGGTAACATGCAGTGAATATAAACATTCTACACACCTTTATTCAAAGTGCAGGCTTGTCTAATGCAAATCAATTAAAATGATGTCAGGCATTTTTCCATCTTGTCCTTGCAACTTACAATGAGAAAACCAGGTCTATTGTGGTGCAACCGGTTGGCACTTGGCCCACTGATGCTACAATATTTGATATTTGGAGATAGTCATTATCCTATCTATCTTGCCTGGAGTCCCAGCTGAACAGAAGCAGCTCCAAAGCACCGCCATGCCTTACAGTAAGCAGATATCCCACCTGTCCCTGCCCCTAACCCTAACCCGAACCCACTAACTATATACAATATCCCACACATTTGTTTCTTAGAGAAGATGCGCAAGAACAAAGACTCTACAGCTTATCTAGAATCTCTGGAGAAGAAGAGCGGATGCTATTAATATGTGGGGGATTCCTGGAACTTCCAGAAGAGGTGAGATGTCTGAGCAAAGGTGTTTCCACATGTGGTCCTTTTTAAACGAGCCAAACTCAATCACCTTAAAATGAAGCAAAAACTGGATCAACAGAAAAGGGACTCAGTTCTTTTTGCGGTAACACTTCACTTGACAGGGCACAAATATAGTATTATGCTATTACCTATGCATTAATTAACCACAAACTAAGTCTTACAGTAGTTACATACTGATCTCATGTTAATTCATCATTAATGAATCGTGATGCATGTTTTATCTCAAGGAGTTACTATGCTTGTTATATCTGTTAATTCTGTAAATCTTTGTGAACTTCTGAAGGAACTACTGAAGGAAGAAGTAATGAATAACACAAGTGAAACGCTGGTCTCATCTTTGTTCATCATGAATGAATCATGACGCAAGTACTTACTATATTTGTTCATGTATATTTGTTCACCTCCTCACTGGTAAGCGTAGGCGCAACCATATATCTCCAATATTAGCCTCGCTTCACTGGCTACCTGAGAGGTTTAGAATTGAGTTTAAAATGTTGTTGTTTGTTTTAAAGCTCTAAACAGGCTGGCACCCCAATATTTCACTGAAGTGTTACACTTTTATACTCCGGCCAAAGCACTTAGGTCATCTTACCAGCTTCTGCTCAAAGTCCCCAAGACCAGGCTGAAGACCAGAGGCAAACCGAGCCTTTGGGGTGGCAGCCCCTAGACTTTGGAACAGCCTACCCTGGCATGTTAGATCTGCCCTGACTCTGGAAATTTTTAAATCGTCCCTGAAGACGTATCTTTTCTCAATGGCTTCTAATTTAGGCTGAGCTGGCAGACTTCTCTGTGTCTGTTGTTCTTTGTTTTATGTTTCGTATTTTATGTCTTTCATTGTTTTTCTTTTATTGATGTAAATCTGTACAGCACTTTGGTCAACCTTGGTTGTTTAAAAGTGCTCTATAAATAAATTTTGATTTGATTTGATGATTTGTACATCAGTAGTAACTGAGTTACTACTACGTACTTGTGTACCCTCAAGTAAGGAGTTACCCTTTTTGCACTCACAGTGTGAGCTCATTTGAAAGAGGACTCTGTTCCCTCTCTGGTCCATTTCATTTCTGATGGGGCCTCAGTCCTCTTTCTGTTCACACAGTCATTACCTACCATTCAACCTATTTGTTGTTGTTTTTTGAGCTTCCTAGTGCAACAGCATGTGACCTATCTCCAGCATCTCCAGCAAGTCTAGGGGGCAAAAAAAAAAACAATAGCGACAGGCAATGCCAATCTGCAGGGCTTTGTGTTCACAAATGGCCAGGATAAGCAAACCGCAAGATGGACTTGAAGAGTTCTGGACTGAAACCACTTCCGAAGGTGGTCGCATTTCAGAGTGGTTGGAAAGTTCACATATGCACAAAAATGATGACTACTCGCTCTGGGGGCTGAACGGGACCAAGTGTGAAAACACCCTAAGTATCGTTTTCTTTGACGATGAGCTGTGCTGTCTGTGATACTGAGCTTTATTTGTGCTACTAATTATCTATTTGTTCTTTTTTAATTGTGTTATTTGCACAATCACTTTTAAGTTTGACCCACTTAATTTTGACTTCTGTGAGTTGCTGAATCATGAAAACCACTCTGCTACACCAAGGTCACGGTCCTTTGAGGCATTTCTGACATGCTTCACTGTCAGTGTGAGCTACTCACTGACGTGTGAATGCTAGGAAAAGCTGGAACTGATAGCTGATATGAGTGAAGCTGATATGAGACGATCTGCATTCATTTACATGCTGTACCTTTTTATGCAATTATGCAAATGTCAGTAAGCATAAATGAGAAAACTGGAGGATTTGTAATACATGTTAGCTGGCAAACAAATGCATCTTTTTTATTATTCAAATGTGCCTTTATTGAAATATTTAAGGCAGGGGTGGGCAATCTTATCCAGAAAGGGCCGCTGTGTATGTGGGTTTTTGCTGCAACTCCCTAATTATATTACTAATTAGAGGACTGATTGGCTGAAGGGTTCTCACATCTGGGGTTGAACAGCTGACCTAAAGGTTATCTCAAAAACCTGCGCACACACCAAGCTTCTTTCACCAAGCTTGCCATTATTTATCTTAATTATATTATATACACTGGTGCTTAAAAGTTTGTGAAGCCTATAGAATTGTCTACATTTATGACCTGTAACATCATCAGATTTTCACACAAGTCCTCAAAGTAGATAAAGAGAACCCAGTTAAATAAATGAGACAAAAATATTTCACTTGGTCATTTATTTATTGAGTGGTTCCCTCACACCTCTTGGACCAGGGTCCACCATGGCTCCATGTGTGTGGAGTTTGTGTGTGCTCCCTGTGTCGTCATGGGTACTCCTAGTGGGTTTACCACTGAGCGTCGTTCGTCCCCTCCAACTGATTCAGAATGCAGCTGCTCGGCTTGTTTTCAACCTTCCCAAGTTCTCCCACACCACTCCTTTGCTGCGCTCCCTACACTGGCTTCCTGTGGCTGCCCGCATCAGATTCAAAACACTGATGCTCGCATACAAAGCCAAAAATGATCTGGCTCCATCCTACCTAAAAGACCTCATCATACCCCGCACTGCACCACGATCTCTCCGATCCTCCAGCACTGCCCGACTGGTCCCACCACCCCTCAAGGCACAAGGAAGACACACCTCTCGGCTCTTCTCTGTTCTGGCACCAAGTTGGTGGAATGAACTCCCCCTAGATGTCCGAACAGAGTCACTGAATGTCTTCAAAAGACGACTTAAAACACACCTTTTCCAGAAATACCTGAATTAGCACTTCTGCATTATACTCTGTTTTTTTCCTTTTATTAAAAAAAAAAAAACGCACTTTCCCAACAGAGTATTAGATCGATTCATAGCCTTGGTTTTATTGAGCTAGTATCGGGAAAAATTCATTGTAGAGTCTTAAAGCACTTATGTAAATCGCTCTGGCTAAGGGCGTCTGCCAAATGCTGTAAATGTAAATGTACTCCGGTTTCCCCCCACAGTCCAAAATCATGCTGAAGGTAATTGGAGTTACCAAATTGTTTGTTTGTGTGTGTGTGTGTGTCAGTATGTATGTGTGTTTTAGTGTGTGTTGTGTGTGTGTATGTCTGTGAGTGTGTGTGTCTGTGAGTGTGTGTGTCTGTGAGTGTGCCCTGCGATGGGTTGGGGCCCCATCCTGGGTCGTTCCCTGCCTTGTGCCCATAGCCTCTGGCATAGGCTTCAGACCCCCTGTGATCCTGAACAGGATAAGCAGTAATGGAAGATGGATGTAATGGGTTTATTTGGTTTTCCCCTTAGCTGGAAAAAAATCTGAAAGCATAAAGGTGGAGCTGCATCCTAATAGAAAAATATAATACATTACAGTCTCGATTATCCAACCTTCGCTTACCCAACATTCCGTATTATCCAACGTCCCACCGGAAAAAAAAAAACAAACAAAAAAAATTGGCAACAAGAACTGCAAGTTGCGAGCATGAGTGTGGTCTATTTTTTGTTGCTCCCGACTCTACCGCAGCTAATTAGTTACCCCAACTGTACAGTACATACTGTATTTAACTTAACTTAACGTAACTGTAAGTTCATTTTTTCAGTTCATTTTTTCTGTTGTTTTGTTGTAAAACATGGTTATTAGGTTTGTAATGTGTAAAATTATAACTAATAATTATAATTATAACCTAAAATTATAATTATAGTTTGACATTTAATAGGCTTTGTCTTAAACCCCCCATTATCCGACATTTTCGCTTATCCGATGTTCTGCCGGCCCGTTTATTTCGGGTAAGTGAGACTACTGTATAAGCTTAGGCATGCGTCAATACATCAACGGCGGATCATTCTTTTTGTAGAAAAAATGTATTTCTTCTGGGAATGTCTGATGTCTGTTTTAGACAGTCCACCTGTATGTGCTTTAGTACATTCCACAAACTTAATGTCTCTTCGGGACTCCGTTTGTGTACCAGTAAAATAGAGAAATAGGAACATGGATTGTTTGCTTCCTCCTTTGGAAAGTCAAAGGTCAAAAATCCAGGGTGACTCCTGGGGACAATACCTAATTTGTAGAGGCACATGCCCAGGAAGACGTCATCAATGGGAAAGAGGTGCACCCTCTTAGAGACCTCATTGAGTTGCATGACCAGAGATCCAGAGTACACAACCCCCCCACCACCCATATAGGGGGGATATTTCCCTGCATAGAAGTCCTGTGGGATATAGTACTTTTCATCAACCTGACGGATTGGGAATGCATCATTAATCACATCCCCTATGACAAAATCCAAGTTTCTTCCTCTTGCTTTAGACTGCTGCTCCGCCTGTTGTAGGACGTCAAGAAGGGCAGGTGTCCTCACAAACACATCATCATCGCCTTTAAAGATGAAACGGGCATGAGGACAGTGCTGTAAAACCCATGGCCAGAAAAGCACATCCTTCAGGGTTAAGTTATAGAATGTGTCCCTGAAGTCCCATTGGAGGATGTCTCCATACTTCATGCTCTCCTCTGCCAGGTGGTCATTGGAAAGGGGGCAGGACTGCGGAGAGCGGTCCTGTCTGCCCAGCAGGAAAACCCTATGGACCACTCCGCCTCTTCCAGCCTCACCTGTCACCAGCCCCGTACTTCCCCACGTTTCCCGGATTGCCTCTCTGTTCCTAATATTGCACTCTTTTGATTTGATGGCTAGCAATAGCAAAGGAGCTTCTTCGCTACACAGCCTGGACTGGTCTATTATCAGCGGGTACTCCCTGAAGTGCATGGACTGCAGGAAATCCTGGATATCTTTTGGGAAGCTTTCCTTGACCTCTGAAATGGGACCCAAACTCTGCAAGCCAATTCCAGGACCTTTCTGGAGCCCAGCTCCTGCTGCTCCTCTTGCTGTATCCAGCTGCCTCAGGATGGGGTTGCACTCACGGTCCAGAACATGCTGGAGTCGGTTCCACAGGGCACTGTCGTCGAGTTTTACATTCCAGAAGGGGCGTTCAGCCAGCAACGTTAATGGAGAGACTCCCGGGGCAACAAAGTGAATTGGCAGTTCGGTGGGGGTCGGATTCATTTGGTAGTTGATCGTTACAACGACATACAAAAAAAGGTAAACCAAAAGAAAGAGAAACAAACAGAAACACATACAACAGCGACGGTAAAAAGCCATAAGCTGGCAGAAAGAGAAAAGAACAGAAGTGGGGGAAATAGGTGAGCAGAAAGAACAGTCATTAATAAGATGACATGATTAATTTTCCATCCATCTGTCTTCCAGCCAGTATAGGGACCCTACCCCAGGAAAACTATGTAGGAGACGCCAGTCCATTACAGTATTATGTTACCTAATTTTTTTTATTTATTTTTTTTTTATAAAATCTCACTATTTCTCATAACCTAATGTTGGAAGGTATGGAGGTATAAAAAATTATTTATACGCGTATTTTGGTAACTCTGCAATGGACTGATAAAGTCCAGTGAATTCTCCAGTGTTAATTTCGTTGACGAAAATGTTGACGAAAAATGGCCTGAAGGTGGGTTTTTCTGTGACGATATCTAAAACAAAAATGTGACTAAAATATGCGTTAGTGATGATGACAAAATAAAAGATATTATTTGTCTGATGAATATAAGTAAAATAAAAATAAAAGCTGGACTTCCTCACCACTCCATCTTTTTCTAATTGTGGCTGCGTCTGAATTCAGGGGCTGCATCCTTTGAAGGACGTGGTCTATGAAGGTGTAGCCTTTTTAGGTGGTGTTCTTTAAGGTTAGACAGAAAGTGTTTCAAATGGGACGGTCTGGACTACAGATAATCTTCTATTTGCATCAGCAGCTGATCCTGCCTTTACCCTTGTGCTGCTCCTGTCGTCCAGCCGGGACCCACTTTACCTCCGAGCAATGAATCTGGGGATATGCTGGGCTGTGAAGGATCCATCGGGTGGATCCATCACAATTTGGCAAAAGAAGGACGCATTTCTATACCGCACTTGATGGAGCCTTCGAATTGGTGGAGCTTTGTCGCACTGTTGTGACATATTCGGTTTTCGAATGCAGTCAGAAGGATGCAGCCTCTGTTTGTGGTTCTGTCTGAATTCAGGGGCTGCATCCATCCGGGGCTGCATTCGAAGACTGAACGTGTCTCCGCGGTGTGACAAGGCTTACCCATTATAAACCCCTCCTACCATACCCCTATTATTCCATTATAAACCTAAAATTAGCTACTAGCGTTTGGGTAGTTAACAAACCTTACAGACTGTTTACAAGGTAACAAATCTCTTATATACATGTAAATATGTATGCATTTGTGTGCAGACTTCTCTCAAAAATGGCATGCCAGCCAGCTTACCAAAGTTAGCAGCCCTGCAGATTACCCTAGCTTTTAATAATAATGAATTTTACTTTTTAATAAACATATTGAATCTTCCATTGTTTTGAGGTGGCGGCGTAGTTTGGCTTGAAAATATGTGTGAGATTTAACCTATGAGCTTTTGTGTCTCCATGCTTATGTAGGTCACAGATCTTGATGTGCATTATGAAAGTGGCCAAGAACTGCAGAAGTTTCTGGTCGACACAGCATAGCAACTTGGAATCAGGAACAGGGCTCCGATCTTTGGTGGGAAAGCCCTCGATTCAAATCCTGGCCTTGTTTTTCGTTCTCCCAGGTAGTTAGTTTAATAATTACTGATTCTGATTGGCCAGAGGCTTCACACTTGGCTCACGGGTAGAGGAAGGCTGGAAAATCAGCAGTGCTCGGCCTTTGAGGACCGTGATTTGTGCAGCCCTGCTGTAGAGCAGTGTTCCCCAACCTAGTCCTCGGGGAACCCCGACCAGTCCACGTTTTTGCTCCCTCCCAGCTCCCAGCCAATCACGAACACCGATTACCTGGTACAGGTGCCCTAGGAGCTGAGAGTAAGCAAAAACGTGGACTGTCCCGAGTTTCCCGAGGACTGGGTTTGGAAACACTGTAGCGCATAATAAAAAAGCAGCTCCAGCATGTAACGTGTGGTAGGATGTGCCCCGCAGTCAGATCAGTCACAGGTTTGGGCCATTCAGAGTCACATAAACTAGCGTTTATCTACCGCTGTGAGTGTGACTCCTGAAGTTACTAAAACTGTTCGAAAAAGGCTAATCCTGTTTGGCTAATCCTCAGTAATGTCCAATTTTGCCATTGTCTTTCCTGGAAAAACCCATATTTGATCTGAAGCTGTTCTGTTTTTAAAATAAATTACGCATTTGGAATACTCTGTGAAGACTTCCCATTTTCAATATAATGTATTATTATTATTATTATTATTATTAATAATAATAATATGATTATTATCGATAATAATAATAATAATAATGGCTTAAATAAGGCTAAAATTTATTTTAGACAAAATTATCATAATGATCATTTTCGTAATGTTTTTGTTTTTACTGAAATATGACTAAAATGTATTTTAATCATTTGACTAAGACGAAAACTCAATTTAGAAAGGCTGGCTGAAACATGACTAAAACTAAAGTGCATTGCAGTCATTTGAAAAAGACAAATTAAAAATCGGTGTCAAAATTAACACTGGTATTCTCCTGATTTTTTTCCGTGGTATGGTACTAGATTACTAGATGGAAGACAGATAGGATTTAGTTACAATAGGCTAATCATAATGAATCGTTATTAAATTGTGCGTGATTTACGCATAAAAATATAAGTAGTTATTTCTCCATTACACTGGAATTATTTACATAAAATAATACATTTCGACCATTTTCATTATCTCCAGTGGGCATAAAATATATTTATACTTACTTCTCATTCAGCAACCCAGTTAAAAAAAGCTGCTTCACTCTTCAGTATCTTCTTTTAACTTTCTTAAACGACTTCTACTTGTATCCGTTTCTTCTCCAATGGGAGTTAATAAACAGACGTTGTAATGTAACAACTCCTGCAGTAACGATTCGTATGAAACATATTAGACTGGATTACATTTAAATTACAGATATTAAAGAATATATGAACATTGTTATCACCTAGGTTATACCAAAAGGACACTCGCGGAATTCTGTCTCACCGAGGCCACGAACTTCAATGGTGTTTCAGTTGTATCCGTTTCTTCTGATCGCAAAAAATCCTCTGAAGAAAATCCTTGTCATTTTAACTGAGAATTTTGTCAGATACGCACAAAATGAAATAAAATGTCTCTAAGAAGCAAATAAATACTGTATTAATGCATTTAATGTTACTTGCAAATGCAAGTAACATTCAAAGAGACAATCTTCCGATGAAGAAATATCTGGGAAGCTTTAAAAAAAATCTATCTATATCTAGAAGTAAGAATGAGTTTTTAAACTGCGCTACATTGCAAAGATAACTTTTAAATCCATCGCAACTTCACATGAACTTAACGGCAAACCTAAACATGCTGCTGTCCCTTTAGCAGGCGTGGGCGATATTATCATCTCATAAACGCTGTGTTTCAAAGAACAGTAAGTTATGGGCCACTCGTTTATCTGGAAACTCTTGTTTGACTTGTTAGACTCAAAATGCGTTAACTAAGAGCTTAGGTTAAGTGCGACAGGAATAACAACGAAAGGCAAACGAGCTACGTGACTTAGGCTATACTGATGTTTAAATGCATTTTTTGAATAGATTGAATTTTTACCATTATTTTCGTAAGACTATATTTGCTATAATTTGCTTCATCGTAGAAAAGTGAAACAAAATAAAATAATTTTTCAAGAGGTGATGGATGTACAGAATCTGCACAGCAAGCTCAAAGGGGTTAAGGTGAACTGGCATCTCTTAGTTGTGAATCAGATTTGCCATGAAGATTTTGAACAGCACTACAAAATGGCAGACACACTACAACGGTGGGCTAATTGTGCATTATGTTGCGATTCTTAATGCAGCCACAGTCTTACAGTCACCAGGGTTACAGTCTGGAGGTGACTGTTGCTGTCTAACACACAGTCTGGCCCTACCGCATAGGGATTGTGTCATCCCACAATGACCAAACCTACTCCCAACTCCCTTCATTATCATAACACGTCGATCCTCAATTATGAATGCATTGTAAGCACTTCAGCAGGTCCTGGAAATTTTCAGAAAGGAAGAAGAATTTAATACAGCCCATAAAGAACCATGTAATATCAATCTTCATAAACAGTTTTTTGGCCTTATGTGTGTGTGTGTGTGTGTGTGTGTGCGGGATTAGGATTATATTATTTTGTGGGGATCATGGTTAATGTTAGGGCTGGGTTGGGGTTAAGGTCGTAACGTTGTGATTAGATTTTTCCCTATAGAAAAGAATGGAGAGTCCCCACAAAGATATGATTACAAACCTGTATGTGTGTGCATGTGTGTGTGTGTGCGTATTTCAAAATGCTTCATTTCTTTAATAGATAAGAATGAAGAAAAAAAATTCCAGACCGATGTACAAAATTAATTTAATAAATATATTCCGTGATGTATACTTCCCAGAAACATCACAGGGAAGACAATTTAAACTTCATCCAACTTTTTGATTTGAAGAGGTCGTTTTAGGTTCAACAAGTACAGTGGTCTTAATACAGGATTTTCTTCATTATCGTTAGTGTCATACTTATTAATTCACAGCAATATCTCCAGTCTCTCACACAGTTATGTTTAGGGCTGGTTGCTTAGGCTCTCTCACACAAAGACGACCACCACCCATCTCAGATAGACAAAAACACTTAAATATACTTTGAGTGCATAATGCAAGTATACACAGGCATGTTGGGGCAGACTGCCCTGTCACTGTGTTTTACTACGAACATCAAACAGGAGTGCAACGGTCAAACAGCAACTGCACTACACACCGGCACGCTGGATGCGCTGTGAGCCCAAGCTGAGGGGTTACATGAATTCAATGCTCTGACGTCTCGACAATTGACTCAGCTAAATCAGCATTCATGTAATGTTGTAGCTACAGTACCACACTACACCAATAATAGGAAAAAGCTGAGACAGAGAGAGCACAGTGGGGCCACAAGCTATCACAGTATCATCCGTCCCTTATGTAATTCTCCTACTTCTATTCAATACACTTAGAGATTTGGCACCACCAATGGGATATCAAAAATCAAACAGCAATTGTATGTATCATTATAAAGATACACAAATCATTTGACATTTGTTACAAGCTTTCAAAGCAAATCGTACACATTATACTTAATTTCCATCTGATTCATTCTTCTTTGCACAAGCTGAAAGCATTCAGATTTACCTTTCTAGTCTCTATATTACCCATTTTCACATTAGCGCTAGGGTGGGTTTACTTTACATTTGACTGCCACAGTGAATTAGGTTAATCAGCTCTCTGTTGTTATCTATTGGAAGTTTTAGCAATTGATGTGAACGCATAGTTTTCCAGGCTAACTAGGCAGTCAAGTGATTAGAACTGACAGGAATGTAGACACCAGTACTGAACAGGCAATTCCACACATGTTTATGAACACAGTATTGACAAAAAACTAGGCAAACACCAGCAAAGAACTGGCAAAACCAGTTGGGACCTCGAAGAGTGTTCTTGTCTAATGGACTGAAGATTCAAAGACCTTGACAGATATTTCAGGTATTCTACACGAGTCATGTTTCCTAACATAAACGGACAAATCAGAAAATAATTGTCAGTAATCATTATTATTCAGTAAGCAAATATTAAAGCTTATTACCATTCAAAAGCAATAACTGGCACCTACAGCTGCATATATAAATTATATATTTATATTTTAAGTGTACGCTATATTTTTTGGAAGACACTTAAATGTGACTAGCCAGAATATTCTATATGTTCTGTCATCAATACCATATGCCTTATTTTATAGCTACCATTTCACTTCCACTTTGGAAACATTTGAGAAAGGGGATTTTGAGACATAATTTCCTGACATTTGCCAGATGTGTAATATTCACAGCTCTGATGCCCCTCAAAGCATTGCCAGGTATTAAGAACAAGCACAAGAGCAGCCAACCCAACTAAGACCAATCCTATTACGTTCCTAATTTTTTAGGGCCCCTGTCACTTAGGGGCCCTTGGAAGTGCCCTAATTTTACCCCCAAATTAGATTTTGCTTAAGTGCAAAAATGTTACAATGTAAGCATCACACATACTGGTTATCTTCCCCAGTACAGCATCCTTGTCCCCTGACAATTTGGGGTCCAGTTTACATATAACCTAAAGATACTATTTTACCAACCTAGACCTAGTAAAAAAGTCTCATTGCACTTGCTGTCACATTACACAAGGTCATAAGAATTATATACAGTACACTGGAGACTTCTGCAGATATTAATGCACTCATTATTGCTGCTCTGTGTCCGAACTAAATAAAATCAAAATGCAGTGGTACCTCGGTATACGTCCGCTTTGGAATAAGTCCAATTTGGTATATGTCCTGTTTGGACGCGAAAAATTTTGCTTGGTATACGACTCACGTGCTAGAACTTGTATGGGTCAAAATGAGTCGGAACACCGCGCGCTGCCCTTGTTTACCTCTCTCGAGACAACGCCACCACTGCCCACGAGCGTCAGTACGCCAGTTGCTACCATTCAGCGAACAACCCGCGCCATAACTCTCTGTGGATTTTCACGTGATTTTGTGTTTTTTCCACGTAAATTTTTAGTAAATTCATTAACCATGAGTTCTAAGAAAGTAGGCACTCAACTCCTCTCAGCAAGGTAAAGCGAGGTTAAATTTTCATTTATTTCATGTAATTGCTTTTGTATTTATGTATTTTAATATTAAGCAGTGTTTAAATTATTTTATACAACCCCATCAATGTATAATATGCCAATAACAATAGGATTTTTTTCATGGGGATGGATGAATCATTTTCCCTTTATTTCTTATGGGAAAAATATGTTTGGTATACGTCCTGCATAAGTCCAAGTATCTGGAACGGATTAAGGACGTGTATCGAGGTACCACCATAACAGCTTACTGACCAATGTAACAACTAATAAGAGTCTAGGTCACTTCACCTCATACTTTATTTGATTTGTGTTGCACATCTCAGCTCTTTTATTTTTACAGTACAACTTTCCTTATTTATGACATATTTTATTTTGTTGAATGTTTTTACTTTGCTTTCACTATTTATTGTGGCAGAGTTGACCACCTTGCATTTCACTGCAGGCTATAGTCTGACTGTATACCTTGCCTGTGACAAAAAATCTCCCGAATCCTTGAATCCAAGGTATTAAAAAAAAGCTTTTCATCTCCACCAGGTGTGTCTGTCCCTCCCCTTTTCTGCCTAGTAACGGAATGTAAGTAACACCTGAATGAATTACTGTAACTATGCAACAGAAAAAACACATATATATATATCAGATTCAGTAGCTGGTGCTGCTGTAATACAGTAATGGGACATTAATGAACACATTGTCTCCTGGCTTCAGAAAAATGGGGAAACATTAAAGTACAGCAGCTTCAAATACACAATACCTAGGGAGAATGTTAGTCACAGTGAAATTAACAATAAAGCTTTCCTTAACAGAGTCATTCAAAGTAACAGAATGTAAGAATGCATAGTGTTAGTCAACAAACAACGAAATGGAACAGCCACTTTAGAGAGGTGGTGTAAAGGAATGACAGCTGAAGAAAAATTAATAGGTGTGTCTGCATTGACTCCCGATAATATCTCTGTCAAAAAGAATAATGCGACGTCTTACGTGGTCAAAGACATGACCAGATGCACAGATAAAATGGCTAGTAAGATAAACAGAAAAACACTTATGCGAAAGGCATCTGACAGATTCAGTAGCACGGATAATGTCTCTTCCCTTCAGTCTGTTCACAATAACAAAGTTACAATTTACTTCAGAATTATTTTGCACAGTTTGTCATCTTTGTTTTCTTTCTCTTTAAAACATTCCAGTTGGAATGTTCACAGTACAGGTCTCCACTGAAGTAACAATTGGAATTTTGTGTTCTACCCACCCTCTCACCTTGATTTTTTTGTTTGTTTGTTTTTTTTTTTAATCCTAGAGACTTTGAGAAAACATACTTCAACTGAATGGACAGTCAAATAAATATTTAGTAATGCTTTACATTAACTGTATCTTCATAATGCTTTTACAATGCATTCGTAAAATAATTCAGTGCACCTTCGTAATGGATTTGTAATGCATTCATAGAACATGCACAAGCAGAATGTAAGTATACCACAACATCCTAACAGCTTTAATGTTCATTAATAACAGATATTATATGATAATAACAAACATTATAATCGTATAATCATATAATGTTTGTTATTAATGTATATTACAGTTGTTAAGGTACACTATATGGACAAAAGCATTGGGATACACTCCTTAATCACTGAATTCAGGAGTTTCATTCAGACCCATTGCCACAGGTGTATAAAATCAGGCACCTAGCCATGCAGTCAGGTTTACAAACGTCTCGTTCCTGAGAGCTCAGTGAATTCAAGTATGGCACTGTCATATTATGTCACCTTTGCAACAAGACAGTTATTCCTTTCTAGATATTCCATAATCAACTGTATGAGGTATTGTTGCAAAGTGGAAGCATTTAGTAACAACAGAAACTCAGCTGCGAAGTGTCAGACCGTGTAAAGTAATAGAGCGAGTCGCAGAGTGCTGAGGTGCATAGTGTGTAAAAATCATCAACGCTCTGCTGATTCAATAACTGCAGAGTTCCAAACTTCCTCTGGCATTAAGCCCAGCAGAAAAAGTAGGAGCTTCACGGAATGGGCTTCCATGGCCGAGAAGCTGCATGCAAGCCTCACATCACCAAGCACAATGCCAAGCGTCGGATGGAGTGGTGTACAGCAAGCCACCACTGGACTGGAGCAGTGTAAATGTGTTCTGTGGGTTGACAAATCACACTTCTCTGTCTGGCAGTCTGATGGACGAGTCTGGGTTTAGCAGATGCTAGGAGAACGTTACCTGCCTGACTGTGCTCCAGTGCACAAAGCAAGGTCAATAAAGAAATGGTTAGGTGAATTTAGTGTGGAAGAACTTGACTGACCTGTACAAAGTTCTGACCTCAACCCCACCAAACACCTTTGGGAAGAACTAGAATGGAGACTGCAAGCCAGGCCTTCAAGTCCAACATCAGTGCCTGACCTCACAAATGCTCTTTTGAATGAATGGGCAAAGATTCCCAGACACACTCGCTGTTATAGCTGCAAAGGGGCCACCAACTCCATACTGATGCCTATAGATTTAGAATGGAATGTCATAAAAGTTCCTGTGGGTGTAATGGCCAGGTGTCCTAATACTTTTGTCCATATAGTGTATGATAGGATGTTCACATACACTTACGTGATGCTTATGAATGTTCTATGAATGCATAACAAATGCATTATGAAGGGGCAATGAATGTTTTGTGAATGCATTATAAAAGCCTTATGAAGGTGCAGCTAATATAAAGCCTTATCAAACATTCAGCTGAATGAATCATTAAATACATTTTTTTAAAATAACAAATGCATTTAGTTCAATAAAATGATTGCATATTAACACTGAGAACCAGTAGTGGGGAGGGTTCTGCTAGTTTACTAACAACTAATTAGTGAAGCTAACTTTTTTGTTAGTGAATTAGCATTAACATTTTTTCAAAGGTAAAGTAAATACAGTTTAATGGTCAAAGATGTACACTAAAATCACACATATTTGTTCCAATCTGTTGTCAGCATGTCTGCAACAGTCTATCTGCCACAATGTTGGCTGACTACATGCAAAAGATATAATTGGTCTATAACTTATTGGACTTAAGGTAGTTGAAGCTAAATATAAGTGAACCAGGCACCCTGAACTAAGCAGAGAACTGGGACCAGTATCACAAAGCTGGATTTCCTCTTAGTCGTATAACTTGTTTGATTTCAGGTGCCCCACATTTAGCCCAGACTACCTTAAATAGGACAAGTTGTCCAGCTACATACAAAATCCTGATTCAGCTCCTGATTATTATCCTATATTTTCCAGCCTCTGATTGACAGAGCTATAGGCCAATAAAGTGCTGAGACCCTCCTTCCTAGTTCTCCATAAACAGTGCCACGTTTGTAGTCCCTAAGTGGCTTCATTGAGGGCAAAATGTCAGCATGAGCCAGTCACGGAGTAGGACTCCAACAATAATGCTTATAGAAAAAAGAAAATCTATTTTGGAGACTCTACAGAATCTAGCGATCCCCAATCCTAAATACCCCCAGCTAATCACTCCAGCCATACGGAACTTCATTGCTAAGCGGGTTAGAATTTCAGCTCTCTAGGTATATTTTAAGAAGCACAAAGCACAAAACCAACCTGAAGCAAAATTAATATAATAAAAGCTAGCAATTCACTTTTATCGTGAGCTTCTGCTAATTTTTTTTTAGCCATTTATCAGTTTAGCGTTATCAAATTAAACTTCGAAGTTAATGGATTAGCGGCTATCGAAATTAACTTTTCGGCTAGCTGTGCCCACCACGGCTGAGAACTGTATATTTTTGGAAGATGTATTCAAAGGACAGAAAGCACAAACAAATCTTAAGCTGTCCATGTGGCTTTACACATTTCCTTTTCGTTTTGCTTCCATCCACATTCACACCTTCACTTGAGGCTTGTTAGATCCACTAGAGTACCAGTTTGGTCACTGAACTTCTCTCCAACTTCCCTGTGCTCTATTTTCACTCATTTAATTATAATTTAATCTAGTAAAACTTTAATGTAGTGTCCTGGGACTCCATACTGGCTCCATTTAACCTAATTTATAGAATTATTAATAGCGATTTATTACACATCTTCAAAAAAATAAATCCCAGTGATAGAAAAATATTTCTTATGGACCACAAAAAAAAACTCCACCCAAAATGCCATGTTTTATGTCCATTCCAAAAGGTAGCAGCAGTTATATAAACTTCAAATGAAGATTTTAATAACCTTACTAGATGATACTATCAATATTGCCCACATATCTCTATTTTTCCACCTCTTCCCCCCTACATTCATTATAATCATCTTAATGTCCCTCTCTTCATCTACGCACATCTTAGTCCTTGTCTCTTGCTCTCTCTCTCTCTTCCTCCCTCCCTCCCATTGCAGCTTTCTTGTTCTTCCCTCCTCTCCTTCTTCTGTGCGCCTATCCCTCCATCTTCTCCCTCCCCCACTCACTTGCCCACCCCCCCTCAGACCTGGGTCTCCAGGCCGCTGAGTTTGGGCGTGAGGATGCGTGGGGTGATGCCCGAGTTGAGATCTCTTTCGAACTCCAGCAGCTGGCCCATGAAGTTGAGGTTGGGCGAGACCACCGGCCTCCGGCTCTTCACGTACTTGTAGGCGTCTGTCATTGTCATGAGGGTGTGCTTCATCAGGTAGGCGATGACGACGGTGGCCGAGCGAGAGACCCCTGCTTGGCAATGTACCAGCACTGCTCGTCCACTCTGGTGTGCCTCCTCTGTATGTGGGGGGGCACAGCATTAAATCAATAAAAACCAGGCTGAGTTACAAGCGAATGCCAAAACAACACAAACACGCAACTGCCACTTTCTCCAATGTTTTATCATCTATGTTTCTCAGTGCTGCCGGATAATTCCATTCTTAATCAGATTCAATCCCATCCTGATGCAGTGTGTGTTCTCTATGACTCTATGACTCAATGTTGTTCAAGTGGCGTCTGTCTTGATAGTCGTGTCATGCTCAAATTTGGCCTCATGCTGATCTGTGTGATTCCGCTGTATAAAACCATAGCAGCCAAACCCACTAGCATCCAACCCACTGCAATTAACTCAGCGAGTGAGCAGTTAATGACACATTCAAGAAGCGCGTACAGCCTGCAAGATGAGCAGAGTCACGCCGGAAACAAACATCATTATCAACCTTTAAAATAAGTGCATTTAACTCCAACCTCAATATTGTGTCCTATGCTGCCCAGCTTGGGCTCCAGACTCACACAGAGGTCATATGATTGGACAATAGATGGATATTAACTCTTGTACTTGACTGAATGCAAAGAATTGTCTTTTTGATACAACATTGACTACAATTAGTAAAATCTGTGGGCAAGATTCGAAAGACAGAAACTGACGCTAAGTTTCCCGATCCAGAAATATATCATGGCATGAACGTACAGTGTGAGCTTTGTGACAGTTGCACGACCTTTCTTTCGTTCGTTCTGCATCTCGCTCACCGATGAACTCAAAGACCTCCTCAAAATACTGCCGGAGGTTCTGCTTGCTGCTGTCTGTGGCGGGCAGCCGCTTGTAGTGGATCAGGCCCGAATCCCGGTGGTAGAGGGGCAGGTGGGTGGTAACGTTCACCACAAAGCCGATGTTGAGCTGCAGCAGCAGGTCGAGGTCCTGGGCGTCCCTCTCGTTCCCGAGGAACAGGCAGGGGAGTATGGGGCTGAGGGGCGCATTCTCCACGTCGGGGGTCATCTCACTCTCCTCGGCAGACAGGGAGGCGGGCAGGAAGGAGGACAGGGGGAGTGAAAGGGGGGGGCTGGATTCATGCACTGGGATTGGGAAGCCAGGGACAGGTTACATGGAAAGAAAAGGTTTCCCTTAAATGGTAGCAATAATTAAAATCACACCAGAAAAAAACTAAATTCCCAAGTCTCCCCGTTTAAATGGTTTTATGAAATTGGGGGTGTTTTTTTAAGAATAAAAAACAGAAAGAGTGACCCACTAAATATTGTCTTTTTCAGAGTTGTTATTGAAGGATCTTTGGAGTTAAAAGTCCAAAAAGAATTCTAACACAAAAAGGACAGGAAAACAAAGCTAAATTGCTGATTTTAGATTTCCCTGCTTTGCAATTTAAATGTGAGAGGAGATTAATCTTCCCCTGCCAACATTCAGTGTCAGCAGCCCTGTTTCCAGGGAAAAAAAATCAAATTAATTCCCTTTTTATCTTCAACCTAATCACCTTCATTCACATTCCCATTATTTTTGCTATTCCTGTCCTCTTTTCCTTCTCATGCCCAGAGTTATAATTATCAGCTCATTGTCCCTGAGTTCTTTTAACACAGCGACATACCAGAGCAGCTGGATATTATGACAGACCCTGGTAACTGTTAACACACAGGATATTTCAAGTGTGGATGGAAACATAAAGCAATAAAGCTAGAAAGAATGATATACAGATACTTAAAGGATATTTATTTTGAAACTGACATGGATTTTTTTCATTCTATTGTAGATTTATTGACATCCAAAGATAATTGTTAAAACAATAGTTGTATCTGTGGTTTAATAAATAGTTATATAATGTGATAATTTGTCCACAAGACATAATCTGGGAAAGAAATACTAATTCTCTGACCAGGTTAATGCCGTGGATCATGTAGCCATTCGCAAGCCTGTCATCTTTGCAGCAAGCAATGCTGCTTCTCTTTGGCAGGCCAAACCAACGATAACGGCCTCGTCTTTACAAAGCTGGGGCATTGCACAACTGCTTACCTTTCCTGTTCTCATCATCTTGATCTCTGTTGAGTGATTTCAAGACCAGCTGGAGAGGCTGTGCCATGGGGAGGGTGTGAGGTGCAGGGTGTGTGCCCTCCCTGTGCCCGGACTTGGTGAGGCTGGTGTGGGCAGAATGTGGAGGAGAGATGGAGGGCGGTGAGCAGGCTGTGGGAGGACAGGGGGGGAGAGGCTGGGTCAGAGTGTTCTCAGGGACAAATCCACTCTCAGTCTCTCCTTCTTTGGTCCACAGCCTCTTCAGGGAATCTCGGCCCACGTCCTTTGAATCCCTTGAACCAATGAAGTCCAGGACTGCCATCTTCCCTTGCTGCAGACAGCGACGTCCCGCATGGTCTGTCAGATGAGAGCGGGTGAATTCTAGAAGATTCCGGCAGTCCAGAACCACAGGGCTGGTCCCGCCGCTCCCGTCCTGCTTCTGGCTGTCACACGGGTCACCAGCCATCTCAGCAGCATGGTGGTTCTGTTGGTCCTTGGAGCGGGTCATCTTTTTCGCCAGCTCCTCAGGCCAGATGGTGCGCACGCTATAATCATCGTCGTCTGCCGAAAACGAGCCAGCCGTGCGCACCCCTCCGCCCCGACCCAGCCCGCCGAACTTCCCCCTCAGGGGGTTGTAGCTGACCACAATGGGGTCACTGCTACAGTAGCTGCATGTGGAGCTGCCTGTCTGACTGCTTTTTGGGTTGCAGCCGCCGACGCAGTTTTGTAGGACCCGGAGCGGGGCAGACGTGGAGAGGGGGGCACACGGCAGGCAACCTCCCACAAGCTTTTTGCGAAAGGCAGTGGAGCTCTGGAAGCTGCCCCCCCTGCCTGAGCAGGACACACATCCCAGGTGCCTCAGGGGCCTAATGTGGCAATCGGACACGGTGCTATTGGACGAGGAGGTGTTGGTGGTAGATGAGGTAGACAGGCATCCTCCTAGAGATTTCAGGCCCATGACTCTGGAGCCACGGCAACCCCCAACCACCCCACCACCACCTTGGCATCCAGAAGACCACCCACCCCCAGGGCCGGAGCGGACAAGCTTGCAGCATCCACAACTGAAAGGCTGGGAGGGGTCAAGGGAGCAGGTCAGGGCCGGGCCGGGGAAACCACCTCCCCTGGAAGAGCTACATGATTTGGAGATTGCATGGAGGTGCGGCGAGGGGCGTTCCCTGGTCCGGGATGGACGAGGCTGGCTGAACTGGTGGTGGAGTGGGGCTGTGGAGTGGGAGGCTAGGGCTAGGGCAGAATATCGGGTGTTCAGCACTGAAGCATGAGGCACTGGGACTGAATTGTGTGGCTGGGGCTGGCAACAGGGATTGAAAGATTGGTGGATTGGTCCCAGTTTGGAGTTCTCCTTGTTCCCTGCAGACGGAACCTCCTGCAGAATTCGGGAAGAGAAGCTGGCTGTCTCAGGGTGTGTCTGAGGAGCTGGGTCTTGCTCTAGGTCCTTAGTAAACTTGGAGTATAGTCTGTTTCCCACTCCAGGAGTCAGTTGGCTTCGGTGGTGAGTGCTGGGCTGAGGTTTCTTCTTGGTCTGGGAATGGTTCTGGAGCTGCTGAACTGCCCCTCCTGTTTTCCCTATGGTTTCCCCTTTTTTTTCACCCTGCCCTAAGTCCAGATGCAAAGATACCTTCTTCTCCTTGTTCCCCTTCAGACTCCCGCTACGCCTCACGCTGCCCCCCTTGTCCTTCCTGGAGATACTGCTCGCTTCCCCGGTCCCAGCAGCCAGGGACAGCTTGATATCTATGGTGTGCGTAGGCTTGCGTTGTCTAGTCCCCAGTACCAGCACTCCGTCACTGTGCTGAGCGCGGTGGCCACCTTCAGCCCTCCCCCCCTTGACTTTCTGAGGCCGGGGGGACCTTCGCCTGTGTTCTGAGGAGGATGAGGAGGAGGTGGAGGAGGAGGGAGAGGATGAAGAAATATGTGGACGGGTGTGACGGTGTTGGGATTGTGGTTTAAAAGATGTTGAGTTGCTTCTGACAGAGGCACTGTGGGATTGCTGGGAGGCCACGTCCAGAGCAGAGCTCTTGGGGCACTGAACGACCACAATGCGCTCGTCGAGGGGAAGGGGAGGCATCTGGAGTTCAGCAGCTGAGTGATAAGGGGGGGAAAGACAGTCAGTCATCATCTTAGTACATGAAGTCTTAATGAAAATTGAATATGCATACTGTTACAGTTCGGTTGCGAATGTCAGTCTATCAAGCACATGTGTTACTGCTTATCAAATGAGGATGCATACATCTGGATCATGAAAAACGTGGCCTTTCCTGCTGCACAACCACAGCACACAGCATCAGATAGGTCATACGTAGAATTCAATTGCCTGAGGATTCTGGAACTTTGAATATCAGTTCTAAATCTTGAAAAGTATATGTGACAGATGATTTGCTGTCAGTCGTCTACAACTGTTTCCAAAAAAGTCGGGACACTCTGTAAAATGCAAATAAAAACAGAATGCAATGATATACAAATCATATAAACCCATATTTAATTGAAAATAGAACAAAGACAACATATCAAAAGTTGAAACTGAGAATTGTTATTATTTTATGACAAATGTATGCTCAATTTGAATTGGATACCAGCAACACGTTTCAGAAAAGTTGGGACAGCATATTTACCACTGTGTTGCATCACCTCTTCTTTTAACAACAACCTGTAAATGTTTGGGAACTGGGGAGACCAATTTCTGGAGATTTGAAAGTGAAATGTTGCCTAATATAGAATTTCAGCTGCTCAACAGTTCAGTGTCTCCTTTGTTGTATTTTTCGTTTCTTGGTGCACCAAATGTTTTCACTGGGTGACAGTTCTGGACTGCAGTCAGGCCAGTCTAGCAACCAGACTCTTCTACTACAGAGCCTTGCTGTTGTTATTATGCACAGAATGCGGTTCAGCATTGGCATGCTGAAATACACAAACCCTTCTCTGAAAAACATGTTGTCTGGCTGGCAACATATGTTGCTCCAAAACCTGTATATACTGTATCATTACGCATTAGTGGTTCCATGCAGATCACTTTTTTGGAAATGGAGTTGTAGTCTGCTCAGGGCCCCCGAAGCCGACAGTACACAGCGTACGGTAGACTGGGCTACACCCTGCATGGGATACCAGTCCATTACAGAGCACATGCACACAGCCATGCTCTATCGGCAATTTAGAGACTATCCTATTTGTTACTACACATATGCACTTGTGTGACAATTAAGCTACTGTTCATTATCATTACACAAAGCATAAGAATTTGGACAGAGTCTAGAATAGTGACAGTATAGGTTAGAAGACCGATAACTGAAAGGCCAGCAATCAGTCTTTTACTCCCTAAATGTTCACTTACAAACAGGATCTTGCATGTCCATCCACACACATACGCAAAGTCACCGTATTCCTCATGTGACAGGCCAATGTCCTTGGTCTCTACATTATTGGCTTATTGGCCCGGCTTTATTCATAATAAAAGCAAACAGTACTCTGTTGACAAACCCTCGGACACTCTACCCTCAAAAATCAATAATATGAATGTTGATATCAATGTAACATTAAAACAAAAAATATTACAATAAAAAATACACTTGCTATTGTGCAATTTGTTGAAAACCTGGAAAGAAAAACTATGCATGGTTCAAAAACACTGATGTATAAAAAAATATAATAATTATAATTGTGTGAGGTAGTTGCATATGGCCATTTAGGCGAGGCACATGTTACAGATATTTTCTACATTAGAATAATGTTTACCCTGAGTTACAGTGGCTGGAATGAAATCTGACATGTTCATTAGGAGTCATTAACTGTTGTCACAGGACTACGCTTCTGGGCTTGCCATTGTGTGCAGCAAAAATATTTGTAATACGGCTGCTGTTGATCATCAGCCGTGTGTCTTTACATTGTGCTTAAATGTAGGATTAATGTGATGAATTAGCAGGAAGACCTAAATAGTAGAAGAGTTAAAATATGCATAATACTGTAAATAAGAGGATAGAGTAACTCATAAAGAGCCATGTGGTACGATGGCCCAAGGACATACTGAAGAAACATATGAGGTCTCTGTGCTCGCAGCTGTCTTACAGCATGTGGGCGTCAAAATGTTACTATATTAGTAAACAAAATAAAAACAGGACACGTAAGATTTATGGCTGCAAGGCAGAAAGAAACAATAGTGTAGGGATACTGAAAAAGTGAATGTATGGATCTATCTCTAGCAAACACCACTGACTGTAAACACAAGAACATCTTACTGAAAGCTGATCATTTTCAAGGTATAAGCTGATATTTTCTAAAATAGTACAGGACATCATCCATGTCCAAAATAATTCTTCTCGTGACTGTTGTCCTGAAATGACGAAGAGCTTACATGCTCCAGCGGCAGTGAGCTGCCAATCCAATTAATCGTTACTGAAGACTCCTTTGCCACAGGGGCCTGTGCAGTTTTTTTTTTATCAGCTTTTCATGCTTGACTGTGTAGGAAAACAGGCCAAGGCAAAATTATACAGGCATTTTCTCAGTTTCATGCTGGGGTATATGTCGAGGGTAAATCGGTATATTTATCCCATTGATCCAGGTGTGCTCTGTTTCCCCAAAAGATACTAAACCTCAAGTCAATTACATCTGACCCAAAACAATAGGAAAGCCTTCTTATCTATCTGCACTATTGCCAGATCACATAACACGGTACTTTATTGAAAGATTAAACCACAGTCATCCGTCTTTGGTCTCAAACAATTATCCCTATTTACACCCAATGACAGATATTCAAACTGACCTGTTTACAATGAATGCTTGATTATTATGAATACTGGATTATTGGCAAATTTGTCATAAAGAAAAAAAGCTGACTTTACATATTAGACCTTATTAGGCACTGTACATTCATTATTAATTAATTATTAATTAATTAAAAAATATATTATTTCGAATATATTCATTTGCTTTGTACATATAGCATGGGATACAGCTGTAAAGCTTGTACACATTACGCATGTTTCAGCCCCTTCCTGAACAGACTGGAGATGATGCAGCACCATCCCAAATGACACATTTGGCACCACGTTAAGAAAACTGACACAGACCGAAAAAAACAAAGTCATCTTGCACCCTCAGCTTTTTTAACTTCTTTCGGAATATATAAACATTACATTAAGTCTGTCCCTGGCCTGCCAAAAAATACCGACCAGGCGAATGTCGTTTTCTGCAACGAGTTCAAATATTAATGCGACTTCTCTATTTCATACGTTTCTAAACAGAATTGTATATAGCCTACAACAAATAAGATTACAGACAATGATTTAAATTGGCGAGGTTATAATTCGTTGGGAGAACAATTGAAGCACCTCATTTGCTTACGTTTTGGTAGTGATTGTACATACGTTGTAAGAAAAACACCAGAATCCCACGGCATGAAATAGACACCACACACATATGCATTTACTACATCTGAATGCAATGTGCCTGCAGCATCAGTCTCTATATTACTATACAACTGCCTGCAACGCGTCTGCTACATCGGTGTGTTTATTTACTACACATCTGAATGTAATGTGCAAGCTATACCAGTCTGTGTTCACATCGTTGTCAGCTGCAGACCAAGAGGTCTATACTACATTAAGGTTGCACTGGAGAATGCTGCATTAAGCAAGAACGCAGTAAACGCACAGGCTGCCTATAGAAAGAATCACTGATTGACAAAAAAATGAATGCCCCAGTTCTTTTCATCTGATTCTGCCACATACTTACGTTAAGGTCTGTTCTGGCGGCTTATCGTCATAGTATACGAAGTGGAGAAACCCTTGAGGCGACTCACGTACTTATTTGCGTCCAGACATGCAGCCTATCGCTCCTTACATTCCATTGGGATGCAAGCGACTAAAAAAATGCGGTACCCATATTTCTCCATCACGCCCTGAGTCTTTGAGACTGTGAAACGATCCATTTCATTATCGTTTGTATTAGTATGGATATAAAAGTGTTGAGTAAAGGAAGAGAAAGACCCTAGCAGCAAAACAGGGACTTCACAGCGTCTACGTATACATGCCAGTGTCCGAACGTGTGTGTGCTCCTGTTCGTCAGTTTTTGGGAGAGGCGGAGACTGGGGGATTGGCTGGGGTGGGGGGTTGGGACCTTGACGGGAGGTGGGTGTGGTTTGGATGTGGGTGACATCATTCCAGCCTAATGAATATGATGAATATGATGAGTTTAGCGAAAAAATCTAAAACTTCAGTTTAGTTGGCCGTGAGGAAAGAAAATTGAGAGAAATTGAGAAGTTTTCCAAAGATAGTGGGGGCGCAAGGTATACAATAAATTTGGACCGCAAAGCAGCAAAAAAAAACTTTTAATTAAAAATATTAAACATACTTATTAAATTAGCAGAGTATGTTACCAAAATACATATTTAATTGTTGAAAAACTTACCTATTCAATTGCTCGTAATAGAAATAAGCATGAATGCGTGTTGGGACAACGATTATATGGGATTCTCAAACTCTTAAATGCTAACGGTTGTAGAATATGGTACCTCCCTTAAATTATACACCTAAACATATACTAAACTTTGCATTTACAGAGTTCGGCATTTAACATCATCGGGGTTTAACTGGAATTAAAGATCACCCCTGGACCTTTGCCCATACAGTTTTAGGTGGACACACCACATTTGGGTATGCAAGTCCATCACTCTCCAGAAGTTCATAGGGAAGTTGAGCCTGCTAGGTCTCAGCACATCCCTGTGAGAGACCCCAGTCAGTTCACATCACTCCCAGCACCACTGTGTGCTCAGCCGATTCCCATGCACTCTGACCCATGACTGTGCTGCAGTGTACAACTCTGACACCAGCATCAAGCTTGCAGAGACACAATGGCGGTGGGTCTCATCAGCAAAGGTGATGAGTCGGTGTACAGGTTGGAAATTCAGCAAGTGCCGGACTGGTCTAATAACAACAATCTGTCTCTTAACATGGACAGAAAGAAAGAGATGACTGTTAACTTCAGACTCTTGTACATCAAGGTTTTCACGGTGGCTGCACTTGTCAGCTGACCTCACCTGTTCCCTCAATGCCTCCTCCTTAGCCAAGATGGCACAGCAGCGCCTTTTTTTCCTGACCAGCTGCATCTCTTGCTTTGGAAATTGCAAGCCACCTGCAAGATCCTACAACACTGGGACATCTCTGCTGTCCATTGATGACAGCACAGTGCACATGTAGGACCCTCAGCGATGTGGAGTATATTCCCTACCCCTCCGTTTGTCCCCCTTCTGTCTGGCAGCAGATAACAGAGCATCCAAGCCAGTTCTGACAGACTCTGTAACAGCTTCTACCCCATTTATATCCAGGCTCTGAAATCTTTCATGGGTCCCTCCCCATAGATGATAGAATTGGACGTTACATTAACTCTGCTGTCCACCAGCACTGTCACTTTTACCATTTGCGCATGCATTAATATTGCTATGAATGCCTATTATTTATCACTACTTATTGGTTCGGTATTTATATATCAGATATTTCCTATACCAGCTTGTGCTATTCAGGGTCACAGACTGTTACTGCGCTAAATCACAAAAATGTAGATCCGCCCATTTCCGGTTTACTGCGTTGACGCTACTGCGCGTCAACAACGAATTCGCGCTTGTGATTGGTTCCTGTGCCTAGTACGAAACTAACCCTTGCTTGGCGCGATTTACAGATTGTTGTGATCAGGATTGGCGGGAGATTGACAGGAGCTGCAGCTGAAAGTGAAGCGACACAAGATTTAAATTTTGCTGCAGTTTTAGCTTTTCAAACAAACAGCTATATGCGTGAATTCATATTGTCCTTCGTGTAAAATTCAATATGGACGATTTTTGCGTCTTTGTGGTTTTGGGAGTAAATGAACTGCCACGCAAGCTGATAAGGTAAATTAAGCTGCTTGGCAGCTAAGAAATTGTTTAAATTTCTGATTTCTCCTTAGTAAATATCTGCAGTATTTTGTATTGAGTAGTAGCTTATTGCTTTTTAAAGTGATATCCTTTAATGTTGACCTACTTTAATAACTGAACGTTTCCACATATTGTGCCGGACATAATCGAGTAGCATAACTGTGAATGACCGGGTTTAAAAAGTTGTGCGCTTTTGCTGTAAATATATAAATAACTGATTACTGATGTTTTCACATGCGTGAAGTATTTGACATTATTTGTAGAACGTGAAGCGTATTCCTCCTTTAAACGTTTAAATGAATCGGTCAAAGTGGTAAAAAGGCTTCTAAACTTGTGCCGCCAACTCCGCAGCTGAATTCACATCACAACGGTAATTTGCGGATTTAACAGTGGATTTCACATGTCTGGCTTTTATAATTTTATGTATGACTGTTTTATTTGATGCGTGTATTAGGCATGGAAGCACAATTCCAGATTTGTTGCCCATTTCTCCGTTCTCAGTGTCGACGAGAGTCTGCAGCGCTCTATTGCAATGCCTCCGAATGTCCGACAAGCGGTGCTGTTCTCACATGGAAGATGGAGGGAGCACACTGGCGTAACCGTGGAAATGACTGACTTAGAAGGCGGAACCATCACTTTGGGGAAACTGACACCAAATCACAAGTAAGTAATTTGGTCTTTCGGGGTTTTCTGTCCGTCAGACGCATGCGCGACTTTTATTGTGTTATTCTAAAGGTGCCTATTATGGGATTGCTGGGAAGGAGCAATACGGAGGGGTGTTTCAACCTTAACTGTGAAGATGGAGGGAGGCAGTCTGGTTAGTATCAGTATATCATCATGACATTTACATAAATCTATAAAAAAAAGTGTAATGACTTAGTTTTCATCATTTTTATAATGTTTGCATGTAGGACTGATGCATAAATATTAACATTTTGTGGGTGTTAAACAGGGCAATGAGGAACTTCAATATGCTTCTTATGATGAACTCCAGAACTCACAAAAAGAATGCACTAAGGTGGGATTATTTTATCACTTATGAATAAAATAAATTTCCTTAATTTTGTTTGTAGAATTATACAATTTGACTTAAGCATTAATAATTCTGTATTCTGACATAAGTTTCACAGAAACCCTGAATGGTGTTTCCAGAAAACATTTAGTAACAAAAAGGCAGCTCGTGTTCCAGAGTAATTGTGTGGTAGACCTGCTTTGACCGTTACCTTTTCTGTCACAGGGTGCTGCTCCGCTTCCAGTCTTGGAAGCTCGTGGCAAGAGGAAGAGAGGGCAAGATGTGAAGGAAACCCTCAATAAGGATCAGGAGAACGTCTGTCCCAACAGCTGCCTCTCTGATAGGTCCACGCCTCGCCGGAGGGTCAGGGGTGCTTCCCGCGGAGGGCACACTCGGCTCGTAGCCCAGAACGACTCACCGGCTCACATGTGCACTCCTGAGAAGCACAAGACCAGGGGCAAGCAAGCCAGGACTCAGACGCAAACTGGTAATTTCAGATACCTCAGTATATGTCTTATAACCCCTTGACGTTATCATTTCTCATCCTATTTCTTTCCCCTTTATTCTGTCTCTCCTTTTGGAGAAGTCTCTTTGGGCAGACCTTCAAGTCGCTGGGGTCAAACCCTTTGCCCTGTTGACACCCAAACTGCAATTCTTATTGGAGGACAGGGCTCCAGGATGCAGTTCTGTAAAGATCCCATGTGGAAGCTGTGTACAGGTAAGGTGCCTGATTGTGAGTAACGATAATGCATATTAACCAGATTTCCCCAAGAACACAAAGCACTATTCAGTGATCATTAATATGCTGTGTAGGATTCAGGCCCACTCACATGTGATTGGATGGATGAAAATACTACAGGGGGAAAAACTGAAAAATCTATGATTATACAATGAATAATTATTATATTTTAAAATGATATACATTCTAATAATTTTTATTATGTAGCTTTTATATGCTGTTAAAAATAAAGTTTTATATAATTTTTACTGTTATGACGGGCAAATTTTTTGCCTGTGTTCAGAAGGTTGCTGATTGAAACCCGCAGCCGGGAAATATCACTGCTGGGCCAGTGAGCGAGGCCCTTAATCCCAGTTGCTCCAGGGGTGCTGGGTGCTGGCCCACCCTGGACTGCGATTCTCAAACTTGCTTTCATCTGTATATGTGATTTTGTCTCTCAGAGAGCAAGATGGGTTAAGCAAAGAGAACTGTGATGAATAAAGTATCACTATTATATTACATTTTATTCATCTGAATATATTGGCCTTATTGTATGGTACAGTTTGGTGGAAAGATGCTGGGCAGGTTTGAAGTATACAGTAATTTTATTATTTTGAAAATGTAACTAGTCATGTTACATTTATTTAAAATGTTTTATAAGCTCCAGCATATTTTTTTTACCTTCTCTTACAGAGATACTATTATCAGAAGATATTGTTAATAATTAAACTGGGTTTTGTGTATTTCAGTCGTGTAGAAGCTGTAAAACATGAATATTTGTGGACATAATGTGGAAAGTCCTTATCTTCTCTTAGAGGACATGTCGTGGGTGGCAGCGGAGACTTTGGCAGAGGGCCCTACTCCCGAAGGCAGGATAGGCCACACGGCCACCTTCGATCCGGAGTCAAAACGGATCTACGTCTTTGGCGGATCTAAGAACAAAAAGTGGTTTAATGATGTCCACATCTTGGATACCCAGAGCTGGCGCTGGACCATGGTGGAGGTGAGGAAACTCTGAAAGGAGAAATAGTGTTCTGTTATAAAAATGGCACATTGTATTATGGTATTTTTTATACGTAGTACAACAGTTTTTCCTGAGTTGTTAATTGGGTTTCTGACCATACAAAGTATGATATTTAAAATACTACTACTTCTGTTCTACACAAGGCTCAAGGCAAAGTGCCCCCCCTCGCCTATCACAGCTGCAGCCTGTTCCGTGGTGAGCTTTTTGTGTTCGGGGGGGTGTTCCCTCGTCCCCATCCCGAGCCAGATGGCTGCAGCGACTCACTGTACATCTTTAACCCTGTACTGGCCATTTGGTACCAGCCCATTGTTAACGGGGACCGGCCTGCACCACGTTCCGGGTGAGAAATGAGACTCATTTTGGTTTTATATAACTGATTGGGAAACTGAAGAAGAGGGAGGTCTCAGCTCACCTGCTCAGCTTGGTTTCTGTATGAACCAGACTTCCTGCAGCAGATTGTCCCCAGTTCTGAGACTGTCTAACCCTAATCTCCCTCAGGCATTCAGCATGTGTGCTTCAAGGGAAAATCTTCATGTTCGGAGGCTGGGACACGCCTGTCTGTTTCAATGATATGCATGCACTGGACCTGGGTGAGTTGCCCAAATGTGGCTCACAACTGAATTATGGTTAACCCATAACGTAGCCTGCAGATACAGTATCACATGCAGGATTGCCTGTCTGTGTGTGTCAAAGAGCATGATGATGTATACTGGTTGAGGAACCGACCTAGTTGTTGTACCCAAGATTCTGTTACGATATCCAAGTGTATGAATGTAGAAACGTAATATAATGAAATGTATAGCCGTCTTGTTTCTGACTGCGTCCTGTTCGGCCCTTGAATATGAAACTCATGGCCCCAATACTACTTTCTATTTATACATGTAGTTTTTACAGCTGTCCTTGAGCATAGAATACGTTCAGTGTTTATTTCAGTGATTACAGCCTGCAGAGATACCCTGGTTTACCCTAATGTGTTCATGGCAAAATGTAAACAGTCTTTCTTGGACTGTGTATGATGACTCTGTATTCTGATTTTTACACTTTTCACGTCAAATTTTTTGGTAGGTGTGTGGAACATTGCAGTATCTATAGGGTGACCAGATAATCCATGTCAGGGAGGACACTCTGAGCTAGAACAGGAATTGTAAATTACCATTTCAATTAAACGGACCTGGATTTCACTTGAGCACTGAGTTCTTGCTGTGTGCCGATTTGGTCAGTCTCCTATAATCATGCATGTGTCACTAATGCTAATATGAAACAGCTGGATGAGTCTTTCAGTCAAGGAAACAAGCCAATCAAAGTGCAAGAAGAGCTGATCTACTATGCCGAGCACAGGAGCCTTTCAGTTTGAAAGTAGTTTGTAAAACCTGAAGTAGCTCCAAGTGTCCTCCCTGACATAGATTATCTGGTCACCCTAGTTTTTTTTTTTTTTAGGCCTGATGGAGTTTTCAGCTGTGAGGACTTCAGGGACCGGCCCATCCCCTCGCAGGTTAGGTTAACTTGCACTGAATACTAACCAACCGTTTCCTCCTTCAAAGAAAACCAGCAGCTGCAAACTTAATGTACCTTAGCAAACTTTAGATAGCTTCAAAGTAATTGACTTGAAAAGCAAGCCTGTCTTTTCCCCTATTTTGGTACTTGTGAGAAGCTACGTCAAGATTCTCTCAAAGGTTGACTTGACAAATATTTTATTATTTTTTCCTTCTCTGCTCCTTCATGAAGTATCACTGCGAACAAACTGCATTACTGCTAAGGGTTCATTGTGAATTATTCCTGGGGTGTTTGTAAGCAATTCTAAAGCTGTATATGGAACTAAACCACAGACTGGGGAGCAGCAGTGTGCTGGTTTTTCTTTCCCAATATATACTCAAGCATTATATTGTCATAATTATTCTTAAGGCGTCTTTAGAATATGTAGAAAATTCTTGTGCAAAGGATTCAAACCTGCTCATTAGCGAGTGAATGAGTCACCATGAACAAACTAGGGCAGCCAAACCATGTGTGGTTGAAGTATTGATCATCAGTGAGTCAGTTAAATAGTCAAATGATTGGAACCTTCCTGTTACAGCAGGTAGGGTGATTTCATTTATCTGTATCACTCCCTCCCCCACAGCTGGCACGGATGTGCGGTTCTTTCTGAGTCAAAGTTCCTGGTCCACGGGGGGTACAATGGGAACAATGCTTTGACTGACTCGTTCATATTTGACACAGGTATGGTGAATACTTTCATCAGACATATATTATTTTAAGTAACAATGGAATGCAATTCAATGGAATGAGGTTTTGAAACTACAGTAAATGCAATTACCACACCCTGTCAGTCACTTGCCTGATTTGGCCCCACTGGGAACCAGTTGAAATAACCAAGGGGATGTGAATTAAAACAGTTGTGGTCAACAGCACATGATAATCCCACCAACTGTGGGTTTTGAAGCTTAATTTTTTTTCTGCTTATTACTAATGGGAACATGGAGACTATAACCAACATGTAATTCAAACTTGATTTCTGGGAAAATGTTGGCAAGTTGATGCATGGCTAACCTATCACATTCCTGTCTTGGTCTGCTATGATCATCTATATAAAGCTTGTCATTAAGATCTACACGTAGAACCTAAAGTTAGGGCAAAGTACTGTAACTATGATGTAGCTAAACAGATCCACATTGAGATATCTCGAATAAATGACCTTTTTCAAGGTGTGTTGATGTGATATGAGCATACGTGTAAATGATGTATGATAAGCACCTATATGTGAATCCATTTTTCATATTTCTTCTATTGCTTTGCAGACACAAGCTGCTGGACCACAGTTGTTAACACCCAGTTGTCTGCAGTACCCAGAGCTGGACATTCTATTATCACTATGGTAAAACCAAACACAGAGGTATGTCACAAAATACACACGTACACACTGACCAACTGCTAGTCTGTCTGTGCAAGGTTACACCTCATGCAGGATGTGCAGTTGTAAAATAACGTATACATTTATTGCAAATAGCCTTACTGATTTTACTTATGAAAGTTTAGAGCAGTTCACAGCAAGCACTTCATTAGAATCTGTGGAAGACATTGTTCAGTAATCTTGATGAAGAGAAGGAGCTCCTGTTATTATTTTCAGGCTCCTACCAAAGACGAGGAGGAGCAGATGTCTGAAGTTCTGCCTCAGATCCTGCTTGTTTTTGGTGGTGGTGACAATGAAGGCAGCTTCTTTTCAGATTTGATGACTATGATGATCGATGATTTGCTTGATTAAATTGTGTGTGTGTGTGTGTGTGTGTGTGAGCGGGGGTCAGTACACATAATCTTCCACTTATGTCTTTGTTTCTTGTACACTTTATACTTTCTGAATTTTGTTGTGCTACATTTAAATAGGATTTTCATCTTATGCAGACTTTCTCTATATTTGACACTTTTGTATAATGTAGTCTCAACTTAAAATCAAAGAATTATGTCAATTACTGAAAAGCTGTCTAAAGGTTAATAAAGTTTTAATTTTGAATTTGTGTGTTTGTTTTCTGCACATCTTTTGCAATTGTTTCCCACTTTTGGTATTGTGGTTTTGGTTAATAGTCTATAGGTCATTGCTGTTGACAAGCATTTCTGCTGGATAACATCAGATGTGTTTTCACGTACTACGTCGGTAGGCAAAATCTACCGGGGGGGGGGGGGGGTTACGCCGGGCGACTCACGCCTCACGAAATTTATTTCTGGCTACAGGCCTGCATATCTTGATTTATTATTTTTTTTGATCATGCATGTCATGATTAATTAATTTGTTTATAATTTGTTTTCATAGTTATGTAACTCGGAACTTCCACTTTATGACAGTCACTACAAAATTAAAAAGGTAATTATATTACTTTAGTCAAAATTGGATTTTGTGGGATTTGGCGTTAAAAGCACTTTGCAGGTAAGGGAATAGTTAATTCAGACACGACTGAGACCGAAAAAGACCGAAGCTGGATTCCGACGTATTCCCCCTCTCCTCCCTTCCTCACGGCGGTGTAGCGCGGTAGCCATGTTCCCTGGCGCCTGTTCCGGTATCGAAATTCAGTGCATAGCCTGACGGCCGCTGGGCCCAGTCCCGTCCCCCGCTCGTCGCCTGCAGACCCCTACCTTGTCCGGAGGATCGCGTCACCGGGAGAGGACTCCTCACTTCGAGTGTATGCGAGCCCTGTCTGAAACGCTAACGGATCACCATCTCAGTGACCCACCTTCACGGTTAATCTGCTTTTCGCAGCCGGGAAACGACGGCTTTGGAGTCTGCCGAGTTATTCGGCCGTCTCGGAATAGGCTACCGGCTGGTTGACGGACTGACTCGCTCGCCCGCCGTGTCGGGACCAGCGGATTACAGCCGTAGGCAGGACCGCCTCACGGTTTTCTTTTTTTACTTTATTTTCTCCAGACCAAGAGGAAGAAGGTGTGATTTTCATACCTTTAGGTTTTTTTACCCCCCATCTAGCGAAGATAGCCCAAGTCACGCTCGTTTGGCCTAAAGTTTAATCCGCGGTCTCGATTTGAACTGGAAGCAGCTGAGCCGGTCTCCGCTGACAGTCCCCCGGGTTACGCCGGCCGCACTCTGCAGCTGCTTCCTTCCCTCCCCGGAGACAGCAGAATGTCAGCCAAGTGCCTCCGACTCGGCCAAAATCCCGGACGTCGATTTTAAAACCTCTGAAGCAAATATACGCATTTTTCTCGCCGAATAAGTTCTTTGCTCACTTGGTGTTTTCCAGACTGCGGCCGGCTGGCCATATGATAATTTTCAGTGGGCTTCAAACTTTGGGTCCGCTGCTCGCAGCCGCCTGCGGACGTGTATTTACAGAATAGGCACTTTTAACGAAGCGACTTGTTGGTCTCGGTAAACGTAGCTAGCTCGCCTCCGGAGGGAATAGCTAAATATCTTTTATTTTTGCCCCCCGAAGAAATACCGAAGTATAGCTACGTAGCTATAAATGTACGGCCGATTTTGAACTGCTTCGTGTCCCCATCTACTTTTTTTTTTTTTTTTTTGAAAACCCCACAAAATGTCAACGCGGCCGGCATTGTTAACAGTTATTGAAAATTCTCCAGCACAGGTAAGGCTAAAATTGAAAATATACATTGAATAACATGCGTATTAAACCTGACTTTGTGTCCTTAGTGGAAGGAAGGAAGTGGTACCACAGGGGACAATAATCTAGCGCATGAAGTTTAATACGTAGCTACTGCAATAACATTTTCCACAGAGAAAATAATTGGTAGTTTCCAGCCGTATGACTTATCCTTGGCTAATAGATTAGGTAAAGACAGTTTTCGTTTTCGAGTGGATTTAAAGTTAGTTATCGATCTAATGCCACCCCACGCGGTATTGGCTATTTTACCGTATTTGGCCACTTTAATAATCAGGGATTCAACTTTCTCTGTTAGTAGATGACCTTTTGTAAAGTTTATATCAGTGTTTATTTCTTGCATCATGACACCGCCGTTGGTTATTCAATTGGTTATTCAAGCTCAGCTATCTGTCCACCTGGGTTTGTACAATAACGAGGCAGAGCAGTGCTGCTTTGCGGAAACTGGGCCTTGGTAGGGCTAGGCTTTTATTGGGTATTAAGCTAAGAGGTTACACCTTAGCTGACGAGGAAGAAACTTTTTATAGAATTACTTTGCGTCGATAAACATTCAATATTTCTCTGGATAGATCGCCCCGTTTTAAGTAAGGCAAATCGCAGCTAAAACTAGACAGTACAAGTCGATGCTTTTCAAACCAATGGAGTTTGGCGGACCTTGTGTGTCTACGTGTGCGAGTGTGTGCTTGTTTGTGTGCGCCACTGTAACCTTGCTTGGTAAATTCAGCGACAGTGCTGTTCCTGAAATGGGACTCGGCAGTACTTAACAAAGACATGTAACTGACTGGAATAAAACGCTCTATTGTGTTTGACCAGCGCTTAAGTTGAAAAGGGAGATTTCAGAGCGTCCTCCTGTAAATAACACACTATTAAAACTAGGACTATTAAGTCCTTGTGTTTTTTTTTTCGTTCCCCTTCTTTGTGACCTTGGGTGAATGTGATCAGGAGAGTCTACTTATTAATGACTTACTTGGTACCAGTACACAATTAACCATTTAGAAATGCTTGCCAAAGATTTGACTTTGCTGGATGAAAACATTTTGGCAAGCAACCATTTTTATAAGTATGTGTGGAACAAATTAGCTGACTTTTACCTTTTGTAGCTGAATGTTGCTGATGATCTGTTGTTTTTATTTGGCCATTTCGTTTTTGACATTTGGTATCTGTTCAGATTGGTTTCTGTATATCTATAAATGGCGCGTAATCTGACTGACAGTGCAGGTTTAACCATAGTAGAATTGAGTCCTATGTTGTACCGGTGTGAAAAGCACACCCTAAGTGTCAACATTTGTTACTGCATACTAGGCCATTCTAAACCATGACATTAAAAGGGCAACTTGACACAACAGTGTTTTATTACAATACGATATCTTGAAATGTCTGGTTTCTGAATAATAACTGTATATGGCCATCCTAAAAAATTAAGAGGCATGTATTGGATTATTTTCAGTTACTTAGATGTTCAACCTTTCATGACATTGCTGAAGTGATACAACACTTGGGAAACAGGTTTTTTTTCATGGGTTCGGACAGCATTTTTCATTTATTTCTATTCTATATGGCAGTGTCTGTGAAATCCCTTGCCCCATTATTTAAAAATGCTTCTAATGAAAGCTTTATTTCTTTGGTTGCGTAGTACTTGTTAAAAAAGGCTTTATTGATTATACCATGCAAGGTGGCAATAACGGCTGTGGCGTGTTATCTGCATTTGTAAGTTTTTAAGATCCATGAGCAAGTGTGAAAAGATTTGTTACACTACCAGTGTAAGACTGTACAAGTATTGATAGGTGTGGGTCTGCATTCGGATACAGTCTGCCCTTTCGTTTGCAGTTTGGCAACATGTAGCTGTCTGCTTTGTACTATCTGTATTTTGAAACTTGTCATCCGTAGCCTACATAGTTTCAAAGGTGAGCTTCTGATTAAGTTCCTTTAGGTATCTTTATGGGCACAGATGTATATTCAGATGTATTTCCAGTTTATCTTTCTGAAGTTTTAACTGTCCTTGAAATAAGCTACTCTGTAAGTATGTGCGGAAGTAGGGTGTTCCCAGTAATCTGGTGATGGGCTCCGAAACTCTACTTTGACTAGTATCAGATATGTAAACTGGCCCATACCATATCTAGTAGCTCCTGATCATGGTAACAAAATGTGACAGAATGTTGGTATTTTAAAGCTTAAAACTGACTTGGCTGTTGCATTCGTCAATCAAATTGCTTCACACAGTTTTCCTGGTTCACCTTAAAAAGGTGTAAGTAATTAGTTGTGCCCTAAATGTTTCAATAGTTAACTGAAAATTAAGTATTTTTACAACAAAAAAGGGGAAGTAGCCTGTTCGCTTAATTTTGGAATCACCCAATCTCATATGAGAACATGATCATACTGTGTGAAATGTAGCCTGTCAGTAATAACTGGCAAAATCCAAGACGTGGGGATTATTGAAAAATCATACAAGTGTGTGTTACAGATAACTTTTTGTTTTTAAGATTTTGTGTGTTTTTTTTTGTTGATTTTAAGATGTTAGCAGCTAATACCTGTTTAGATTTTGGAAGTTTTTTTTTGCAGTTATGTATAGTTAAAGTGTTATAGTTAATTGGTGAGTTATTTACAGCTACCCCATGGATAAGACAGGCAAGAGTACCAGTTAATGGAAACTGATGTTCTTAAGATTGATGTTCTTATTAGATTGCCTTAGAGTCATGGTAACAGTGAGGTAACTTTGATAAGTACAGGTGTTCCTCATAAATCCACTTGCTATTTCAGTAGCATCTTTCACTCATTTAGCCTCCAATTTGACCTGTGGCCTTTGTGAGCTGAAATATTGTGATTTTAAGGATAAACTTTTTTTTTTTGCTATTTAGGTTATTAAAAAAAAAAAACAAACTTGGAATTTTCATCATTTTGCACTTATATATAATGATATTGGTTATTTGGATGTAATATTTCAAGAGTCACGTATATCAAAATGTTTCCTGAGCTTTTGCTGCACTTAGCAATAGCTGCAAAAAAATCTTAAAATAAGCAGTTATGGAAGTTATTTCTATGTGTCTTAAAAGCTTTGAAATGATTTTGGAATAAAAATCCTCTTTTCTATGAGGTGCTGTTGACAGAGAATTTCAAGCTGTAACTAAAATAGGCAGAAAAGGAGGTGTGGTGGAGCTAAAGGTGAAATACCACTTTGTGCTGTCCAGCTGATATAGATCTGTCCACCCATGAAGAAGTCCCCATGTATTGTACCAACTAAAACTAGGCTATCACTCCAAACTGAGCAGCTGGACAGAAGGAAACTGGTAAGAGGTGTCAGTTTTGCAAGGGCTTGTTGGCTGAAATGTGGGGAAAAAAATGTGCATTGCTCAATCATATCCAAAACACCAAAACGGTGTGCTGCCCAAACAGCACCATCCCTACACTCAAGCATACTGTTGGCAGTTTGCTGGGGATGCACTTCTCAGAAGAGAAGGGAAAGCCTATTTGTAGGAGTATGGGAAAAAATGCATGAATTGTATTGTAGGAAAACTGTATGACAAAAACTTTATTAATGTACTGAAAATGTTTATGATTAGCATGACTGCTTTTGAAGCGCAAGCCTAAAGAGGGATTTGGAGTTGTTCAAGAATAAGAAATGGCACATCCTTGAGTGGGTGGCATGGTGGCTCAGTGGGTAGTACCGTTGCTTCACACCTTGAGAGTCAAGGATTCGAGTCCCACATTAGCTAGATTGTGGAATTTGCATGTTCTCGCTGTGTTGTGTGTGTTCAGCCTGGGTGCTCAGGTGTTTTTATGTACTACAAAGACATGTAGTTGCTATAATTGGCATGTATTAATTGACTGAAGTGTATGATCTTGCCTGTGGTTGTGTGTCACTTGCAATGGACTCTGTGCAGCTTGGGATAGGCTCCAGGCTGCCACATGACCCTGACCGGTATAAGTGGTTGGAAGATGGATGGATGTCTGTGAATGACCCAGTGAGTGTTTTGAATTGTTGGGAATGTGAAAAGACTTAAACTACAGTTTATAATGGATGATTTTTTTGGGTAGAACAGATGATGTACTTTAAATTTGTTCTATCAGAGTTCAGCATTGGCTTGTTTTATATTGTTTTATATTTATTTGCATTTTATATTATTTTTAGAATTTGTGAGTTTGTGTTGTTTGTGTCTCTCAAGTTGAGTCACATCAGAGAACTTTTGGATTTTACTTTTCACCAAACTAAAATATTTACGTTGTTGATATGAACTCAGTATTGCTGGCTATTTTTTCAATTTTGCTAATTTAGTTTGTGGTAATTGTCATTTTCTCAGTTGAATTGTACTGAATTGTAAAAACTGAACACTGACTAATGAGAAATAAAGGGTTAACAAACAAATCATGCAATTACGAATAGTTTTAAGTGTTTAGAATGTAATGCTTGCTTCTCATTGGAGTGTATCACTTTTAAGTAGTTAAACATTCTCTTGCATAATATGCCCAGTAAGGATAATTAAATAGTTATGCAAAAAAATCAGGCAAGCACTTTCTTGCTTTAGGTAAGAGTTTTTCAGTTTTGCAATAACTGGGCATTTCTTAGATTTCACTGCCATAATCAAGTGGTGCTACTCAGTGCTTTTACCTGGAAATGGATGTCTTAATCCATTTAGGTGTGCTACTGCCTATTAGCAGCGTTGGCCGAATGCTTTCACATATATCCTGTTTTTAATTATGCATTCCAGAGTGCAGGTGTAGCCAGCAGAGTGAAAGTTGTGAAACCACACACATGGTGTGTGTACAAGCCAACAGTTCATGTCTTAAAGGCAAGAAAGTTATGGTTATTTATTCATTTGAGATTTTCCTTAAGCTAGTATTACACTATTGACTTGACTATCCACCTTAGAGTTAGCAATGCACATATAGACGATAAAAGCATAAAACTGTTTTATCGTTTAGTGAGTACGGTGCTTCTAAATGTAGCACTATTGGCTTGATTGTTCAGTATTCACTATTGATGATTCTCTGCCTGCAGCTTTCCTCCAAAGTAAATAAGTTAATTATTAACACTAAGTGGCTAAACCATTGCATTTTGCTGTTGAAGCAGAAGCCATGCTAAGCTGGTTTTGTATATTGAGTCTGTGCTATTAATGCTGTAACTGATCTTCATGGATTGGGACAGAGTGGAAAACCTGGAGAAATATCCTGTGTGGGGTTTGGTGGGGGTGGTGGTGAAAATCAGACGTAGCTGGCCCTTACTACAGGTACAGTGTGACTCAGCGGTGCTTTATGGTGGTGTTCTGTTAACTTCAGACTTTGTATTCCTGGGTGCTGTTGGCAGGAATTACCCTTCCTTTTGTCACTAATAAAGTCTCTTCTTCGGAAGAATGCGGGTGTCTCTCCACGGTGCCATGACATTGAGGCTGTGGGAGCGCGTAGCCACAGTGCTGCATGCACATTGTGGTATTGCCCGCGTGGCGCTGCTTCTCGAGCGTCTTTGTGAAAAGCAGCCCTGCCAGTCTGGCTGGGAGTGGCGTCCTGACAGGGCGTGTCGGCGTGTTCTCCATTTTGTCAAGGCTGATGTCTCACAGGTGTGCCAACTTGTAAATCAGCACTTTTTTTTCTTCAGATTTATCTGATTGCATCTGTTCCCTTTGAGTTTGTGATACTTCTGTGTGTGTGTGTGTGTGTGTTGGTGAAATTTGATGCTTTTCGGGTATATTGAGTTTTTTTTTCTGTTTTCTTTTCAGTTATCTTAGATATCACAAGTGCTCTCTCATTGTTTCTCTTTTGCCTCTGATTCCATCAGTCTCTCTGGCACTATGCTGAGGAACATTAGGTTATAAATAGCTTTGGGATAGTGGGGCACTTTTTAAGATTGTGATGACACTTCTTCTTGTCATCGCCTGCTTCAAATTGTTTTCTTGTCTTTTGCCATAAACAGAATTCCCATTAGTTTCTGTCCATTTTGGGAGGCCCTATTTAAATGGTTGGTTTCATATTTTAACTTCAGGTTAATTTCTTGGAGACCTCAGTAGGCTTTTACATGTGTTTAAATTGTACAGCCACTCACAAGATCTTCCATCGGGCCTTAAATGAATTTGGCCTTTGATTGCTCCATTCGCTCAATTGTGTCGAGTATATTAAATAGCTAAGAGGCAGTCGTATGGTGGGGCATGTGTGCTACATGGGTGTGTGAGCTCAGGGCAATTTGCTCTTTGCACCCCCACTCAAATTTAACAAGGCAGTCTGAAACAGAAAAAGACCAAGCAGGCACAGACTTCTATTCAAGCTGACAAAATATGCCAACTCCCTGAGGGTAAAATATCCATTTAAAATTGGCGTGCTTGCTCAGATTGCCCCAATGTCTAATTCATAGTGTTAGTTTAGAAGGGGGTAGCTTATTACTCTGGTTGTATTCAGGCAGTGAGGAACTGCTTTCAAAATGCATTTGGTGCAGTATTACAGGTGTCTCCTGCTTGGTTGACCAGCTCCTCTGGAGACCAGGAGCTGGAGTTTTCTTGCTGTCCCTGTGTTGTCATGAGGCTTTTCTTTATGGTCTCCAGTTGCCGCCCCCACAGTCCCAAAACATGCTTAAGGTGAACTGGAGTTGCCAAATTGCCCATGGATGTGAATGTGTTTGTGACCTGTGATGGGTTGGTGTCCTGTCCTGGGTTATTTACTGCCTTGCACCCATAGGTATAGGCTCCAAACCGCCATAACCCTGCATAGGACAAGCAATTATGGAAAATGGATGGATGAATGGATATTTCTGTAGTCTATGAAGAAAAAAGAAAGGAATGACATTGTTTTGAAAACGAAAGATTTTGGTCAATTTTCTTTGCATGGATTTCCATGTGAGTCTTTTGTTTGATTTCCAACATTAAGCATGATGGATAATTTAAGTATCTTAGCACAAAAAGTGAGGTTCTAGTAATTTTAATCCCTGGGGATTGGGGAGTCTGTAGGAAAGGGATGGATTACAAGTAAAAAGAAGGAGGTGAGTGAAGGGGTCCAGGTGGTGTCCATGATTGTGTGGTTTTCATGTCCAGCTCAGACTAAAGCGGGTTGTTTATACCTGTGATCTTGCCTGCTGCTGAGCTCATTTATCCATCCCTTCACGTCCGGTGGGTTTCCATACAGGTCTCTTTGGATGTCTCACACTTGTGCCGAAAGCCACCCCAGTCACCTGGTTGTCTTTCCTCCTAGTGGGATTGTGTGTGAGAAATTTGGGCGTGTTTCCCTACTGAGCACTGGACTGCAGTCTGCACACGGTGACCTTTCATGGGCAGAGGCCATAAACCGACACGCTGTGCCGGCTAACAACTCGCACCAATTTAGTACCCATGGCCACCTTGAGTAAAATACGGCTTGGCATAGTGCTACAGTGTCAGGTTGTGCTGCTGTGTGTGAGAGTTAAAGAAAGTAAGGATGTAGCACTGGAACTGCCCTACCTAAGATGCCAGCTCCTGTTTAATGCTTACTGTGATGCAAGTAGATGTGTGTGTAACTCAAAGTATCAGGTAGCATAGCGTCAACATTTGCATCGGCCCTTGAGGGCCCTGCATTTGAGGTCCCTGTTTTAGTTTAGGGAAATTTAATGAAGTGGGAGGTGTTATAGTGTCTTCCTGGCAGGATGGGGGGTGGTGGGTGAAGAACAGGAAAACAGGTGACTTTCCAGCTCCTCTAATTGATCAGGTGGTATTTCTATAGTGTGTGAGTTAAAAGGAAGGAGTTTGTCGTCCTTTTCAAACAACTGGATACTGTTGCAGAGGTAAATAGTCCTGAATATAACATCGTGTTTTTTGGCCACTGCAGAACATGGTTAACAGGACGATAATATGGGTTTGTAATTGGCTTGAAACGAAAAAGAAACCAATAACCGATAATAAAGCAAGTAGAGCAAAGGCTAATTGGCTGCGTGGATTAGACTGCAGAGACGATGCTAGGAGGCTAAGCCCTCTTTGTACTAGTGAGATGAGCTGTGGAATCAATTTTGTGTTGTGTGGGTGTATTGGGGTGGCGTCATAGCAGACTTAGAGATTTGGTCTGAAAATTGTCTGAAAACAACTGGGGGACAGCTTAAGAAAAGTGTCTATTTTTGGGAGAGACATTTGGTTTTTGGAAGCTGTGGTGCTCATGAACAGTAGAGTCCTTTGATTTGCTGGTTCCCGCCTGTCAGTCCAGTTGCTGGATTTAAGGTGCAGTCTGACAGTGAGTTAAAATTTCTCTGTTGCTTTGGCATTATTCTTGAATGATAATTAATCTTGTATAAACGATGGGTGAAAGCCTCCACACCATTAGCTCATCTGTTCACATAAGAATCATTTCTTATTCTTGCACACAAATTGAAAATTTTTAAGCATATTTTTGTAAATGGTTATGAATAATTACAGAAGTCCTGTTGATCTAAATGGGATTATTTTAGCTCTCTTGTATAGCATTAATGTGATTTTAATCTCTGAAGCGCATTTTCTGTAAATTGCAGCCATGTGGTATTGTTGTAATATCTGCTAAATGTCAGCATGCAAGAAATTTCTCCCATGTTGTCTTGCAAAGGAGAATATCAGGTGTGATGTAAATGAAGATCTGTGCCTTACAGAGAGGAGTGACAGCATTTCTAGTTATGTGGAGAGAATACATGTTACACTGCTGTATGTTTTCTTTTGCCTTTTGGTATATTTGGTTCCTACAGTACATAAATTTGTTTGTTGATTCAGTTTTTTACTATACAGTGCTCTGTAACTATTTTTCCTATGTGTTTTAATTAGTGTATTGTACTGGGTCATGCATTCATTACAGTAAAATTGTTTCAAGCAAAATGCAAAGGTGAGTCCTGTTCAATTTCTTGATGTTTTGCATACTGAAATATTCATTATTGTATTATTAGTCCGTGAACTTTTCATTTTAGTGGTACTGACTTGTTCATTGAAGGAATTTGGTTTTGAAACATGAGTTTGAAGTTTTCAGTTGTGGCCTTTTGCTAGTGAACTAATGTTGTGCTGTACTGTCTAATGCACCTACCGTTTTGAGAATGGTAGATGCTTCAAGACATGAAGAAACTGTGTAGATATCAGTACCTATACGGAAATGTTTATATTGGTCTAGGGTCAGTTTTACCTACATGCTGGTCTTAATGGTGGTACTCTGTCATGTGAAGCTAGTTCGAAAAGAAAAGGCAGGCTCACAGAAGCACTCAGGCAAATGACTTTAGCAGTTTACTATGATAACCGTTTTGGAAAAAGAACCTCACACTATAGGTTCTGACAACGTAGCACATTCGTGCTGAAATTAAGGTCTGAGCGCAGACCCCATTTTTCAGTCAGTTTGATTGTTTTCTCAGGGGGACTGGGAATCAGCAGGCACTGATTGTCAGCACTGCAGTAATTGGCCACTGCTTTGACCCATTGTGGGAATAGATCTTCCACTGGTGGAAGTCTGCATTCACATACATACTGGCCAGCAATCACTGATTCTCTACTGAAAATTTAGTCACTGGCAGCTCAGATGTTGAAGCTGCACTTTGCTGCTTTCTCCTGTGCTGAAACTCCTCAGTCTCTTTCTGACGCACTCTAAGCTGGGGAGTGACGTTGTTAGTATTACGTCGGGGTGATTGACGTCACTGCAGATGTTGCACTCTAAAATGTGATATTTAAAAGAATTTGTTCCTTATTTAAAGCGTTAATGCGGCAAAGGCGGGGAGGAGGGGCCTGTCTTTCATCTTGCTGCCTGTGTGAGACATTAATTTGCTCACTAGTTCAAAAGAAATGACTTTGCACCTCATGCCGGTCAGGTCTGTAAGAATGGTGTTGAATTCTGCTGGCTCAAAATATTTTAAGGCATTCTGCCCAGTGCAGCCTTAGTGTTTGCAACATTAGTGCTTTAGTTTTTTTTTTTTTTTTTTTTTTTATCTTCCTCCTACGAACTTCTGAGTCTGTGAAATGACAGAATCGATAGAAATATGGCCTTTAATTGTAACGGATTTCTGTGCTGTTGATTATGGGTTGTGGAACAGTTGCTGTGTATTTAGGGTGAGAAGATGATTCTTAGTGATACCATCTCCAGAGTTCATTGTCATCTTTCCTTGTTGCTTTCTTGAAAGTTGACATCTAAACGGACGAGTCCCGACAGGGTGGCCCAGCGATCTGGTGCGGTCACTGTGGCCTATGCGGCTGCTAATTGCCCAACTTCCTCACAAATTACTCCAGCCTTCCTGTCGAAGCCTAAATGGGAGAGACACAGTTTCTCTCAACTCTCCGGCATCCAGACGAGCCTGGCGTTTATGGGTGTTCATGCTCCGAGGCAGTCTGGAATCTCCTAGCCCCGCAGGATGAGGGTGTAATTGCTTGCTGTATTAATCAGGGGAGACGGGGTGGTTTATAAGGCGTGATTACAGGACTGAGATCCACATGCGTGCAAAACCAGCCTTGATCTAGAGGACACTATGGCGCGTACGTGTCTCACTCCATCATTTTAAGGATACAAAGTTGGGACGTGAGATTAATTGCTGCCTGTAAAATGAGGGGCTCGTCCTTGGGAATCGTTCCCCTGTTTTCTGGGCTGTGTTGCAGTGAGTGTCCTCCCTGACTCGGTAGGTGCTGTGTCAGTCGGTCTAAGTACCAAGCAGCATGATAAAGTAGGCAGCACTGCAAAGGTGAGTCTCATTTCTGCAGAGTAATGCTTTACTTATCGTGCTTATGGAACATACTGCTGAGGTTAGTGCGACGGCTTCGTCCATCAGCGTTTTTATATTAAATTACTCAAACATCCATACAAAAACAGGAGAAACAGACATGGTTCATTCTTAAGGAAAAGGCCCTCCTAAAGAGAGTAGCTTCTGAAAAAGACAAAGTGGGTATTTTCCCACACGCGCTCTCTCTTTCTCTCTCTCTCATATATATATATATATATATATATATATATATATATATATATATATATATATATATATATATATATATATATATATATATATATATATATATATATATATATATATATATATATATATATATATATATATATATATATAAAAATAAGAGAGAGAGAGGAGATACATATATTTCTGTCATCTTTTTTTTATCATCACTCATTCTCTTGCCTTGCGGTAAGGGATTTTTAGTCGCATTAAAATGAGTCACTGAGAACTATTTACAATGTTAGGAGGCCGTGTGTGTGCACGTGCATCACGTGGGAGTACTCAGAACTTCAGTAATAGCCGCAGTGTTGAAGGTCAGACGGGGATGTCGGGCTGTTGACAATGAAGCCATTTCCCTGCAATGAGCAGGACCCTCAGAGCTGCCAGCCCCAAGACATGCGCACGCTGTTGCGTTTCCGCTGTGAAACGAGCAGCCTGTCATATAATTGTGTAAATAATTGTTAAAATGGCTGCTCTCTGTTGCTACACACGGGGCTTTCTGTTCACTGCTTGGTAAAGATTTAATCGTTTGGTGACGCGCCAGCCCAGGGAGGGAGGAGGTCGTGCCCTCTGCTCTGCTGTGAAACTGGATTCCCTCAGCTTTCCGTCTCTTGCTGGCTTGAGTGTCTCGTCCCTGCAGAGCGAGAGCCCGGGGCCGACATCTTGGAACCAGACCCCCCACTGCCCCCCTCCCCCAACCTGTCCGCCCACCACTCAGCAGGGTCGCTAGCCAGCCAGAGCTGTGGCGTCTGTTGCCGCTGCTGTTGTTCTATCCCTGTTTACGGCCCCCTTGGCCCTTGAACAGCTGTACTCATGTACAAGATACAAGATATCTTTATTGTCACTGTAGAAGTACAGTGAGGTGACATTTGGATCATCCTGTAGAAACCTCAATAAAAACTCTACAAGCTAAAAGAAAAATTTAAGAAAAACAAAAGGATATAGCAATGTACAAATACACTGTATAAAACTGAGGAATGTTGCACATGAATTATTGCTTATGAAATAAATCATTGCACCTGAGAGAAATTGTAGTATTGCTGCAAGATGATCATGATCAACAGTATTACATGGTATAATGGGTTACATTGAACACAATTGTGGTACTTAGATGATTGTGATTCCAGCATTGTTGTACAGTAAACATGGGTGATTGTATGATGGCTAGGAGCCAAAACAGTTAAAGTGCATATTCTGCTTGTGTAGTACATGATGTGTGTAGTGTGGATAAGTCTCAGTTCAGTTCAGTGTGGTGCTGTTGTGAGAGGGGGAAGTGGGCCCAGTATGTTCAGCAGTGTGACTGCTTTGGGGTTCTGTAACGCTTGACAGACGGCAGAAGTGTGAAAAGGTTGTGTCCGCAGTGGACTGGATCACTGCAGATGTTCCTGGCTTTGCGGCTACACTGGGTTCTGAAGAGTTCCTTCAGGGTTGGAAGCTGTGAGCCAGTGATCTTCTGTTCTGATGATGCGCTGGAGGGCTTTCGTGTTCTCATAGGTGCTGCCTGGGTACCATACTGTGATGCAGTATGTGATGGACTTTATGGCGCACCTGTAGAAGCTGACCATCAGCTATTGTGGAAGTTGTTTTCTTTAGGCTTCTCAGGAAAATAATCCTCTGAAGTCCTTCTTTTGGCCATGGCTGTATTTGTTGACCAGGATAAGTCACGGCTGATTTGGACACCAAGAAATCTGAAATTCTGGACACGCTCCACCTTATAGCCACTAATGTTGACTGGATGAGGGATGGTGGTCCTTTTCTGTCCTCCTGAAGTCCAGGATCAGCTCTTTGTTTGAGGGTAAGGTTGTTATCCCGGCTCCAGCTCTCCAAGTTATCAACCACCTCTCTATAGGCTGACTGAACGTTTTTTGAGATCAGGTCTATCACAGTGGTGTAGTCTGCGAACTTGAGTAAGATGATGGTGGAATCATGGATAGGTTTGCAGTCGTTTGTGAAGAAGGGAGTACAACAGGAGGCTCAGCACACATTCCGGAGGTGCTCCAGTGCTTAGTGTTATGACAGTGGAGGAGTGCTTACCCCAACACATAGTTTGTGGTCTGGTAGTGAGAAAGTCCAGAATCCAATTACAGAGGTATGTGTCGAGGCCCAGGATGATCAATTTTGTAGCCAACTTATTTGTGGTGATGGTGTTGATGGAGGTCAATGAACAGCATCCGTTCGTAATTGTCTCTCTGTTCCAGATGCAACAGGACAGTGTGATGGACCAGTGAGACAGCATCCTCAGTTGTCATGTTTGCCCTATAAGCGAACTAAAACTGTTGAAGAGGCATGGGAATTTTTTAAAAGCACATTATTGCAAGTGCAAGAGGACTTCATACCTGTTTCCAGCAAGAATAAATCTAGGAAATTGCAACCTAGGTGGTTTACTAGGGAAATAAAGTATAAAGTAAGTAGGAAAAGGGCTTTGTTCCAGAAATGGAAAATAACTGATGATGACAGAATAAAGCAAGAGTATCTAAATCTACAGGCTGAGTTAAAAAATGACATTAGACGAGCTAAAAGGAATGTCGAAAGGAAGATCGCATTGGAGGCTAAGGATGATGTTAAAAGTTTCTTCCAGTATTTTAACTCTAAAAGCGGAAATTACTAATCTACAGGATAGTAAGGGTCTTATAATTGAAAACGACATTGATATAGTAAATGAGTTCAATGATAGTTTTGCACGGGTATTCACTGTTGAGGACACTAGTAACTTACCAGTTCTTATTACTAATCCAGCATCGTCTATAAATGATATATATATATATATAACTGAAGCTGATGTTTTGCAAAGCCTAGCTAAGCTCAAAATAAATAAATCTCAGGGCCCTGATGGCATCTTAGCTATAGTGTTAAAAGAGATGAGGGATATTATTTGCCGACCCTTACCTTTACTGTTTCAAAAATCCTTATCTGAAGGTGTGGTACCTTCTGATTGGAAGCATGCCAACATAACACCCATTTTCAAAAAAGGGCATAGAAGTAATTTGTCAAACTATAGGCCAATCAGTCTAACTTGTATAACTGGTAAAGTTATGGAGGCTATAATCAAAGAGAAAATGGTAGATTACCTGGACTCAAATAACATTTTGAGGGATAGCCAGCATGGATTTAGGAGAGGTAGATCCTGTTTAACAAATATGTTGGAGTTTTTTGAGGAAGCTACTCAGGAAGTTGATAAGAAGGCCTATGATGTCATCTACTTAGATTTCCAAAAGGCTTTTGATGTTGTCCCCCACAAGAGGCTCTTACTTAAACTCAAAGCGACAGGTATTTTAGGAACTGTAGCAACCTGGATTGATAACTGGTTAACAGATAGGAAGCAGCGAGTAGATATTAGAGGCACAATGTCACAGTGGGCCAGCGTTCATAGTGGGGTACCGCAGGGTTAAATTTTAGGACCACTATTGTTCCTAATTTACATAAATGATATAGACGCCAATATATACAGTAAACTGGTGAAATTTGCAGATGACACCAAGGTGGGTGGTGTAGCAGATACTGAACTAGCAGCTCAGCAGCTACAGTGGGATCTTGATTTAATTAGTGACTGGGCCGACACCTGGCAGATGAAATTTAACATAGACAAATGTAAGGTACTCCATGTAGGGAACAGAAATATAAAGTACAGGTATTTTATGGGACCTACTGAAATAAAGGTAGCTCATTATGAGAAAGACCTTGGTGTGTATGTTGATGCTTCCATGTCTCATTCTCGCCAGTGCGGGGAAGCAATAAAAAAGGCCAATAGGATGTTGGGGTATATCTCCAGGTGTGTGGAGTTTAAGTCAAGGGAGGTAATGCTAAGATTATACAATTCCTTGGTGAGACCTCACCTGGAATATTGTGTGCAGGTTTGGTCATCATATCTTAAAAAGGACATTGCGGCCTTAGAAAAGGTGCAGCGTAGGGCCACAAGAATGATTCCTGGTCTTAGAGGAATGTCATACAAGGAAAGGTTAGTTGAGCTAAATCTGTTCAGCCTCAAGCAAAGGAGACTGAGGGGGAACATGATCCAGGTCTATAAGATTCTAACAGGTTTGGATGCTGTTCAACCGAATAGTTACTTCAGCATTAGTTCAAATACAAGAACTTGTGGCCATAGGTGGAAATTAGCAGGAGAACATTTCAAACTGGATTTAAGGAAGCACTTCTTTACACAGCGTGTAGTCAGAGTATGGAATAGTCTTCCTGATAACATAGTGCAAGCTGAATCCTTGGGTTCCTTTAAATCAGAGCTAGATAAGATTTTAACAACTCTGAGCTATTAGTTAAGTTCTCCCCAAGCGAGCTCGATGGGCCGAATGGCCTCCTCTCGTTTGTATAGTTCTTATGTTCTTATGATGTTGGTCCCCGGAAGGTGGAATGTTTTTCATTATGTGGGTTAGGACCAGTCGTTCAAAGCACTTCATGATTATGGGGCTCAGGGCCACTGGACGAGTCGTTCAGGAACCTGACCACTGCTGGTTTTGAAACAGGGATGATGGTAGTAGTCTTGAGGCAGGTGTGACAGTGGCTTATTCTAAGGAGATGTTGAACAGGCTGGTGAACAGTTCCACCAGCTGTCACGCACAGTGCTTCAGGACCTGTCCAGGAACCCCATTCAGGCCAGTGGCTTTATTTGGGTTGATGTGACTTTATTTGGGTTGGGCAGATGAGGGAACTCCATCCAGTGGTAGCTTGGTGGTGGATTGGTTGTTGACTGGCGAACCATTTGAAGAAGTGGTTCAGCTCATCAAGGAGAGATGGCTTAACTGGGTTTGTTAGGCTGCTACTTTTGTAGTCTGTGATGGACTTCATGCCTTACCACATGCAATGGGAGTCTGAGCTGTTAAAGTGCTCTTCTATTCACATTTTGTAGCTGCACTTTGCCCATCTGATACCTTTCCTCAAATTGGACCTTGCACTGCGGACTAAATATAGGGCCTTTAACACATTTGCCATGTGCCCGTTGTTGTTCAGCCAGCCAACCGTCCTCCTCTTCTGCCTTCCAGCCTCACTCGGAGCCCAAGGTGGGTGGCCGCGCCAATATGCCACGCTGCCGCAACTCGTTTGCCACCACGGCGGACGAGCAGCCGCACATCGGCAACTACCGGCTGCTGAAGACCATCGGCAAGGGCAACTTTGCCAAAGTGAAACTGGCCAGGCACGTGCTGACGGGGAAAGAGGTAAATATGAGGGCATGCAGGGAAATGTGCCGCATGCAAATGTGTGTGTGTGTGTGTGTCCGCCACCAAGGTCATTCAGAAACTTCACTGAAACACAAAGAAATTTAATTATCCTTTGGAGCTCAAATAGCTTATGTATGTATAAGTATAAATGATCTAATTTGCTGTAATAATAATCTAATTGTGTTTGTTGCACATGAGAAAGAAGTAGTATTGCCAAAATGCTGAACTGTCAGGGTAGTCCAATACATGCAATGCTGCTGTTTTTTTATTCCTAACTGACCCCCAAAACTGCTATCAGAGCTCCATCTACTTTAATTCCACTTCAGTTTCCGTTCTCTATTTCTGCACACATTTCTTAGCATTTGCCTGTTTCTATGGAAACAAGGCAAGCTTCAATCTATGCAGTGCAGAGTTCTCCTCTTTTCAGAATACTGTCTGGCCAATCATTTTTTTCCCCCCTGTTAATCTGCTTATTAATTTAGAAGCTAGTTTTGAACAGTGGGTTTCTGGGGGGCAGTGTTGGGCTGTAATAGTTTGTTTTATCGGCTCCTAATGATTTCAAACTGCCATATCACTGGTAGCACATGTGATTAATACTGGCAGGGCAAAGGGGGAGATTGCAGAGCATAATGTAACAGCAGGCTTCAGTCTGGCTTTTTGGACTCTTCAGGTTGATCTCGATTAATTGGAATGTTTTGTTTATTTGGCTGACCAGTGCATCATCATGATAAAACCCAGTTCATAATGGCTTAAAATACCAGTTTTAGTAATGGCTCTAGAAATGACTCGAAACATTCATTGTTCCAACATTATAACCTTTAATTCACATGCAAATTCAGGAAAATGAAAAGTGACAGTTCATTCTTCCTGTTGTTATGGTCTCAAATTTATATCGACCAAAGGCTGAAAGGTCAGGGACCATATGACTGCATTCGATTTTTTTTCTTAAAGATCAGAAATTCTCCCACATCTCAGCTGTCAGCAATGTGTCTCGTGTCTGTGAGTGGCGAGGCTGGTCCGCGACTGAGAGCGGGGAGGCCTAAGAATGTTCGCTCGCTGCCTCCTCTGTTTATTGTGTCCCTGGCTGGAGCCTCTCGATTGGAAGCAGAACACTTAACATTCAGCTGTGAGCTGGTCTGTTGTTTTGATGGCCGGGCCCGTCGGTGTGTGACCGAGCCGTGCCTGACACGCCGATAACGTCCCATGTGATCCGCTGGCAGGGAGGGCACCCGGAAAATCAAGGCACTGTCCTCTTTTCGCGAGCAAAATGGACTGCCTGTTTCCGAGAAACACTCATGAGAGGGTAAATTCTTTACTCGGGCCTATTGTGGTGTTGTTCTATTAAAATATTTTGCCCACAGTGTGATTTATAATTGTATGAGTAAATCTCATTGGGGGGGGGAGGCGCTCATAACAGGGCCTTCGTACCTTTTTAATGAAAGCGTGTGTTGACAGAGGTTAAACTCTTCCAGGAACCAGGAATCTGAAGGGAGTGCACATTAGTCATACTGACCAATAATGAGATTTGACTGAATGTAGTTAATTGCACAAAAAACAGTGAAAGAAGTCTTCAGTTAAGTGCAGTTGCTATATGCTGAATATATTGAGTTTTCAAATTTCTACTGATATGTTTTGGAGTGTGACAAGATTAAATGGCCTAGCTGAAATGTCTCTAGTCCAATTGATAAACATAAAGTTTTTAAGTATGAAACTGAAGGAACTCAATAGTATCTTATTAGAGCCATTCAGGGATGTACCTAAGTGTTAGACATTAGAATTAAATATTTGAAATAAGGTTTTGGTGCATTTAAATGTGTTTCATCATTTACGTAGATAAGTCCCGCTGATGATGAAGGATTGATGCTCATGCTAGTTACTCAAACTCATCAAGAAGGGATCAACCGTGGAGTATATGGAGGTTTTGCTTCTGTATTCTCATAGATGGAGCATTTACAGAAGCTGTACCTCCTTGGTTTGTCTCTTATCTTGCTCCAGGTGGCTGTGAAAATCATTGATAAAACTCAGCTGAATTCCTCCAGTCTCCAGAAGGTGAGTGTGATGTCTTGCCAGCCCTGTGCTGTCATTTCCTTCATCATTACTTTGCTTCCTTCTATCATCGTTATTTTGCACGTACATCTTTAATGTCTAAAGTAATGGTGATGGTTTCTGAGTTGCAGAGAACTGTTACGACAGCCAGAGAAGTTTATTTGTAGTGTGAAGGGGGCTCATGCGTCCCAAATTTCCGCAGAAAAGGCAGCCCTGGTCCAGCTCACGCTGTTGTTCCTTATGTCATATGCTGATTGTGCTCGGGAGTTCCGTAGCGCTGCAGCATAATCGCCATTGTTCTGTCGGGGGCTGGGGAGGGCACTTACATCATGCCGGGTGTCCCAGCTGTCTTCCCGGTGACGTGCGGCCGACTCGCTCGCTTCCAGCGAGGCGCCTCCTGGAGTCGCTTTAGCTCCCCTGGGCACCACCTTGCCGCTCACCGTGACTGACTGGTTGCCTGCTGATGCCCTGGGTTTTGTGGGAGATCAGACGTGTGGCCTTTTTATGCATCCCGCGGTGCTCAGAGGGGACTCGCTGACAGCAGGGTGTGACGGAAAGTTTTAATAATAAACAGGAAGAAATCATTTTAGCCAGATGTCACTAAGACCAGTCTGAGTGGCGTTTCCAGCAGATACGGTAATGGTCAAAACAGGTAGCCGTAGAAGGCTAATTGTCGTGTTGATGATGCCAGTAAGAATTCCCTGAAGTTCTCAGTCCTCAAATCTTTTCTTTCTTTGTGTAATTGCTCTACTCTCTCTCTCTCTCTCTCACCCTCAACTAACCCTTTCTGCTTTCTAGCTCTCATCCGACTCCCTCTCTCCGTGCCCTTCTCAATAGCAGGTTTATTCCTGCCTGTGTCCCAGGGGCTAAGGGGCAAAACTGGGGTAATTAGAGGAAATGAGGCTAAAATGCTTCCTGGAGTTGACGTTGTGTACATTAGGATGCACACACTTAAAAAGGCCGGACACTAATAAGTAAGTCCAGCAGCCTGACACACCCATAAGCACTCCTACTCTTCTTAAAAGTACTGATGACATTTATAGGTTGAAGTTTGTTGATAATGCTCACCCCAGCCCCCCCACCCCCACCGGAACAAAAATGCATGCAGACACAGATCTAGGTATGACTAACTCCGAGTTCTCCCTGCTCCCTCTGTGTACTCCAGCTCTTTCGAGAGGTGAGAATCATGAAGATGTTGAATCACCCAAATATTGGTGAGTATGCCTGTGCACACATGGCTTGTACTGCTCTGGGGGCTCTTTGATGAGCGGTGGTGGAGATCTCAGCTCTGGGGGGAGGGGAGATTGACCATTTTGGGACCGGTTTGTTGGTTTAATTTGTTAAGAAAAAAGTGACTGGTAAGTCGGCTGATAGTACGAATAAATGAATGACTGACCCCTCTTCTTTTAACGGTGTTTTGTTTACGATATTAAAATGTTAAGTATAATGTGTATAAACATGCATAGCTAAAAGGAGAAAAGAAGATCAGCGGGTGAGGTCACCTGACACCGTGGTTAGTGTTAGTGATACCTAGCGCTTTTGTTTTTAATGATGATGTTTTTCCTCTCCTCCCTCTGTTTGCAGTTAAGTTATTTGAAGTCATAGAAACTGAGAAGACGCTGTACTTGGTTATGGAGTATGCCAGTGGGGGTAGGTGTTTCAGTCGTCACTCATTTAGCACTTTTACATCAGTCCCCCCCCCTCCCCCCCCCCACATCTTGAAGGAATTGTGAGGTTTACAGGCTCCTGTTCTTAGTGACCTAATCGGCCAGCCGCTCTGTTTGTGTGAGGAAAGCCGTCCTTGATATTTAAGAGCTGGAGCTAAGAGGAGGCAGGACGAAGTGGGTGAGTGACTGTCTGACTGTACGCAGCGGCACCCCTGACTCTGCCTCTCCATCTCTCTGTCCCCAAGGTGAAGTGTTTGATTATCTCGTCGCTCACGGGCGGATGAAAGAGAAAGAGGCCCGGGCCAAGTTCAGACAGGTGGGAGGCCGCTGCACTTCAGTGCTGTGGAATGCCGACTCTGCCCTGTCGCCGCAGCCTGTTCACTCGGCCTCCGGGCTGTCCTGGGGCTTCTCGTTGGGTAAACATTCAGTCTCAAGGGCTCGTCCAGGTGGCCTCATGGTGTTCTGTGGGGTCCCAATCTCATGGGAGCAGATGCGTCAATTAGTGAGGGAACGTCTCTGCTTTATGAGATGGAAGCTAAGGGTAAAGACTCTGAAGTCCATAACTGAAGGTTTCATTCAGCTGCCTGAGGTGGCAGGTTTATGTGAGACACTCGGGGGCCATGTCTGCCAAGCTGTAACCCCCCCCTCAGGCCTAACAGTCGTATCTTCTCTCTGCAGATCGTGTCAGCGGTGCAGTACTGTCACCAAAAGTGCATAGTGCACAGAGATCTGAAGGTGAGGCCGCCGTTGGGCACTCGCAGCACTGTCTCTCTCTCTAATGGAGACTTCCTGTTTGCTTTTTCCCCCGGTTTGTTTACAGCAGTGTTTCCCAATCCAGTCCTTGGGGACCCACAGACGGTCCGCATTTTTGCTCACTCTCAGCTTCCTGCCAGACAGTCCACGAGCTGGGAGGGAGCAAAAATGTGAACTGTCCTCTGGTCCCCAAGGACCGGATTGGGAAACACTGGTTTGCGATATTGCCTTGTGTTGTTCTTTCTCCTCCCCTTGGGGCGTCGTCAAAATGTTGTATTGATTTCTGTGTCCCGTCCTATATGTAAAAAGAAAGACACATTCTTCTTTTTCTTTAAAGCCATCAGAATATGGGATATTTAGACTGGGCTTGCAGTCAAGCCACTTGAGTCACACAATGTATTGTTAGAATAACACAGACATCACTGGGTCGTGCCGACTGCCTAAGCGGCGCTCCTTCATATCACACTTTTTCATTTGAATTCCCACTCACACAGAGGGCAGACAGCATGGATGCTGAGCTCGATAAGAACCATGTTATAACAACAATGCTGTGGCGGTGACAAGCAGATACATGCACACTGAGGCCTCCCCAGTTATTGGCTTTGTGGCTGCTGTTGTATCTGGTCTTGCTCAGATTCATACTCTGTTCAATCACAATATTCTTCTTCTGAGTTTCCCCGCTCATCTCTTTCATCATATTCAAGTTCCTATGCTCCAGGTCGTGCTATTGCCTTTCCCAGTTTCTGTTCACTGGCCAAATTCAGGGCAGACACGATGCAATAGACTGTATATGATTGCATTATGCACATTATTCTATTTATTCACATCATTTAGTATATTGTCTTGATTGTCCTTGATTGTTTTGCATGACACCTCAAAGTAAACTGCTTGTATGTTAGAGTACTTGGCAATAAATAAATGATTCTGATTCCAGTATTGCATATCGTAATATGTTGTAGTTTTGTATGGTGCACTCAGGCATTGTGAGACTGGCTGATGCTTTTGCTATAAGGAATAGATTTCGTAAAAGATGCCACTGATATTTCGGAGCTACAGAGTTTAGCACTGCGATACTTCACCCTTATTGCTTTATGTGGTCATCTACCTGTCAGTCAGTTTTCCAATTCAGACAGATTGTTAGTAGAGGAATCTGTCATGATGTACATGGTCCTAATCCACCTCCCAAGTGGCTGTGGAGGTTTGGACCAAAACTCCTAGCCAGCGACAGTGTAATATCGAGCATGTGTATTCTTAGGCAGTTCTGACATGTTTATATTACATTGACCACTAGGAATAATTAAGTGTAGCATTTTGCTGGCCTGAAAATGTGTGTGCATCTTTTTTTTCCTCTGAAGTTTTAAACACTTCATTTCACTTGCTGATGCTGTTATTGAAGATATTGCTATAAATAAATATGAGTAGGATAAAAGGAGAAAAATCAGCCCAAGCGCGGATCTCAAACCTCACTTGAACTTTCATTTGGGGGCTTGATGTACCTCCTAGCTGATTAGTCATCAGAACGTCAGCTTTTCTGCCCCTTTCATCCACCCCCCCTCCCAATCTCTGCTCTCCCCAGGCAGAGAACCTGCTCCTTGACAGCGACATGAACATCAAAATCGCCGACTTTGGCTTCAGCAATGAGTTCACGCTGGGCAATAAGCTGGACACCTTCTGCGGCAGCCCCCCCTACGCAGCCCCCGAGCTCTTCCAGGGCAAGAAGTACGACGGGCCCGAGGTGGACGTCTGGAGCCTGGGGGTCATCCTCTACACGCTGGTCAGCGGCTCGCTGCCTTTCGACGGCCAGAACCTCAAGGTGTGCGAGAACTCAGAGGAGAACATGCTCCTTTGGGGGCGTTGCTGGTTGCTTGCCTACAGCGTCCCCATCACACGTTCATCACCTCCTTTGCCTTGTGCCTCTCAGGAGCTGCGTGAGCGAGTCCTTCGGGGGAAATACAGGATCCCCTTCTACATGTCCACTGACTGCGAGAACCTGCTGAAAAAATTCCTCATCTTGAACCCCACCAAGCGGGGCAGCTTGGAGGTTAGCGGCTGGTGTTCGGTGACACGCTGGACACGTCTGCGAACACGAGCTTTCTGTTTGGCAGCATGGTTTTCGGTGTTATACTTCATTATTGCCTGCATCTTTCCTGCTGTATATTCCACCCCACAGCAGAATTAGAGGTAGCTGAAGCTCTGCTATGCTTAACACATGGTGCTGTCCGGCTGTGAGCCACCAGACCTCCATCCTCTTAGTCTGAAGCACCCTCAGCACCACTGATTGCCAGCTCTCTCTATCTCACACACACACATGCACACACAGATTAGGTATCTATATCTTTGTGGGGACTCTCTACTACTTTCTATGGACATAACCTTAATCCCAACAATGACGACCTTCACCCCTCCCCAGCCCTAACATTAACCATAAGTAACCAAGTAAAATACAAGACTTTTGGCATTTGTCGTTTTCCTATTTCAGTCGGTTATTTTAATATATAAACTTGAGTTTTCTCTTGGTGGGACCAAAGAAATGGTCCCTGTAAGGTCCCATTTTATTTAAAAAAAACAAATCTGTCCCCACAATGTAATATACTATATTACATATATATATATACACACTGCTGTTTTATGTTCTTGCACCCTCTCCTCCTTCTGCTCTCTCGCCTGCTGCCTGTTTGGGTCCAGCAGCAGATCATGAAGGACCGGTGGATGAACGTGGGACACGAGGAAGAGGAGCTTAAGCCATATATAGAGCCAAAACCTGACTACAACGACCCCAGGCGGACAGGTCAGGGGCCGATGGATGTGTGGGAATCATTATTAACCTCTGTGAGGATAGAGCTGGTTATGGTCAATAGTCTAGTAGTACTCTTGGTTGCCAGTTTGATGTATTCACTGACCTGACACAGTAGATAAGGGGATTTAATTTGCCTGAATTCTCTATTTTTACAACTTCTGTGTTAATACACAAGCCTACTGTGATTCCCTTACTTGACATTAGCGTGACTCAAAGTGACTCTCCTCATTTTTCCCCGGTAGACATCATGCTTCAGATGGGCTACTCTCAAGAAGAGATCCAGGACTCCCTTATCAACCAAACATACAATGACGTTATGGCTACGTACCTTTTGTTGGACTACAGGACCTCAGAGGTGCACATTGTACTGATACACGCCTAATGACTCACACTCTCAAGTCGTAATATGTCTGACTGCTGTGATAACGCTCAAATCCCCTTGTCTGTTCCGTTCAGATGGACGAAGGTGCCAACGTGACAATAAAAGCCCGTCCAGTAAATGACCTCACGAAAAGTAATGTGCAGTCCCCTCCCCACAAGGTACAGCGCAGCGTCTCGTCCAACTCCAAGCCCCGAAGAACCACAGACCAGGGTAGGTAGTGTTAGTATTAAACATGACAGTATGACTCGTGCTGTCTAATGTCCAAACAAAGATCTATGCCCGGCTTCTCCTGCTAAAACTCAATGTTCTTTTTCTTAGGCTCCTCATCCTACTCCAAGCGCTCCCAGGGAGATGGTAAGCACACGACTGAGGATTCCACGAGGAAAACTTCCAGCGGCTCCACCAAAGTCCCCCCCAGCCCCCTGGCTCCGGGCGACCACACAAAAAGCCCCTCTAACCCCTCCACTGTGAGTACTAAAGGCCTTGTGAACACTCTGTGTAGGCAGCCCTCGCATCTCAGCAGTCATTCCACTGCACCAGGTTCCGAACATTTGGTACTAAAAAAAAAAATCAGTACTGCTTTTTTCCATTGATTTCCCGTCCAGTAACAAAGTACCAGACCAGCTGAGGTACTCATTTGGTACTTTGGGAAGGGACTTGCAAATATGTTTATTGTAGAATGATGAACTCAGAAAACAACGATAAAGTAAAAAAATATATATGTAATGTTAATGGATGCATAGACAAATGAAGAGACCCAAGCTTTCTTTAATTGCGATCTGATTGGAAGAAGGGCTCTGTGGTATTTTTCAAATATTGTGAAAAATTGTGGGATTGGGAGTTCAAAATAAATTAATTTCTCAGAAACCCATCTATGACAGATTTAAAGACCATCGATGAAAATGTCTGATTGATTCAGAGAGTGCATGCAGAGCTCGCGCAAAAGCAGTGATGGTAAACTTTAAACTGACTTTTTAAATATTTACTGAATAATCTTAAAAAGGAACAGTCATTAAAATTGCAAAGCTTGGGGGGTGCTAATGAGTAGGTCTTGGTTTGACGAGCTCTTTTTTGAGACTAAATTATTGTGCTCTCCACCCATTAAAAACTAACATATCTATATAAATATCTGAAGTATAACTGTATCAAGCTAATCTAGTCACAAGAATGGCGAGCAATTTGCGAAAAAGTAAATATGTAGGAGATCCAGGGCTAGCTCCCAGTTCACCTTGGGAAGGTGGTGACGATCCTGTTGGCGTGATGGAGCAATGCTCTTTTATATGGGGCTGAAGGCCTGCCTGTTTCTAATAGGTATCAGCGGGTGGGTGGTCTTTGTACCCAAATCGTTAACAGTACTGACCCTCTTTTCTATTTTCTTTTTTGTTTCCTTTATTTCCATATTTTTACTTGCGTCAGTCCCAAGCTCTTTCCCAAATTCCAGTATATTTTTACCAGTTCTCGGAAAATTTCATATTCCTTAACTTTTAACCTGAAATATGGCTAATCCGTCCCCACAGTGTGACCCAAAAGGTTGCCCTTTCATAAGTTGGAATGTTAAGTCATTAAATCACCCTGTTACGCATAACCAGGTATCCACCTACCTGAGGAGATTGAACATGGAGACGCATTTACAAACATCTGATAACGCTCGAACTAAAGGGGACTGGGTGGACTAGACATGTTATTCTGTTTACAATTGCAAAGCCAGAGGAACAGCTATTCTAATTATAAAAACATTCTGTTTGTTGCATCAAATGTGGAAGCAGATTTAATGGCTAATTTATTATTGTTGTAGGTAAACTGTATAACTTCCCAGTCATTTTGGCCATCATTTAAATCCAAATTATGATGACACCTTTTTTGTAAAAAATATTCACTCAACTCCCAAACCTGGATACACCTTGTCTTGGTATGGGAGGAGACATGAACTGTGTTCTGTCCCCGGCCCTGGATCGCAGCTCACCTAGGCATATACCCACATCTAGGGCATCTGCCACAATTAATTTATTTCTGGGGACATATGACATTTCAGATGTGTGGCATTTTAGAAATCTCACATCTAGGGGTTGCTTGTTTTTTTTCTGCTGTCCATAAAATATACTCCCTTGTAGATTATTATTTTTATAGATGATAAACTACTCCCATGGATTAGTAATTGTAATTATCAGGCCATAGTTCTCAGATCTATGACTTTACATATTCCCAAATTATACTTGACTTTCCTGCTGTTTTAATACATTATGAAATGACTATTTCAATATTAGTCTAAATACTAGAACTCGTGGCCATAAGTGGAAATTAGCGGGAGAACATTTTAAAACAAATTTGAGGAAGCACTTCTTTACACAGCGTGTAGTCAGAGTATGGAATAGTCTTCCTGCTATTGTAGTGGAAGCTAAAACCATGGGTTCCTTTAAATCAGAGCTAGATAAGATTTTAACAACTCTGAGATATTAGCTAAGTTCTCCCCAAACGAGCTTGATGGGCCGAATGGCCTCCTCTCGTTTGTAAATTTCTTATGTTCTTATGTTCTTATTACTCCTTTTGTACATGAGCTTTATTGATTTTATTTTGAGTGAAATTAGATAATTTCTTGAGATCAATCAAACGCCAGAAATGTCCTCTCTGGTAATGTGGGAATCACTGAAAGCCTATTTAAGGAGGCAGATTATATCATATAGTGCACAGCTTTATGAAAATTCACACGCATCGCCTTGAGAAATTAACAAATGAGATTTCTCAGTTGGATCCAGCTCTGGTTATTTCTCCATCTGTTGATCTAACTAAACAACGTGTCCTCCTACAAACAGAGCTTAATCCACTGGCTACAAGTCACGCTGAAAATCTTAACAAAATTCGCCATCAGACCTACGAGAGAGTGCTAGTCAGACCATCTCAGAGATGAATAATGGCTCCGGTACTAAGCACCTTGAACACTGTGTAGCCAACAAATGGTTCCAAAAGTTTTATTCCACATTATATACACCTCAGAATCCCCTAAGAACGCTTGTATGTTAGACATATGTTTGAGAATCTAGATTCCCCAAAACAGTGAAACGAGGAACGGCTTTGATAAACCAGTCACTGAAGGGGAAACCATAGCCGCGGTCAAGTCACTAATTCATATGAACTAATTCACCCATGAGCTCGCTCCCACCCCGTTAGTTTGGCTGCATCTGTGAAAGTCAGTTCTTTGCCCCCCCACTATATATGATATACTTTTATACCTGTCCAATCCTGTAATTAGTCTGCCAAAAGTTCTTAGCTTGTTAACTAACTTCAATAAGGTTTTGGGGTTTAGGGTTGATCTACAAAAAAAAGAATTTGTACCCATCAATTTGGCAGCTGTGAATGTTAACTTTCATCCACTCCCATTTGGGGCTGTACGATATCACATCACGACGTACTCCCCATTATGTGGTGCATGTGCAATAATCACCCGGGCTTTAGGTGACGGGCCAAACGTTTGTCCAGATACCAGCTTTTTGGTACTATACAGACATCTTCTTACACCCAAATTTTTCTTTTTTCTTTCTTTTTCTTTCCGTCCTTTTTTAGTTAGGATTTAAAAAGGGGAATGATATTTGCCTATTTTTTGTCTTGTCTTCATTCACTTGCTTTATTTATGAATCTGGGGAAAGTTATAGGAAGAACAGTTGAATGTTCATATTTTGCTGTTTGTACTAAAGACGAATAAAAAAAAAAAAACGAACATTGTACAAGAAATTGCAAAGCTTGCTAAGTTTTGTTGCCTATGACAGAGTAAAAATATTTTTGCGAAATTTAAACCCCCTACGCTATATAGCCTGGACAGTATGAGGATATTAAAAAGTCTGACCTCAACCCAGCTGGCGATCGCATTGCTTACAATGTGAGAACTGCATGTGTCTAACATACACAATATTATCCACGTTGTATCGCCCAGCCCTCTCTCACGTGATGAAATCATTCTGTGCCCGTGCCAGTTTTTCACGGCAGTGGAAAACCATCACAGGAAGTACCATTCACTTTGGTACTGTTTGGAAGTACCTAAAGTTTGGTACCTGGTGCAGTGGAAAAGCGCCCTTAGGGAATAGGAAACGGACTGACAGGGGAAACTAAATCATTCCATTTAACTAAGGATATTTAAAGGATTCTGTAATAATCCTTGGAATAATGAGTCTTTATCTAATAAGGGGGGGCAGCTTTCTGTCAGGGGTAGCCTCGGGTTTTGTACGTGGTGGCATTTCCTAAAGTAACCGGGCTCCCGCTGTCGTCCGAATGCGCTTGTCCTGACCCCGTGCCCACAAATTGTCTTACAGAACAACATCCTGTCCACTGGTACAAGCCGGAGCAGGAACTCCCCCCTCAGTGAGAGGGCCACTCTGGGACAAGGGGTACAGAACGGCAAGGACAGGTACCAGCCCTCCAGCAGCGTCGACTCCTCCGGCTTTATTTCTGCGTAGCGATTCTTGGCACTTTACCCCAGGTGGTTTAGGCTGGGTGGCAAATGGGTTCTTGCTGATCCTTCACACGCCCACTGACACGTCAACACGTCAGATTTGGGGGGGGGGGCGGCGGCATGTGCAGGGTTGGGATTCCTGCTTGTGGACAATGTGGTGCTGGTGATCTCCCGAACACGCCTTTGTTTTTACTGTAAGCACGCAAGGAGATATTTGTGCACAAGCCCGAACACTGTCTTGGCGTAGGGCATGTGTAGGAGGACTGAGTGGCAGCCTAAGCCAGCTCACTGAGCAGCAGTAGGGCACCTGAAGCATGCTTCCCGGTCCCTTGGGGCTCCTCCAGCTCGGTGCTCCTCCAGCTCGGTGCTCCTCCCTGCTTTTCCTTCTGCCTTTGGTTCTGCTGGTCGGTTCCTGCTCCACACGCGGTATCAAACGGGAGCTGCCTGCCCTCGCAGACTCTGACCCCGCAGACTCTGACCCCAGCTCTGCCGGGACACATGCTGACTCTGTGCCACGCTCACCCCGCACTTTCATCCACATCGCCCCTCTCTCTGCTTGTGAGACACACCCATGGCCACCTCCATGCTCCCTACTCATCCCCTTGCTATGGATGAACACTTTACTCCTGGGGGTCTGATTTTCAGCCACGAGTGCCATGTTGTGTGTCACGCTACTTTTAACAAACTTTTGGAAATGCATATAATTTACATATACATTTCCAGAAGGACATTTTGTGTGTGTTAATTCAGTTTCATTACTAGTTGATTACTTGAGAAAACCTGTCCTTGTTTTCTTCTTCTGATATTGTACCATTCCTGTTTTATTGTTGTGATTAACCTTTGTGAACGTTAACCAATATTGTGTGTGACATCATCTCTGTTCTAAAGGGATTAAACTAGCATTTGACGCAGATATGAACCGTTGAATTTAAGGTCTCTGCTTCCTGCAATAGGTGTCATATTTCTGTTCCTCATGGTGAGATTAAATATTTATTTATTCATTGCAGGCATGTTTAATCCCTTTAGAATGGTCGGTCGGTCTGTCTGTGCCTGACTGCGTGTGAGAATGAATTCAGGGCCAACAATACAGATATAACAGATGCTGTCATAGCAGGGATTGGGCAATAAAGGATGTAGAGATGACCACCTTACATGAGCTAAAATCTTAAGTGTATGTTAATTGTGAGTTATGTCCAGAATAGTTGCTGTCTTTGTTTTTAAAAGGTATTATAGATGTCCATAGGTGTCAAACTGCTCAGTAGAAGCTGCTGGTAACATCTATTAAATAATAATACATTTATATAGTGATTTTCAAGAAACCAAAGACACATAACAGGCAAAAGAGATCATAAAGTGACTGATATCAAACTAAATGCAGATACCTTGGCCTTATTGGCTGTTTAGCATGAATTCTGTATTTTAGGGGAAATAATATTTATTTAATGCATGATTAGCGCCACTCAAAGTAGCAAGAGTAGCAGCTTTTTTAAGACATTAAATCAGTCGACGAGTACATATTAAAGAGCTGAGCCAAGTCAGTTTTAGAGTGGTTTAGAATGGTTGTATTTGTGTGTAGAATGCAGGAATGTGTCAGTGAAAGGAATAATTAACAATGAAAAAATATGCTAAAGAGAGAATGTCATACTGATTTTAAGTTGAAAATTTAGTTTATGGCTGGATCTGGTCAGTCAGTCAAGCTGGTTGGGGGAGCTGTTTTTGTGATCATACACCTGAAAGCAGAAGTCCAGGCCCAGTATGAGTGTGCATGAGTGTGTCTGCTTGTGCGCACGTGTTCACCTTTGCTCCACTGTTGTTCCCTGTGTGCTCTGTATGGCTTCTAACCTGTGGACCCCACACCCTCTGTGCCTCACCCATCTCATGGGAGGGGTGCCGCCGGGGATGTTGTTGGTTTTCTCCCCTCAGCCTGAACACCCCCGGGTCCCGCGCCTCCACCGCCTCAGCAGCTGCTGTCCTCACCTCCTCCTCTTCCTCCCGCTCCCGTCACCAAAAGTCCCTGTCCTCCTCTGCCCATCCCAGCCCCCTCGACTTCCACGCACAGCGCCCCAGGCAAGTGGCAGACGCGCAGGAGCGAGAGGAGCTCGCTGGGAGGCGGTACGCGGCCGGCAGAGGAGGCGCAGTCGGGGGCCGTGGCGGTTCTGCGCTCTCAGGGCCAACAGGAAGATGATCTCGTATTTCCCAGAAGTTAAACATTAAGCGGGAAGATGGTAGTTATGGGTGGAGTGGTGAAGCTGGACAAGAACAGCACAGATTAAGATGGGCTATCAAGGGCTGTTCCCTGACCCCTTTACCACTGTAGCCCATCCTATTTAAGCGCTTTTGCCCCAAAGTCGAACCCCTGAGTTTCGGACATCTCCGCGCGTCTAGCCTATTCAGCCAACATGCTGCTGATCGCTAACGGCAGCCCCGATTCACGGACCCCCCAGCACCCGGCAGTGCCCCAGCACCCGGCAGTGCCCCAGCACCCGGCAGTGCCCGCCGCTCCAGTTTCTGTACACTTCTCACCACCTATGGCTCTTGCCTCACAGCAGGGGAAGCACTGCTGAGCTTGGTTCTGGAGAGCCCAGTTCTTCCTGTGTGCGTTTGCCTTACTTTCTGCTTTGCCAGCTGTCACTCGGGGTGTGGCGCCATGAGTTACGGCATGTCGGCGAAGGGAATAGGAGACCAGCGGCAGGTCTGTTGGTACAAAGTCGTAGGAAATTAATACCTTGCCTGCCCACATCTTGCGATATCGTTTTTGGTGTTGAGCTAGTCCAAGTGGCGGCCAAAGGCAGCAGAGTGGTGGGCAGCAAGACTTGTATTGTCATTTAATGTCCAACTTTAGTATTACATAAAGTGTCTTTGAAGTCTGTTAAGCAGCTGAATGTAAATATAATGAGTGCATCTCTGGATACAATTGAGTATACTTCTGTTTTCCCTTTTCCAAAGTATTGGAAAAGGCAGTTAAGATGGATCCCATTTTTAAATTACAATACCTAAACAGAGAAGCTACATATGTTAGAGCTATTAGGTGTGCTTGTGGGATAGTGCTTTAAGGCTGATCTGTTACATGCAGTGAACTTGGGCTCTTCAGAACCTGGTTGGGGACCCATGACAAAAGGTACTGTGGGCAGCATCGAGTCTGCTGACTGTGTGCAGCCGTGCAAGCGTCACATATGCGGGCAGAGGTATATATGGCTAAATATGTGTACACACACTGGTGAGGAACAGGAACGGTGCAGTGCGGTGAAACATCGTTCCTGACATCTTCATTTTAGTCTTATTGTTATACAGTTTAGATCAGTGGTTCTCAACCTTTTTTGCACCGCGATCCAATTTTTACCAGGCCAGCTCAGTCACGACCGTATTTCAAGTATAGGTTTAAATTAGCGCTATGATCAAGCACACAGTGCACTCTGCAGTTTACGCCAATCAATGCCTGTAGCACAAATCTGATTTGATGCACCAGTGAATTTTAAATTAAGCATCTGCAGTTTTGGGCTTCTTGGATTGGTTGAGTGTTCACTTTTGCGCTAAGCATTTGCAGACCCATTTATATAGGTTAATTCTAGGATTGGGGCTAGGAAATCTGATCATAGATCAGCCTAGGAGCTTGCAGATCTTAAAATGCTTACATTTCCAGCTCTGCCTCGCGACCCTTTCTGAACTTGCCACAACCCGAAACTGGGTCACAACCCATGGGTTGAGAATCACTGGTTTAGATTCTCAGCGTATGTAATTCTGTAAAATGAGTGTGTGTGTATATATATATATTTGTATATCCCTCAGTACTCGTCATATGGTGTGGGCCGGAGTGCCCTGCCGTGCCATGCATGTGCGCCTTTTTAAAGAAGCGCTGTAGTGAAAGGGTCAACCAGAGCTTTGCTCCTCGTGGTGCGAAACATGAGGCTTCAAGACATAAGGCTGGCGGGACTGTGCGGTCAGTCACCTAATGATTTAATCCATCTCTCTTTAGTTACGGCACTGTTTCGCCTTCAGTAGCACCCGCATTGATTGGTAGTTCAGCATAATCCCTCCAACCACCATGAATTTTGAAACCTCATTTGTCCCGTCACTACTGTCACCATACTGTAATGGTGAACTCTTATAGGGACTAAAGAAAGCGATGCGTGCCATGTTGACTTCTCAGAGGAGGTCATCGCGCATCAATCAGATCCTCTTAGAATTTAATTGCCCCTTGCCCCTAATAACAGTGCCTGCCCTGGGTAACCATCGGTAACATGGGTGTTTCATATATCACCAGTGAAGTGTCACGCCCCTCTCATTGCCCATGTACGCTGACCATTCATAGTGCCGCTGCTGCTAGCATTAGCCATTGTCAGTGTTCTTGTCATTTATGCATTTATCATTTTAATCTGTTTTTCTAACAAAAATAGAAATAGTCTTCCTGTTAGTGTAGTGTAAGCTAAAACCTTGGATTCCTTTAAATCAGAGCTAGATAAGATTTTAACAACTCTGAGCTATCATTTGAGTTCTCCTCAAACGAGCTTGATGGGCCGAATAGCCTCCTCTCGTTTGTAAACTACTTATGTTCTTAAAATGGTATTTAAAATGTTACGGTTGAAAACAGTGTGCTTACAGTGTAGAGGAAATGTTGAATATTGATTTTATTACAGGGGCCAATAGAATGTTCTGGTCATATCGGGTCTGTGGGGCCTTGACGGTTCTGTTGTGTGTTTGTAAAATGAAGACCAGCTGGGTTCAAGCAATCCTACATGCAGCACAGGGCCTTCTTGAGCATGCTCCTGTGTTTGCTTTTTATAAATCTGCCTCTTTGAGTTGTTGAATTTTTGTTCCTCTTCAAACAATAATATTGTACCTGTGCTGTGGGTTCTTGGGATTCCTGGTGATGCTTGTCTGCTGTATCATAATTTTTCTTCAAAATATGTGCAGCACTGCTCCTCAAAGATATCCTGGGGTGTCTCCCTCGGCCCAAAATGTCAGCAGCGCCGGCGTGACGGACCGCACCAACTTCCCCAGAGGAGTGGCCAGCCGAAGCACTTTCCACGCTGGTCAGCAGAGGGCGACGAAGGACCAGCAGGCCTCGGCCTACAATGGCCCCCCTGCCTCCCCCTCCCTCTCACACGGGACAAGCCAGCCGCGGCGTCCCGGAGCAGCAGGCATCTTCAGCAAGTTCACTTCTAAGTTTGTGCGCAGGTAAGACTGTCACGGTGGTGGATGGTGCTCCGGTTACCTGTTTGTGGAATGTGGGGGGAAATGGTTCGGCGTTGGTGGAATTTGTTGGGTGAAGGGTGGTGGACGGGTAGGAGGTGGAAATAGTGATAGAGAGCCGATGAATGAAAGAGGCACGGGAGGAGGGATGCATTTAGAGAAGCTCACTGTTTAATCCCTTCCTCTCATCCCTCTTCAGTTTTCTGTTGTCTCTGGATTTCAGAAACATGTTTCAAACTAGTCTAGCAGCTTAGGCCTCTGCTTCTGGGTACTGCTCCTTGCTGAGGTTTGTCTCTTGGGGCTGGGATGTGAATTAGAGCTTAAAGGGAAATGGGTTGAGGTACAGCATTATGTGGGACCAAGGTGTGTGTGGCATGCTGTCCATGTTGGGGGAGGGTCCATGTTGGGGGAGGGTCCATGTTGGGGGAGGGTCCATGTGGGTGCTGCAGCAGGTGGTGGGTGGTGCTGGAGGCCAGGCGATGAGCTTCTGGAGTTTGAAGATCGGGAAGGTAAAGATGTAGAAATGGGCAGTGATTCTCGCTTAAGCCTCATTTTGGGGAGCTGCGGTGTGACTCGCTCTGATCGCTGGGGACCATCCTGTCTGGCGATTTATGGTTTCCTAACAAAATCGAAAAGGCCGGCCTTCGCTTTCGTCAGTCATCTTTGACTTGTTCCTTTTTCATAAAACATTGGCTCGTTTTGGGTCCAAACAGCGAGAGCTGCTAGATTTTTAAAAAATTTTTTATTATTGTAGCCTTCCATGGCTAATTTGTGTTCCAAGAACTGTTATTGCAGTTTCACAAAACCTTTGGTTCTTAATTGAGGAGGAGAAATGAACATCTCTGGCTCCAAGTGTTGTATTTCTGCATCACATGGTTACTTGTGTGCATGTCAGCCCTGCCCAAGTCAGAATGAAAATGAGATTCTTGCTGCTGCATCAAAGTTTAAAAAAATCGGTAACAGGTAATTGGTGGTAAATTAAAACCTTTTTGTCAAAGACGGACAAGAGCTGTGAAAACCTTCAGGTCTGAAAGTTTTTATTCATTTCTGAAGTGCCAAAACAGAAATAAGCCAGCATTTATATAAATATTTTTTTTAAATAAATAAAAACACTGTCACACACAACTAACTCGCAGCTGTCTTGGGCAAGACCAGTGCTGGCTGAATTTTCTCTGGGCTGCATCAGGTTGTTAATCGCTAATTTAGCAACGTGTCCTTCACAGTCCAGAGTGACAGGTGAGACGCTGCTTCCCATGGATTTATTTCTGTGCGATAACCTGCAGTCACGCACACACACTAAAACAACCCTCCTATATGTCTGGGGACTTCACATTAACGGCTCGTCGTAATTAACCATCCTTAACTCCAAACTGCCAGCACTCTGCAAGTGATGGGGAGCGGGAAGTTTTTAAAGCTCTTTATTATTTTCTTGGGACATTGCCACACACTTTGGGTTTGAGGAAATTGTCCCTCTAGACAGCAGAGCTTCTCCACATCGCTGGGGCCTGGGTTCACACAAACGGGGGCTATGAATACATGTGGAGATGCTTTTTCTCTTGCTGTGGAGCAGGGGAGAGAGATGAGGATCCTGTAATACCCAGTGGCTCGCTTTGCGTACTTTTGATTAAAATACTGCTCTCTTCTGCTAATTAAAACACATGTTAAAATCTGCAGGGAGGCCCTGTGTCGTGTTGGGTTTAAGGCTCTCAGTATTTAATCACGGGAGCTCCATGCTGGGCACTGCTGATGACAGTGGCCATAATTCTACAGGTTTATAGAGCTCCGGCAGGTCCCTCAGGGAGATGAAACTCTCCTCTTCAAGGAATATTTGTGTCCCCTCTACTAGGTGTATTATGATAATTTCCTGTGCTGAGGTTCAGAACAGCTAATGAGGAATGTCCTTAGAACCAGAACAGCCTGAGGATGGGCCTGCAGGGTATATTTTAAAATGGGCCACTGGACGTTGGAGAGGAGCTTCTATAGAGGCTCTGGTTCTCCGTGGGTTGGAAGTTTCTGTACTCGTACACAAGGAGAACCGATGCTGCTGTTGTGACAGCTGTGTTACCACTCTGTTTCATCATGGTCGCAGCTCTGAGCTCTGATACATGCTATTAAAGTTGGAATCCTGGTGGTAGTGGTGGGGGGGGACAAAAAAAAATCTTCACTAAAAACCTCCACTTTGAAGACGCCTCCGTGGTGACAGTTACCATGGTTACCTCTGAGCTATCACTTTCCCTAGGACCAAAAATACATCAGCGGTGGATGGGGACACAGTGGCATATTGTTGCTCGTGCTGCTTGTGGGGCCTGTAGACACAACAGAGTGTGAGGACGGCCATAAGTGGTCCGTTTCGGGGCTGTTTTCATGGTGTATGAGAACACCATTCCATCAAAAGTGCCACTTTGCCAGGTGTTTTTCATCGGCTCATCTTAGGGTAGCTATGGTCGTGTTCCTAAAACTAGCCTCTTCTTGGCTTTTATTTCATGCCCAGTATGACCTCTGCTCTGCCTCTGTGGTACACGGCATCTCCAAAACCAGATGTGGCCCCAGTTTCCCAAGTGAAACTAGTATTGGATAGTCCGTAGTATAGAAATGTCATTAAATAAATACTTAAATGTGCTTTAAACCCAAGGCAAAGTACAGACTGGGTTTACAGTGTGTTTTTTTTCATGGACTTCGGGAAACTGGGTTATTAAAGTGCAGATCTGATGCTGCTGGTCAGTCATGGAATAGAAAACCCATCGATCCCTTCAGAAGCATTTTTACTGGGAGGCTTGTGACCTCCTGTGTTACAGGCTGGGTAGAGGAATGACCTCATGGTCAGGGGCTGTCGAAACACACAACAGTTCATATGGCTAAATGTATGTGTACAGAAGATCCTGTGTGTCATCTATTTCCAAGGATGTGAGGACATTAACACAACACATGATCCATTTCCCTGCAAGCGCCATCCGTCGTTCGGCTACCTTTCGCCCGCACACAGATGGGAATATCGTGAGCTTGTGTGCCCCCTTCAGTGCTGGGCCCCCTCAGCAGCCCGACACAGTTGTGGTTTTAAACACCGCATTCCAGCTGGTTACTGTACATTCCTGTATTACCATGTATACTTCCTGTGTTCTGCAGGGCATCACATATAGCAAGTTGGGCCAGAGAGCGCGAGAGAAGTACCTAAGAGTATATTCCCCCTAAGATGAACTTCTGCATAAATACATATATACTTGCTGCGTTGTTTGTGTGCACGTTTGTGTACATACATTCTTCTTTCTTTCTCCCCCCCTTTTTTTTTTTGTAGAAATCTCTCGTTCAGATTCCCCAGAAGGTAGGCAACGACCACGACCACGATCCCCTTCAGCTTTAATTTCTATATCTGGTGTTTCCATTTTTGCCTCCCTTGTCTTGAACCTTTTTTTTTTTTTTTTGATCCTTTGTATTTATGGTCGTATTTCATTATTATTATGTATATTATGATCATTGTGTTTTGCCGTCGGTGTGACTTGTTTGGCCGGTACTAACGCCCCCGTCCGTCTGTCCGTCCGTCGCCATCTCGCCTGACTCACCCCCTGGCAGCCTTCTCTCCATAACGCCCATCCTCCTTTCTTCTCGCTCCATCTGTCGGTGGCCGTGGACCCTGCAGGTCACCTCTGTGTGGCCATGCGCCTCTCACAGTGCATGTAAACAGGAATGTGTCCTTCACCACCTCTGCTCATCCAGCTGCTCAGCTCCAGTACCTTCAGTAAGAAAGGATGCATGCTAACCAAGGTGGTGGTCCTCTCCGTTACAGATGGCCACTCTCTCTCAGGCGGTGTGACGGAGCAGCTCCTGGCTTAATTTTTACGGCCATCCTGTTGTTGCATGTCACACTAGGAGTGTGGTATTCTGAATCTTTTTTAATAAAATGTAAACGGCAGATGTTTGCAGATGCAGGTCTGTGGTGAGGTGACTGCAGGACAGTTAGTGGTCAGTGAGCAGATGGTTGGTGTGGAGCAGCCCTGGTCTTCTAAGTGGTCAGGAGGTGGAGACCGACCGAAGGGGCCCTAATACTCTGGCCTGCACTGGGACTTACACCATTTTCATGAACTAACATTCTCTGGTGGGAGGGCCTGCTGGACTAAACCCTTATACCCCAATGGACTGGTGTGCACCAGTTACTGGTGAATGAATGCAGTCTGAACAGGTACATGGACGTCGTGACTTGGGCTGGGCAGGTGGCTGCCCCATCCTGTGCGATTAGCAATCCGTCTTGGAGTGGGAGGTGGTTTGGGCGGGTGGGGGTTGCCACACAGCTGTGTTCTCAGTCCTGCCTGTCACCCAAGCTGCACGCCAACATGCTAAATAAAGGACTTGCCAGCAGACTGCAGTCTGGTCACGCTTCTCTGTCGGGGTGTGATAAATGTTATTATTTTTGCCTTAGCCCACATGTCGAATTCACCACCCAGAACCTGCCTCTTTCGCAATCACATCCACCTCCATACCTGTAGATTCCTTTTGAAATTAATCTTGGGTGATTTTCATTTTAATTTAATTTCTAGCTCACTACATCTTTTATCTTTAACTTTATTATTATTATTATTATTATTATTATTATTCAAGACTGATGGTATTGGTTTTAATATGTTCTCTCTAATAGGTCCGTCAGCAGTAGTTCATTTAAGTGCGCTCTTTTTTCCTTACGCACTAGAGGGCACTGTAGGGTTCATCGAGGCTGGGGAAGGATTTGTATGTCCTGAGAAATGTGCACCCTCTGGTGGTCACATAACTTAAATTTCAGTCATTAGGCTGAAATAATCCATCAAAAAGATCTTTCATTCAACTATAATTCATGATAGTGTCATTCAATACCGTCTCATCCATGACCGAATCTTTCCCAATGTTGTAATTCTGCTTGGATTTTTTTAATTCTTGTGGAGCAGGGGAGAATTCAGGTTTCAGCAGGTAGATGTAAGAATAGATGTGCACACACGTACATTTCAGCTGGATCTGGATGTCATTCTCATCAAGTTGCCTCTGAAGATCATTTGGAGGTTTGCTCGATGTGCTGTGTCAGGAATTGTCACGCCCCCCATCAGCCCAGGTCTCTCTCACCTCTGCACATGCTGTGCACCATTCGCTTCCCAGAGTTGTTCAAAAAGCGTGTGAACTTGTGGGAGGTATCAAGCTTTTTTAACATGTAAAATCAGGGTATACGGCGTGGGCATTGAGGGCAGCTTTAGTCTGCCCCGGTGTGTGTGTCCAGCTTATGGTGATGGTTTGGCCTTGGCTACGTCTGGCCCTTTGTTCCAGTTCTACATGTGTCACTTATCAGTGAGTGAGTTCTCTGTATATTTCCATTGACACAATGTCTGCCTCACTTTAATTAGACTCTGGGTGGGCGGGTGGGTGGGGGCCTGGTTCTGGAGGCCTTTCATGTGGGTCAGGATGGCTAAACAGATTACAGACACCGCCTGATAACGGTATTGAAGGCCTGCCTTTACAGTGGGATGATCTCATTAGTAATGTGAACAGTGTAGATGTGGAACTGCATGGGCCGGGGTAGCGGAGCGCTGGTGCATCGGGGTTGGTGGTGGAAGTGAATCAATAACTCAAGTGTCCAAAAAAACAGATCTGATGAGACTAAACTTGTGCCCCTTTTCTCCGAGGAGCCCGTATGAGGGAGAGGGTCATGATGAGGGCAGCAGGTGAGCCATGCCACGTGATTTAATCAGCTACCATGTAGTCCTCAGTTGGATGCCTTGATTAGGCTGAAAGTTGATTGGCCTATTAATCAACCAATGTGTGATCATCACTGTTAAACAAATGCAAAAAAAAAAAAACAATAGAATTCTATTGTGTGAATCATTTGATTGGTTGATATATTGCTTTTGTAAGTTTTTTTTTTTATTAACTCAAGATGACAAAGACGATGTATTTTTTAACACGGTATTGTCCTTTTTTACTATATTTGTAAACCTGCTGAGTTGTAAGGTTCATATGGATGTAGTTTGCCTTCCCGTTTGTCGCTTCCTTTTGCTTTTGGTGTTGTGGGTCTTTGATCTATATTGCAGCAACTTAAAAAAGGTATGGATTTATGGTGATTCGGGTCACCTTTATCAGTATCTTTACTTGATAATTATTGCATTGTACTGCTTGAAGTTCTTCCAACAAAACAATCTAAAATGATACTCTAAAGTAACTGAGCACTGGCCAATAGTTTTAATATTAAAAAGTTAATAGTGTAATTAATGACTTAAGATGTGTGTTATAGAACCATTTTTTACATTCTGTAAGTAGGCTCTATAAAACATATGTTTAGCTCCTTGGCAGGAACATAGTTTTGTTATTGAACTACACAAGCTTGTTCTTTTACAAAAATATTAGTGGTGTGTGTAAGTCAGTAGAAAATAGCATCTTTTTCAGTTTGCTGTTCATGATGTTTATATCTTTAGTCGTGCATTTTTCCCCCAGTTTTTTTTTCTTCCCTATCTGCCATGGCCAGTTATTTGCCACAGGTCTCCACCTCAACACACAGCACCCATGTTGACGTGCGAGGGGGGGACACTAGAGCACACGGCCTCAGATGCACGTGTGTGCTGTCAGTTTTCATTGTGCGACGTCACACACGGGACAGAGCACTAGCCGCTTGGTTCCGCCTTTGGGTGACTGTAGACACTGCCGCACTGCTGTGAGAGGGAGGGGAATCCAGCTGTTTGACGCCTGGGGCCTGGGGCCTGGGGCCTGGGGCCTGGGGCCTGGCCACCTGCGAGGGCTGATGAGCAGTCTGACCCAGATCACAGATGTAGAGCAAACTGTAGAATGCCCTAGTAAATCATCAGAGTATTATTGATGAGAGGGCTTTGTTTTGAATAGGATTTCAATTGGAGGAAAAAAAATTTTTTTGGGAGTATTTAGAGGAAAAAAAGTCATGTTGGTAACCATCATCTGTTTGGGATCCATCTAGAATGGAGGCTGTAGTGTCCCTTTACGCTTGCCAGCATTGCACCCTCAGCATCCTAATTATTTGCTTGCCTGCTATCCACAAGCGTAAATAAAGCTCTGCAGAATCAGTCTGAGCAGTGAGCCCTGCTGCAGCATGCTTAACACTGTTCCCTGTGGCTCCTGCATGCTCTAACCACACCTCGCATGACCATCGCTCTCCTGTGCCGTAGCTGAGCCGTCAAGGCCTTTGCACAAGGCCGTCTCAGCTTAATTCTCTCTGCCAGATGTCTGGGTCTGCAGTGCGGACGCAGACTGTAAATTTGTTTTCTTTTCGATTTGCGCTCAAGCAAGCATCCTAAGGAAGCATCTAAAGGAGGAGATCTTGTGCTCCCTCAGCAGAGGCTGACCATGTTTTTGCTTCAGTTGTGAAATGTAATCTTGAAGGGATTTTCTAGAGAATGTGTTTTTTTTTTTTTGGAGAAGTGTTTGGCTGGTTAAGCCAAACTGATGCCCTTTGTAGTTTTTGGATCCTGTTTTGATGATCTGCTCATCTGCAGTATTCTGCAGCAGTTACTGTGTCTGCATTTTCAGAGGGTACGCAGTTTCATCTGGAGCAGAAACCTCTACATCTTAGTCCTTACATTCATACACCTCCCATACTGTCCCCATTCAATCAGCTCTCTCCACCCACCACTTCTCTTAAATCGTTCATTCTGCTGATGCTAATTATGCTCCTCTCTCCTTTTTGTATGCCACTTATTTGCCATCTTTTATGTATTTTCTTTGTGTTTGCCCTCGTGATCTTTCTCGCTTGTGTTTGATCTCTACCCTCTGTGCTCACCTCTTCAGGCCAATGCTGAGCACCACAGGAGACAAGAGTGAGAAGGTCCCAGGTGGCACTGTGGGCTCCATGGGAGACGAGAACAAGGACTCACTGTCCTCCTCGCCGGTCCCCAGTGGCACACCACCCTCTAGGGACTCCAAACCCCGGTCACTGAGATTCACCTGGAGCATGAAGACCACATCTTCTATGGAGCCCGGCGAGATGATGAAGGAGATTCGCAAGGTGCTGGACTCCAACAACTGCGAGTACGAGCTGCGGGAGCGCTTCATGCTGCTGTGCCTGTCAGGCGACCCGTCGCGGGATGACTTTGTGCAGTGGGAGATGGAGGTCTGCAAGCTGCCGCGCCTCTCGCTCAATGGCGTGCGCTTCAAGCGCATCTCCGGCACCTCCATCGCGTTCAAGAACATCGCCTCCAAGGTTGCCAACGAGCTGAAACTGTAATCGTTCTCATGGGCGCAACATAACCAGAGATGTGTCAAGTTTGACGACGACAACGTCGCGGAATCGAGGTTCTATTTGAGATGGAGACGACCCAGGAGAAGAAAACTAAGGCCTAGAAATGGCTTTGGCCTCTAAGGGACACATGTAGACTGCGCACCAGGAGCAGATCATCGGACTTGCAGGGCTGTGATTGTCATAGAGGCTACATGTTGGGGGCTTAGATTTTTCAAGTGTTAAGTCATTTGACTCCTCCTCCCTCCCAGTTAACCTCCGTCCTTAGATCGTGTTTTTTTTTTTTTAAATGTATTTTTTATCTCCAAATTCATGAAAATGTATGACCATTTTTTTTTTGGCCTGCTGTTTGTTTTTTTTTTTTTTTTAAAGTCTCATACCTCTTTGTAGAGGACAGGGGCAAGGGAATGGTTGGCGGTACCTGGAACGTCAGATGTACTGTGAGTCTCTTGGCCTCAAACCAGTTTGTTTCAGTTCAGTGCAAAATGGTGACCCATCTCCAAGCAGAAGCAACAGTAAAGCAACAAACTCCCTGGCTTCCTGAGTGTACAGCACAACCGTGTGGTACCCTGAGGGCAGCCCTCCCGTGGGCAAACCTGTCCACACCTGCTGTCTTAACACTAGAGTTCCATCCACTTCACTCCTTTTCTTCAGCCAGTTACATTTCTACTGCAGGGGTCAATTATGAGATGAACTGAACAAGGGCCAATTATGTAAAAATGGATGGATTGTACTTGTAACTGAGTTGCTGCTTGGTTTCAAGTTCTGCACTGGAATGAATCTGTTGTTACTTTTCTGAAGAAAAAATAATTACTATAAGCAAGCTGAATGATCTTTTGTTTTGTGTTTGTTCAATTGTATCTCGTCGTTGTATAGAGAATGTAAACGGAACACGAGACTCCATCATGCCTCCCTCCAAGCCACCCGGAAGAAAGTATAAATTCTATCTATAAATATATAAATATCTACAAATCTATATATCACTGAAAAGGAAATTATTTAGTTTGTGTCATTTTAATTTGTGCATTTGAGAATGTGACTTGAACCATTGTTTTCCCTCTCAAAACACCCCCCACCCGCCTGACTGACGAAGAGGAAAAATGGAGAAAGTCCAAGAGAGAAACTGTCCAACCATAACTCCGCCCCCCTGCGGCACAGGGGTAAAAAGACTAGGGTTGTGGCAGTTTCATACCTTATCACAAATATTGTTGCATTATTTTATTACTATCACTGTCGTTTTGACTGGAGGATTTACTATGATGCATGGGGGTGATCCTGCTGTTTCTGTATTTACAACCAAATGGCCGTTTGCCTCAAACATCTTTCTCACAGTAATTCTGTATGTAATTTTTGGGTGGGGGGGTGGGGGGGCGTTCTTTAAAGTTAATTATCTTAATTGACTACTGCTCATTTTCGTCTTGGTTTAGTGTATTATTCCTTTTTTGGTGTTTTTGTTCTTTATAAAGATATTTTTAGCACAGTAAAGGAGCTACACTGGTTTATTTAAGTTTGGCGGTATCAGGTATAGATCCTGACGTGAGAGTAGCTGTGTTAAACAGGACAGTGGGTCAGGTTGTGTGTGTGTGTGTGGTGGATGTAACCCCCCCCCCCCTCCATCCCAGCAGGCCGTGTCCTCCTGTGCCGTCACCAGTACACAAGACATGATTGATAGATGAGTGGTGACTGAAGTAATTGAATTACCAAAGGACTAAACTGTCAGTTCCCCATTGATTGTAATGCCTTGTGCTCTACCTACTGGATTTGTTATGAGTTGTGAAATTTGTCTGCGAGTGACTTCGGAGTCAGTGCTGAGTCACTGCAGAAGCTGGTGTCCAGGTCTGGACTGCGGTGTGGGAAGGATGGGCGTCTCCTATCGTAGTTATGCCTGTGGATGAGCACCTTTTGGTCCTTGTTCCCTTTTGCACCGCAGTACTGTAAGTAATTGTCTTGTAAAAAAAAAAAAAAATGTAAAAAAAATCTGCAAAATCCCATCCTATGTATACTGTTAGCTCTTCTCCATCGTATCCAGTGCTGCATTAATTTCAATAGCAGGAGGGGTTTAGCCAGTTTGAGTGTGAACGTACAAGCTTCATACATGCCTGCTTAGACTGAGTGTGAGATGTACTGTGCCGATTTGCGTCATTAATGGTTATTGCAGAAAGGAGCCCCTGCTGTGTGTGGATCAGCCGGCTCACCACAGTCAGGCACCGAGGCTTTCTGCAGTTCCACTTCCCTCTGCTCGGAGCGTGTGACCATTTCGGGTCCTGTTTGGAACCACCTTTTCCAGTTCATTCAAATTCAGCTCCTGTTTGCAGATTCCTCATCCTTTGGTATCAATTTCCAAGGGTGACGGAGTTTGAGGCGTGATTGCCGTGTCACTGGGCCATAAAAAAAGATAGCGTGTGAGACGGAGGTGCGTAGCGAAGCGGGGGCACGATCTGTGCGTTTCCAGCCACTCTGAAGCTCTCCCAGTTGGCCGCTGTAGAGTTTTATCCTTACCCATGATCAAAATTACAGCTGATGAATACGGATGTGTGTATCGTGCACTTGGTGCGAATTGTGTAGTGTCTCCCCACTGCTGTGCAATGGGACTGTGGCACCCCCTCATCAGCAGCCTCTCCAGTACCGTCTGGGTTCGGGGCTCCAACAATACAGGAAGGCAATGTTAAAAAGAAGGTGCAGAGGCAGAAAAGGGTGGACGGTCTTAAATGCAAATGTGAACTGCTTCGGAGAACACCTGTGCACATCTGTATATTTTTTTCCTGAGATTTTGTTTTTAATAAAACTTTTTCTTTCCAGATGATTTTGTTCAAGGTGCTGGGAATCCTATCTTTTTTCAGGGTTGATTTTGTCACATTTTTTTCCATTGCTGTAATTTACATTTTTTTGTGTCACAAACTGCACAATTGGTGTGGCCAGGGTGGGACAATGTATTGTTTTTTTGTGAGGAAAATAATTCAATGATAGTAATAAACAAATGGCATTAAAACGAAACTGGTGTTCGGCATGTTTGCTAAAGATTAATTGAACAAAATGACCTATCAGATTAAACGGAGGGGCCTGGGCAAGCAGCCAGTTCATTAATCAGTACCATTTCTCTCTCTCCAGCAGTGGATTTTAAGCCACAGTTCCCCCACCCCCAGTCAGACTACCAGCAGCACAACTGATCCAGGTAATTAAGTATTTACATAGCATTGTGATTTAGGTTTGCAGTTAGGGGAATAGGATGTAATTCTCCATGTGTCACAAACAGAATGGAGAACATGAACTCTGCTTGTAGATGGGATCACTGGCAGCATGTCGGTATCGGTAACCGAGACCTCTGTCAGAAGTTTACATTTTACCAGGTCCTTCAGTGTGCATTACTTTCCAACCACAACAATGCAAATTTACCTTTATTCTATATATAAAAAAGTCACAAGCAATTCCAGTCTAACATGTATACAATTCACATACACACCTTCACAAAAATGTAAAAAGGTAACTAATGCTGTATGCTTACTGCGATTCCTCACATCAGTGTTTGACAGCAGAAGTGTTTGTGCATGATTGCAAGTTTAGTGTGTCAGTGTTTGGATCAAGTATTAGAGTAGTGCTTTTCTTTATTCCTACACTATCTAAAAAGGTAGAGAATGTTTCTAATGCCTTTCCCCCCAGTGTACTGGGAACAGCACAGAGCTACTTAATGTTTATCTAGATGAAACTGATCCTCCTTTCCTTTCACTTTGATTAACATCCCAACATTCACAGTGCTCCTCCGTCTCAGGAAACCTGCCCGCGGAAGGGTCCTGATGTTGCCATGGCAACAAGCTGAGGCCAATCCTGCCTTTTACAATCCAGTGTATATTTTTGTTTTAAGGTTTTTGGTTATTTTCACAGCAACAGGACAGTTAACGGAACCTGTGTGAACATATGGCCGCCTTGGGGGTAAAAAAAAAAAAAAAAAAAGTGGGTGTGTTCCATTTGCCCCAGGGAGCAGTAACAGAACTCCTAGCCGGGCCTGCAGCTATAGTTTGTCTTCATTGGGGGGGCAGCGGTTTGGAAGGAATTATGTGGTGCAGATCCTGGATGGCTGTGTTGTCCATGTGGGGGAAGAGGTAGAGGGATGAGTACGCACTAGTTACCATAAGACCAATGTGTGTGATGGTCTTCTGTCACTCAAAATGCCCATCTCTATAATGGCCCTGTGTAAACCTCCCCCTTCCCCCCCCTCCCCGTCAGTGAGAGTGTGACGGTTCTACTTTTAGTCCCACCAAGGAGGGTGGTATCTGGGTAATCATGGAGGGAGATGAACTGATGTTAGCATTTCGGTGGAGGGTGGAATTGATGGCAGGCCGAATGAGGGGTGGAGGGGGGTGGTTGTGAGGGGTGCGGGTTTGCAGGGGGCGAGTCTGCAGGGGTGGGGGCTGGCGGAGTAAGCTAGGAGTGGCTGGTGGAGGCCCGGGGCGCAGCAACGGGGGTGGTTGAGATAGAGGAGGTGGAGTTTGGTTGGAGTGTGAGTTAGTGTTGGTACTGCTGCCCAGGGATGGAGGAGAAGGAAGGAGAGCGCCACTGATCTGCACCTGAGAGGAGAACAGGAGGCGCATCACTCGTTATCCTATCAGCCAGTGTCAGCGTGCTGCACTGGAACAAGGCATCCACTAAACATCTTTCACAGCTTTTAATCTTTCACATAAAAAAACTAAACCAACACTAAATATTTGGCCACACGGCCCAAAACAGCCCAGAAAGCTACTAAAAATAATCCCATTCTTCCTCCTGCCCGCCTCACCTCCTCATCCTCAGTGCTCCCCGACACCCCTCCTCCTGCCACTGCCGCTCCCTTGGCCTCCTCGGTGGTCCCGGCCTGCACCTCCTGCTCCGCCTGCCACTCCCGCAGCACCTCGTCCAGATTGAAACGACGCCGGTAGCTGGCGAAGAAGGAGCTCACCTGGGACGCCGTCTTGTTCCCGATGACCTCGGCGATGGCTGCCAGGTCTTTGCCATAACGCCTGATAGCTGTGGACGGGCAGAATCACACTGTCTGCGTCCTCCGCTGGCAGAGCTCATTCCGCCACCTCAGTCTTGTTCATTTGCCACCCCGCTACGCCTCCCCCACATCTGTAGGCAGAGAGCCTTACCCTGCACAGCCAGCAGCTGCTCCTCCGTGGCCCAGCGGGAGTTTATCTTGGGGGTTGGCTGCAGACAGAGGAAGCCTGTAAGATGGTGCCTGGTCTGCCTCAGCTACTCTATAGTAACGCACCCCTTTTCACTCTGCTTCTGGGGAGTGCCGGGTACCTCGGATGGCCGCATGGCGTCGATTCCTCCTTCCAGTTCTTGCTTGAGGCTGCTGTTAACCTGCTTGATGCTCTGCACCTGAGAACCAGTGGGGGGGTTGCATGTCAATAAAGTTAATCCTTTGTCCACGATATACATCAGAAAGAGGCAGGCAGACAGAATGACAGAAGCTGGTGAAATAAAGAATCATACAAAATAAGCAACTTTTGTGTGTGGCTTCTCTGTCCACCACAGCCAGGGTCAACTTTCAGCCTGGCTATGACCCCCCCCCCCCCGCGTCCACAGGACGACGACACTACCTGTCTCTTTAAAGACACCAGCTGCATGTCCAGCTGCCTGAGGGACACGGTCCCTGTCTCAGGGGATGCAGACAAGGATGAGATGTCCTGCTGGATCAGGTGCATTCCCTTTGGGGGGCGTCGACGAGCCCGGAGAGGATGATGTCGGTACTGTGACCCCTGGTTCTCCTTTCTAACTGGACCACACCTTCCAGAACTCCCCTTTTCCCCTCCCCCTCCACTGCTGGTACTCTGCTTCGGAACCTGGACAAAGAAATACCCACAACACGCCCCCCCCCCCGAAATCAGCATTTCTGAAGTCATGAGCAGCAGGTGATGAAAAAGCTTTTCAAAAGCTTTATATGTCAGTTAGTGTACAAGCACAGAGCACAACTAATGTGAAACAAAACAGTACCTCTTTTTTAGTGTCCACTTCAAAGTCACTGTCACTCCCAGCATCTCCTCCTTCCATCTCATCATTACTGAAAGACAACACAACTGGGCGAATGTACCTCCCATTTTTGCTAAATGTGCCCCCACCTCTGCTCCGGCGGCCAGTGTCCCGCTGGCTCACCTGTCGTCCTTCTCCCTCTTGCTCACCAGTCTCCGGGCCTGTCTGTCCATCACACTGGTGCGGGTCCGTGTTTTCTTCCAAGAGTAATAGTACTTCACTAAGCTTGTGATCAGCTTGTCCGGCAGCTGGAATCCAGTGACAAAGACAGTGTGATCCTGCCAGCCCAGATATTAAGCCCTGCTTTAAATCACCAAAGGCAGTAATATTTTAGACTGTTTGGCAGGGAGCCGGGAGGGAGCAAAAGTGTGGACCGTCTGTGGGTCCCCAAGGACCGGGATGGGAAACACTGATCTAATGTATTAATATTATTTATGGAAGCTAGACTTTGGTTGTAGATCACATTTTAGGGAGTGGGATCCAGATTCATTCATCGCTCTGCTCCTCACCATCTGCTGGATTCGGTGGAAGCTCTTGCCGTGGAAGCTGAAGGCCTGCTCGAACAGCACCTTGTCCTCCACTGTCCACTCCTCTGGGAAGGGCGTGAAGTTGGCCAGGTCAGCCAGGGACTTCTCCACATCATGCTTGTGCCAAAGCAGCATTCCCAAGGCCTGAGCTCAAGGAGAAGGACATTTATTATAACGATAAAAGGCGAGTCTCATTCCTGCAGCGGCTTCACCAACTTTGGCCACCATTTGATATTTAGCATTAGCATGAACACACTACCCTGTAAGCAGCTGCAAGACAGATGGATGAGCAAGCTATTGCTTTTTCCATCAATGTGGATCAATGCATGTGGTAGTATATACTGTATATATTGTAAACATGAACGGCACAATCTATATGCCCAATACCCTGAACTGTTGTATTCAAGCCATACGACCAACAGTAAGTTTATCGGTACAGTCCAGTTCAGATGATGCTGGTTCTAATGCTTGCAGTGGAAAAAGAACAACAAATCAGGCTTTTCCAGCCCACTTTCCAGCCTGGTCCCGTATTATTTTGGCTCGGCATAATAGTGAAATGACAGCTTAAGATCTGCCAATAGATCATGTCTGGTTTATATGATGAGCAATACATCAGTGCAGACATTTTTATGAAACAGGTCTTTTAAAAGGCACCCCCTCATCCCTCATCGCTTTACTGCTGTGATTTTTGGTTCTCAAGGATAACACATGAGCACCTTGCATGTCCGCCCATAACTCACTGGGCACATGAACACCTAGTTCTAATCCTTCGAAGACCTTTAGCCATTCATAACAATCAACAATGCAGTTGGCTCAGGGACCCCCCCCAAACATGTGGACACAGTCATTTACTGCGACCTGCACATGACTCTATCTAGGGACATCTAGGGTGCAACATGTAGCATCACTTCAGCAGAAGGTAGATTATCAGGAAAACGTACCTGTTCCATGTTGTATCCATGTCTCTCCTTCGCCATCAGAATATATTCATCCACTGAGGGAAAAAAACATGATTTTGAGTGTCATTGCACAGCATGCTAACTGATGTTTAAGTCTTTCTCATAAGAAGTCCTTGTAGTGAGGTGGGACAGTTCTTACACTTTGCATCAGATACCATAGTGCTGGGCGACCAGACCAGCATGCTCCTCTGATCCTTTTCACTGAAGCGAGCAGGACTGTCTGTGAACACAGATCCCTCCTTTTTACATTCCATCATCAAATGAAAGCACAGTTATGCTACCTTAAAACAAATAAACGTAACACTGTGTCACAAACCATCTCAAAGACGGCACTAACCTGTATCTGTTTCACCATTACACTTTGTTGCACTAACCCACCCCCCTGCGCTCCACTCAAAGAGATCGTTACCAGGTTTGAATTCTGGAATCTGAGCTTGATAGTCCCCTCCAACTCGAATCATGCTGTCTGTGGAGACAGAATCAGTGGGCAATGAGCACTGTGTCTACAGCCAGAAAAAGTCAGAGAAAACCACAAATGGGTTAAAAAAAACAGGGAGAGAAATGCTTATAATGAACAAAGTGGAGAAGAATGATAGAAAAATGATAGATGAGTCCTACATAATTGTGAGTGCACAAACAAAGACATCAGCTTAATAGAAACAATTCAGCAAATCTGTGGTACAAATTTGGTACTTTAGTGTGGCAATGTATCAATTCGTATTGCTGTATAGAATTACACATGTGCAGAAAGTTGAGAAGCATGATTAACTTCCCTCAGATCCTGAACACCACCTCCACTATGAATCTAGCCAGAAAGTCTGCTTGACTCTTCAGGCATTTTCACATTGTCATTTGATACAATGGAAACTTTCTGCCGACTCAAGATTCTACATGACAGTTAAACCTACAGAATGAAATGCTATGAGGTATAGATACAAACAGTAAGTGTGGTGTAGTGAGGTGTAAAACATGTATAGTAAACACAAAGTAGATGATGCAACTATTGTGTAATTTTACAGTCAGATGAGCACCAATCAAACATTTTGTATGATGTCATATGCATAAAAACAACAAAAGCATGCAAAGCCTACAGTACCTGTGTTGTGCCAAAAATAAGAATGGCACAGTAAAAGTAGTATAAATAAATACTGAAATGACTGTAGATGTTTGGTAGTATCAGGCAAAAAGGCAACAGCTGACTGGTGGGACAGTGATGAAAAGCAAGCCGTGCTTGCAGCCCCATGTGAAGATATAAGGTATGGAACCAAACCGTGTGCGTGCTCCTCGTCACTGCTCTCCTCCTCAGAATGCTGGCTGTTGCCATTGGTAACATTCTTAGCCCTGCTTCGGGACAGAACACCTGACCCAGTCTTCTCCATTACTGACGGCATGGCTTCCTGACACCAACACAAAGACAGACATCATTACATTAGACATCCTGTATGTGATTCATACACACGTCCACAACTATCGGCGCTGCACATTCTTTCTGCTAAATTTGTAGGGCTCCTGAAACAATAGTGACTCAAAGTTTGTACTACACTGTCTGATCATACTTAAAGTATGTAAAGGCGAAAGCCCATGACGAAAACACTGTGCCTATCAAGACTACAGCTGCCTAACAAACACTGTACTGTAGCAATATTTACTACAAACCAATCACTTATAACCGACATAACATCACGCGTTGCACAATGCAGCCGTGTTTCACATTTCATTCACTCATCTGCATCAGATACTTTTAATACCTTTGTGTGTGATATTTGCCTTTTTGAGACGGAAAGCAAATCCCTAGTGTACAAATTACACATTTCCCCAGGGCACCCTCGTGGGAGACAGTGGTTATGCGCATGTGTATTTGCAGGTTATCGGTAAACGTAAAAGGTTTTAAACATTCGCTTCAGTGGCCCGGACCAGAAGACACAGAAAGGTGGTGTTAGCCAACAACACGTGGGATACGTGCACAAGCCAACTTTTCCTAGTACTGGCTCCCCTTCAGAATAGATTCACTGATCATTAGCTGAAACACGACTCAAATGCGTGTCCGACGACAAATCCATGATCTTGAGCAAAATTATACACTGTAACCTCGTGCTTTGACTGGCTCTTGTTCCAACGTCATAACATCGTTTGGACGTTACCGTCTGATGGCTTTAACTACTGATCTAATTCATTCTACTCCAGACACTGAAATCCATCCTATAAATGAGTGCTTATCCACACCTTTAACAGCCAAACTGTCTTACATTTTTTAAATTTATATATAAACACACGAACCCCGATAAAGATACGTGGGTAGCGGTCTATACATTGTTACGAGATCACTTATTTTAACTCCGTTTTATTTGTTTACGCTCAATATTAATTTGTTCGTAAAAGTTGTGTCACACGCAGCCCCCCGCTCTCTCCTATCGGCTGCGATCCGACTTTATTCGCCGATCCATGCGGGGGGGGGGGGGCGACATGCCGTTAAAAGGGATCCTGTTCGCATCCCAACACTTGTGCTGCCTCAATCAAGTCCGGGCGCCCCCTTCAACCCAAATTCTACCTTGCTCTCATCTACTCTACGTTTCGCTTCTTGCAATTAACACTTTTATTTCCCTTTTTCGTCCTTATGTATTATTCTGTGAAATTCCATAAAACACAACAAAATTATTTAGAAGGATCAAACGAGCCAACGTGGGTCTGGACCGGCCCGGCAGTTAAATAAATATATAAATAAACTGCCAGATGGATAAATAGTTAATTAATAAATAGAAAAAAAATCACCTTTCCTTAACGATGCCTCTGCTTTATGTCTTCGTCCAGTGGCAACCTGTAAAGTTTATATTCTTTTGTTTTACCCGTAAGTCCAATTCTCTTTATTACAATTTGCGTTGTAGCCAGCTAGCTAGTTAGTAGCTCCCTAGCAAGCAAGCTGGCTATTTTATTTAAAACTTGGCTATACCAGTAATCGTACTTGTTTCACGAGAACACAAAGCGAGCTACCATTCAATTTTAAAACATGAAGTACATACAGTTACAAACTAAATTTCTCACACACACCTCCCATACTCATACAATGAAATCGGTTGTATAGTTTGTGTCTATGTATGTGTGCCGGGTAGCCTCAACACTCCCACTTTCATACATTAAATCCGCCCCCACCGCCTGATTGCCTCAACTAACTTCGATGTCAAAAAAGTAGTCCCTCATAGCAGAATCCATACGGCTTCATTTATCTTTATGGGATCCGTAGTAGTTGCATTTATTTTAAACATGGGTATTTTGTCTACAGTTGTGCTTCTATATTAATCTGTGGCAAATTCCATGTACTTGTTTCCCGAACAGACATTTAACATGCATCGTGGGTAGGGCTCCATAACGGACTGAAGCGTTTGAACAGTAATTGAATACCAGTATGGCAAACATTCGTGGGAAATTAGAAGTTGAGTGCAGGGAGTAAAATTAGAAGCTTTCCCCGGCTGGGAGCTACTTCCCTATGAGGATGCGAAGGGATTTATCAGCTGCCCGTAGCGGTGATGAGGTCGTGCACACTTGCGATGATATATGAAAGGAAAAAGAGGCAATCAAAGTAGTTACATTGCCCGATGTCTGCGGAATTACTGCTATATCAGTTTTACCCTTTACATGCTTCACCAGTTCATTTACACGCAATGAAGACTATAAAATGTAACGAATTGGAATAGTTGCATGTGAAACGGCGTATGTGTTAAAGAAAAAACCAAAGTATTACACATACACTGTAACCAACGATTTATGTATATTTCAGTGATTTGGGCTAATAAACGTGCGACTAAACTAGAAAGTCACGTAGATCCAAGCACGTCATATATTTTAGCATTCTGTGTATATGACGATTAGTTGCTTAAAAAAACGGAAAGACCCGGGTATTAGGGTAACCTCCTTTAATTTCGTAATTGATATATATATATATTTCTACCTTGGTACCTCCCACCTCCCCGCAGTCATTGTCTGTGCTGCGTTGCGCATCCATCCTCACGCAGCTTCTTCCCCCCTTGCCTTCCTCCTCCTCTCTGACTCCGCTCCCTTTCCACCTTCATCACTACTCAAAGGCCCTTTACCTTCCCATTATTAGCTGCGCTCAATAAGGCCACACATAATATCAACAGCTGACATTCGTTTAGTACATTTCTTTGGTATTCCTGTTATGTGTGGCATACGGTGTGCGCCATTTTTTGGAATTTTGTCTCCATTAGTTTCTCTGCAGTAGACGCATAGATTATGCTGAAACCTGACGATAATCACACACTATGAAACGATTTGGGAAACTGCTTTTACTCGAACTAGATGCATTGTTTTAAAGTTATCTAGCAAAGAGAGACGGGGTGGGGGCTGCGCTTCTCCCGGCGGAGAACTCGGTGACCCCTCAGCTCCTCCGAAATGCCACCTCCTCGCCGCCAGACGGAGCGGCCGCAGACAAAGAGCCCGGGGTGGGGCTTCAAGCGGGCCATCTGCGGTTAGATCGGCGCTGTGTTTGTCTCACACAGGACGGATTCATTGTCTGAGGGAAACACACACGCACTGCGGAGGGCACTGACAAGGGGAGGCAATTAATCACAAGAGCAAAACTAAAATCTCAGCTACGCCTCAGTTTAATGTGCCGATATCACTTTAAAGTAGTCAATTTTCGGGAAGTAAACGTCTATGTACCAAAAAAGTCAACTCATATCTGTTCAGTGCGTGACATACAGTGATGCATCATATAACGGATTCTTGGCTTATTTGTTCTCTTGCACAATGGAAAACGGCCATCTGGTGGACATAGGTAATACTACATACAAAAGCTACCTCCGAGTGTCATTGCCGTTATATCGAGTGAGAGCCATACAAGATGTTTGGTCAGTTTGGAGTGAATCAACATAGACTTGGACTACAATCATGCGGTGTATTCTTCAACTGAGAATTTTTATATTGGATATATAAGGAACTGCTGATTGCCAACCCAGCTACCAGTGATAAAATACCTAATTTACAGATAATATTTATTATTCCAAAATATCATGTAATCAATTTGAAATACAACACCTTTGATTTTTCCATTCATACATTAGGCCAATACATTATATAAATGTATATAACATATACTACGTATTGTTGATGTCCTCGAATATAACAAATAAATGTTTTTAATATTCAGATTAAAACTAAATGTCTTGTATTTAATCATCAGTTATCAAACAAAAATGTCATTGTCTCACTTACCTCTGGTGTTACCAGGACTAACAGCTTAGCTGCAGTTAAAAGTTTAACACAAATTTAAACCGGAACAAGCCATTGCCTGTTTTCTCTGAGCCTGCAGAAAGCAACTGTGTATCAAATGAGATGCCGTCAGAACGACAATGTATTCCACAGACGGCCCACCAGACCCTATCCCATCTAATCCCCTACTCCACCCACACCCCTAACCTACACCAGGCTTGGGAGGTATCTATTTTATTTCATACCGTCATACTGTTCATATGTTATCCTTGAGGTATATGGTATCTATATTTCAGAAGCATCTTGATGGTAGGAGGGAGTAAAATTTGCCAAATGATAATACTGTACTACCTGAAAATATTGCGGTAACGCTGCCCAAACCTAACCTACACACTCTCCCCACAAATTTCACCAAGTTTACCATGGACTGCCACCGATATATTTCACTGGACTTCAACAAAAAAAAAATATTGAACTTTTTTTTTGCAAATGCAGAAATTCTTCTCACGCCCCACGTTTTCACTGAACTGTGCAAACGGTGAAAAAGATCCATGGAAGACTTGTAGTATAAGGTCTACTGTGTTCTACAACTGCCCTTTCTGCCCTTTGCTGCCACCTACCACTGCTGCTTCAGTTTTGGGAGGATTTGCTTCAAAATGAACTCAGGTGTATCCGTGTAATGTTTTTTGTGAAGTGGTAATACGATAACTCATAAGACCATCAAATACTTTTGGAGTTATGTTCACAGGGTCAAATGTCTTCTGAGGTCACCCTTTCTTTTGCTGCCACTAAACAGTGTTGCTTTGATTTTCATGCAATTTGTCTCAAAATTTGATCAGGTCCAGATCTCCATTCATACAATATGTCTGCAAAGTTTTCAAAAGATCCATTAAAGAATTTTAAGTTATTGAGTTATTGAGATCACCAGCCTGAAACTGCCATTTTCTGTACTATCACTATGCGGTACTCCTTCAATCTTGGTGCAACTGTCTCAAAATTTGGCGAGTTCCAGATCTTCATCCACACGGTGTGTCTGCAAAATTTGTAAAAGATCCTCGAAATCATTTCTGAGTTATTATGCTAACTTTGAGAGTGTGTGTGGAGGTGGGGGACAGTTCCCAAAATAAATTCCCCGTCCGGTGAATACAAACTAAACCCTGTCATTGCGTCTGTTTAGAAATAACCCAGAGTCCACTCGAGGTATCATGTATCATAAACCTGTATATAGCTTTGCTCCAGTTTAAGAAGAAATTGTGCCCCCATCCCAGCACCCCCCAAAATGAATATTCAGGGTTGCCAGCTCTCACACATCTGGTGCTACTGTAGACTCACTCTTTCAGACTTTCATGCTCACGGAATAAATCTTATGGCAGATGTATACTATTCCATTATAAACCTACACCAAAAGTGTTGGGGTACCTTGCAGACTCTACTGAGTATTTGCAAGGTAATAAAACTGTTACAAACATGTAAATGTATGTGCATATGTTTGCAGACTTGTCTTAAGTTGCAAATCTCACTAAAAGAGCCAGCTGACCAAAGTTAGCAACCTTGAATATTATCAATAGAGAATGGTCATACACTGTATGTCTTATGCAGGTAAAGCAATCCCTCATAATTACTGTTTTATAAATTATGAACAAGCATTTCCTCCAGTAAGAGTGTTGGCCTATCTATCTAGTCCATGTTCATGTAGGCTAGTGAAAGTCAGTTCTTGTAAAACAAACGATTTTATTGTAAAAACAAATGAGAAGGAATAAAAATGGGCGATTTAACTCCCAGTAGGCCTACTTCTTTCGAGTATGGGACCCTATAAAATTGAATTAGTATATTTAAAGGTTTTTCATTTGCTTTATGAAAATACATTGAAACAATCCCTGGGCCAGATGCCCACGTGCCATGGATTTAAAGGCGTGAGCGACACTGATGGAGAAAAATGCTGGTGTTCGCAAGAGGGCAGTAGCGAGCCATGCGGACGGTAAATGACAGTGTCACATGAAAATAGAGAGAGATAAATACAAAGTTATTGTTTTGTCCATGGACCGCGGAACTGGGGTGGGGGGGGCTGACCAGTTTGGAACATTATTAAAAATAAAGTGATGAAGAATCATTAGAAAAAACACGCATACAAATAATTTAATACAAAGCAATCAAGGTATGTTAATAAAAGTCTGAGGTATATCCGTGTTTTGAAAAACAAAATGTGATTTTAGGCGAGGGTAACGAGATGGGTTACTGATTGAGTATTTAATATTTACCAATCGCCAGTATTTTTAGACTACATTTAATATTACGTCATCGGCAGTATTAGCGAATTAAATCTCAAGATGCATCGCGAAGCAATGAAGTATGTTGAGATGAGCAGGCTTGGAGAACTGAGAAAAAATAGAGACAGAAGATTGTATCAGAGGTTTTCAAAATTAAACGGACGAGTGGACATGACTTTCTGCCCGCCTCATTATGACCCCCCTTGTCCAGATATATTCCGCGGTCCATAATTTTGTGTTGCTCATATTGTTTTGAATCTGTCGTGTAATCGAGGGTTTAATCGGTAAAAATTAGTAAAATAAACCCGAACTGACAATCATGTGAGAAGAAAGATACGATTATCAGGAAGTTAACATATCCATTAGGCAAGTTAGCACAGAATAAAGATAGTGTGGAATACACTCTTTCGGTATTGAATAATATCCTCTTTATTTTTTTCCATCAAACGTTGTCTTGTGACATATGTATGCTGTGCACTCCCTCGTTGCTGTGTCACGCATTTCGACAGATCCGACGGTAATGGATTTCTACTTTGGATGTGGTCTAAAATACACAGATATATTGTTAATGCTTAATTACCATGGATTTATTTTTTGTTGTAGTTTTGCGTAAGAATGCAAAACAGTCTCAATATAGCCTAATATTTCCCAAACCTATCCCCTTAGGTGTTTAAATCCGTTCCACAAACTACAGATTGTTTCTGCCAAATGTATATGTTGGGATAAACTGTACCTTAAGGCATTTCACACATAACGGCATCCCTGCTAATCTGGTTAGGCAACACAAACACACAAATCATGTCAGACGCCACCCTTGCTCTTGCACAATCTGACCAGCCACCGCACAGCATGTTGATAAAGTTCCACTGAGCGATGAAAAAGTAGCAGCTATGAATACTGCATGGATTCTGCGTGTGCCAGAGCTGACAAACAAAGATTAGGAACTCCCTTAATACTCTATAGTAGTTGTGTGGTGTGAGTTTCCTTCGGGAACATTTCAAACACTTTCACGTGTCTGTTTTTGGGAAGAATTCTGTTTTTTCTTTCATTTCTTTGTTGCTCTCAAGGTTCAATTTCCAGATGGAAGAGAAATGTGTCTTCTGCATTCTACCATGTTTCAGTGGTCTTTACCAGGTAATCAGAGCCAAAATGCAGAGCTTGTGATAACTTGGGACACGTGACTTTGAATCAGCATGTCTGCAGTCCCTGCTGGCTGAAATGTTCTTATTGTATTTTCAGTTTGCCACTTAATGATTGACTTGTCATTATCTGCTTGACTTATGCTCTCCATGATTGTGCATTTTCGAGAGAGTCTATCAAGAGCTGCGGGAGTGAGAAGAGATGATGGATAAGTGGCAAGGGTGTTGATTTGGTTTCAACAGTTGGTAGGGGCCAAATCAGCCCTGAACTCCCAGTTTAGCTAAACACATACGCTATCCCCACTTTCTTGGCATGGATAAGTCCCTACTTATGAAGTCATGATATGAGGTCACGATATCTCATTTGTCATGTGAAATCAGCGTCTGTTTTTCATTTGACATACTGTGGTGCTGGTATGTTGTTAAATGCAGCAGAAACCTTCAGATTTTCAGAAAGAGGGGTGTATATTCCTAGGTGAAGCAGAACCCACTAATTAGACTGTCAAGACCAGTGTTTGATGGCAAACCTTTGATTGGCAGATTCATTTAGTTTATGGCAACATATGCTGATCACTAACACGAATGAAACAACTGCACGTAAAGCCTGTGGCCTGGTTTATGTTTTAAGTGTTGTAATTACTCCAAAGGAGAAAATCTTTTAACTTGATTGTAATAATTACTAGACATTTTGAACAGTATTACAGATAAACACATCTGCAACATACAGGCAGTCTTGCACACCTTATAGGCATTGGCATATTGCACTGCAGAATAAGCTGATAAACATGAAGCCAAGATCTAAAGGTAGGCTATCAAGTAACTTTCAGCTTGCAGTGCACAGTTTAGGGATATGCCATAAGACCTGCTTTCCAGAGTCAATAGGGTAAGAAATATGTCTTTAAATGAATGACTCATGTTCTCAAAGCTCACATTCGCTTCTTCACACTATCTATTTCCATCCCACGTGGTGTATATAGAGTGTCTCTTTGCACAGGCATATTCCTGGGAGACTAAAGACAGAGTGAGAATCAAAATACGTTTAGTATCCTGGAGGAAATTATTGAAAACTGCACAGCACGCAGCTACACAAAAGACATATCGACAATACACAATGCTACATAAAACAATTTTTACATCATCGTCATCTGTTCAGTCGAGAACGATTCTCGGTCACTCTGTGGATCTATGCTTTCCATGTCTTCTGAGCTATTGCGACTTCTTTCAGTTTTGCTACACTCAGTTCAGTATCTTCCTTGATGGTGTCTAGCCAGTGAGTTCTTGGGCATCCTCTTCCTCTTTTGCCACTAACCATTCCAAGCATGACATCCTTCTCCAGTGATTTGCTTCATATGATGTGACCAAAGAAGAGCTTTTGTTCTATCTTTGCCTCTAATGAGAGTTTTTTTAAATTATTATTATTAAAAAATGTATTATTAAACATATGAAGATGGCAATAAATAAGTGGGTGAGTAGGAAAATAAGTACAGTACTGTGGTGAAAATCCCGCCCCCTGACCGTGTTCCTTATGCTTTATTATCATTCGCGTTACTGAATCTTTATCATCTTAATTTTTTTATAATCTGTTTTAAATGTGTGTGCGCTAATGGACATGTGGTGTGTCGCCCCCCACACGCTGTAAATCCGGTCCCCCCCAATATGAAACTCTTTCCGAGGCAATTGATGAAGATTTGTGTTACTTATTGCACAAAAAATAAATAAATAGGCAGACATTTATAGAAATAAGTAATAAGTATAGCATTGCCAATGTGCCCAGATTGAGTTACTGGTTGTACAATCTGATAGCCGGTGGAAGGAATGATTTCCTGAGGAGTGAAGCCGCACCACACTGGAGAATATGAGCCATGGGGAATTATGCTGCTGTTTCCTCCTGAGAATAAGGTTACTCATCACGATTGACCCCCTTCAGTTTAGCTAATTTTTAACAAGCTGCACTTTCTTGGCTTCATGTATTTCTTCTTTTCTTTCTGGGTTTGGTACAATGCTGGAGTTCATATCGCAGATATTATAGCTTAAGTGTCTAAAATAAAACGACCATACTGTGCATTGTGTGTCGCTAGCTAATTAATAATTAGTTCCTAGCTAAGTGGCAATATTTTTGATTATTCATGCTCTGTATTTCTTATCAGCATAAGACATTACACCTCTCTATGCACATTATAATTGTCATTAACAACTTACCAACAACTGAGACTGTATTATAGGCATCTGTTTCATATTTTAAACCACCACTGATATATTATATAGCTCTCCCTAACACCAGTATAGGCATGTTTAATCAATGGATACTAATATGTCAATTCAGTAGATGTTTATTTCGAGTGTTTCAAATAGAGTTCCATACTTAATGTGGTCTCTTATTATTATATGGATTTTTAAAACACTGCGGTTAAGAACTTTAACGTTAATGTGCTATTTGCAAACGATACTTCTATGAGAATTGTTTTTCTGTTATCCAAACACATTTTTCTCTGATGGTTATAACTAGGAACCAAGTATACATAGCCGAGTTTAGGCAGGAATCCGGTGAGGAGGAACAGCGAAAGCGGAAGTTGTTGGTGTTGTTAGACGTGAATGGCTTTGGTCAGATTTGGCGAGTTTCTGGAGCAATATCAAAGCATCTGCTCCAAGGTCATGACAGGAGATAAAAATATCGATACCCATGCAGTACCGGTAAGCGGTGGACATCAATCAGAGAGAAAAAAATTTAGACATTATTGACCATTTCGAGAACCATACAATAGATGCCGAACTGTAATTTCTGCTAAAAATTTTAACTTCGCCGTCGTGAATCAAGTCTGTCAGTTATTCATCTATAAACAATGAAGGGCTTGGATTTATTGTCGTTGCCGGGAATGGCTATTTTGCACAAAACTTTCAATAATTTTCCCGATTGCTGTTTTTAAACCATAATGCTGAGCATTCATTTACTATTCCATACCGTACAGACAACTCGATTTCAAGACGCATTTGAAATAACTATGGTTTTACACAGTTTCCACATTCCTACATATGTTAATTGAATAGTTGTTTATTGTTCTTTACCATGATTGTACAACCAGTAACTGTTCTCGTTCTGTTCACGCTCCCCTATTGATTTGTATATAGGGGGCATATGACGTCTTAAATATTGTTTAAAAACAAACATATTATTTAATATCAAATAGCTGTTCTAGTGTTTTGATGGCCCACTTTATGCATCAGTTCTCCTAGCAATCCACCATGAGGCTGAGGTTCAAGCTGAAGACTGTCTTTATCCTCTACTTCACGGTATCTCTTTTGGGGCTGATCTATGCCCTTATGCACCTGGGTAAGAACAGTAAATTTACACATCTTTTAGAACATGTTTCCTTGTAAGTAAGCCAGGTCGGATGATATACTGTAAATGCTGCATTATGCAGAATCTTACATGTTCATTATGCATGGCTTGGTGGTTTTGAACTAAGATGCCACATACTGTTCTAATGCATATACATGGTTGTCTGTTTACCATTAAGGTCAGCACTGTGAGTGCAGTGAGCATGACATGACGAAGGATCGTACCATTTCCCGCCTTTTAGGGAAGTTGCACAGCCTCCAGGGGCACACAAAGAAAGAACCTACCAAGCCCCACCTGCCAACCATTTATGTAATCACACCAACTTATGCCAGGTACTTCTTCCTTTCCTGAAGGATAAAGCCATTTCTTTCTGGGGCTCCGTGTCATGTGCATAATGATATGCTGCTTCTCTGTACTATAATAAGTATATTTTCATCCAGGTTAGTCCAAAAGGCTGAGCTAACCCGGCTGTCTCAGACATTCCTGCACGTACCCCAGCTCCACTGGATTGTTGTGGAGGACTCATCCCAGAGAACCGACCTGGTGTCGCACTTCTTGGAACACTCGGGCCTGGTCTTCACTCATCTGCACATTCCTACCCCACAAGATCGCAAGCTCCAGGAGGGAGACCCCAACTGGCTGAAGCCCCGTGGCGTGGAGCAGAGGAACGAGGGGTTGCGCTGGCTGAGGGAGAACATCTGGGCGGGTGAGACGGCGGAGGGTGTGGTTTACTTTGCAGATGATGACAACACCTACAGCCTGCAGCTTTTTGAGGAGGTACGGAAATGGACTCCCTGCATATTAATCACCACATCACTCCTAGTTTTGATCTCATCCAATCATAGTCGTTCATCCCAGACATTACTTTCTCTGTTCATTATGATTTGCGGTAGTTGTTATTTAATATAAATGAATGAATATAATCTGCCACCACGGCAGTGAGATGTGTTTGAAGCACAGTTGGAAGGAGCCGTCAGTCCTGGAAGGGGAGTTCTACCCTCCTCTGTACTCTTACTCTCCCTCTTCCACCTCAGTGCTGTAACAGAGACTCTCCTGCAGATGCGGTGGACCCAGCGGGTGTCTGTGTGGCCCGTGGGGCTGGTGGGCGGCATGCGGTACGAGGGGCCTGTGGTGGAGCAGGGCCGGGTGGTACGCTTCCACACGGGCTGGCGCCCCAGCCGGCCCTTCCCCTTGGATATGGCCGGTTTCGCCACCTCCCTGCGGCTCGTGCTGAGGAACCCCGAGGCCCGATTCGATGGGAATTCGCCCATGGGCTTTGTGGAAAGCAGCTTCCTGCAAGGCCTGGTCACTATGGAGGAGCTGGAGCCTAAAGCTGAAATGTGCACCAAGGTGGGCGTGCTCGTCTCTCTCTATTGCCAGTTACTAAGGTCTGGAAGAGTTTAACACCCAGCTTGTATTACTATCAGGGCTGGGAAATGTATCGCGTTAACGAATAGCGTTAATTTAAGACATAACTTGTTTTTTTTTTTTTATCACGTTAACGCATGCAGAATTTCTACACTCAAATGAGAGAATAGTATGAGTAAAGATTTTTAATAGAGACCTATAATATTCCTTCCTGGTTGTACACAAGGTGAGAGTTTAGATTATGAAGTTGAATTCAAAGCTAAAATCAGAATAATCAGTTAGCATCTCACAGGGAAGCAGATGTTACCTGTTTTCTTTCTCGTTTTAATAAACTGCCAGGCAGAAGCATACACAGGATAAAAATAAAGTAATTTGCGGTATTTCTTTTATTTTATTGAAGGCTTATGCCATAAAACCTTAAAATTGTGCTAAAAAAATAATAGTTTAACATCCCTACTTATAATACAATTCCCTCTCATGCTGCCATTTTTGCATGCAGTCTTTTTGAAAGTACTGAAATTCAGCATGTACTGTACCTGCTTGCAGGTGGTATTTTTTTGGGAAATTAATAATCTGCACATCACAAGTTTAGTTAAACCATTAAACAAATATTAAAATATGAGTCATTGTCACAAACTTGAGAATTTTTGAGAAAAGAAAGAAAATGTTGCAATGAAATATAAAATGTGTTTTTTTTGTGCAGAGTAATTGACATTATCTTTACCTTTTAGGTATTTTAAAATTGTCATTTGTTGTTCTGATTTGATGATTTTTTTCCCTGAATAGGTAGCTAAAAGTAAAAAAAAAAAAAAAAGAAAAAACTACATAAATTGTTTTTAAAGCTTAAATTTTTTGGCAAGCAACCAACAATAAATAGTTAATTTGTATAATATGATGTGTGTTTTTGCTCAAATTTTGATTAATTTCTTTTCCTCGATTTGATGAAATAGTTTTGTCTGTTACCAAAATAAACAGTAATATAACAAAACTGATTAGCTATCCCAGAAGCAAAATCAACAGTTTAGACAATGAAGTTGAGTCTGCGATTAATTGGTCAATTGTTTGAATCGATTCACAGCCCTAGTTTTTATAGATCTTCTGTTAATCACTGATCTGGAAAGGGGCTGATGGATCAGGGATGTTCAAACTGTCCTTTTTGGTATTTATATGGAAAAAGTACTTAAGTGGGAAATCCTCATCTCTATCTACTGGTTAGCATAGGATAATGTACGTACATTTTTATTTATCCATAAATAGCTAATTTGAGTAATGTATCACTTAAATGACTGTTGTACTAATTTAATTAGATGATTTCAACATTTATCAGTGTTTTAGAGTGACAGAAAATTCAGCAACATGGGATGTTTTATGGATAAAGACTAGTAAAGTAAAATTATCAACATATGTTCAGGCACAAAAGTCAACAAAGAGCTATTGGTGATGGTAAACTGTAATGTCCATGAAGCTGTGCTTTATGTCATACAGTGTACGGGCTATTAAGTGACTGGATGTCGGGTTCTGATTGGGCCTTGCTGTGCAGGTACTGGTGTGGCACACCCGGACTGAGAAGCCAAAGATGAAGCGTGAGGAGGCGCTGCAGGCTCAGGGGCTGGGCTCTGACTCAAAGGTGGAAGTGTGAAGCAAGGTGCCCAAAGAGTGGATTAGCATAACCTCAACCTATCCAGGACTGGTTCCATGCACACTTGACCTGCCCAAGATTGCCTGGGACAAGCCTGGTTGAGATGTGAGTGCTGAACTCACGAAAGGGAAGGTTTGTGATTGGATGGCTTATCTCTGGGGATGTTGCAAGAACACACCCCCACCTAGAAAGGAGTTTACCTCATAAAAACAACCTCTCTCGCCTGTTAGATTCCCTTTGCACATCCTTAAAGCTCATTCAGACAACAGGGTCAAGGAGGTGGGGACTGCAGACTCCTAGTGGAAAGGAAGAAAGAGGTTAAGAGGAACATATAGCAGCCATATAGCTATTTATAGAGGTTACAGCATAGAGGTCAGGGACAGAGGGCTTGGAAGGGAGGAAGGCTAGGACAAGCAACGTACTTGAAAAGTAAACATTGTTGAAGTAGATGTTTCTTCATTCTTATCCGCCTCTCTCCTTTGAAACATGCCTCAGCTAACTGTCCCAGTAGAATAATCTAGAAACAGCTTTGTACATAGTGTAAAACAATGGGAGAATAAAACTATTTAATGACAAAATGTAACTGCTGGATGTGTACCTGCCTTAATGTATATTCACCTGTGTTTGCATGTGTGTATGTGGTTCTTCGGGTAGTGTTTGATGCTTAGGTTTGAATGTCAGTATATTATGCATGTTTTGTGCTTTTTGTAATTCATCCCTGTTCCATAGTTAAACTAATAAAACTCTTCCACAGCTAACACTGTGCCTTAATCATTACCAAAACCACCTACAATGTAAGCAAGCTAAAGAAAGACTATCAAAAACATAAAGCAGTGAAATAAATGAATAGATAAAGGATTATTATGCAGGGTGAAGGTCCAAAGTGAACTGGAAAAGTGGCTGGAAGAATAGAAAAATATTAAAAATATTAAATGTTAAAATATTACATGGTCCAATTGTTAATTATTAAGATCACAATTCTTACAGTTTTTATTGGGGGTATTATACATAAACAATGAAAATTATCAAAAAAATATGACCAGAAACTATAAAATATTACAAACTTAAAAAGAAATTAAATAAAGGCTATACACCAGATATCTGAGGTATCTGCAGTATGATACTTAAAGTGTTTGTTCCAAATTGCTTCAATAGATACTACTGGTAAACTCCCATTAAATAATCTACATAAGCTGTGTGCCCTTTGTCCGTCAGAGTGTGACGGGGAAGGAGAACTTTGTCAGTACAACACGGCAACACTCTTTCGTAATTAGTCAGCCTCATGTGAGCACTTGTACTTCATTTATGGCTTAATGGTGGTATTATTCAGATCTGCTCCCAGAATGACCTTTTCACAACTGTGCTTTTGTTGGCTACTCTTCTGGGCAAAGTCTGTTCCAATATTCTCATTGTTGGTATGTCTCCCATGAAGCTGTCCATGGTTTGAAAATTTGTCTCTTGCAGCCCAAAATTGTAATTTCCATTTTCTATATTTGTATGGTTGTTTTCTAATTCTGTGTCGGTAATCTTCGAAATTATGAAACCACATGACAGCAGAGACTAATTTTCATTACATGGTATTGTGCTAGGAATCTAAACACTAATGTCCATCAGCCCATTGCTAATTGTTGATTTGGATGCACCTGACAGATCAGAAAATGACCACATTGTACTGGCTGTATACCATATGCCATATGGCGGTTTCCCCCAGTAACTCCACTGAATCAATTCTCAATTTTTCGAAGTTAACATGCAGCCTTTGCTATTGATATATAATCTTAAATGTACGCTACTTTTGACAGAGTTAATAATGTGACCTTCTTTTCCGTACTCTACAATGCTGTTTCCCAATCAGTTTTTGCACCCTCCCTGGTAGGGAGCTGGGAGGGAGTGAAAACGTGGACTGGCTGGGGGCCCCCGAGGACCGGATTGTGAAAGACTGCTCTACACCATCACACTTTTGGTGTTGCATCATAAGACCTCTCTTTCACATGCTATACATTTGTCCCTTGGACTATTCCATCTCTTAAGGGTTCCCCTACCAACTGTATACTTACTGTATTTATTTTCTTCCCTTTATAACATAACAGAAAGGCTTATGAAGTATCACTTAGGTGGACATTGCCTGTCTGAACCACTGTCTCCTGTAACTCCCTGGTGGCTCTCAGCCTTAACCACACATCCACTCTGCTGTTCCACCACTGATGTTTGTGGATCTCCCAACCACAACTCAAATTTAGCTCAAGACTCATCCTCATTTACAGTCAGTGGCAGTGTTTACCACCACGCATTTTCACCTTGGGGGCCCCCTGTAGGCCAGAAACAGTCAGTACACTGAATATTAAATAAACACATTTCTTGTTTAGGAGATTCCGAAGCAGCGTGTTCTGCTAAACAGCCAGCTAGGATCTTCTGACTCTACTCAACAGCTGTTTGTTTAGTCTTTTGAAACATCTGAGAGGGGTTGGGAGGGGGGGCAAAATCAACAAACCCACCTACAGTGCGGACCACTTTTTTTGGTACTGTATACTGTTCCTCCTGAAGCTCATTGTTCCTCAGCTATTCATTCTTCTATTCTTTCATTCTTATACCCATTTTAATTCATAAGTACAACCACAGGACACCAATGCAGTCTCTGTCTGTGACTAGCCTTCGCTGTATTATTAAAGCTTGAGTTTTATATTTTACAGTGAAATTACTATATAGCTGTGTCGGTGAGGTACAAAATATCAAAGAGAATGAAACACATCTGATAGTCTCTGGTATTTATCTGGTACTTATCATTATGTAACCCAGCCTAGAACTACGATGTTTTGAGCTGTAAGGCTTTCAATTTGTCCAGAGAGAGATCTTAACTAACCAAACCAAAAGCCCATATATTTATGTATCTGAGCAGAGATACATACTGTCACACAGAACTGACCACATGACCAGCGCTGCCTGGTGACTAATCACCCGACACGTACCCTCATGTCCTGTGACTCACGTTAAGAGCAGGCCAGCCAACCACGAGGCCTCTGCTTCACACATGAACAGCCTCAGCTGGATGGCAGTCACAGGCTTCAGCATGCAAAGCGACCTGACGCATGTCCACTGCCTCTTCTCCGAGCAGGCACTGCACCCATCTCTAAGCTACACCTTGTTGTCACTTCTTGCGTGATGCATAACCACCTCCATGTACAGCTGTTTCTCCATCACGTCCGTCCTGCTTTTATCAAAGCAGACGGTCTATCCCCCTGCTTCTCCAAATGGGGATAATCAAGTCAATGAGTATATTTTGAGTACAATTCTTCATTCTTGCTGTGGTAGGAATTTACTAAACATATTTACTAATGTATTTAAGAATTATGAATCTTTTCCAGGTATGCTTTTCTATCATGTGGAAGATGATAAGTGTCTCCCTCAGGGTAGGACTCGCGTGTTGCTATACAACCGGCGATGCCTCAGCACCACACTGGTTCCGATCCCCAGCAGGCCAGACCCAATTGGCTCTCCGACTTAGTACTGTGTCTCTTTGGAGAGTCTTTGGGTTCCGCTGGTCTGACTTTGTGTTGAACAAGCGGTGCCTCATGGAGTCCAGAATGAGGCACATTACCTGCATTGTGAGGGAGCGTCAGTTGCGGCACTACGGCCATGTGGCACGTTTCCCTGAGGGTGATCCGGCTCACAGGATCCTCATTGCTGAGGACCTGAGGGGCTGGACCAGGCCGAGGGGACAATCACGTAACACCTGGCTGCAGCAGAAAGACAGCCATTTCCGGAGGATGGGACTGGACCGCATGTCAGCCTGGGGGGGGGGGCGCCAGTCGGGATCCCGAGGTGTTTCATCGTGCAACAACGCACTGTGCCAGCGCATACTCCCCAACCTGACCTCTCCCAGTTGGTGATTCCATACAGTTACTGACATGTCTTAACTTACTTTCTACCCTCATAATTAACAAAGATTCATGGCTAAAATGAAGGTTAGACAGGGCAAACCATGGGTATTTTACTGTAATATCCCAACATATAGATATTGCTTTTAAAAAAATGCTCAATGTACAAGAGACACTCAGGAGTAAATAATTTTTTTTTTTTAAATGTTAATTGTTAGATAATATTGAGCACAAAACCCCTATCAGTGTGATGTACCTATAGAGCGTAAATCATTTAACTGTTAACTTTGTGTGTGTGTGATCTAAGCCAGGAGAGATATTGCATGAGCGCATTAAGCCAACGTCCTCTGCTGCGTGTGTGTGGGTGGGTGTTTGCCTTGGTGACGGCAGGTCCAGGCAGGGTGTCTCACAGCAGAAAGCAGAGCTCACTGGTGGAACAGCACAGACAGATCTCTGACCGACTCCAGGTAAGTGCGCTCTCTGTCTCACTATCTGCTTCAAGTGTTGCATTCGCTCATTTGACTGAAAGCGCATATATTTGAATCTGTTTTCAGCTCCATAGATTGTAAAATTATATGAGTCCAGTTTACATGCTAAACTTCATTTTGAAATCCTGAAGAAGCAATGTATCACTACGTAAAACCAAAACAGGCAGAGAAGGCTTCATTCACCATGACATGAAATAAAATATGATGCATAATACAGAGTGTGATAATGTTTACCTTTATACACTTGTTTAACTCGATGTTTCTAAAATGGGTGATTAAAATGTGTTATAAAGCATTTGATTATATAACTGGATGTTGAAGAGGAACAGGTGAATCACTGGTCAGCTGTTTGTGAAATGGCAATAGAATTCAGATTAACCTTAAATATTTCAGTCAAAAGAAAAATAATTTTCAGTAATAATGGGCCTCATTCATCAACCGTTCTTACGAACAAATTTGTTCTTAAGCCCCACGTACGCACTTTTTTTTTTTACAAAGATTCTGACATTCCCCAATGTTTTCTTATCTGAATTTGTTCTTAGCTAAGAACAGAATCTATGCACACTCAAGACCATTCGTACGCACATTTGAGTAATGATAGTTTGTTCAAAATAATTGGTTATAGCAGTTTTGTTCATTCTACAGTTCATAAAATGATAGTATTTTAATAATTTATAAACGTAAAATATAAAAAATAATTTTTAAGTGTAAAAATTATTTTCATGGTAGTAACGGCGATCATGCGGATTATAAATAATTTAGAATCTTCGTAAAAAAGTGCGCACGTGGGGTTTAAGAACAAATTTGTTCGTAAGAACGGTTGGTGAATGAGGCCCATTGTTCTTGCATCACACTGTGGTGGGAAATATTCATCTGATAAGTAATGGCCACGGATTTGTAACTGAAATCAATTTCTTCTCAAATTCTGACAAAGAAAGGGAACGACTATGACGATTGGCAAGACTCGTAAGAAGTCCCTCAAGTTCCTGGACCGGGCCGACGGCTCTTACTGGCTCCTGGATGAAATGGAGGTGCCAAGGGAGGGAGAGCTGATACAACAGGAGCAAGACCAAGGGAGGATGGGAAGCGGAGATGAGCGAGAGGGACATTCCACGCCATCGCGAGCGCAGAGTGACAATCGCGAGCCAGACATTTTTGATTTCGATACAGGCATGATGGAGGACGACGGGACGGCCGCACTGCTGAGGAGGAAACCAAGTCGCCTCAGCAGCCGGTGGAGACGGCGGAGCGGCTCCAAGAAATGGCCAAACTGTCGTGCGGAGGTCCATTCTGCCAACAAGGAAAATATGCCCCCCCCAGGGCACATGACGGAGGTACCGGCACACACCGAGACAACGGAGCCGGCCAAGCCAGTTCTGCTCCATTTGTCTATGAAAGGTGATGAAGATGATAAGGTTCTGATTTCTGAGAAGGAAAGCAAGAACGGCCAGCATGCAGAGGAGGAGATAAAAGCAGTGAAGAAGAAAAGCCTGAGGAATTACACACGGGTGAGGGCCGAGGCTTGGACACTTATCTCTTACATGTTCTGCTACCTGTTTATGCAGCTGAGCAAGCTGGTGGTACAATTGGTGGTACAACAGCAGTATCCTATTGCCAGTGTCACCCAATGACCCTCATGCCCAGAGTCCTGCACACAACCGCAGGCTGGTATCGGAGAAATCACATGGGCTCTCACTGCACAGACTTTAAAGGTGCGCGGCTGGGCTGCGTTACGGCAAACAGTTGGCAGGCCCAGCCGGAATTTCCTGCTGCTAAAGCACTTGCTAACAACCACTGGGACAATACTGTTCCCCATAGGGGTAGATTAAACACACAGCCAACTGCTGTGAACGAACAGCAGTAGACAGCTTTGTTTCTTAAGTGCCAGGAAAACACTGCCAACATGTAAACAATAAAATACAGAATATCCTACTTAATTCAGCATAATGAGTGACAAATTTAAGGTTATACTTTTACTGCTTCAAGAATTGTTTTGGAGCCATATCTCTCTCCCCCTCTTTTCTGTTTACAATTTATACACCAGGAGGGATGTGGGTATGCAGCAGAGAGATAAGGCACACAGACGTTTTTCTACATGTACATGGTCAGCAATCGTCATCTGAGGGTGCAGGAGGCTGAACCTTGCAAGCAACTCAAGAACCAGACCATCTGTCTGTCAGCATTGCTCTTTTGTTGTTACTCTGTGGTCTACGTCAGCATTGATGCCAGACGCCCTCGAATAATCTGCTCCTGAGGTTCATCCTATTTATAACTGAACCTTCATCATGTGCCTATGCTGACATAGCTGCAGCAGTGAATTGGTCTTGTATGCATCTGTGTTGGAATCACCTATTCATTTCTCCCCTCCAGGCTATTGACCGAGCTTTCCGCAGAGGCTGGGAGACCTTTGTTGCCAACCTGAATAGTGTGACTCTCAGTCCTATCTCCTCTTCATCGCCCTCCTCGCGCTCACCAACAGAAATCCACCACCGTTCCTCACTTGCGGAATCCAGATAGAACAAAGCCCAGGTGGCACCTAAAGGAGAGTTTAACCAATCTATTGTATCTTGATATTACTGTATTTGGAAACGCTTCACATTATCTGTACCTTCATAATGCATTCATTATGCACTCATAGAACATTCAATGCATCTTCATAATGCAAGTATAGAACATTCATAAACAGTAAGTATATATTAACATCTTATTATACCTTAACAGCATTACTTTATATTAATAACAAACATATGATAATAACATACAATATAGCTGTATATTCATATGAAGTTTGTTATTAATGTATATTAAAGCTGCGAAGGTATATTACGATGGGAAGGTACACTTACATGCTGCTTATGAATATTCTGTCAGTGTATTATGAATGCATTATGAAGGTGCACTGAATGTTCTATGAATGCATTACGAAGGTGCACTGAATATTCTATGAATGCATTACGAAAGTGTACTGAATGTTCTATGATTGCATTACGAAAGTGTACTGAATGTTCTATGAATGCATTACGAAGGTGCACTGAATGTTCTATGATTGCATTACGAAAGTGTACTGAATGTTCTATGAATGCATTACGAAAGTGTACTGAATGTTCTATGAATGCATTATGAAGGTGCACTGGATGTTCTATGAATGCATTATGAAGGTGCACTGGATGTTCTATGATTGCATTACGAAAGTGTACTGAATGTTCTATGAATGCATTACAAAAATGTACTGAATGTTCTATGAATGCATTACGAAGGTGCACTGAATGTTCTATGATTGCATTACGAAAGTGTACTGAATGTTCTATGAATGCATTACGAAAGTGTACTGAATGTTCTATGAATGCATTACAAAAATGTACTGAATGTTCTATGAATGCATTACGAAGGTGCACTGAATGTTCTATGATTGCATTACGAAAGTGTACTGAATGTTCTATGAATGCATTACGAAAGTGTACTGAATGTTCTATGAATGCATTACAAAAATGTACTGAATGTTCTATGAATGCATTACGAAGGTGCACTGAATGTTCTATGATTGCATTACGAAAGTGTACTGAATGTTCTATGAATGCATTATGAAGGTGCACTGGATGTTCTATGAATGCATTATGAAGGTCCAGTTAAATGTAAAGCCTTACCCTGTATTTTGTTTCAAGATGAACATTTGTAATGTACATGTAAAACAAATTATTTGCATTATTCTTTCCTGTATACTTGCAGACATTAGTCTAATATGTCTAATGTATAACGCCTGCATTGTCCTTGTGTGACATCATCTTTTGACATTATCGCTGTTACCAGGTATAACAGGTGGACCTCAATCAGAGACCAAAGGTCTGCTTCTGTGACTAAGAAGGTTCAGTGCTACATAACTGAGTGATTGACTTTGAACTTCTTATGAGTATTGCTGTGGCAGCGTCTTGGGCTATTTGGAAATGAAATGTGTATCTGCACAGGAAAGCAGGACCATGGAACCCTAAGCTGTACATAAACGTATGCCAAACTACTATTACTGAAGTGAAAATCATCTGTAAGGAAAATGTTTGTAAAGAAATTTGTACATGCATATGATAAATAGCTCCTGTAATGTGATACGTATGTACAGTCCAGTAATGAAAAGCAAATTTCTGTTAAGCAATATGTATGATTTTTTTCTTTTTACATTGAACTGCATGGCGTTGAATGTCAAAGCGAAAGAGACCAATGATGCAACTGAAGTAGGATTGGCAACTGTGTTGCATTATAGGTTATGTAGAAATAAGAAACCAGCTATTCAGGTATAGCCCTAATCATAGCAAGCTACTCTAAGTTCAATTAAGTCCAGTTATTGGACACTTTTTATGCAGTACAGAAAATACAGCATTCAGACGAACTGATCATAAAATTGAGAACCTACTGACAGCCCAGCCCTGAAACAGAGAAACCGGCTGCTTTAAAGAAAGCCCCCCCTACTAATGCTCCTTACCTACAGTGCAATAGGGGACACAGGCGGCCGCAAGCTTTGGAAGAAGGTGCCGACTTGCAAGCCAATTTCACTCTGCCTTGGATGGGTTAGCAACAGTGGTGATGGATCCCTGGGACACATTGGCTAGGACTGGTACTGACTGCCTACCCATCTGTACATGGTCTTATTAATTAATATAACCCTGGGGAACCCAGACCACCTTATCATTATAGGAAAAATATGTCCATTGGCTAAAATGATCATACAGACCCAGTGAACTCAAAAACAGGTGTTTTGTAAAAATAAAGCAGTTTCTAATTAAGTGTTGCAGAAGACTGACGTGTATTTCCCAGTGGCTAATGACAGAGAGAGATACTCATTTTCATGTCTGATTCTGAATGTGTTTCACTGCCTATCCCATCTCCAGATGGATTTGGTCCGTAACCATCCACAACAGCAGTGAATCAATCAATCTACTAAAACTCCCTTTTGAGTCATTTCTTGTTCAGTATTGAGTTTCACTTATATCTAGACAGTCTTGGCGTTTATGATTTTATTTGTTTTTGGTTCTATGATTTTTCCATTTGTTCTAGTTTTACTTAGCATCTTGACTCCTATTTTCCTATTTGCTGATTATCTGACCTCAATTAGCATTCATTTCAACTTTGCAACTTGAGTCCCACTTAGTCTTTCAATCAGAAGATCTCGTCCTGCCAGCGTTGGGTACACAGAGGCTTGGCTCTTGAAGGACTGACAGGCCAAAGGGAAACGTGTGCACAGCTCATGGCGTGACTGTGGTGGAGCATATAAACAAAATTCTAATTTTCTTGGTGCTATAGAACCATTAACTTAGATATTGCCTGCTTCAATGAAAGAGTTAAAACAATATTAACTCAAATCAGCTGAATCCATTCATCTTCCACACCTGCACATTCACTACTGGGTAATGATAAGCGTCACGGCAGGTAACACCTGGACTGGGATGGTACCCCACCGCAAGGCACACAGTCACGCACTATGAGGTGAACATGAATCATCCATTCACTGTACTGTGTGTTTTTGCACTTTACAAGGAAACCAAGATGCCCAGAGGAAAACTGGCACAAAGAACACATGCAAATTCCACACAAAGTATTGCTCTAAAGCAGGGGTGTCAAACTCATTTTAGGGTGAGGGCCGGATGAGAAGAAAATGTGACCATGTGCGGGCCGAATTTATTATTATTTTTTTTTAATCATAGTGCATCAAATTACAACAAATACACTATATTCTGTAAAACTGCATTTAACAAGTCCTCAGAAACTGTTCATTAACACTCTTATTCCTTTTTAATACTACTACTAATAATAATGATAATAAAAAAGATTTGATATTTAATACTATTGTTCAAATCATCCCGCGGGCCGTATTGGACACCATAGTGGGCCGTATTCGGCCCGCGGGCCGTATGTTTGACACCCCTGCTCTAAAGCCAAAAACTTGAATTTTTCCAATTATGTGAAACCAGTTGTCATTAAGAACAATTCTAAAAATAGATATCATTTTATACTTTAGAATAAATGATACAATATTCACCATAGGTTTTATATAAATCAGTGAGTTCCCATTAACAATTATGCGCTCTTAGCTTTTAAATTATTGAAACTACAGAACTGATTATCCTGGGGTGGGGGGAAATTTGAAATATTTATTTTTTCTGCCTATTCTCCTAGTGAGCGTCGCGGTGAAAATCTCAGATTATCAGACAGGGCTGGAGTGGCATTAAAAATCGAGCCTGGACTTCTGCCCATACAGGCCCACCACACATACATACCTATGATAAAATGCGGGGGCAGTGGCTCCCCCACGATGTATTTTGCTAGCCCACAACCCCATCGAGCCACCGGGAAAGATAACAATCATGTCATCAGATGATATGTAACACACGGAACAAGTTTTTAGTTAAGTTACCACAACTAAAATATATAGCAAGGCCACCTGGAGCAGGCATGTAGCCAGAGGTAAATTTCATGGAAGGTCCGGCATAACCCCGTCTTGGCTGATTTTCCCGACCTTGGACAGTCAAACCCGTAATATCACTAGGTGCGACGTGCCACGCTGCCTTGCATGAGCCGCACTGGCTTCAGACGGAAAAGGCAGGCGCTCGTTTGCTGCCACCTGCTGTTTACCGCTCAAGTCGCATCGCTTTTTTTTCTGCTTTTTGAAAATACCGCTCGGAGGAAATGACGTTATTTGAGTAAATTTAACGACTAATTAAATTTTGTTGTATTTATTTATTTATGTATGTATGTATGTATGTATGTTTAGATGTTGTACCATAATTAAAACTCTAAACCATACTATGGTTTTACAATCATTTTTGAATGAACGTCAAACTAGAGGATCCTGGGAAACGACGGCGGTACAAAACGTGGTTCTCGTCCGCCATTTCTGTCATTCACAGAGGACTCTGCATGGGGTAGGTGAGCTGATATTTATGAAGTGTAGAGGTGGTTTGTGGCTAGTTTTTGCTTTTAACGTGAAGTAGTTGTTAAGCATGTTAACTGTACATTATAGTGTTTGTAAATGTATTATTTTAGTTGCCATTATAAACGCAAAGGAACAATGCAGTTTCGCTTCCGAGGTCCGTGGTCACGAACTTGACGAAGTGTGCTTTTAATCCACCATTTATCAAAATGCATGTTATCCATATTATAAAGCAAATTCTTTATTATTCCTTAGTATAATTTGAGTCAAGCTAAAACGCCTTGTCCTTGCCTTTTTGTGTATGCGAGGTAGAACAGCGGTGAAATTTAATCGTGATTTAATTACGAAAAGAGGGCGCAAATTAGCCCGATATTGCAGTTGCAGTGGCATGGTGCCTTGGTCGATTAGCATATTTTATAAAGTAAATCTCTTATCCAGGAACGGAGTGCCGCCTGAGCACGTGTCTGACAACATGGCTTCCGCTTTGTTCCCTATCGGGTATCTGCTGGAATCGGGATGACCCCCAGGTACTATAGACGTAATTTCTTAATACTAGATGTCCCATTGCTACCATGATGATATATTGAACTCTCTCTTGCTGAATCTTTTGAAGAAACTACTTTACCAGATTCTGAGTAGTAAAGGATATTGAGTACTGAGTTAGCCATGAATGAGTAGTCTTTTAAAGATTTTAACGAGATATTTTACCCCCGGTCCCCCTTCTGCAGGTGTGCCGAACTCATCAGTGAGATTCTAACACAGGTAAAATAAGTTTCCGTTTTGATTATGAGTGTGGAAGGAATCATGATGAATTATAACTGACAAGCATATGTCTGACTTTGGTGATGTTTCTCCAATTCTGAAATCCTAGTGTGTTATAACTGAAGGATCCAGCTTTGTTGCTTGGTTGTTAATGGGTTTTCCCCCTCCTTTTATAGGTCTGCTTCTAGCATCAAACCACTAAGGTGAGTGAAGGTTCTCAGCATCACGGTCTTGATGTTGGTAGTTGGCATGTCTGATAGGATGAACTGGGTATTAACCCATTATTTTTTGGACGACTCATGTCTCATGGCAGCCTAGTCACCAAAGCCCTGATCAGACTGCATTGGGTTAAATGTAGCCTACATCAGTGACTGGAAATGGAGTAACTAAACTCTCTCAATCAGGGCTGCTCCTGTTGGTGTTTCATGGATCTGCCATTTGGCTGGAATAGGACCAGCCCTTGCAGGTAAATAGCAGCATTTTTTTTTTATCCCCTAGCAAGTAGGATGAAACTGGCCTTTGGTAACTGAGTGCAGTGATCCCCCATGTTAAGATGTGGAATGAAGATTCCTATTACCGCCCCAGTCTGACACTTTGTGACTGAGTGGTAGTTCTCTGACCACATTTTACATAATTTCTCCAATCAGCCCATGCTGATGTTTAGCTTATATCTGGGCTACTTTGCAGGATGTTTAAAAACTGAAGTGGTACTGCAGTAGGTAGCTGTGGTCAGGAATGGATCAATGAACTGCATACATTAACGATGGAACCAGCAGTAAAATTTTTTTGCATCTTTGTGAATACTTTGTCATTTCAGGTTTGTCTGAAAGCTAATGGAAAATGTGGGAAAAGATCTCGACACTCAAGGCAGTACTATAAACCAAGAGTGAACCCATGATATTTCACATGAAAGGTTAGTCTGTCTGGCGGAAGTCGTGTCGCATCTCGAGTTCATATAAGAACCTTGAGTCTGATATGTCTGCGAGTGATGAATTGTTACCGCCCCAGTCTGATTTCAGCTGACTGATTCGGTATCTTTCTGATAAACCGACTGCGGTTGCTGATGTGCTTATATACTTGATTAGCGCTAACTTTTGATTTCTGTTCATTCAGGGTCTTCAGTGGGAGTGAGGTTTACTGAAGACAGTGCTGAATGATGACACTACACGGCTCCCTTTGTGAAGGATTCAGTATTGTTAAACTGTGGATTGTAGTGGTGCCCCCCCCGTGTGGGTGTGCACACCATATGTAATACCCTTTTTTTGGGGGGGGGGAGGTCCACACAAAGCCTTACCACTAACGGCATTGTTCTTGTGTTTGGGCTGAGATGCGTTAACAGGCATTTAATCTGGACTAGGTCCTAGCAAACTGCAGGAACGAAGACAAGTTCTTCGTAACTTTTAGCATTATTTGACCATTGACTGGTAATTAACCTGCAGTACTCTCAGGCCATGTTCATGCCTGGCATTACCATGTGTCTCCACATGCATCTCGACTGAACGCTTGTAATCACATCTCACTTTGCCGCAGCTTTACGCGTAAATCACTTCCGTATGCAGGATTTGCCAAATTATAAGAAACCAAAAGCTGTTGCCACATTCTAGGGTGAACAAGCTGTGAAATGTTTGTATGAACTGCCATAATACTAAAAATGAAATATCTATGAATAAATTTCGTTGTGGTGTTTTATTTTTAAACAATTCCATAAATGGTATTTCATTGTTTTCTGTTATTTCATAACACAATTTAATGATGCAATGTGACTAAATTCAACCTTTATTTCACAATAAAGTGAAATGTTGCAGGCATGCAGTTTATACAGTGTTAACAGAACACCAATGTGTTAAAGGTCTTTCAGCACTAAGACAAGAAATATCAATGATGCTCAGTTGTGAGAATGTTTCCATGCAAATGGGTTACAACGGTCTGACAAACTTCCCAGCAGATGCAAACGTATATTTGGGTGTTGTAGTGAGAAAGATGTGCTGCTCACAGTGCACTTTACTACACAGTAGCCCACTTTGCACTGACGTACGTTCTGACATAAATCACGTTAAATGCTGCTCCCGTGTGTAATGAGTATGAACGTATTTACGCCCACATGAGGCCGTCAGTTGAGTAGGCGGTCAGTGTGGCCTGCGACATTCGCGTTCACACTGCTATAACAATGTGGCCATATGCTCTCCAGACCACCTCCCAGTGGGGTTTGAGCGATCAGATCTCAATGCGGCTTCAGTCCGGATTGGGTGCGTTCACACCTGTAATTAGCGCTGCCCATTTGTGATCGGATCACACAGGACGCTTGTTAATACCAGGTGTGCACAGAGCCTAAATCTGGACACTTTAGTCACTCAAGCATTAATGAAATTCTGCTTTCAATCCAAATTGTGGAACTTAGTTATAAAACAGTATAGACATAACAATGCGTTGTGAATTGATTTAAGGTGGAGATTCAATGCACTGAACTCAACTTTTTTTTTTCTTTTAAGGGTAAAGCAGATACTCCTAAGTTGCAGATACTCCTAAGTTGCACACACTCATGTTCAAATGCTGCAGGTAGACAAAGTAGAAATGCTGGAATGTGTATTTCCGAGACGTTGAACGGCAAGGGAAGGACCATTATTCATAAAGGAAGTGCTACCTGGTGTCTGTGCTATGGTGCTTTTGAGAAACATGCCCCTGTTTTATAGCACTGAACACTCTTCATCGTTAACACAACCTTTGGTTAAGACAATCTTTGTGCTATGATGTTTTTGAGAAATTACTTTTATAGCACGAAATGCTCGTTCTTCTTTTAAGCTATTGTACAATGGTCAAGACCCTGAGGTAGCTGGTAACTAGCCAGTTAAGTTAAAAGTAAGTCTTAGGGTGTTTTCACACTTGGTCCGTTTCATCCTTTAAAGCGAACTCAGATTGATTAGTCAGCATTTTTTTGGGTATATATGTGAACATGCCAAATGAACCGAACTGAGACCACATCGGGAGGTAGTCTCAGTCCGGTTCGCTTAACTTGTCACGGGTCGTTTAACTTGTGCATTATAAACACAAAGCGGTCCTGGCTTGCTTCGACAATTTTTACCCTTCAGCTTTGCCGTAGGCAGATCACGTGGTACAGTCCCGGGAAACAAGCAAAAATAATGGCTGCATGTGTGGGACACGGAATAGTTTGGTCAGAGGAGGAAACTACGCCACTTCTTGACATTGGAATGAAGGAAACACAAAACGTCGACTATCTACAACACACAGGAATGCAAAGGCCATCTTCTTGAAGTGAAAACTACCCAGAATCCAAAGCAGTAAAGGTCTGAGAGCTCCATAAGAACTTGAAGTATGAACGAAAGTAATGAGGCCCCATCTGAGCTGCAGTAAACCAGAAAGAGAACTGAATCCCCTTTCAAATGAACTCGCATTGTGAACACAAAAAGAACTGAGCTCCCTTTCTGTTGGTCCACTTTTGGGACCACTTCAAGAGGTCCGAGTTCGGTTCCTTTAAAGAGGACTATATGTGAAAACACTCTTAGAGATGCACGACATATTGGTTAATGTATTGGTACTGACCAATGTGTTAGTCTTGGCAGATATCACTTTTATCAACATTCAAAGTTATCAGTACCAGCGCTAATGACACAAATTGGCAAATCCACCCCAGGCATCACTTACTTTGAGGTATTTCTTTTTTCCTGTACAGTTCAGTAGTTGGGCTTTTGACAGTTTTAGTAATTAAGTTCTGTGATCCTCTTGTCTTTATATTCCATTAATATGTGCAAGTTCCCATGGCAATATTTGCAAATTATTTTTAGTGAAAAGGTTTGAATTTATGTTATGAAACTCATTGTGATAGAAATTAAAGATTTCCGATGCATTGAATCATTCCCTAAATAAACGAATCACTATGGAGCTAACAATTTACACAGCTGTAAAGCAGCACATACATTTATGTCTCTACAGTTGGAATCAAGACTTGTTACATGCAACAAGTGTCATAAAATCCACACAATAATGTAACACAAAGCTTTTGTATGCCTTTGACCAAATGAAGCGAGTTGATTTCATCCTAGTCATCACAGTTCTAGAATAATCATTGACTCTTTTACCTTTGACCAGTAAAGTGAAATATCCAAAAATATTCTCCTGTCTCTGGTACTAGCTGGAACTTTGAATATCAGTCATTACAAAACTTGTATATTTCAGGAACATCATGCTTTAGTGTAAACCCACCAATTACATCTCAGTGTGTTTTACTGAGTAAAGATCACTGGATATCTGCTGAAGATGTAGGGCATTCATCTCCATGGAATTTCACAGCAGACGCTGCAAGCATTTATCCATTTCAGTTCACGTCGGTGTCAACTGTACAACTGAATTAGTCCGCAGTAAATATTCTTGCTGCGATGTCATTGAGTAGCCAATCTACACCATTCAGCAGGTTCTCACCAGTCACAGCACTGCATCCAATGATGCACCAGTGATGCGTCTTAATATTATCCAAAGCCAAAGCCTGCAGACAGACATGACAGTCAAATGCACTGCAGAGTAATAAACTGACAATTCACAGTATAAGGAAATCAGTACGGCTGTATACATTCACAGTTACAAATAACCTTACAGAATACTCACAGCAGAAATTAACACATGGGAAAAGTCACACAGTAACTGCCAGGTGGACACAGACAGATGAAGACACTGGAACAGTGAAAACATTCTGCTATCTATGAACCGTTTCTCCAAAAGGATGCTTACCTCTCGTATTTCATCTTTGGACAGCGCCCCAGGCAGATCCTGTTTGTTGGCAAACACCAGCAGAGTCGCCCCAGCCAAACGCTGCGCAAATGAAACACGGTGAGCGATTCCACGACGCCACACATTTCCTTAATACCAGAGGAATTACTGTATGGAATTATGAATCGTACGAAAGAATTAAGTTTGAACAAACTACGAAGGTTTTTCCACTTTAAACACATTACAGCGTACAACAAATAGGGTCATCTGCTGGCTCACGTTGACACTGTAAAGCACTGAACTTGAGGGTCCCCCATATGTGAGCTATTGCATATCATGGTGATACATGGATGCAGAAATGCACCACATGTAATTCACATATACAAAGACAAACTGAACTGAGCTGGTGTGTGTCAGAAACCATGATTATTGTAACAGCATCAATACAGTAAGTTGCCTTGTTTGACCTTTTTTGGCAGCTAATTTTATTGGCAGTCAGTTATTGGCGTACATAACCTTGGGGAGTCATGACAGACTCTTATGTAAATCGGAATAGTAATAGAATTGTGATACTTCATTAATCCCTGTGGGAAAACTCTCTTTTTTGGCTCACAGTGAAGGTCCACAGGGAGCTGGGGGTTAATGGCCTTGCTAAGGGGCCCACAGACATGCTGAGGCTGGCTTTAACTGCCGACCTTCAGACATAGAGGCTTAGCCCACTGAGCCACACACCCCACCGCCCTTATGCATCACCTTATTCCATTTATGGACATAAAGACATCTCCGCCCCAGGGACAGCCTAGTTTATGCAGTGTTTTCTTGCTACACGTTTGCTGATTAGTAAATGTACAGGTGTTATTACATTTACGTTTAATCAGTAGACACTTTTGTCCAGGCACGTTACCAAAATAGTGTGGTCTAGGCTTTAGTGCAGCTAGGCTGAGCCTTCAATGAACACTCAGTTATAAATGTAAGCAGTATTGGGACAAGAGTTACACAACATCTTCCAACGAAGCAAAAACCTAATAAGACTATTCAGAGCCCAGAAGTGCCACTTTAAGAACATGCAGAGAAGAGGAAATTTTACACAATTCCTGGAATAGAAATGTAGATGTTTTTATAGAATATGCCCTAACTCAGCATTTGCATGGCTAGATAAATATGTGCGTGATTTCTTAACTGACTTTTCCCTCAGTGTCTATCTGCAGTTTTCATTCTGCATCATCACTCTAAAGGTTTGTTGCTGCAAAATACATCTTTTATGCAAAGTATGTTAGACTACCGTCATTATTACCATATCAAGACCACTTTAATATCCTTTTGTGTGAATGTCATATGATTACTTTGAGTTTGGTCATGTGCAAATAATTTCATACACAGACTGTTAGTAATGTGATATTTTAAACTGCTTTCCTGTTGTATAAGTAAAATGATGTGAAAGTGATTAGTTGTCATTGTTGACACACCACAGCACACAGTCATCAAAATGTGTCGTCTGCATTTAACCCATATGTGACATAGCAGGGGGCAGCTAATTCAGCACCCGGGGAGCAGTGCTTGGGGGCGGTACCTTGCTTTGCTGGTTGGGGAAATCGAACTGGTTGGGGGTCGGATTTCTCCAACCATTAGGACACCACTGTCCACAATATAAGTGTGATAATACAGGAAATATTACACCATTCTTAAATCAAACCACTTCTTACAGCACCTTGTGCAATAAACAGTATTAGCCTGTGAGAGTATCAAACTCTCTAGCCAGGTGCTCCATTTCGGGACAAACTAGGAGCCCTTGCTACATTCTGATATGGGCTTTGGATAAGGCCCAACTCAGGTGAGAGTCGGCTTGGTGTTGAAATGGAGGTAGGATTGTGCACAAGCAGCTTAAACAATACAATTTCATACATCAGCATCAACCCAAGGGTTTCAATAATTGAAATACAATAAAGAAGCACACACACGCAGTCCTGAGTCTTGGACACAATCCAGGCAGCACGTTACCTCTTCCAGGAGGAGTGCACTGAGCTCCTGTCTGCAGTCCGCAAGTCGCAGTTTGTCTGCGCTGTCGACGACCCACACCAGCCCATCTGTGCTCTCAAAATAGTTTCTCCAATAGGAGCGCAGGGATTTCTGACCACCAACGTCCCATATGTTGAGTTTAAACCTGCACCAAGTGAAAAAGTAGTGTAGTAATATGCAGACACATACAAGCTATTATTTTATGCTTATGTCTTGGAGCACATAAACTCTCTTGTGCGCAGGAATGAGCTATCGATATTTAATCTCTGTTGTATTACACTTAAAGGGATAAGAAATCATTGTTCTCATTTGGCTCCAGCCTTGTCATTTTTGATAAGCATTCCTAGTTCATAAGAAATTGTATTCTTACCCTCTGTGTTCAAGAGTTTTTATATTAAATCCAAGGGTAGGGGAAATAGTGCTGACATCTTCCCCGTTGAATTTTTTTAATATGGTTGTTTTTCCTGCATTGTCAAGACCTCTATAATTTTTTTTGTTAAGAAAAATAAGTATTAATACCATGCTGTATATCACTGCAGTATAATAAAGCAAATTAATTGTGACCAACATTATGAATGGGGAATGAAACGCCATGATATGGTTCAGCAGCTACACAAAGAATCACATACATATTCCTGACATAGAGTATAAGCTAACTAACTAAGATATTAATTATTTTACTTCAGTCACTTGTCTGTCCCTTTCGTTATTAATCTCCATCATGGTCAATGCATCATCACCTGGCCAATTTAGAAAAGGATACAGCATCAAAAGTCGCATCTCTCGTTCTTTGTGCTTCATTTTCTTTAAAATGGTGAGTAAACCCATTTGACACTGCAGTAAGTTACTTTATCTTAAATAAAAAATGAACGATTCCCTTAATCAATTTAACGGAAATATCACTGATATCAGTATTCGTTTTTGCTCTATGAACGCCTGTTTGCAAGAAATGACACAGGCGCAATTGCCTCCCAAAATACCAGGAAGTGCCGTCAACATAAAGCCCACCTATTCTGCTCTACGATTGGTTATTTTCCTTTACGCGCGGGACGTTTTAAGAATTAATTGGACGGTGGCAAAATCAATCAAACCGAAAGCATTTAGATAAAGAGAAGGACATTGAAAAGTCGTTTGCAACTTTCTCTGGCAGCACTTTTTACTAGCGCCACCTATGTCCAAATCATAGAGCCATATTCGTACACATGTATGTTGTGATATTTGTACGGGATACGTATTCATTATTGTCGTGTGTGTCATGTTGTGTTATTTGTAAATAAGACAAACGCCATTTTCTTTCATTATATGCCTGCATATTTTGAAATGACAAAAAAGTTTTACTTGACTTGATATTTATTTACAGAGCCATAATATTATCCCATAACATGATTTTTTTTTTTTAGAAAACTGATACATTGCTTTACTTGTTGTAATGTTTACTTAATCGGAGATTTTCATTATATATGTAGAGATTGATGAAGACATTTTTATATATATATTGAGTCTCCACAATGGCTCAATATGTGTGGAGCTTGCATGTTCTCTTCTTTTCATCATGGGATTTCCTCTGGATTGTTCCCTGGGTTGGGCCCATATAGGTTCCAGACACCCCACTACCCTGAACAGGACCTGACTGTCCTGTCGCACTCGCAGCAGTAGTCATGAAAATTCTGGAGAAACTTATTTTGAGGTGCAATAACAACATGGTTTTAAAGTCCTTTGATTCCCTGCAGTCTACTGGCCGCCCAAACAGGTTTGTGGATGAGGGAGTGGCCACGTTATCTGCCCTTCAGCACTTCAACAACGTAAAACTGTGTTGTACGCCTAGACTTCCTGGAATACAATCAAGCCTGCTAGGTTAGTCAAGACGGTAGCTGACCTTGACTTCTCCCTTCCACTTGTAACTGGACACAGACAAACCACAGGTGGTGAGAGTGGTTAATACAGTTTCTGCTCGGCCAACCCTGAGTACAGGTGCTCATCAGGGTTTCTGCCTGAGTTACAAACTATTCTCATTATACACAGATGACTGCTCCCCTCCCCCCCCCCCCCACGATCACAACTTTATTTTTAATTTTCCAGATGACTCCACTGCCCTTGGCGTGACCAGTAATGGATTTTCGTTACAGCAGCTGGTCAGTGACCTGACTCAGTATAGGGAGAAGACCAACCATGCCTTGAACATTAGCAAGATTGTATATGTAACTTCAAGTATCACAACCCACAAAAGCAGGTTCTTGCCCTCAGTAATAAGGACATAGAGGCTAGGAAGACAATCCCAAACCCATTGTGCACTCAGCCATATATCTGTGCAATAATTTCAGGGTCTTCTCATGCTTGTGAATAAGCTTCCTAGTAAATCATGCACTTAAGTAACAATCACTTTTTACTATTAAAAAGTATTTCCTAGTTACATGTATATATATGTATATTGTACTTTGTTTCCATATTGTCCATATAGACATGTACTGTACACATGTGTGTTCTGTCCTTGTCTATGTTGTTCACATTTGTGTCATATGTCCTATATGTCCTATACCAGCTGAAGGGCTTCTGCATAAGAATTCCTATGTAACTGTACAAATGGTGAATGAAATGCTTTATCTTATAGAAGACAAAATGCCATTTTATGACTATTTGCTACAGTGCATATAAAAACTCTACACACCCTGATTGGAATTGCAGGCATGAGTGCTGTAAAGCCAGAAATCAAGATAACATTTTTCCATCTTTAATTTGACCTTGCAACCAACAAAAGAGAAAAAAAATAGATCATCAGTTAGACAAGATATCAAAATAAGAACGTCCGACACTTGGACAACTTTAAGCAAATGATGCTTGTTGCAGAACTCCAGGGGGGTCATGGAATGTTCAGGGAAACCCCAAGGGGCATTGAATGTAGAGGGGAACCTCAAGGGGCATTGAATGTATAGAGGGGAACCTCAAGGGGCATTGAATGTAGAGGGGAACCTCAAGGGGCGTTGAATGTAGAGGGGAACCTCAAGGGGCATTGAATGTAGAGGGGAACCTCAAGGGGCATTGAATGTAGAGGGGAACCTCAAGGGGCATTGAATGTAGAGTGGGACCTCAAGGGGCATTGAATGTAGAGGGGAACCTCAAGGGGCATTGAATGTAGAGGGGAACCTCAAGGGGCATTGAATGTAGAGGGGAACCTCAAGGGGCATTGAATGTAGAGGGGAACCTCAAGGGGCATTGAATGTAGAGGGGGACCTCAAGGGGCATTGAATGTAGAGGGGAACCTCAAGGGGCATTGAATGTAGAGGGGAACCTCAAGGGACATTCTCATGGTGCCTCAATGGGCGTGACACAGATTGGTGCCTAGAATTCCACAAACACTATATGGGCAAAAGTACTGGAACATCTGGCTATTACATCAATAGGCACTTTCATACAACCGGAACTGTTTTCTGGGACCAGCACCTTTTTCTGGAACCAGGGACTTTTGTTGTGTTCCTTGGAGGCAGTTCCAGAACCCTTTTTAAGTCCCTACTCCAGACTAGGTACTTCTCGTTTGAAAACAACTACTGGGGAGGCCCTAATTGCTGGGGAGGTGGAAAGCGATACCTTGTAATTGTGGGGAATTTGATGTATGTGATGACCTGTAGTAGACCAGATCTATGCTAGGTTGTGAGTAAGTTATCACAGCATATCCGCTGTGTTTCCTGGCAGGTGAAAAACTGGTTTTTAAGCTCATTGTAAAGTCGTTGTATGGTCTGGAGTAATGTGGGGGAAATTGGAACAAATTGCCGAGTGATTACCTAATAGAGAATGGTTCTGTACAAAATCTTTCAGACCATTGTGTCCACCGTAAAGGAGGTGGGAAAGAAAGAGCAATGCTTACATTCTATATTGATGGTTTGATTATTGCAGCAATTAATGATGATTTGTTGAATGATGCGAAGGAAACATTGACTACAAAATATAAAATGAAAGATCTTGGAAATTGAAATATTTCCTTCGTATAGATTTTGATCTGGATGAAAGACTTGTAAAATGAGTCTGAAAAAGTAAATCTCTAAGGTACTGGAAAGATTCAGTATGTCTGACTGTAAACTAAGGTCATCCCCATGTGAACAGAAATTTGAGCGTGACAACAATGCTTGATCCTAAAAGATATGGTGAAATTGTGGGAGGTTTTGATCGATGTGGTGAACTGTACTAGACCAGATCTATGCTGGGTTGTGGGTAAGTTCAACACTACAAAACCTGCAGGTTGTTCCATATACAGACGCTCCTCTACTTACGAACGAGTTCTGTTCCGAACGGCCGTTCGTAACTTGAAATGTTCATAAGTCGTTATTCAGCATCATTTTAAGGGTATACGCAAGTACAAAGAACTAGGATGCTGGGAGTACGCACGCTACGCTGCTGCGCGGCGGGAGTAGCGGCCAGAAGTCATACTAAGCGGAATTGGCGCGCAGAAAAAAAAATATGTTGCGGACAGGAAACGGGAGCCCAATGAACACAAATTGGACTTACAGTCCTCTTCGTTCGTATGTCTGAAAGTTCATAAGTTGAACGTTTGTATGTAAAGAAGCATCTGTACATTTCACCTCCACCAAACGTTACAGCTGCACAATGCAGTCAGGCAGGTAACATTCTCTTGGCATCCACCCAACCCAGACTCCTCCATAAAACTGCCAGACATTGAAGTGTGATTTGTCACTCCACAGAACATGTTTATACTGCTCCAGAGTCCAATGGTGGTGTGCTTCACACCAGTGTTTCACAAACGTTTTTTTCTAGGGACCCACTTTTTAAAAGTGATAAAGCATTGCGACCCAATTTACAATAGGCCTTGTAAATCAAGAGAAGAGCGAATATGTACATTAAAGTACACTCCTGACCATTTTGTATCCCCCTAAATTATCTTGAATTGGTAAACCAGTAATTTCGAAGAGCTATGCATTTAGATGGAGTTCATTTATTGTTCATCTCATTGTTTTTATTTTGTCTCATAAATTAATGCATAAATTTTAAATAATTTACAAATGAGACAAAATAAGTGCAATTGGGCGGTTTTAACAGGCTCTGGTTTTTTCCTTTCCCCAGTAAAACAAACAGAATGTGCCTTTCATACTATCAATGTTATAAGTACAATTATTAAAACAATACAAATAATCAAAAACATGCTTCCCCCACAGGTGATAGTTTGGCTAACGTTAGCTGTAGCTCTTTAGCTCGGTCTTTCTTAGCCAAGCATCTGTTTCTTGCACTTGGATGCAGAGTCTGGTGGAATTATAAGGGAAATCAAACAAGCTCTCATGTGGCTCAGACTGCAGATATTAATCTTAAAAGACTATGCAAATTCATATAGCGACACAAATAAAATCTCCCGTGACCCAGTCCTCAGGAATGAATGCATTACTCCACTCCATGCGACGCTTGCCATTGCGCTTGGTGATGTGAGGCTTGCGTGCAGCTGTTTGGCCATGGAAGCCCATTCCATGAAGCTCCTGGTGAACAGTTTTTTAGGGGTTTCCAGATAGCAGTCAGCTCATTTTTATGTCTCCCCAGAAGTGTTCCCTGCTTCCCCAGGGCTTCTGTCACATTCTGAATGCTCATCAGATCTGCTGGGTCCATCCTTTTACTGGTGAGATCTTCTGATTCAGAAGCTAGGACACCAGCGCAGATTCACTTAGAGCAGGGGTCTCCAACTCTGGCCCAGGAGAGCTGCTGTCCAGGAACTGTTCTATCCTACCTGGCTTCTGATGAGCCACAGCTGTTCTCAGGTAAATACCAGGTCAGTTGGCAGTAAGTGGGCAAGGCATTAACATGGAGTCTGGGAACGAGGCAGATACACAGGCAGGCAAACATACTGGACAAGTTATTAAATTCGGGAATAACCGCAATGACCTCATGTCTGACTGTCACGTCAGACAGACAGAAATAGCTGAAACTGGAGAGAAAGGACACAGCTGGGAGGGGTGTGGCCCCTAATAAGATCCACTGGAGCAATTACGGTGCTTGGTAAACGGGGCTGCCCCGAGTGGGTGGATCTGGCCGGCTGGATCTCCTAGAGAGGTGTGGCAGTGTGGTTCATGTGGCTGCAGGGCAGCTGTGTAATTCTCAATCTCCTGCCCCTTCCCCCCAGTGAAAATGGTCTAGAACCATCACTGACTCAGTTATTAGCTGTTGGTTAAGTTCTTCTCTTGGGATTCAGACCAGATCGTAGGCACTCCAGAGGCCCAGCTTTGTGCGGATGTGGTCCAGGCGTTACTCCAAGGCTTAGGGGATGAGGCCAGGGCTCTCCTCTCTTAATTGTGATGACATTCAGCGCCCGGTAGTCGATGCACGGTCGAAGCCTGACGTCTTTCCTCTTCACGAAGAAAAATCGTGAGGAGACAGGTGACCTGGAAAGATAGATGATACTTTGTGCGGGAGCCTCTGTAACATATGCAGCCATGGGCCTCTTCCTCTGATCGAGATAAGAACAGACAACCCTTGGAAAGCGAGGCATCCTTCACCAGCTTGTTGGTGCAGTCAGAAGACCAGTGAGGAGGCAAAGGCCCCGGCTTTGCTAATCACTTCCTGGAAATCCTTGTATTCAGCAGGAATGGACGTCTGGTCCTCCAGAAGTGGACTTTCAGCAGAGGACACATGACATGAGACAGTCACACAGCAGATAAAGCAATCAGGAGACCAGGAAGCCAGTTTGCTGGAGAGCCAGTCAATGTGGGGGTTGTGGTGCCACAGCCATGAGTGGGTCGTGGGAGGACGACAACACCAACAGCTGGACGATCTCCTGGTGAACGCTTCCTATTTGCAAGGTAAGAGGAACAGTGCAGTGGGTTATGTTCCTGGCAGCTAATTATTTACCATCTACCCCACGGACCACCAGTGGGGAGGGTAGAGATTCGAGGGGCAATGAAGTTTCCTGCAGCCTCACTATCCAGGAGGGCCACCACAGTACATACACAACTTCTACTGCCATTGCCATTGTCACTTGGTTTGCATGCTGGTACAAGACTTGCAGGCATGACAATGGCCACCCCAAAGCTGTGGTCCTAAATCCAGGAAGAAGTCAATCGCTGAACGGATTCCCTGCTTGAGGCCACAGAAGCGATCCCGGCATCTCCAACCAACCGTGAGATGATTGAAGACCTCTCCAAAAGCATGTCAGAATGTGATAGGGGAGGCCTTTCTCAGTCCACTTCCAGGCTTGACCAGTCAGCAACAAAATCACGAAGCACACACAGGACGTGTCTTCAGTGAGAATCTCCAGCTGCAAATCTATGTGCAAGCTGCACTTCATCAAGAAAGACCAGCACTGGTGGGGCTCCCCATCATACTTTTCCAGAATGGCGATTGGATGCCTGCAACTGGTCGAGGAGGAGAAGCGGGAAAGGGAGCCGCTGCAGGAGCTGATTCACCACAGGCTTCTTCTGAGTGATTTGTGCCTTGGCATCCTGAAGCTGGAGGTGGGCCTCAGCCGGACCTCATTGTTCGGCAAAGTATTCCGTAACGCCTGGTAGGGACAGAAACTCCTGGCTGGACCTCACACTGGCCCCATCAAAAACCATCTCGCTTTCACACTGTACTTGGTGCCGAAAGGGTAGAACAGTGACGTCAATGTGTGCATGCTGCTGTGGGAGGGGTACTGTTTCAGAAGTGAAGACGAAAATGAAGGACCCTGCAAGATGCGGTGACTTTACTGCTTATATTAAATGCTTATATTATTTTTAGCTTTATTTGTTATTGTTCCCAACGCAGTTCATTCAAAATTTCTGAGCGTCCTGTTTGGGGGCCTTTACTTTCTGCAGGTGACGTGGCCCTGTTGGCATCGTCAGCCTGTCACCTACAACATGCACTAGGGCCATCGCTCTCGAATGGAAAAAGGTTTGGGGAAGGTCCTTTTCTGTTCCAGCATGACTGTGCCCCAGTGCACAGAGCAAGGTCCATAAAGACATGGTTGGGTGAATTTGATGTGAAAGATCTTGCCTGGCCCACACAGAGCCCTGACCTAAGCCCCATCAAAGACCTTTGGGATGAACTAGAACGGAGATTACAAGCCAGCCAGAAGAGGAACCAACTCCATATTGATGCTTATGGATTTAGAATGGGATGTCAGAAAAGTTCCTGTGGATGTTATGGCTAGGTATCCCAATACTTTTGTCCATATAATGTATATCACACAATAATTTCTGCATCACAACTGTTCCTCAGTTTTCATAGTATCTAATCATTTGGATGTGACCAAGATTAATGATATTCTAAGTATGATCTTGATCTTTATCTATTCCACAAGCCATCACAGGTGGATGCATATATAGCTAGACTGTGATTCTATGCTGGAAATATACGATTGAGTTGACGTGTCATGTATGACTCATGTGTACTGTAAGTTTGCTGTCTTTGATCATCATCACTGGACCTGGTGTGCATCCACATGCATTTTGCTTAGCACAGCTCCTGCTTTACAGTGAAAATCCCAGTGTATAATCAGGAATTTGCTACAACAGCAAAGACACAAAAACTGCCTGTCTACTGTAGTAATGAAGTGAGCTATAAAGACAATGAAAGCAGACCATTCATTAGCAGTGCTATGATGATGCAAATAAAATACAAATGTTGTGGAGTGGCATGCCCCCCCCAACCCACCTTGGATATCAGCCAGTTCTGAATGGGAGAGTTCTGGTAAATGTTAACTGAGAAACACAGAACCTCTGTGGAGAGGCTACCAGTTAAGGCGTTCCTTTTTGTATAACCTTTAAAAACAAACAAAAGTGTGGTTAAGCAATACCTGGCAAATGAAGTATCAATGGACTGCATTATACAACTCAATAAGTATATAAGTGTATAATAGAAGGAACTGAATAAGACAACCACAAAAATGCCGCTGATTTTCTCGTGTATTACAGTATATCACTTTATTAATTCAGCAAGACCAGTGATGAGATCAATATTCAGGGTTACAGGGATGACCTTATAAGGTGAATGACGGCGATTTTATTCAAGGTGTGTCGGAGGATAAATCCACTCGTGTTCCCCTCTGTAAAGGGGGGGCAGCACAGGGGCGCGATCTTGGAAAATCCGTCTGACTCCACCCTCCCCGCCGAGTTCCCTGAAACCTTGAGTTCCTTGAGTTTAGGGGAATATCGGGATGACATAATACTTCATTCATGAGTGGGAAAAAGAGGAGGCGTGAACAATATTTCTCACAGATATGAAATATAAAGGAGGGATCTGGCGCAGGTTTAAATTAACCCGGGAACTGTATGGCACCTTGCATATGTGTAATTTGTATTTGAAAAATGAGCCACCCCCCCCCATAATATAAATATATATATATATAACATAATATAATTAGAATTATATAAATTTATAAATTATATATATATATATATATAATGTTACAAAAGTTTGTTATAACAAAATCATTATTATCAGATGGTTATTATGGTTAAACCATTGCGGTTTAACTGAGATATCGTTAGGTAAGAATGGCGATCGTAAACGCCTAACACCGGAAGGTACTTGGCTTGCTTTGTAAGAAATTTCCGAGAACGTGAATTCTGGAAACTGGGCTGACCGATTGCCGTTTCCTAATATGAACTTCCTTCTTCTCAGCAACGCGGACATTTAAAATAAAATGAAACTGAAAGTTCGGCCACCGTCCACGCCTTAGCCTAATTAATAATGTCAGAAAGAGGCAGGTTCCATCTCTCAGAAGCGACAGACCTGGTATTGAGGCCTGTAATAAATAAAGGAACCACAGAGAATATAACTAGTCTGCGCACAGAAATAAGACAGACGAGTGTTGGTGCGCGAGGGAACTATAGCACAGTGTGCACGTGTATTTATACTTGGATTCAGTTTTTGTAATTCGGTATTCGCATAATTGTCAGTGGATATTTAACTTGAATTACACGTTTCTTTCACCATCATCGACGCTATCTTAATTTCTTTTAATTACCGGGATGTTGCTTTTAATGGATTCTAAATCGCAGAGTCAAGCGTCTTTTTCTGAGGATGAAAATTTACACTTTGTATCAGCACTGGTAAGCACATTACATCAGTACTGAAGTACATTCTTTACGTGTTGTACTTTTGTGTATTTCTGCAGATGTAATTATTAACGACGATAAGTTCAACTTGCAATTCACTAAAATCATAGCAGATTCTAATTATGTACACGTTTGACTTCTGCACCCAGCAGGTAGAAGAATCACCGGACTCATTCAGGAAATGCAGGCGCAGAGAAAACAACCGGGCGGCAGCGCAGAGAAGCAGAAAGAAGCAGACGGAACGAGCGGACGAGCTGCACAAGGTCCGCGTCCCTGCGGTTATTCAACCGTGATTGTTCCCCTTGACTGTGATGCGCGCTGTGCGTCAAGCTGTACAAATTTACTTCTGATCCACGCTCCCCAACCGTGACGTTTCTCGTGTCACTGAAAATAAATGAGCTATATTAAAATGATAGCTCAGGCGCTTAATTGTATGCCCGTCACTCATATGTTTAATAACATGCCTTCCCCTCTGATTTTATCCTAGAAAAGGGAGCAAATTTAGTTCTTTAAAGACTTTTGAATATCGCGAATATGACGTGAAACGCAAGTGGGAATTTCGTCTATATGTGTAGCAAATAAAGATGGTTTCACTTTTAATTTCTGTAGAGGCTCGTGCGGGGGCACACTTGGCTGTGAGAAGCAGTATTATGCAATCTGCCTGTCTGTTAGCAGGTATTTCTGGGAACAGCGCAGACTTAAAGGAACACCACTCCTACTGGCGTCGATTCTGACGCGTTTTTATGGCTTAGTTAATATGGCGTTAATGTTAATGGTACCATACAGTAGTTAATGTTTATGTAGACGTAAATCTTTCTGAAACTTGGCGACCTTTATAACGGGTGGTGTGGTGGTACAGTGGTTAGCACTGTTGCCTCATACCTCTGGGACCAGGAGTCAAGTCTCTACCACAGCTCTATGTGTCATCGTGGGGTTTCCTCCAATTACTCCACTTCCTCTCCCCCTCCCACAGTTCAACACCATGCTGAGGTTAATTGCAGTTGCCAAATTGCCTGTGGGGGTGTTTGTTTGTGTTCCCTGCAATGGGTTGGTGCCCCATCCTGGGTTGTTCCCTGTGACCCTAACTAGAGCAAGCAGTTACAGAGAATGGATAGATGTACTTTTATAATGTAGCGTCAGACCTCTGCTTTTAATTTTTGCTTTCGCTCTCTTTATGTTGACAGGCAGTGGTGCATTTGGGTTTCTCTGTGTGTCTATATTATCATTGTTTTATAATCTGTATTATTCTGGGGGGAAATGAAGCTGTATCCTAAAGTGGCCAGTGATGCTGAATGAATTGTCATTATGACCCTTCCACGTTAGAACTTAATCTCTCCAGATGGCTCGGCTTGCGTACATTTCATCTCCCCCCGTGTTTCCCCACAGGAGCTGCAGTCGCTGGAACATTCCAATGCGGCGTATGAAAAAGAGATAGCAAGCCTCCGACAGGAGATTGAGAAGTACGCAGCTGCCCTGCAGCAGCATGAGCCACACTGCTCCCTCCATACGTTCCACCACCTGGAAATTCCCCCTCACTCCTCCACTTCTCCTGCAGCCCCCACCCTCGCCTCTAATCTCGCCCCCGTCCCTGCCAGCCCCCCAACTCCAGAGCTCCAAGACTCTACAGTTTGGTCTGATATCTTGGCGTCCATCCTCTAGGGTATAACAGAGACGTGTTGTGAGTGTCACAAAGGTTGAGGGGTCCTCAACGGGGAAGACATGAAGTTCACAGGTTCAAGGTGAGAAGATGTGGAGCGGGAGAGGAGCCCATCGACAGAGACTGGGCAGCCCTGTGACAGCTACCTCAGGTTTTTTTTAGCAACATCATCAACACCAGCAAGCATATGGGAAAACTCAGTCCGAGTCCTTTTGTCAAAACACTGAATTTTGATTATGGACATTGCTAACCAGTCTGCTGCTATGAAGAAATATTTTTAATTATGATATGCTGTGCAAGAATACAGCAGTTAATATTGTGCATTTTATTATAGTGTCAGTGTGTATTACGTAGTGTGCATATATAGGTGTTTTTTCTGTGTATTTATATAAACTCAGTTGTTACTTTATTAGGTAGCCGTACATTGTACCGGGTTGGGCTCACTCTTGCTTGTCTTCATAATCTTCTTGTTAGCTTTCACCAACCTAGATAATCTCCTACGGACCTCTTTCAGTAGCCAGGCCTTTTCCACAAACAAATTACTGATAAGCAGCGGGCAGTTTGAGTTAATGAGAAGGTCTACCTCATAAATAGCCAACTGAGTGTTTATGACTTCAGATGCGTGATTTCATTGTAGGCTACAATTAAAAAAATATTTATAGACAGGAAAGACCAAGGTATGGTATGGAGGTGCTGAGAACAGTGATCGATCGCAGTATATCTGTAATATAACAAACGCAGCTGGTTCAGCAGTTAGAACTAACAGTTAGAACAATTAATGTATTGTATTGAGCATTTGAGGGCTCAGTGGGGAGTGCAGTGGCATCTGTAGCCCACTGCAGGATGCTTTTGCTCTCTATCTGGCTCTGTATATATGGAGTTTGCGTGTGGTTACTGTGTATGTGTGGATGTGTTCCTGGTATTTCCGCTTCCTCCCACAGTCCAGAAATGTGTGGTTTGGTGAATTTATGTCTTTAAATTGCTGGGTGTGTGCATCACGATCGAATGGCGTCCTTCCCGGGGTTCTCCTCTGCCTTGTACTGACCTTGTACTGGATTAACGGTATGGAACATAGATGTTATTGTTTTCCCACTTGGGGTCGATTTGGATGCATGACATTGTACACTAAGGCCATTAAAATAATGGTTAATGTGACAATTTCCATTTTATTGTATACAATATTTTTTTTTTACTACATTCTTTTGTAAGAACAGAAATAAAGTGTGTATTATTTTAATGGACTGAAATCCACAATGACCTAATGGACTATAAGGCCATAATGGATGCATAGGTTATTGAAGTACAATTTCATCAAAACATCATAAATTACATGCTTGCACTGCTGTTACAAAAAATCTTGGGACAAATCATTAAAAAAAAACCCTGTGCATTCCTCAAAACGGCAATCGGTTCGCAACAAATCCTGTAGAAGACGTTACATCTAAGTAGAGAGAATATACTTCAGCCTGCAGCATCATCTTTCTTTCAGATTTATATATTTCGCTTGTGTGAGATATTGAGCGGTTTGATTGTCTAAATTACACCTTGAAGTAAAGCGTCTTATCCTGCCACAGAACTGTTTGTTCTTACCGCTAGGGGGCAAGTAGAGGTTTCAAATAACCTCTAATCTACCCTAATTCTCGATTAGTTATTTTCTAAACAGCTATGTGGAAAGCAGTCCCTAATTAACTACGGCCATAGTATAACTACAAAAACTATAACTCGCAATATGCAAAAAATTAAACATTGTTATAAAGTGCAAGCAGAAACTGGTATATTGAATTCAAACCCAGGATACATTTGAGCCCTTTGTACAGGACGCATGTTTATGATTTGAATTAAATGAATTTGAATTTCTGAAGATAAAACCTATTTAAGCGAATGCACGCACAGCAAATATATCGATTCACGCTAGACCAAGTTATAAAACGGAAAGGCTATAGAACTCAGATACTTTTTTATTTATTACAAGTGTGTGTGTGTTAAACCAATAAATACAAGTCTTCAGTTATATAAATACATTATGTGTTTGAATGTTTCATATGCATTGAGTTAAAGAATTCGACTGTAATATTTAATTTACTTAGTCAAACACTCACTGAAACCACAGTTGTTTACCAGACTATACAGTAGGATAACAAATTCACTTGACCTCCAAGACGAAAGCGTCAAGATGAAATAGACACGGTCAACGTAACGCACAATGTATGCACTTCAAATGGCCAGGTCCATATATCGACAGGAAATGGACGGTTATGAGACAGCAGAACAAAACTAAAATGAAAAACGACATACAGAAACAGTGGCTTTTCAAGGTATATTACTTAATTAGGCGTAAAACACGGCGACTAACGGGAGACGGTGCCACTTTAGGGAGGGAGGGAAGGGGTGAAGGAGGAGGGGTGGGAAGAAAGACAGGAAGATCATACAAACAGTCAATAGGAGATTCGGGGGACAGCTAAACGGAGGACAATTGGTTCAATACAGAGAATAACCAAAACGTACAGACACACGAATATACAAACGGAACAAAGGAATATAACGTGCAATAAAGACGGAACCAAGCAGCCATTATCCGCAGTGTGTGAATCTGTTGTCTTGCAGCACCTGAGCGCAACAAACACGGAGAAAGACACCGAGCCAACGAATGACACGACGAGGGAGGAAAACTAGAAGGTGAAAAAGGCTGGAAAAACAGCACAAACGACTGTTCGGGGGATCTGCTGTAAGACAGAGCAGAAGAGCGCAGGGTGACAGCAGCATCCGCTAGAAGGCTCGCACATGTCGGCACGTTTGAACTCCCTATCCCCACCCTGCGTGGATCATCCGCTCCTTTCCAAATAACACGAAATACGGCACAAAAAGGAAACATATTATCGAATGACAGACCATCGAGAAGAAGAGGTCGGATGAAATTGGTGAAATTTTGTAGTTAATAGTTTATTTTTTGTTACATATACCGGTGACAATTGGATTTTAACTGAATTATAATGATTTTATTAGATTTGCTTTTTGCAGATTAATGTATATTCGTTATAATACTAGTTGAATAATTGCAACAAATTTATTTTATTCGTTTTGTGTGTGGATCTATTTATTTATGTCATAAATATATAAATAAATACCAAATTTAGGCCGGTGACTTACTGATGACGCCAATACGGCAACGAGATTGTAGTAGACTAATACATATGATGACTTTGATCTCTATATAGAGATATAAATATATAGATATATACGTATATATCTGTGTCTATCTGTATTTACGTGTATATTTTAAATAAACCCATTTTCCGGGTATTAAGACGCGTTCAAACGGCTAATCGCAGTGGACACCTACATTGCTCTCGCAATCTTTAACCTACCTAGCGATCCACTACACGTAATCCTTTCATTTCTCTACCAATGAATTTCTACGAACAATCTAATCGCCATTAATTAAACGTTTCAATACTTTTTAAAGGTCATCCGTTTTAATGTATTAGTTTATTAGTTAAATCACAGCAGCTGCCTTTTTTACTGCTTCCATCATCCACGGAACATCCCTCCTCTTGAGTACCAATACTACTGCAACGATGGACACCACAAAGCTGCCTCCGTCCAGCCCCTCTTCGCCGACCACTGGCTTCTCCGTGCCGAGCGCGGAGAAGGTGGATGGCTTCCCCCGCCGGTCGATGCGCCGAGCGCGGCAGCGCCGCTCTCATAGCTCGTCGCAGTTCCGATATCAGAGCTCCCAGGTCGAGTTGACAGCGCTACCATTACTTAAAGGTAAATCCGACGTTGCAAACCCGATTAAATCTGTAATGCGGAGCATCGCGTGTGTTGGAATATATTAAAAATGCATATATCATAGAAACACCAAAGAACTGGAATCTGTATAAAGAACCTTGAAATCTTTCTAAAACGAAATGAACATAAACGGTTATTAAGGGGTTTTATGACCTCGTCTTAAAGCATTCAGTACTACTGCATCTACAATTTAACTGGTGTGAATAATTAGCTCGTGTTGCAGCATTAGCAGTAAATCATTTTGTTTACATCAGGGCCAAAGAGGGCCTTAATAGGTAATGCTATTAACTTCATGTTCCCGCAGTTAAGGAAGCCTAATTTGTTTAGGCTAAATAACCACAGGTAGACTGTAGCCACCAGACTCAAGAAAATAACAAAATAGCCTTTTTTTGTGTGTGGAACAAAAAAAAGTTGTTTCTAGTGTGAGGCAAGCTTGGGGGTTAATTATTACTGAAAATCAGTAATTTTATACAGCTGACTGATATTAGACTTATTTTAAGAGTTTTGGTCACTTCTTCAGGGAACATGTTGTTTTTGCTGATCTGGCCTACTAAGTTGATTTTGCTCTATAAACACAAATGATTCTCAAGACGCCTGACCCGGTTATCACTTGGTCATATTTTTTATCGACATCTTTGGCAATGACAGTGCAAAGCTTTAAATGCTCTCCAGTGGTCAGCAGATAGAGAACACTGGGCCTGTCCCGGCATGCACCTCCATACAGCCTGTTTCATACACAGGCCAGTGTGAGTGCAGTTCATATACTCAGTCTGTCCTCCTCCTAAAAGGTAATGCACCAGGGCCTTATCAATGCTAGGAGGGGCATGTCCGGATGATTTCGGGTGCTGGAAAGCTGGCCTGCCTTGGTTTGTTCTTGAAGATCTCTAATCTGTCCCTTAGGGATCTAGAGACAGAGCTCCTTTCATCAGGTTGCTTTTGAATCACATGATGTTATAGGATTTAAAAATAAAAAAACAAAAAAATGGAAAGTGCTGTCTGCTAACTGCACTTGTGTTTCTTATTCTTTATTTTGTTAGCATGGATATTATTTCAGAGCGAATTGCAAACATACCTAGATAACACTTCTATGCAGGGTCATATTTTGTCAGCAGGCGTGTATCTAGAGATTCTGGGCCCCCTGACAAAATGTCACTTTGCCCCCCATCCACCCAATTTTCTGAATAATGTATTCAATAACTCCTGAATCTGAGTATCATGCCCCCCACCCCCTGATGCCCCTGACCGTTAGATCGTACCTTAAAGGTGTATCCGAAATATCTAGCTGTATGCTATGTACCCTATGACAATCTGATCAGCAGTTCAGCTTTTAACCAATGTAGAGTGCATATCGGATGCCCAGAGATATCTAGCAGATCCAGTATCCAGTGTAAGTGCGTCTACAAATGGAGCACTTCATGATTTTTAAAAAATAAATCCTGACTTTCCACATGACAATATATGACAGTACAAATTAATCATCAAAAATAAACTATTCACTTTGCATCACTTCAAAATATTTGATATTTTGGAAAGAACTATATAGCAAAATGAGTCCATAACAATCAATGTATAGCTTAAATCCTCTAAATGTCTTCATATGTGATATTCTACCAGTACCTCTGGCTGCCTAACATGGCACCATGTTTGCATTTAAAATCTAAGTAACATAAAAAAAAATTAAAATTTGGCATGAGAGCAGGTTTCATTATCCTGTGGCCTACACTCTTAAATGAACCAGAAATTAAGAAGTAATCAACAATCCAACTTCACCTGTTTGACTCCATCTGTGAACCTGAATGGTTTAATCAAACATCTGCTGGGAAATGAAATTCAGAGAATAGTACAGTAATAAAAAGCAACCCAAGGACTGTCAGTGGTCTCTATGCCATGCTGTCAGTGGTCTCTATGCCATGCTGCCAGTGGTCTCTATGCCATGCTGTCAGTGGTCTCTATGCCATGCTGCCAGTGGTCTCTATGCCATGCTGTCAGTGGTCTCTATGCCATGCTGTCAGTGGTCTCTATGCCATGCTGCCAGTGGTCTCTATAGTGGTTGATGCTTTGCAGGTAGCCCAGTGCTCTGCGTGTATACATGAATGCATGCATCTCTCTGCATACGTCTGAATATATTAGATGTTAGCAGTGACCATTGTGCGAAGGGAGAGAATGCGAGAAAAGCAGTATTTTCATTGGATGTGTTCTGTTCTGGCTCCTTCTTGGGGCTTTCCTCTTCAGGACCTCGTGAGTCTCTCTGATTCTCTTTAAATAGCTGTTTGCCTTAAGCCAAACTCCTCAGTCGAAGCTTACAGCACGATACTGTGCCCTGGTTCCCAGAAATCACACTTTACACCGCCCCCCCCCCCTCTCAAACATGAATGCTCTTCAGATATTGTCAGTTTAGGTTGGTTCTGATGGGCATATAGGGTTCATTTGATGTTTATGTCTGCCTGTCTCAGTGCACATAGCTTGATGTGATATGTCTTTGGTTTGGTGTATATTTGTGTACAGGTCATGGCACTGAATAGCTTTGCATTTTTCAGTGGTGCTTTAACTATTGTCTGGATGTAACTGGTTCTGTTTGTATGTTTTGCTGGCTCATATTTGACTGCTGGCTAATCACCGTGCTTGCGTGTTGGTTTGAATTTGCTAATCACCGTGCTTGCGTGTTGGTTTGAATTTGAGCACGTTGAACCGTGTGTCATTCTATGTATGTCACATTGCTATTGTGTTTGGGGCGTGTGAATGTTATAATGTGTCAATGTGTCATGTTGTGTGTATTTATATTTTTTTGTGCATATGATTCACTGGTGGGTTAGTGTATTTATGCATGAAAAGTTGCAAATATATGGTTGTGTATGCCTTTCTCAGTAGTGGCACACCCTGCAGACTCCGCCCATCCAACTCTCCTGTCTTCCCCCTGGCGTGGCTCCAAACAAGCTTTCTCTTCCCTCCTAGCTGTCTCCTGTTCTCCCCTTCGTCAGTCTTGTATTTAAGTGCTTCCCAGTCCTGTGCTCCCTGTTTGGTCATTGTTATCTGCATTTGGGCTGTGCCTTACCCGCGGACGTGGCAAGTGGACTAGTGAAGGTGTTTTTGTTGTTGTTTATGGGTGCTGTGTGTCTTTGTGCATGAGTATCTGTGCATGTGTGGGCCAGTACATCATTCCCTTACTGGGTTTGTGTGTATGTGTGTTTGTGTGTGTGTGTGTTTGTATGTGTTTGTGTGCACATGTGTTTGTGCGCATGCGTGTGCTTCTGCATCTTTGCAAAGTGGAGGACATTTGGAGCAGCTTGGTATAAGGTTACAGCAGATATGGAAACTGCTTCCCATTGCATCCAAAGCTTCACAGATCAATAGCGAATGGGAGGATGCAGAGAAGCTGCTGGGAGGGAACTGGAGTAAATGGCCAGGACGACGGGATCGGATCAAAAGAAAAGAAAAGTGTGAGCGGGGAGAGAAACAGCAGAGCTAACGATGGAGATGAGGTGAAATGGCTGGTAAATGTGTTCACTCTTAAAAGCATTAAAAGAACACAAACAGTCATGGGAGAGACAGTTGTTATTCTTCAAAAATCAATCTCAAACCAAAGAATTTTAACTGCCTAAAGAAAGTGAAATTGACATGATTTTCATTAGTACATCACAAACAGTGAACTAGTCAAACAGTGAACTAGTCAAACAGTGAACTACAAAGAACATAGTGGCCTGGCAAAGCACAGAAGTGGGAGCATTTTTTTAGCGTAGATACGCTTACAGCATTAGCCGTATTGTGTTTTGACTTAAGCATCTGTTACAGTCAATTACTATTAAGGTTCTGTTTGTGTGTTTTAAGTCTGGGGTGTGGGTTGACCCAAAATGGCCCAAACAGAAACATTATTTAAAGAGGAGCACTGCAGCTGATGATCTGCTTCTGGAAAACCTGCAGAGAGTCACAGAAAATATGCAATAAAAATGCAGACAAAACACAGAGACGTGGGCAGAGATGTAGCAGGATGATGTCACCCGTATATCTTCCCCAGTCCCCTTATTCTGTTTCCCTGTATCCCAGTTTTACTTTGTCTTTCTATATTTAGTAGCAATCAGAGAGTTATGGATATTATGCAGTGTTTTATCTAGTGGATCAAAGTAATTCATAGATTACAGAATCAAAGTAAAGTCTTTGCTTTATCTGAATTTGCCTTATCTGAAAGCCAATGACTTAACACCCCCTTCCATCTTGTTCAATTGAATTTAGTTAAAATAGATACATTGTTTACCATTTTCTCGCCGGACAGAAAGATAAGTAATACCTGCCTCCCTTCTCACGCCAATTAATATTTCCTTTCCTCACAGACTTCATAAGGATCCTCTCATTTACTTTGCTTAATCTGTCTCGACCTTTTTATCCTTTTTCTGATTATTTGTGCCAGTGTTCTTTCTTCATAGTTACTATCCATTGAAAATGTAATCAAAGACTCGCCCACCTGTTTTTGTTAAAGCTGTATTACAAAAGTTTGGAACGGGCTAAACAGATTCTCTCATTTGTAAACTCAGTCCTCATTAAGACCACAACAATGTAAAGCAGAATAAATCACCAAAGGAGATGTTTCATCTTCTGCCTTAATAGGCGTTTTCTTCTGTAATAGGCTTATGGGAATCTGCCCTATGATGCAGGCAGGGAATAAGTGACGTAGGCAGAGGATAGGAAACACATCTCTGCACTGAGGCTATTGCTTCTTCAGCTGCACCTGGTCTCTGCCGCCTGTCATGTTGTGTTTTTTATGATAATAACCACTGCTATGCTGAGGCAACAGCATTACGACCATAAATGACTCAGTTTCAGTTTGTTCCCCCTTGCATTGTGGTTCATATAGCTTGCGTTAGGAAGTGGATATCTTTTGTTAATGGATAATGGATATCACTCATTTTCCTTACCAAGCTCTTTGAAAGGATCTGACAGCTCGTCTTTGTCATCCTGCTCTTATCCTGCTTTAAAATGTAGACGCAAAGGCTGTAGACCTCACTTGCTTCTTTCGCAGTTAATCTGGCAATTACCCAGACTCCTTAGGTGGGTTGATTGGTGAAACCTCCCACAGGTTTGGTGCACAAAGGGCAGGGCTGCGAGGTGCATAACTCTCCCCTCTCCTTTCCTCTCCTCTTGTCTCCACTCCTCTCTGCTCCTTTCCGTTGCTCTTTACTCTGTTCTGGTCCTCTGTTCCCTGCACCTCTCCCATTGTCTTCTGTCTGCTCTTCTCCTTTCCTGTGTGCCCCTTTTCTCTCTGCTCCTCCCTTCTCCTCTGTGTTCATCTTTTCTCTCCTCCTCTCCTCTCCTTTCCTCTCCTCTGTGTTTTCTTTTTTGTGCTCCTCCCCTCTCCTCTGTGGTCCTCTCCTCTCCTCTCCTCTGTGTTCCTCTTTTCTCTCCTTCTCTCCTCTCCTCTGTGGTCCTCTTTTCTCTGCTCCTCTCCTCTCCTCTCCTCTGTGTTCCTCTTTTCCCTCCTCTGCTCTTCTCCTCTCCTTTGTGGTCCTCTTTTCTCTGCTCCTCTCCTATGTGTTCCTCTTTTCTCTGCTCCTCTCCTCTGTGTTCCTCTTTTCTCTTCTCTGCTCTTCTCCTCTCCTTTGTGGTCCTCTATTCTCTGCTCCTCTCCTCTGTGTTCCTCTTTTCTCCTCTCCTCCTCTCATCTCCTCTGTGTTCCTCTTTTCTCTCCTCTGCTCCTCACCTCTTTTCTCTGCTCCTCTCCTCTCCTCTCCCTCACTTCTAGATGCTCCCGTGGCAGAGCTGCATGACCTGTTCTGCAAGAAGCTGCAGCAGTGCTGTGTGCTTTTCGACTTCTTGGACTGCGTGGCCGACCTGAAGGGCAAGGAGGTCAAACGGGCAGCGCTCAACGAGCTGGTGGAATGTGTGGCTACCGGCCGGGGGGTGCTGATCGAACCTCTATATCCCGAGGCCATCAAGATGGTAAGGGTGGGGATGGGGAAGGAGGCGGGGTTTGGGAGTGAAACTGGGCAGGAAAGCAGAAGGAAGCGCTGGAGGGCAGGAGTAGGTGAAGTTGAGGAGAACGGACAAAATGGTGAAGTTAACTGTTAAAATCACACAAATTTACCTGTACTGTAAAATCCAGAGTAACTTGATAAAATATGAAATCTTGGAGCCCAAAGTGCTGGGTCTGATATTCTTGAAAGTTATACAATATATGTGCACCATAGTACAGGATGCCTGACTTCCTGTATGTCAGCCATGGTCTGGATAAGAGCATCATGTAATGTGACTCTAAGGTGCCATGCAATGTACTGTGCCACACCTTACATTGAAACATCTCTCCCAACTTCAGATTTCGGTGAACATTTTCCGCACGCTACCACCCAGCGAGAATCCCGAGTTTGACCCAGAGGAGGATGAGCCAACCCTGGAGGCCTCCTGGCCTCACCTGCAGGTGGAGCTCCGTCGTTTCTGCCTCGCCTGAAGCCTCGCACTGATAAGGCTGCCATCTTCCTTCCTCCATGTATCTCCTTCCTTTTCATCTTCCCGTTCCACACCTCCCTCACCTACTGTCCATCTTCATGTTTATATACGTCGACCTGCTTCATTTTCCTATATTTGTGTGTGCATGGGTGTGTGTTTCTGTATCGTTTTGTGACATTGATCCATGTCTCTCTCTCCAGCTCGTGTATGAGTTCTTCCTGCGCTTCCTTGAGTGCCCAGACTTCCAGCCCTCCGTGGCCAAACGCTATGTGGACCAGAAATTCGTCCTGCAGGTGAAGATGCCTTTCTTGAGTTCATTCACCTTTGGTGTGCCGCTTTGAGTTCTGAGGATTAGAGAGGATGGAGGAAGATGTTGAAATGCAAGCGTTTTTGCATGCGGCGGTCTCGGACCGGGTCGATCTAATCGTCCAACCCTCCATGTCCTTGCAAATGGCCACCTGCGTCTGCGTGCGGCATCCCTGCCCTGTACGGCGCAGCTTCTGGAGCTGTTTGACAGCGAGGACCCGCGGGAGAGGGAGTACTTGAAGACCATCCTGCACCGCGTCTACGGCAAGCTACTGGGTCTGCGGGCCTACATCCGCAAACAGATCAACAACATCTTCCTCAGGTCTGTACCGTGTCAGCCATGGTTCATTCCTGCGGGAAGCCTCCTTCTCAACGTGGAAAAGAATAGTGATATTTTATTCACCGCCTACGCCATCTTGCTCTCCATGAGGCACACAGAGTCAGCCAACATCCAGTACCCCTGGAGTCATCAGGTTTAATGACCTGGGATTCAAACCAACAACCTTCTGATCGCAGACACGTCTTAACCTGCTGAGCCCGGCACCTCCCTCCGTTTACATGTATATCTGCTTTATAAATTCATTTGAGGGTGTCCCTCTCTGTGATTCCTATTCCTGTGAATTTATTCTTAGAACACATGTACTTGGCAAACACTCTGTCACAGCTTCCGAGCAGGAGTACTGCACAATAAATGCGAAGAATACCGCGGGGTAGATATCACTGCTGTATCTCTCATAGAAAATTTATATTAGAAGGCAAGTAGTAGCTTACTAACCATGTAGCAATGCTTAGGTTATAGTACAGGCTTATGCTTATAAGGACCAAGGATATTTGACTGGGATTTACCAGTAGACCTGATACTTAAGGGATGAACTTAAGCAAGAACTGATCCTGGATCAGCTGACCCTAAATCCTAATCTTAATCCCAGCTAATTTGTGCAAAAGAGGTCCTTAGACAGGATTAAACAGAAGGGACTGTTGGATGACTGTCCATTGCAGGGCATGCACACACACCAGGCAGTTCAGTACCAACGCTGGGTAGCCTAAAAGCGTGTCCTTGGGCTGCAGGAGGAATCCCGTGCAACAGTGGGAGAAATTGTGAATTTCATACGCAGAACAGAGGTGGGATTCAGTTCTCTGGTGCTGGAGGCGTGAGGCATCAGTGGTATCCGCTGAGCCACCATACTGGCCGTTTGTGGTGTATTGGGCCCACAGCTAAGTAAAACAGGCCCAAAAGTACAAGAAGCCTAGGATGTATATAAATAAGTATAGAGTCCGCATATAGCTGTGCCTCTCGCCTTAGGCACTGGAATAACACATTGTGTCAGCATGCTTCTCTTCACACTTATGAATGAGGTTTTATCTGGTCTGTTTTCTGCTTCTGTCAGGGTGGGGTAGAGGTATAATCTGACAGAGATTTATGCCCCCCCCCCCCCGCCCCCCACAGTATCCCTAATATATTTAAATGTCTTTTAAGGAGTTGCACCCTCCAACCTTCGGATGAAGGTTGCACATCTTGAACGGGGTGTCACGTACATTCTCCATATTCGTCAGACTGTCCTGTCTCTCCTGGAGGAGTGTTTTCCATATTGCCCAATGAGATGCTCCGTCTTAAGGACCCAGCATTTAAAAGCTCTGATCTGATTGGTCACACTGAAGTAATGAAATGAAAGTCCCGCTGAAGGATTTGTGAGGGTCCCTCCATAAGTGTCCCTCTCTTTAGCTGGGCTGGGATGCTGTGTTTCTCCGTGCATCACGTGGAGCAGCTAACTCCAGCTCTGAGACAGCGGCTCGCTGGCTGATTTATGGAGCTGCAGAGCTTAACTGTCCTCCGCAAGGAGGAGTGTGTGACAGAACCTAAATGAGCCCCCCAGCTCATCCCCGCAGTCTGGCAAGTGTGCTGGCGGCATGACCTTGCTGGTCATCGTTAGGCCTTTAAATCAGTAGCAAACAAACTGTCCTTTAGCAAGACCGCTACACCTTCCTTCTGCCCTTGGCTCTGCTGGGTCTGGTGTGTGTCCAGCCCGTAGGTGTAATGCAGTTACTATATGTCAGAGGTGGGCAATCTTATCCAGAAAGTGTCGCTGTGTATGCGGGTTTTCACTTATTACTAATTAGGGGACTGATTGGCTGAAGAGTCCTCACACCTGTGTTTGAACAGCTGACCTACAGTACAGGTTATCCTAAAAACCTGCATACACACCGGCCCTTTAAGGATACGATTGCCCACCCCTGCTACATGTCATTCACACCAAACAGCCTGAAGTGAGACTCTCTCCCTACGACGAGGTTTGGGGAAAGGGTCAGAAAGACAGGTGTGCTTTTTGGCTTGTTATTAACTGTATTGCTATTGTTTTGGCTCACCCTGCCTAATCTGCTTGTCCACTGTGGTTCGATGGATTGCAAGATGCTTACAATCTGCATTGTGTGGTTCCAGGTTCATTTATGAAACTGAGCACTTCAATGGCGTGGCTGAGCTTCTGGAGATACTGGGAAGGTAGAGATTTGTGTTTCTCCAAATCGCTGACGCTGTGTGGAAAATAGTGTAGCGCCTGGCCTAATGGTCCTGCGCTTTACCGCCCGTGAGACGAGCTGCACTTCGGAGGGAATGAAGCTGTTGCATCGCAGCTTTTTTCCCCCCCTATTTTGCAGCTTTGTGGTAGAGGGAGAGACAGAGACACGGGGAGAGGATGAGGGCGAGGAAGTGAGTCAGAGTGCTGGGGGGGATGGGGGTTCACGGTGGAGTTTGCTGGTTTGTTCCATCAATGGTATTTATAGCACTAGTCACTCTCTCCCTCTGATATAAAAAGATCCTCCCTTTCCTGTGAGAGGGATTGGTGGAGAGACAGAAAGGAAAAGTAGAGAGAGATCAATCCCAGGAGGTACGGGGAACTGGGAAAAGGGGATGGGGGATCGGATTTTCCTGGGGGGGGGGGCAGAAAAAGGAGGGAGGAAGCCAAGGAGAAGAGAGTCAGAATGCCTGGAAAGGATCTGGGGGGGGGTTCTTATTTCAGGACTCCATCCTTTTATGCGTGGAGGTGGGCCAGAATCTGCAGTGAAAAATAGAGGGAGAATGAAAGCATGTGGATTTGCTCGGGAGGGAACAGGAGTAGGCTGGTGTGATGAGTCTACAGCGTTTGCCATTTGTTCTCACTTCTGTCTCCTCTTCCCCGTACCTCACTCTCCCATCTGCTGCATCCCAAAGCATCATCAATGGCTTCGCCCTGCCTCTCAAGTCAGAACACAAGCAGTTCCTGGTGCGGGTGCTGATCCCTCTGCACACGGCCAAGTCCCTCTCCATCTTCCACGCGCAGGTTAGTGCCCTGACAGTGAGAGGCACCGTGGCAGGTAGGACTGTGCCTCGTTAGTGCAGGAATATGATGGAGGTTCAGGAACACATGGGCTGTACCAGAGGTGGCAATTTCTGGTCCAGAAAGTAAAAATCCAGACCATGATTTACTTTCAACCAACCAGTTGAGCATAAAGAGTCACAGTCACAGAGTACTCAACTGGTTGGTTGAAACAAAATCTTGGTCTGGATTTGTACTTTCTGGACCTGAAATTTCCACCTCTGGGCTGTACCATGTAGATGCACTGAGATCCAGGTAGGCGGAAGTTAGGAAGCACATGCCCAGAGTGATCAGATAATCCATGTCAGGGAGGACACTGAGCTAGGACAGGATTTGTAAACTACCATTTCAATTAAAAGGACCTAGATTTCACTTGCTGTATGCTGATTGGCCCATCTCTTATAACCATGCATGTGTCATTAATGTTAATGTGAATCAGCTGGACAGAGGTGGAAATTTCAGGTCCAGAAAGTACAAATCCAGACCAAGATTTTGTTTCAGTCAACCAGCTGAGCACTCTGTGACAATGATTCTTTATACTGAACTAGTTGGTTGAAACAAAATCTTCTGTCTGGATTTGAATTTTCTGAACCTGAAATTTCCACCTCTGCAGCCAGATGAGTCTTGCAATCAAGAAAACAAACCAGTCAAAACACAAGAAGAAGTGAACTATTTAGCCAAGTACAGGAACCTGAAGTAGCTCAAAGGTGTCCTCCCTGACATGGATTATCTGGTCACCCTACACATGCATCAATAGATGGAGTGTAAAGTAGAATAAGACACAGGCGTTACATGTTTCAGGAAGACAGAAGTATGCAGCATTGTTGGAAAACCACATATGTTTGGCTAACCCTAAGTTCTATAGGTGGCCTCTTGCCTTAACATTGCAAAATAGCAGCTAAAATATGACATTGTCTTGGAAGCAAATCAAATATAAAAATATGGCAATATTTGTCCAGCCTTTCTGGACATTATTTAAGTCATATCTAGTACTTCTTTGAAGTTGTCCTCTTTTTTCATGAAAGATTCCTTTTCAAGATAATTCTTTTGGCACAAGTAAGCGATAAGAAGCTTGCAGCAGTTTGTCCAGATACAAAACAGTTTCGTGATTTTGATTATTCAGTCTTTTTAGATAAGTAACGTGCTAAATTAAATTTTTCTATTTCTTGACTTTGGACTTGGACTTTAACGGATAGCATGGGTATTTCCAAGGCTGCAATACTATCTACATTTGTCCTGATCCGTTTAGTCATGGTGAGAGCGATGTTACGCAATACTCAGCTCTACAGTTACACAGATTCAGTGTTAGCACTGAAAAAAGGTAAAAGTCATTTGTTTGCGTTTGCATCAGCATTGACCAATCAGCTTTGGTATATAGAGGTTCTGTGTGCAAAAATGCCAGCTTACTGTATTTTGGAGAGTTACTGAAGAACGATGATATTAAGGAAACAGCAAAGATATGGGTGAAACCTGAAAGGAAAACAGTAATTCTCATCTGCACTTGAGTTATGAAAATGCCTTTAAGGTTATATTACAAAACTCTTTACCCGCTTTTGTTCCAACATCTAGCTAACTAGCTAGGTCGATTTATGAAGTAACTGCTTATTGCATACTGGTTAAAAATGGAACTTTCAGGAATGGGTTTATGTCACATGTAGGTGGATAACAGTGGAATCTTAGGTAATCACTGTGCAACATGTGCGTAGGAATAAGGTGAGCAGAGAAAGGGCAGGAGCCCTCGTCTGGGACACACATCTAGCATCTGTAAGTCAGTCAGTGTCTATATTTACTTCCTTTAAAGATCCATGAGGGGCGCAGAAATGTGAAATGAGTTTTATATCAGAATCTGTGGGTCTTTCTGGGACTGAAAATAATTTTTTTCCATTCCTGGCAAGGAACATGCTTAACATGTTCTCTGAGCAGGTCTTAGCACTTCCTGTTTTTTGACGCTCAGTGTAAAATTTTCAAGTGACCAGTTACCAAGTGATATGAGGGGTCATTGTATCTGATGGGGCAATGCCAGGCCACAGAACCCGATTTTAAGGCATTTTGAGAAAAAGAAGGGGAGATTAGGGCAATTTCGAGGCTGATCCAGGCACAGAATCATACTTACACTGAAACAGAGAAACATAAAATTATCTTTATATTGAAGCTGAAAGATGTTTAAATTGAGCCTAAGAGGCATGTTTACATTGAAGCTGACAGACAATGATTGCCAAAATCATTGTTGTCTCACAGCTTTCAATGGAGAGTACTTTAAAATAATCTAGTGCACCTTCAGAAAATGGGTGCCACTGATCAAATTTTTCTAACAGCTAACCAGGGAACAATACTAACCTGCTTCACCTGCAGAGGAGAATACCGTGGTGGCAAAATTAATTTAGGGAGCAGAAGAATGAAATAACCTCCATCCATTCATCTATCTTCAGTCCTCTTCTTTGTGATACGGGTCACATTATTAAATAACTTGCTTATCAAATTTTTTATTATTTTAATTCTGATTAATTTAGTATGTGAGAAGAGCTGGAGTAGCTGATTTCATGTGGAAGGAAAGTACAATTACATATCTTTTTTATTACCAAATATTTTCTGTATAATTTCTTGTAATCATCCTGAGTGCAGTTTTTATAAATATTAGGTTTAGATTTTTAAATATTATAAGAGAACAGTATTTAATAGCTCTCTGTTTCAGAAAAACACATGGTATTGTAGTCATTATTTGTTCTATGTTGCTTATTTATTTGTTTTATATTTATTTAGCAAATGCTTTTGTCCAAAGCAATTTATAAGTGAGGCAAATAGTACATTAGTGAGACAAATATTCCATTACATTAGCGCACTACTACATTAGTGATTGAAAGGGATTGTTTAAGTGCTATATATTCACCTGATTGTAGCTGGTAAAATAATGCTGGCATTTGTCGATAATGTTTTTGTTTCTCATTAGTGGTTACCATAACTTTACACTGGACAAGAAGTCATGGGAAAAGAATGGATGATAATGTACATACAGTGCAATAGCTGTCATGCTTATTTTTGATCATTAGAGGGCGTATATGAGTAAAATATCAGCATCGATGATGACAAACAGGATTTCTCCACTGTGCTCCACCATAAATCACAGGCATTATCAATGTGATTTATCACCTGTCAGCTACAGAGTCGCCCAAAACCTCCAGAAGGATCATGTGTCCTCGTTTGCACTGTAAGATGGAGAGCAAAGTAAAATGGCAGCACAGAACAAGTAAATACATGGAAATGAAGATAAGTTTTGACTGTGCAGGAAAAACTACTATGAGTTTAAATTAGTGTCCTATGTGACTTTATCAGGGAATAGTGAATTTAAACCCTCAGTCCTCTGCAAAGAGACGGCAACAGCCAGAGCCTGAGCTCTGATTTGCTCTTTCATTATTTATTTTTCAAGATTTATCATGAATGTAAAAATAAACTACATTTCCTCCATGCAAATACAACGGACGTTTATTTAGCGATTGTGTTATTTTGTAATTATTTTATGGGTATTTGGCCGGTTCTGCCGAGTAGATGTGACCGAGGAGTAGATGTGACCGAGGAGTAGATGTGACCGAGGAGTAGATGTGACCGAGGAGTAGATGTGACCAAGGAGTAGATGTGAATGAGGATTCTGAAGCAGGCCCTCTGGAGTCCCGACTCTCCGTTGCAAATGTTTTAGCAAACTGCTAAAATCCAGACTAAAAAAACTGTTAATTTCCCCACCGTTCTTCTTTAGTCACACTGTCGTGGCAAAACCCCACTGGGAGTGAGACGTTACATAAAGAATAAATTGTTGGATTTGGTTATTTGGTGGTATATATATAACACCGTGTGCTTGGCCCCTCCTGGGCAGCACAGCTCTCTGAATACACGTGTGCGTTACCATGTGCGCGTGTGCAGTCTGTGTGTGTGTGTGTGTCTGTATGTGTGTGTGTGTGTGTCTGTATGTGTGTGTGTGTGTGTGTATGAGTGTGTGTGAGGTATCCCATTTCCATCGTTACATTTATGCCGCTGTGAGAGTGTACCCGGCGCGTATAATTATTGTGATGATCTGGTATATGAGCACTCTCACTGGGCTCTGAAGCCGCAGCGTGGCCTACATTTCCCTGCTTCCCCCACTAGCATCCCCTCCATGTATTATTCAAATCATGCCCCCCAGTAGTATCCCATCCATGTATTATTCAATCCACAGACAACAGTATGTGGGATTTGGGGGAGGGAGGTGTAAAAATATTTATGTTTTTCAGGAGCACCCACAATTAAAAGAAAATGCAATTTTCTGCAATAAAATTAAACACAGATTTGATCTTGGAGAATGTACCCCAAAGCCTTAAGTAATTAACTAGGTGGGCAGGAGAACAGCAGCCGCCACTAGGGGGTGACCTCCGAACTTCAGATGAACTGAGCTTCCAGGTCATCTGAGGAGGTAGGGAAGGAGGGGAGGAGCTGTACCGAACCTGCGACACCAGCATGGGCCACTGAATCCTGCAGGCAAATAGTGGAGGTGCAGTGTGTCTCTGATTATGTGAATTGTTAAATTGTGTGTACGTTTGATAATTTATGGTTTGTTCCAATTGGCCATTGTCATTTTGCTCCCCTTTGGTTTTCTGGAGAAAACATTAGACTGTGTGATATCATTATAAAACTATAAACACTAATGACTGTGCTGAAAAATGATGAACTAGTTATATGCTTGTACCATCCTGAAAGGGCTCTTTGATGCCATGTTCTATATTAAGGTTTGTAATGCCTCTGATTTGAATAGCTGTCACAGTTATTCTTTAAACATCAGCATGGATTAAGATGCAGAAAAATGGCTGTTTTCAGACCCCTCCTCTGTACCTTTATATCCTGCTGGATTCCCTGGACTTTAAGCTGTCAGCTCCTTAATCAGCACTCCCTTCATCAGTATCATTGTCCCAAACCAGAACTTTCATTGTTCACACGCAGCCTGTTTAATCTTAGTCTAATGCTCATTTAAACTAGAAAAATTCCTGTAGCTCTTTGCTCTTTGCTTTTTTTTTCAAGGAATCACTCTAGAACTTGTTAAAGGCCCAGCTCACAAGCTAGGAAGAGAGTTACATCACCCTTTCTGATGTAAACACACACGCAGTCGTTGCAGTGCCTGCTCGCCATAGCGACGATTGTGGGGTGCAGCCGCTGAGCGGAACTCGCAGTGACTTCTCTCAGGATTTCCTTTGTGGTCTGGTGGGCAACCCTAAGGGGAAGGGGAACTTCACAGGTGCCTTGTGCCACAGCTGTGGGCCTCACAATGTCAAAGTGTTCCTCTCATTCACAGGAGCCAAAATGGCTCCGTCTGCTGTTCCCTTTGCAGTGCTAATCATTGTACGTCTGCAGTTTAGAAATGTGTATAAAGCTATAAAAAAAGAAAAAACCTTTGCTATACCATCATCATGTATTATGTGTGTGGGATGTATATATCTATAGCAAGACAGTCTGTATTAAAAGAAAAATGCATGTGATTAGATTTTTTAATTGCAGAAAGCAGGTATTTATATTGATATTTCTTTCTATGAACGCACAGGAGTGTACATAGGTAATGTTCAGCTAAAAACATATTCACAAGCCCGCATATACACTGGGGGATCTTTATTCAGCTGTTGTTCCTGTTACTTATTTAATCTTCCAGTGTATGATATTTGTAGCATTCTATAATTGTTTATAAACATTACCGCCAATAGTTGTGTAGTATTTTTTTAGTGAAATGCCGAAAATGCGAGGCATCTCCACAGTTTTGGTAATGGCGTATGTGTACAGGCTGTCACCGCAAACGAAAAGCAGATACGAAATGAAACCGACAGAAGTGGTTGCTACCCTTGTTATCAACACGACCCTTTTAATTGCTGTCGTGAGCTTTCTAAAGAGCCCAGGAAATGAGAGGCTATGGAGAGCTGACATTCCCCCTTTTTTATTTAAATTTAAGGAAAAATCAGGGCAGGCTCTGTGTACGGTACACCAGCTCAGTCTTCTTCATGTTTTGCCACAAATAAATTAGCCTATAGTGACATCTGAGGAATGTGATTTCGTCTTGCCATCTGTGGACAGATTAGAATCCTCACCCAGGCAGGAACACACATTGGCTGAAGACCCAACCAGGGGCGTACTTAGAGATGAATGGATAGGGGGGCTGAGCATTTACTGGGGGGGAGGGGGGTGGGCTGACAGCAAACTGTTCCCCAACTTGGTCCTTGGGGACCCACAGGCAGTCCAGGTTATTGCTCCTTCCCAGAGAGCTGGGAGGGAGCAAAAATGTGGACTTTCTAGCAGGGAGATTGGAGGGAGCAAAAATGTGGACTTTCTAACAGGAAGCTTGGAGGGAGCAAAAATGTAGACTGACTGTGGGTCCCCAGGACTGGATTGGGAAACACTGGCTTATGGTAAATCTCCATTTACAAAGCCGTGCCCGCTTGCTTATTTCAGCTGGCGTACTGTGTCGTCCAGTTCATGGAGAAGGACGCCACCGTCACAGAATATGTAAGTCCCATCCACCCACTCAACACTGCTCGCACTGGCTTACACTTCCCGGCTTGTGCAACATCCAAGTATTGCTGTTTTGAGACCAGAGCCACTGTTTCCATTAAGGAGCTAGTTGTGCTATTCTGGGAGTATCATGTAACACTGTTATACATTAAAATGCAGTGCATCAGGTCGCTACTGCAACTGCTGCTGTACAAATTGCCTTTATACTATAATGGCTGTACATTGTCCAAGGGGGTACCTGCTGGGACCCAAGAGGGATTTTAATTCCCAAGTGCAGACAGGTACAGAGTAGTGCCTGTATCACTGCTGTCTACACAGGAAGCTGCTGTTCAACGCCATAATGATTCTGTTCCCCTTGTCAGATAATCCGCGGTTTGCTGAAATACTGGCCAAAGACCTGCACCCAGAAAGAGGTGAGAAAGCTGGAGGAAAGTAGGCCGTTTCATACATGCATGTGAAGGTGCTGGTTGCAGGTATGGATGAACAGCTGAAGCTAAACCGGGATAGCCAGGCCATTATTCAGATGGTTTCCGAAGAAGTGCTATGTCTATTTTTATTATACAGTAGAGGGGTTTACTGATGTACAGTACAGTGGTCCCTCGTTAATCGCGGGAGTTACGTTCTAAAAATAACCCGCAATAGGCGAAATCCGCGAAGTAGGATTCTTTATTTATAAATAGAATATTTTCGAAGTTAGAGCATTGGAAACCTGTTCACGACCTTCTAAATATGGCTTTTAACATTATTAGAGCCCTCTAGACATGAAATAACATGAAATAAGTAAGTGTATGTGTCTGAGCAAAAAAAAACAGTTTAATATTAGAACATATAGAAATTAATAGCAGCACAATAATAATTGGAATTTCTTCTGTTCTCAATTTATTGATATCTCGTTGGATGGCTAGGAGAACATTGCTTCAGTTCCCAAAGCTCTCCTCAGTGGCACCTCAGCCCTTCGATATATATGTTGTTAGTTGATTAATAAATTTAATTAATTTAAAAAGTCAGCAAGGTACTGATTAGCCAAACTGGGTGTGCTAGCGGTTGAGTCAAAAAATACATGGGTGTGTAGTAGTGATGGGTGTATGAACCTTGAACCATTTGCTGTATTTATTGACCCCACTAGATGGTGCTCTTGGCTTGCTTTGGTGCATGCTTTGAGCTCTATTATGATGAGAGAGCACCATCTAGTGGGGTCAGAAAATACAGCAAATGGTTTATAAAGCTTCATTTACCCATCACTAGTGTATAGATGTTTATTGCAAATACTGCGGTGACTTCAGGAGAGGTTTTGAAATGGTTAAGCTAACACTTTGATAGACATAATAGTTTACCCTAATATGAAGATTATAAACTTTTTTATTGGGTTTTCAAAGTAACCAACATTTACAAAATAGTTGGACTTGTAAATTATGTGAGCATGAAGATCATTTAAATATCATTTTCTCTGACTGCCTAAGACATTTGCACAGTGCTGTATATCAGTATAAGCAATATGTACACGCATGTAAACTACACCCCTAGGCAGTCAGCTTTGGTAGCTGTTGTATGTTTCTGGCTCTTTTTCTGGGTTGCTTACAACCACAGTTCTGAGTTACTTTGTATTCTGTGGCGTGCAGCTAGTTCACCTTGTCATTTTGATCAGCGGCATTAAAACACTGATGACCGTATGGGGAAAAACTTGATGACAGATATTTTTTGGGCTCGCAAGTCTAGACCTTCACGCAGGTATGAGCTGATGTACTGCCTCTCATGGTGAGCAGGTGATGTTCTTGGGAGAGATGGAAGAGATCCTGGATGTTATCGAACCCTCGCAGTTCATCCGGGTTCAGGAGCCACTCTTCAAGCAGATTGCTGCCTGCATCTCCAGCCCACACTTCCAGGTCAGAGATGACGGGCAGCTCCTCATACGTGTCCCCCTGCCCTTTCTGGGCCACCTCCTCTTCAGCTCTGCCACTTCCTATACCTTGATTTTGTTTTGTATAACTACACCAGGCATACCCTTTACTGGAGTGCTGTTTAATCTCTGCTATCCACCTCCTCATTATCTCCGCCTTCTCGACAGTTCTCCTTCCTCCTCTTTTCTTCATTCTGTCTGTATTCCCTTATCCAACCTCTAAGGCCAAATTCACCATGTCACTGGTGCATCAATTGCATTTCTGCATCTTGTTGCTGTCAGATGGAAAAACTCCAAAAAAATCCATTATTTCAGGAATGTGGAAAAACAATAATTTTCTCAAAAACTATTTCATAAAATAAACCCAAAACAACATAATGAGACACCCTTAGCATCACAAATAGAAACCAGACTTTACACAGCTGTCAGTGAACAGTTTTTAATAGACTTACGTGGATTGTTGTCAGTGAGGCAAATATGTCTGTGTCAGCAAGATGGAAACTAATCTTGCTTTATATTCACAGTTATCAATGATGTTAGCTAGTTATTTAGCTATCAATGTTAAGTTGTTAAAATTAGTGAAATAAAAGTGTAGTAATCCCTATAAATGACTAGCATAAATACAAATGTTTACTACAAACATAAAAACTAGTTAAATAGATGAATTCATGAAACTTTTCATTGGTCAATCGGATGTGAAACACTATCAGCAGACAGAGGAGAACATGTATTTTCTGTTTATAGTATGAAGTCACAATAATCAAAAAGTGGATTTTCGTTGGAGAGCGACAACATATTAGCAAAGCTTTCAAAGTAGTGACCAAGCTGGAAGATATATGATAAGGAGATTTAAATAAGTTCAGCATTTCTCTTGAATAAATATGCCATATGAGCCTTTTTGGGCAGCACTTCTCATGACTTAGGGCTGCAGCTGTTGAGCAGCTCCCGGCTCGCTTTCTCGGAGGACATCAGTGGGCCGCTCTCTTAGCCCGGGTGGGACTGCCAGGTCCTCAGTGTCACATTCCCTTCGCCCCCCAGGTCGCAGAGCGGGCTCTGTATTTCTGGAACAATGAGTACATCCTGAGCCTGATCGAGGAGAACTGTCAGGTGATCCTGCCTCTGGTCTTTGCTACACTGTACAGAGTCTCCAAAGAGCACTGGAACCAGTGAGTCTATCTCCTGTCACCGAGCAACACTCCACAGTTTACACCCCACTTTCAGTAGATCCTCACTGAGCTGATTGAAGATCTGTGCTCAGCTCACAATAGTGATTGACATGGACATTGTTTGCCTACGAAATCTGTTTACATTGGTTGAAATTCTTCGCATGTGCTTTTCAGTCATAAAATTCCCTCTTCCTTTGCTCAATGTACCCAGGACGATTGTGTCTCTCATTTACAATGTGCTGAAGACCTTCATGGAAATGAACAGCAAGCTTTTTGATGAGCTCACTGCCTCTTACAAAGTGGAGAAACAGAAGTGAGTTTGTGTGTGTGTGTGTGAGAGAGAGAGTGAGTGGATTAGGTTTATATTACACTGTGGTGACTAAATGCCCCCCACAATGTGAATGAAACCCGTTATTTTGACATTATACGGACCATTTTTCAGGTCCCCACAAAGATCTGAAAATGCAATCAAAAAACTAAACATGCCTTAAGGTTTTGCCTTAAGGACTTAAGGTTTGAGCTGGGTAGGGGTTAAGGTCATCATGTTGGGGTTACAGTTTTCCCCATAGAAATGAGTGGAGAGTCCCCACAAAGATATAATTACAAACCTGTGTGTGTGTATTTGTGTGTGTGTGTTAATTACACTTCCTGTTCATGTAGGAAGTTCCAACAAATGTTTAACTGGTACGTTTGTATGCATTAACGTGAGATTGAGCAGGTGGGGTTGTGTGTGATGTAGTGTGCTGCAAGAGCATGTGTCTATGTGTGGATCTCTGTTGCATGTAAGTGCACTTGATTTCCTGTCCTCACACAATATTAAATAATAAATGACCTTACAAAGATGCCCCCACATGATACACTCTGAACTTTTAGGTGGTTGGTATGGCACAAATACTTAGTAATAACTGAAGTAGTTACTACTGAAGTACAAATCATGAACAAATATAGTTACTGCCAGAGATAAAAGATGTCATGATTCATAAATGATGAACAAATTTGATTGGTATTTCACATGCGTTATTCATTATTTATTCCTTCATTAGTTCCTTCAGTATTTCACAAAGGTTTACAGAATTATAGTAAACAGTAGCTACATGCATCATGATTCATTAATGATGAATTAACATGAGATCAGTATGTAACTAAGACATTGTCATTAATTAAGAGATACTGTAAGTAAACATATAATACTATATTTGTGCCTTGTCAAGTAAAGTGTTACCCTTTTAGTTTGTCAGCTCTGACATGTTTTTGATTTTGTGAATGTGAAGCAACATGATGTGTTGCTTTGTGAAGTTTATGAAGACCCCAGAAGAACAAATAACGTGTGTGTGTGTGTGTGTGTGTGTGTGTGTGCGTGTGTGCGTGTGTGTGTGCATGTGCACGTCTGTGTGTGTGTGGCCTCCTCCTGACAGGGAGCTGAAGCGGGAACGGGAGCGGGCCGAGCTTTGGCGTTCCCTGGAGGAGCAGCAGGAGAGGAGGCTGATCAGCATGCGAGAGGCCTGCCACAATCAGAGGAACCTACAGGAGCGACCCAGCCCAGCCCAACAGGACACTGCACCCAGCAGCAACAGCGCCACCTAGGGCCAGAGCTGTACTTTCACATAGGAACTTCCCTTCAAACACTGCTCACCACAGGGCTTAGCCTCAGAACAGCATGACTACATTTAGTCTCCCACACACACACACAGACACACACACACACACAAATGATGCCACACAAACACACATAGATATGCACAGACATCCAATCAGATCTACACACAAATGTACACATAATTAAGCATATGAACAAAATGTTTAATAGTGATACAAACCTTCAGTTACACTATTGAATTTCTTCATATTTGTGCAACTGTCCCAAGCATTCCATTACTGGAAGGTTATGCCCTCAGACACTGAGAAACCCAAGCCTAACCACACATGAGAGGCATGCATGTTGGAGAACTACATACACATCGACTGACACGCAGACACACAGGTGCAATGAAACTGGTATTGAACACCACAATGGATATCAGTTAATCTTGGATCCAGCAAGGCCCCGATTAAGAACCACCAAAAGTTAGCATTTCCTTTCTCCAGAAAAAGAGGAATGATGGTAATGATGATAAAGAAATTATCAAATAATACAATTCATACTCCTACTTCTAATATTACTAGTTTTTATATATCTATGAATAGAGTATGACCATATGACCAAGGAAAACGTGGTACGACTGGTGCAGTCATATGCTGCTAGACTGAAATTACTCTAATGTACGAATGATTTATTGTAGTTCCGTCACATTCTCAGATGGGATGAGAAACCATTATTTCAGCAATATTAGTTTTCAACACGTCAAGGTTTTTCGCAGTGGGTGGAAATGGGCAAGCATGAGGACTCTGTACTGTCGTTTAGTACGTCTGTCTACATTCATTTAATGCTGAAACCGTTTTGGTGCATATTTTGTTTTTTTTTTTATCTTGAATTTTATATTTTCGCCTTATTGTTTCTCTTTTGTTTAATTTAAATGTGTGGCCCTTGAGGAGAAGGAGGGTTGTCAGTGTTTGTATGTGCATTTGCACAATTAGTTGTGCACACACACCTGTGTGCATGATTTGTGTATATGTTGGAGGTGGAAGTATGAAAGAATTTATTTGTGTGTTTGTGTGTGTGCGTGTGCGTGTGTTTGAGGGATAGCGAGAAGGCATGCTGATTAAAGACAGAGTGGAATGGAACATTGGAAGGCTGCGGGGGTGGGGGGAGGGTGTCTCGGTGTCACTGTGGTGCCCCCAGACTCGTACTTTCAGAGACCACAGTTGGAATTATAACACTATGATTGTGCTTTAAGCTTCTTGAAAACTGTAGCTGCTAGTAGCTGGTTTCCAGTACCAAACCACCATTCCTCAACATCTCTGACCTGCGTTCCTGTTCATTTTGCATCTCGTACACACACCCTTTTCTGACCCACAGCCCGTTTGGGTCAAACTGCTGGAATGATGACTATTTATTTATAGACCAGAAGTAATTGTAATCAGCTCAGAGACAGCAATAATACGAGACTCTACCAAAACATGGAGGTACCAATAGCATAGCAGAACCAGAGATTAACACTCCTCTGGAATTTCAATTGCGTTGCAACATGGCTTGGTATTTTGGGGACAATCAGCCTTGAATGAATGTGTCAAAAGGTGACTTAATTAGGAAAAATATTTATTATTGAATATATTGAAAAAATGACTGGAATGGTCTTTTTTTGTATGTCGCTTTTTGTTGGCCAGAATTCACATACAGACACTCAGGGTCAGATTGGCACATATGCATGTTCCGATTTATTCAGAAAGTGGTAGGAAATCTTAGTCGGGAGTGATTTCAATATCACCATTATTTACCTGCTGTAGACGGACTAGTTTTCTTCTGTACTGAATTAGACAGTGAGTGATGTATATAGCCTAATGCCAGATAGCCTGCTTTTGTACGGTTCGGGACCAGTATATAGAACTGTGTGTGGGCTGGGGGGGGGTAGGTTTGGGGTTTTAAAGCAATGACAGAGAAACTGAACGGCACTTAAGGCAGCACCAGTGTGTTTAGACTGGGCAGTAAAGTCACACAGTGTATCTTTACTGGTGTTCTCAGCAGTTCCACATTTGCTCTAATTTTGTTTGTTGTAAACAAATTGCATACTCTGGTGATTTCCTTCCCTGTATGTGTACCAACATCTGTCCCAAAGTTTTGCTTTTTGATGCTGTCTCTCATTCGGTGTAATGGGGACCCACTGTATGCTGTGGCCACATTCAGTCTGCTCCTTACATAATTTGTTTTCATTGAGCTAATTAATACTTTTATCAAATTAACATAAACGAGGATCACCGAAAATGCACTTGGGATTCTAGTGATGTTATTGGCCGTGTTCAACAAGCATATTGGAACGCTTACTGGTTCAGCCAGGCCTGGTACAAAGAACAACTCACAGTGCACAAATAAATAATAGAAGATACACGTGGAATGATACAGAGAAAAGTATGACTTAGACATTTCACATATTTATGTCAGTTACTCATTGTGCACAGCTGTTCATGTTGTATCATAACAGTGCATTTCTTCCCATAAGGCTAAATTTGAAAAGCTGTCAGATGATTTTATTAAACACCTCAGTCAACACTGATTTTTATGAGGTCATGTGAGCTAAATAAATATATAAATAAATAAAAACCAGCGAACACAGTGGGTCCCCACAACTACTGTGAATCATCGGTGTGTATAAGGTTGTAGATACTGAACGTACACCTTTGATTTTTCACATTAGTGATGCACTCATCTGGCCTAATATTCCACACACACAATTACAAGCTCAAAGTCTGATCAAAGGCAAAATGTGTTAGAATGACACCAGCGGAGGAAATGAGGAGTATGTGGACAACGCAGGGCCACTGACTGGAGGTCTGGGACCTGCTGGGCGCCGAGACTAATTGACATGAATGCTCTTAGAAGGTTGCTCTCACCTGAAATAATACCTTAAAACTGTCAGAGAGCTTATTTATAGTTCTGAGGCTGGGATTTAATATGGTCCCCACCGATCGCATGAACATCTTTTGTTTTCTGACAGAAACCCATAACTCCCCATTTCTTCTCGTCATCTTCATATTCTCATGCTGCACCATGAGCTCCTTCTGACCACGAGTTACACTGAGTTACCATGAGTTACACTGACAACATCTACAATAAATTACTTGGTACTATTTTTAAAACACAACATTTATTTTATGGACTGGGTCCTAGTCGAACTGACGGGCTCCCGGCTGCTTGTTAACAGGCAATGTGCTGTCCACAAAAACTCAAGTCTTGACGTATCTTCCTAACGTTATAGCCTCTTTGTGTATTTTTCTTTATCTTCCTTCATTTTTTTTACTGCCTCATCTATTGTTTCATTATTTACATAGTTTGTAGTTTAACATGACGCTTCAAATAATATTACCCTGGGAGACTAAAGATCTTTGACACGTATTTATGTAGCTTTTTTCTTAGAGCAATATAACTATCTTGCTTAAACGAACTAAAACAGTACCACACTTGATGTAAAAACCAGTATCCTGAGGCCCGGAGAAGAATCATTTTATAGGGGTGTCCAATATCACATTGTCTTTCCTGGAGTTTTATTTCAATTGTCCTGTCTTAGTATTATTTCATCTTTGATTCCCTCTGCTGTTTGCCTTTTTCTTTTATCTCTTCCAGAAGCAAAATGTATGAATGACCAAAACGAAAAGTACGGATAAATTAAAGGAAAATCATTTGTTCTCACTAGATGAGAGACAGCTGCACCTTGCTTTTGTTGCCTGTAGTGGAACCCAGCCGCTTCGGCGTCGTTTTATTTGTTTTTCTACACTAAAACCTCGTTCAAACAAGAGCTTCTGTAACTAGATATAACATGTTTTAGCTACAATTTCTGGCGGAAAAAAATAAAACCGAGAGAACGAAGAATGTTTTATTTAACGAAGAAACAATAAAACTTGTCAATTAAAATAAAAGCGAATGTTCTTTTTAAGAAGTGCACGTTTTGTGTTTTTTTTAACAGTTGTTTATTTACTGCAATAATTCAGCTCAGTTTTTTCATATGAATTTATTTAGATTTATTTTGTTTAACTTTACGTTTCGGTGTGAGCATACAGTGAATATACATAAACGATACTCTGTATTTTTTCATTTGACTAATAACTTAGGTATTTAGGTTCGCTGTAGGCAATTCAGGCAGTTCTCACAATATAGTCCTTTTCTATTGGATTTGCTACATTTAATTGCATTTTTATTTTTAATTGCTATGATGTCATGGTTCATGTCCTTTAAATAGGGATAAAAACAACAACGAAGACCTTCCATAGAGACATATCTTCTGACAAGCAAAGCGGGTCTCTGAATTATCACTGAATCTGAAGTTCTTTTAAAAAGGTAAGTTTACATTTGGCGATTGTAGTTTATTAGTTCAATTTTTGTCTTTTCTTACAGGATTTAAAAAATACGGATTACAGAAGTACAACTTATAGAAAGGGCAACAGCGTCATCTAACAGCATATTAAAGATGATATATCACGGTATACGTCATTTTTTAGGTTGTGCTGCTCAAAAATGTTATTACAGTAAATAGAGGTATTTTCATTCAATCCATTCAACCGCTGATGATTAAATAAGATTTAAGGATTGTCCAATCCATCAGCAGTCCGTCTGATTCAAGCCGTCGTCCGGGTTCACTTAACTTGAAGTTGCACCGCTGACCACTAGGTGGAGAGCTGCGTGAATGTTTTTTTTCAACTCGCATCAAAGACATAAAAAGGGCATGATGTTTATATGTAGTATTGTGTTTGTGTGTGTCTATAAATGTTCTAATAAATTTATAATAAATTATGTAAAGATTATAAATTCATATATACTGAATTATGATATCCGTAAGACTCAAGGAAACGGTGTTATTAGGTGCTGTGAAGTGGATATATATAGACAGCATTCCTGAAGAATGTTCTGCCTTCTGTAAGGCAGCAAAGTTGGTAAGGCTAATACTGCTGTAATGGTAAGCTGTGTGAGGCTTCGCCGTCCTCCCTCCTCTGTTAGAATGCAGCCTCGCTCCTGTTCCCTCTTCTTCATCCTCTTGCTGGGCACCGGAGCCCTTTCCGTGTCTGTGACCCTGGAGACGTTCCGTGGCTGTGCCGTGCGCCAGTTCTCCTTCCTGGCCCAGAAGCCGGGCTGTCGAAGTCTGCGCATCACCACCGAGGCGTGCTGGGGTCGCTGCAACACCTGGGAGGTGAGGTAACGCGCAGCGCCCCCTGCTGGTCGACAGACCTTTTTTTGACTTTCCTTATTTGTGTGAGCGTAAGGGGCGATTCTATGATGTGGCCCTTTAAAATTCAGGACACCCCCTACCACCAATTAAATTTGCAGAGTGGGGAGTACAAAACGTATTGAAAAATATGGGAGAATTCACTAAATGGTTTGTAGGAAAAATTACTTTTCAGGGTAGCTGAGACAAAAATTCAGCCCCCCCTAAATAAAGTCTAGAACCACCTCTGGTTAGTGTACATTTATTATCTATTCCCTGCAGCCTTTGTTAGCTTTGAAATCAGCATCTTATTTTCATGCTTGTTTTCTGAACACCTTGCTTTGCACTGGTGCTCGATTAGTGATGCCTGACTCATGGGACCTGCTATGCTCTATGCATAAGACACCCGCTTCTCTTCCATGTTGTTCCATGGCTGTGGGGCTCTACAGAAGCCACTCCCGGAGCCTCCCTACATCCAGAGGCATCACCGCGTCTGCACATACAGCCGCATTCGGTACCTGACGGCTCGCCTACCTGCCTGCCCGCCTGACGTCTCGCCCCTGTATCCCTACCCACTGGCCCTGCAGTGTGACTGTGCGGTCTGCTCCACCCAGGACACGGAGTGTGAGACCTTCTAAGCGTGGGTTTCCATGGGCCACAGGGCAGGAATACAGGAAGACCCAGTACAGCGCAGCTCGGCCTGGGGGGAGCAGCTCAGACACAGCAGACGTCTGCTGTAAGCGGGTGGTTTAATGCTCACCAGTAGGTCGTAGGTACACAGCCGTGGAATGAGACTGCTTTTCAATGCCTAAACAGTCGGGTGACTTTCATTAATCTAGCAGTATGAGCCGTTCAGTGTAAAAATGTCAGCTTCTCATGCTTTTCTGTATAACCATTAGCTAAGCAAATGTGATGTAAGCACAGAATAACACTCCCAGGGTGACAAATAAGCTTTTATTTTACACAGTGCAGTGATTACAGCACACATAGAGGGCAGCAGAGAGTCCTGCAAACTCCCAATTACAGTGTGTAGCCCCACTGATCAGTCCCATCTCTTGTGCCTATCAAAGATCTAGATTTGACTCTCATTTCGGTTAACAGCATATCTTTGGCACTTAAGAGTCCTCAAAATGTTACGCTTATAAATGTAAAGTGCACACATTCTTCCGTCACTGATGACATCGGGCAGTGGAATGAGATGGACAGCAGAGTTGGGAGAACAGGGCAGACATGGCGTGTCTGCTGGGTATCTCTGACGCTCTGGTAGCCAGAGGCACCTGCACGCCCAGCTCAGTGTGTAACACCAAAGCTCTTATGGGATGGCTGTTCTGTATATGTATTCACACATATGCACTGTTACAAAAAAACTGAATTAACATGAATAAAAAAAAATGTAATCTTGCTTTTTATATTAGCTCACCCTGTCCTCTGTGTCTCACTCTATCCTTGTACAGAATCCTGCAAATGCTGCATCTACACATTTTTCAGGACCTTTTCATACTAAACCGTGCCTGACTGTCAGTATGTAATGAGAAGGCTAAGTTTATAAAGCTAGGCAGTTAATTAGTTCAACGTAGCACTAACGTGAGTGAAAACCTGTGTAGACATTATCTTGGCAGGGAAGAAGACCCACTAGCGCAGGTTGTTGGGGTTTGGTGTCTGCTTTTGCTTTGCCCGCCGATGTCACGTAGGGTGACAGAGTGACACGGTGTCAGCTGTAAGTGTCAGTAGCGTGACTTGCGGCACATGTCACAGCGACAGGCCCGTGCACTCAGGATCTCGATGTCGTCATGGTGATGGCCGTGAGGGCAGTCCAGGCGCACCCTGACCTGGGGGGGGACAGACATGCAATCTCAGAGCCGCACACACACGGCAGACTGTATGCAAGAAGCGAGAAACGGCTCTGAAGGTCGCCCGTTTAATCCTAGGACAGGTTCTGCTTAGGGGTGATTCTAGGACTTGACCCTTAAGGGGGGCTCAGCTCCCTAAGGAAATATGGGGCACCCCCTTCCCCAGGCCCCCACGATTAAATATGCTGAGGGGGCTCCCCCAACATAAAGTTGTAAGCTTACTAAGTGCAGGGAGTGAAATGTGCACAAAAGCAAGGAAAAAGTCATTAAACAGCTTCAGAAAAGTTATTTTCACAGGGGCTTAGACCAAAAATATGGTCTGGAACCACCTATAGTCTGCTGTCGTACCCTGTTAAGCTGAGGGATTTGTTACGGACAGCAGCATGGGCAGCCCTACAGTACCTTGGTGTCCTTGCTGATGGCGCAGCAGCGTGAAGCAGAGGTGATGTTGTGGGTGAAGTTGGAGGCCACCAGCACTGCGTAGCGTGAGGGGAAGGCACTGGACTCGCAGTAACCCACGCAGGCGTACACCATGTGGGTCCCTCGACACGTCCCCCGCCGGTCACTGCGGATCGTCACATTGAATGCTGCAAGAGTCACAGATGTGGAGTCAGGGCTGTATATGAACAATGGCTTATGACTGGAAGAGAAACGGGGGGCAATGTTTAGGAAAAGAAAAATGTTTCATGAACATATCTGCTGGATTAATGATACCCTGTAGCTGGCACTAAATACTTCATGAATAACTCAGGGTTTGACTCCCAGGGTTTGACTCCCAGGGTTCTCCCTAAGTTCTACATTGGCTCTCTGAATACTCTGGTAGCTTGGATGCCCTTGAACGTGTTAAGAAGTGGTGGTGGTGGTGGGGGGGGGATCTCACGATAGAGATGGCAGCCTGGACTCAGTCCATCATAGCTCCAGCCCATGGGTGCCAGCAGCATCAGGAAGAAGAGAGGCAACACCAGGAGGAGAAGGCCAGGCGTCACGATTTTACTAGGAGACATGGGTACGGTGGCCTGCATGGGACAAAAAAAAATGGTCCAGGACAGTTCTATACAGCAACTTTTAATTAACCTGGACAGGTAAATAAATTCAAAATCCTGTCGTTTTTAAACATTTAAAAATATGTTTTCCCATCTGTTGTATCCAAGTACAGATGAAATATTCTACACCAGCCTTGTGTCCTGTGTTCCAGGGCCCTAACCCAGACCCTGACCAGAAGAAGTGCTTAAAAGATAGATGGATGGATGGATGGATGGTTGGGTGAACAGATATTCTACAAAGGCATCAGTTCATATTTAATCTCTCCAACTTGAATGCATGAATTTTTTATCTGAGGTGATCTTTGTAAGGTTCCCAGGGAAGTGATAATCCTGTCTAAATGCTCTCAAAATCTCTGTGTTATTCATCTGCCTGCAACAAATAATGGAGTTTAAACACAAGAATGCATGGTATTCACATTGTACACACAAACATACAGTCAAATACCACAAACTCACAAACAGCACCCCAATAATGTATTAATATAGATTAACATCAACATTTACTTACATACTTTCACCTAGTGTCTACAACCCTGAGTTAAAGAAAAATCTATTAATGTGCCTTAAACCATGTACAGATTGTCTATTTCCAGTAGCAATAATCAGTTTGCAAGAACACTGGGCCAGTGTGTGGCTCAGCGGACTAAGCCTCTATGCCTGTGATTGGAAGATTGCAGGTTTGAGCCCCAGCAGAAGAATTACATTTCAGTGGGTCCCACAGCAAGGCCCTTAACCCCCCCCCACAAGATTGCCCTTACCTGTCTTGGGTGTCTCATAAAGAGTACGATGGTGTAAGCGAAGAGAGCATTTCCTCATGGGGATCATTAAAATATTCTAAACTCTAAAGGTTTCAACTGCGTCCTCATAAATGAAGTTATCACAGTAAATCAACAAGATATTTATATTTTGCTCTGCCAGTTCATACACTAATAATTCAATACCCTGAATAAAAGTCTAAACAGGTGTTTACAACATATTCCATTTGTTGCTATAATTTATAAATAACTGAAGCTTGCAAGTAAAAACAAATTAATTTGCATAAAACACTTTAATAATGACCACAGCAACAAATATTTATTATTGCGCTGGTTGTGAATGAGCACTGTTGCTATAATAAATCCTGTAATGTTTTCCTCTGGAGTGAGAGTTCACTGGCTGTGGACATGACCTGGCCCTTCTTGCACTGTTTCCAGTGGGACAAACAAGTCATGTGGCAGGATTGCATTGGGACCCTGATGCACCCCAGCAAACTTACTCATTTAGGGTGGATTTTAATGCTCCACACCAAAGGGTGGGTGAGTGAGTGTGAGTGTGTGTGTGTGTGTGTGTGTGTGTGTGGCGGGGGGTAGGGGGACTGGAAGAAGTTAACCCGGTAAAAACATACAGCTTGAGGTCATTTATGACTCTTACATGCCTCACTGCAATGCATGGTCACTGTTTTTTTTTTGTTAGACTGGCTGCCTTAGCTATTACACTGTAATTCTTTGCAATAAATTGTCTCTCAGTCATTATTATAAAAATTCCACATTCCCTGTGCTCTCTTTTCTTCATCAATCATTTCCCCTGTGCTTCCTGTAAATAAAGCTATACGCTATGTCAGAATAAGTAAAGCCAGATTGGCGAATTGAAAATCATTTCACAGTCTTCCTGCCAACACTGTGCTCTGACGGGGAGAGGGTTCCAGAGGACTGCCATACACATCGTTCACAATATGGGTCTCTTATTAGCAGAGACAGGGCATTGATCTAAAGGCTTACGTGATGCTGAACACAAAGCAGAGACATATACTACTGGGATGATGAAAGAAAACTGGATTAAAGGAAATGTTCAGAATAATTAGAAATGGCTCCAGTTTCTACTTAAAAGGCATTATAAACTGTCATATTCTCATCCTATATATGTGCGATATGTAATTTCACTAAAAGCTCAGTTTCATTATTATAGGTTAGACTGGCTCTGTTTATAATTAGTGTAACACTCTTCATTTAGATATGACTTATGTCCCTATAACAAAACATTTTCTAAATGAGAAATTCTCAATCTACAGTGGCCATAAAGATTTATTAGTATTTATTTCAGCCCATTTTTCTGAAACGTAGGCGAATGCGTCTTAACTTCTTTGGTACCCATAAAATTCTAATCAAACCACCAATATCAGTATTCAGGACAGCACTGTCCTATTTGATGTCTCTAAGCTTTGGAAGACTTTACATAAAAGAAGAGGCTGACCTTATCACCACCTTCAGTGCTCCCAAAGGGAGTCATCTTACAGATTACTGATAGAGAAGATGTTATGTTTTACACTAAAAGGCTAACAGGAACTCATCTGAAGCAGAAGCTTAAAAAAAAAAGTTGCTCAGTAATGGTTCCAAGAAGTAACATTCATTCATTGTGAAGTGTTCCATAATGAAACACTAACCTTATTCTGTACCTTTTAGTATTTTAGTGCAACAAAAATGAAGCTGTCAGGTTCCCATGACACGTTTCCAAATAATACAGATTTCAACAAAAACACCTGCAACACAATGTCTTTAGTAATGAAACGTTCTACACTAAATTACAGTGCTCAATTCAATAGCTAATGAGGCCATTTGCAGCAGGAATTAAAGTATCAGAGGTAGACAGAGTAGCATTATGTACAATCACAGGACAGTGCTGTGCGCCGGGCAGAGCGAGGCTGTTGTTACCTGTCAGTATGCAGCGGGTTCAGTCCAGGTGTGGCCAGGTGTGTGGGGACAAGCTGCTCGCATGCAGCTATTTGTAGCGCAGGTGAGAGCGAGCCTCGCTCTCGCCCACCCAGTCACTCCCATGATGTCATTCCCCAGAGCCCTGTCCCCCCTCCTTTACCCCGCACCTTCCCAGAAGGCTGCATCAATTTCCCTTCAATCCTTCGCCTTTTCCTCACTGCGGTCTCTCCTCATCTCCACCACTCCCTGTCGTCTAACTACTACGAGAGGTGGACACTGACAAAAGGGGAAAAAAATGGGAGAAAAGTAGATACGTTTCCCATCACAGGAAACGAAATCAAGTTGATTAAGTTTGCCATTCGTGTTTTAATTGGATTTTAAAGCCAACTTAGTTACTCAGTTTCCATATATAAGTATATAGAAAACTTTTTGTGCAATACCTTAATTGATATTATGTGTCTGTGCTGTGTTAAAGTGCTCTAGATATGCTCATGGCGGTGCTTTTGTCTGTATTTTCCATTTTCTGAGTAGTTCAGTGATGTAAGGAATAAGGGCAGAGTCGGGTCAAGCGATTGCGGGTTTGGACGTGGTGCTAGGCAGGCTAGGCTGTTTCGTGTATTTACCCTAAAAAGATGATGCTAGTCTAGTCTGTATTGTGTTTAAATGTGCATGTGTTCCACACTATATTGCTTTCATCCGTTATCCCCCATTAATGTAATTTATGTTTTGTATTAGAATAACCAGGCGCATTCAGTCATTGTCCCATTTCCAGTTACGTGCACATTCATACAGCAAAGTCTGAATCTTAAGGAGTGAGCTAAAGAACAAAGGGGAGAAGTACTGCCCCCAATATGCCCTCTCCTGCAGAAAAAAAGTCTGGCAATGAATGAGAATTGAGGGGGCATCGGGTATACGAAATTAAATGCCAGTTAATGACAGGGAAAACCACAGTAATGTTCTCCGTTGGTGTAATGGTCCTCAAAATAGATGGGTAAAGTGGAAGCGGACGCATTGACAATATTATCCTTGTTCAGGACTAGGTTTCCAGGTAACAAAGCTGAACATTTAAAAATAAAAACATTCTGGGGAGTCGCATTCCTGTGCCGTGACATCTGAATTAGCTCTTTGTATCATCTTAAATTCTTTTTATTCCCATCATAATTTTAATGTGATTGTCAGCTCTGCCTGTCCATGTCAGATTTTCTTTTTACAGTAGATGATAGGAGACTACAGAACACACCAGCGTGGGGATGTGTCCTTTTTACTGTGCTTAAGTGGTAATTAAGCGATGAGATCACCTCATTCAGGGAAGTCCATCAAATGCACTTTAGGGATAGAGCTAATCAGCAAGCGCGCAGAGAGACACTCGTTTTTAACTGACAAAGATGGACGGACGAGGCCAGGTTTTCCAAACAAAGCGTCTGGCTCGTGTCAGCGTCAGGAGAATATTTGTGGCTTTGTTTGGCAATGGTCAGCCCAGGCATTTTGGCCTGGCAGAGGTATCCAGGCGGAACTGTTGAGGTCAATGTCTTTAACGTGTGCTCATCATGGCAGTAAACTGCTCTAAGGGTTTCTTATGGAAAAGAAAGTCTGATGGCCCCCCTCAGTGTATATTCAGCAGAAAAAAAAACCCAAATGTGCTGATTTGCATGCTGGGACTGACACAGCAGGCCATTCATTTGGATTGAATCAGTTATACAGGGACCTTTCATTGACAGTCTGATAACACAAGCAGCATTCCTTGCACCGAGAGTTATCGATTTGCTTTGCCATTTTTCAGATTTTAATCCATTACAATACACTGATAAACTTTCCTCATGAAAAGCTTAGACTCACCCAGCCATTTTCTGAGACCACTTGTCCTATTCAGGGTCGCGGGGGTCCAGAGCCTATCCTGGAGGCTACGGGCGCAAGGCAGGGAACGACCCAGTACGGGGTGCCAGCCCATCGCAGGGCACAAGGCAGGGAACGACCCAGGACGGGGTGCCAGCCCATCGCAGGGCACAAGGCAGGGAACGACCCAGGACGGGGTGCCAGCCCATCGCAGGGCACAAGGCAGGGAACGACCCAGGACGGGGTGCCAGCCCATCGCAGGGCACAAGGCAGGGAACGACCCAGGACGGGGTGCCAGCCCATCACAGGGCACACTCACACACCATTCACTCAAACAGGCACAGCTTCGGGTAATTTGGTAACTCCAAGTAGCCTCAGCATATTTTTAGACTGCAAGAGAACATGCAAACTCCACATATATGGAGCCCCGGTGGAGATTTGAACCCAGGTCCCAGAGGTGTGAGGTGACAGTGCCAACCACTGTGCCAGCCATTTAGACTGACTAAAAATGGCAAATTTACGATACAAAAGAAGTAACCTTGCTAAAATTTGAACCAGCTTTATCACTGTTTTAATATAACACATGAAAACTGACAATGAAATACAATATCATGTCAAGTCAAATATTCCCTTTCTGTAAGTATCAATTCATCTGGCTAACCTGAAGCCTGATCCATAAAACATCATGGATAGGATGATAGTACGTGCATGTAAATGCACATGAACTACGAATGACAGCCAGGAATAAATTAACGATTAAGAGAAGTACACATGAACACACACAAAAAAACTAACACTGATTTTACTTCAATAGCAGTGCATTAAAATGTTACCCAATGTGATTTCCATATTTAGATCAAATTATGTGCAGAGACTGACAACTCTGCCTACTGCTTATGTTAAAACGGACACTCCTAAAACAGTAATATTTCAAACAAAGGTACAAAGAATGGTAACTTCTTGTAACCACTGAAAGGCTAATAAAGACACTGTAGTTTTCTAGCACAACAAATCTATGTAATACTATTTAGAAACACAGAAACACTCAGGCATAACATAGTCTTTAGTGCAGTATTTAAAATGCATTTTTGAGATTCAGAGGTAAGAAGTTATAGAAACTTGCATATGCGCTGTAAAGAAGTGGAAGAGGGAGATATGCTGGGAGCCGTGACTGAGCAGAGAGCAGCAGCGAATCTATTTCCTCTCATGTCCAAAAAACAGGGAAAATGGAAAGATTTTTCTGGTGAGGACAAAGCGAGAAAAGATAACCAATATTACACACACACACACACACACAAACAGACACACACACACATTATATGTGCATGTCTGCATGTGTAACGAAGAAGCTACAGTTATTACAATAAAAAAAAGAAATATTAGAAGGCTGTAATTGATTAAGTGCTGGCTTGCTTTTAAAATGCATCTCAGGCGATTGGACCAGAAGTGGACAGCTGAGACACATCGGAATTTAAACCTGAGTCTATCATGCATCTCCAAGGTGTCCAGCTGACCACCTGTGTTCAGATTCCGTTACTGCTGACATCAGTGATCAGATCTCCATGCGTCTTGGTGGCCATTTGCACTTGTACTTAGAGCTGTCCACTTGTGATCTGATCGCCCAAGAACGCATTTACCAAGAGTAAACAGGGCATTTAAATCAGAATCTTATCCTAGCATTTTAATAAATGTTTTGAATCCAAAAAAGGATTCACAATCATGCTCTGCTGTGATATATTTTTTGAAACACGATTCTTCATTGGAGCTGGATGTAGTGAAGCATCAGGGAGCTCAGATGAGCTCACACCCTGACTGCATGCTTAGTCTCACCTGGCCAAGCTAAGCATGAAGGATGTATCACCGCTCTCCGAGGGCTCGGGTGCTGGGGCTTCAGATTCACACGCTTCTGCTTCCGTAACATGCCCCTCTTGCTTCCCCTGCACCCCCTCTGGCCCCCGCCTCTCTTGGTGAATCACGACCTTATTGGCTAACGTAGCGGAGAGATGACTCAGCACCATATGCATTCTTTCAATGCAGACTTTTTATTGGACAGGTAAGAAAAAGAGCCAATGAGAGGTTTCGCTTCACTCATTGTCTCAGTCTAGAGTTGAGTCTACTGCATATGAGAAGTTTTTCACGTACCTGGACTATAAGTGAATGGGCTACCTGGTCTTGGGGGAGTCAGCGCTGAACACGCTGGAAACTGAAGACAGGAAGGGAGGACAGGCTAACTATGGCTGTACTTGCTACAGATGGATTTCCCTATTGTCTATTATTTAAACACTATTGTACAGAAAGCCCACGACCCTTACCATGTAAAGTGGTTAGATGATGGATAGAAAAGCTGAATAATGTGTCGGCCTTGTGAACGTGTGCAGTGGTAACAGAGCTGGACGTGCAGGTGGGTGCTGATGGGAAGACAAGGTGAGCCTTTGTGAGGCTTAGAAAGGCTCAACTCACCCCCTTGTCAGCATCCATTGCTTCCAGTCCATCGGGCTGCGGCCGGGACTCAGTGCAATTCCCACTGGGGGCAGACAGGGGAGACAGAAGACAGGGCTGTTATTGTGGAGCTACTCGCCGGTGCTGCTCTGCTCTGCGCTGCTCCGCCGTGGGTCGGCACTCTGCCCGGCCATTTCTTCTGCTTGTGCTTTCTTTAAACTCCCTTTCCATCGCATTAAACAGACAAATAAAGAGCTTGACAGCCACATGTTTAAAGGCACATTTGCCGCAGGACAAAGCTGTACAGAGACTCACAGAAATAAGCTTATGGTCACGCGTATACAAGCGGACAAATGTATAATCTCACATACACACCATCACATAAATAGTGACATTCAGATTTGTACCCAAATACACCAGCACACACACACACACACACATGTTCTTAGAGGCATTGTTGATACAACATTTTAAGCGATAATAGGCAGGCATTTTATAAACAAATTTTCATATCCATATTTCATTTTCATTTTCCCTCTCTCTCACATACACACCAGATGTATACAGATTCAACAGATAATGAAAGCCTCCTTCAAACATGAAAACTGCTATGTGACTCAACAGTTTTTAATGACTGATTACATTTTGTCAATACAACCTTAATGTTTCTATTCTGGAACTACTATCTCTGTACCACAGAATAACTTAGTTTGACAGATATTCATAAGTATAGCAGCCATGACTTCAGGCTACAATTACCCACATAAAGGTTTTGTAGAAAATGAGTACTAAATTAGCTTTTGATTTCTGTTCTCTGTTCATTTTTAATTTGCACTATATTTTTGCTCCACTACTTCTGTTTTTTTTTAAGCTAAATCATTAGTTGCAGTTCATCGGCTGACTGACAGATTGACGGAAATGGCTCCCTGCTTTCAGACTGCAGAGACAAAAGCAGCCTGGTTTGCCAGAAGAAAAAAAAAAATTGCTGTGCTTCAGAATTACCCAAAACTGTCCTTGCATATCTCAGCTGTAACTAGAGGTGCATAAAAGAAAATAAATAATGGAAAAAAAGAATTAAATATAAGAAATAATAAGCATAAAAGGATGAAACAGAAAAGCACATAATGGAAAACCGGAATAAAATACCCAATAGATACGTACTAATTTGCGAGATTTATGAGTTACCCCTTCAAAAAGAGGCTGCACAAACTCACAGCTGAGACTCCAGTCCCTCCCAAGCCTCAGGTTTCCAGCAGCTGTGCTGATCTGGGGAGCCCCCTAATGGCTCGATTCGACTGCGCTTGGGGTGATGTGGCGTTACTGCGTCTGGTCCTCTTGCCGTCATCTGTTGTAAGAAACACTCGTTTGATTATTTGTATTCAGGTCTGATTTACTGCCTTTCATGTCCGGTGTGCTTAGACTTCCCCAAAATAAAGCGCTCCTTAAGAAAAAGGGGGCACGGGTGTCAGTGTCAAGGCAGGATTGCACCACTGTTTTAACCATGAGCAATCTGACTGAACACAACTGCAGAATTTTGTGAATTAAAAACCGAGACTGGAAATAGGGGCAATCTAAAGGGCAGGTAAGATGAGCAGAATGGGAAAGTTCAGGTTCAGGAAGTGCAAATCCAGACCAAAACTTTGTTTCGACCAACCAGTTGAGGATAAAGAGTCAGTCACAGAGTACTCAACTGGTTGGTTGAAACAAAATCTTGGTCTGGATTTGTACTTTCTGGATATGAACTTTCCCCCACTGAAGATGAGATACACTTTATTGATCTCAGGGGGAAATCCCCAGGTACTCTGAACAGGCAAGTACTCACTGGTATCTTGTCCACAGGCCTCTTTGCTAAAGGAGACATGACAGGGTAGTTATTGTATCACATGCAGCTCCGCAAGCAGCTCATTAAGGTGTAGAAATTCACAGGTCAAGAATGTGGAGACACCTGCATGCAGGCGTGGGGCTTCTCGCTCTTCCAGGAACAAGGTGAGAAGGAAGGGGTAAGCGGGTGCCCTCAGGCCAGTGTGCCGGGAGCAGAGGCGACAGACCTTCTCCCACTTACTCTTGTCTGTTCATGTGGCAGTTAAGAAAAACCTCCCACACGGCATTATCGCCAATGCTACACAGAAAAAGATCACAGTCTCTGTCGAAATGGACAGGAACTTGTCACTCAGAGGCAAGTATAAAACTGTGGTAGGTCAGAGCGTGGCGGCAGATTATAAAACATCTGAAATGTTAAGTACAGTCATTAGGTTCCCATGATGAAACTTTTTTTATGGTGAGCAATTCAACTGAAATTATACCGAAACAACATTCTTTGACTGATACTCTCCCCCCACCCCGAGACCCTGACCCAGATTAACCGTTTAGAGCAGTTTTTTCCAACCCAGTCCTCAGACACACACACACAGTTGATGGTTTTGCTCCTTCTGGGAGCTGAAAGGGAGCAAAAACATGTGACTGTCTGTGGGTCTCTGAGGACTGGGTTGGGAAACACTGGTTTAGAGGACATTCACCCAGTGAGGTGACTAACACTACACAGGACTGTTAAACAGACACCCAGCAAGCAACCACACTCAGTTCCTACATAAAACACTATCATTTATTGATAAATATTCAGTTAATAGCAGCAATGTAATTCTTTATTGACCATAGGAGACTAATGAGTTTCTTATATTCTCAAATAATTAGTGAGAATGGTTCTGAAAAAAGGAACAGCCTGCACATGTTTTTCAGCAGTGGTCTGACAGAACGCTGTCAAGGCCTTTCTGCTTTAGAGAGCTTTTGCAATGCTGTCATCATTAGTAAGGTTAACTGTATTCTGAAAGCATACAGGGGAAGACATTAAAATGGTTTGTTGTAAAGGGCTGAAGGTGATCCAGGTTTTCCAGCACAACCCGAATAGCATCCTAAAATAAAATAAGAATCATGAATCAACAGCTCTGCACCAGTATTGTAACAGGCGTAGACAAGGAAGTCCTACTGGGTTAAAGCATACTGCAACTATGCAAAAATAAAAATTATGATTCAGCATTTCAGACTAATGACAATAGCATTGAATGTAAAAACTAATAATGACTCTTTATAAAAAGAGTCATTTTACAGACATTTTACAAGAGTTTATTTTACCTCAATTTCTTGTGTGGCTTGATTCTTGTTGACCTTCTGATTTGCCCTGTTAATTACAAGAGCCAACATCTGACCTAATATACTGCTGTATACATGACGTCTTGCATGTTTTAGGAACTAACAATCAAGCCACAATAGTAGGTGGGGAGCCGCGCTACCTGCAGCTGGTCCTGATCCTGAATTTGTAGACTCGACATCCTGCCAGGAACAATCGGGTCTCAGGAAGAGGGAAGGCGAAGGGTTTAATGGACATGGTGCATCTCGCCAGACCACAGCTTAGCTACCTACTATAGCAACACAGCACAAGGGCAAGCCCGCTAAAACAACACGGGAATAAAGGACTTTCCTGTGACAAGTTTTAGCCCAGGCACAACATAATTAAGATATGCAGGGCAAAAGGCACTAGTGCTTACTTAGCTATCAACTTTAAACCTAGCTATAGTTTGCAAACATACAATCATCTTCCATAACCAGATATCAAGAGGTGGCTACTTATTAAGGAATCGTAAAACTTTAGTAAGTTTAACCAGACTGTGTGTCAATCTATTTAACTTTGGCTTATTTAGCTTTTAAATTCTTTCTGGGCATTCAATTCAAAGACGCCGTTTTATGGAGCAAAGTTTATGTACTTCAGTTCATATTCTTTTTGGCTCTTGGGTCCTCGACACTCATTATAGAAGCACTGTTTTACTGTTGATGGTGAAGTACAAATAATCTATCTAATTTGCAGACTTATCTACGAGATTTTAAAATATATATATTTTGTTTATAGATGGGATCAGACGAGGTGCCTAACTTTGGCGCCCATTAGCTCGCGCTCGCCAAAGAAAGCTGCTTGGTGTTTAGTGGCTGCTTGGTTTTCGTGGCATTCTTTTGTTGATACCTCACACCGCCTAAACATAAAAGTAATTATTTATTATGTGCACTGGTCTATTATTTCCAAACCGTTAGCACGTCTATAACAGGGACAGACCATATACGTAAATCCTCACCGCACCCTTAACGAACCGCGAGTTTGTTTACCGTAATGCAGCAAATACTGGGTCCGCTAATTTAACACGGGCAGACGAGCGGCGAGACAAACAGTTAAAATATACAATTGGTTATGACTCAACATCATTTCCTGCCTATAGGGTCCCGGCGTCCACGAGCTTACATAAAAAAATACTATTGGCCATCAAGACAGCCATTTAGAGAGCTTTGCTCTGCTGTCTCTATGGTGACGACGATTAGGAGAGCCATGCGGTGTGTCACATGGTAAAGGTCATATTATTCGCACGGGAACGACTATACGCAATAGGAAACTGAGATAAACAGCCCACTCCACAGTGACAGTGGTCTTAAATTGATAAACAACTGATTAGCAAATGTTTATGTCTGTTTATTTCTAAATAATAGTAAAAGATATTCTTTAATAATTTTAAAACTATGTCTTCTGCATTTGTTCGTGTACCATGGTAGGAAGTTTGATGTAGCGTGACCTCGAGTACTGTAGATGTTGGGATAAATCAAAGATACTTGTAGCAAGATACTTCTGACCTTTACAGGTAAGTTATTCACCTAAGTCATGGGTTTTTTTTTTTTTTTTTAATAATTTAATAATCAAGGCTGTACAGTACTCGCGTTTTGTTTTGGTAATTTTTAAAAATAAGAAATTAAAATACTAGTATGGTTTATAGAATGGTTTGCTGAGTTTTTTGTGGAAAAAAAAAAGTTTTATGTATTTTATGCAGTTCTAGAGTTCCGTATGTTACCCCCCTTAAAAACCGAAACAAAAGGCAAGCGCCGCAAAGCCCTGGTAAAGTGGCATGTACAAAACATGACGTGTCCACATACCATCTCATATCAGTGTCACAGTGACCCTGCCGTTGTCGTGGTGCTATCTTGTTCTAACTGTATTGGTTTTGAACACACACTTCAAAATCTGGAAGTAATTCGTCCTGAATCTATCTAGCTTTTATATAAATGATTCTAAAAAGTAGGGTTTCACTGTTTTGGGAATATTTTTGTGCTCTGCAGACTAAGATCAGTGGGATATACCCGATATTTTTGTTTATGTTTCCTTGGCACAGTGATTCTCTATTTCCTGTGTGGTCGTCATGTCCCAGCCGTCCATCTCGCTGAACACAGGGGCACAGATGCCTCTGCTGGGCCTGGGCACTTTCCGGCTGCGCGGCTCGGAGGAGGTCCACCGGGCTGTGGATGCGGCGCTCGCTGCCGGCTACCGTGCTTTTGACACGGCGACTGTGTACCGAAACGAGGCTGACCTGGGCCGTGCACTGCGTGAGCTGCTGCCCAAGTACAGGCTAACACGGGGTGACATATTTCTCACTAGCAAGCTGGGACCCCGAGATCAGGGTCCCAGCGCTAGAGAGGCGTGTCTACAAAGCCTCATGCAGCTCGGGTTCGAGTACATCGACCTGTACCTGATCCACTGGCCGGGTACTCAGGGGCTGGCCGTGGGCGATGGCCATAATATGAAGAATCGCACCCAGAGCTGGAGGGTGCTTGAGGAGTTCCATGCCAGTGGGCATTTCCGTGCCATCGGAGTGTCGAATTATACCCCAAAGCACTTGCAGGGGCTTCTCCAAGCCTGCAGGGTGCCCCCTGCTGTCCTCCAAGTAGAGTTTCACCCTAAGTTGGCCCAGAAAGAGCTCAGGGAGTTGTGTGGGAATGCTGGCATCTGCTTTCAGGCCTACTCCTCCCTCGGGACAGGGACCCTAGTGACGGAGCCAGTGGTTTTGTCTGTGGCCGACGGGTGCAGACACAGCCCTGCGCAGGTGCTGCTTCGATGGGCAGTGCAGCAGGGTGTGCCCGTGCTGCCCAAATCCTCACGGCCAGAGAAGCTGCTGGAAAACGCACAGATCTTTGACTTTGAGCTGAGCGAAACGGAGATGAGGAGACTGTCTGACCTCGACTGTGGGTTGAAATACTGCTGGGACCCTTCATCTGTGGTGTAGGATTGTAGCAAGGGCTGCTCTTTGCTCTTTAGGAAGATCTAGTGGTGGCTTATTCCCCTATTTGGGTGTGCAGCCTCAAGACAGGTTTACAACCTTTTGACACAGAAGCAAGCCTTTTTTTTGGTATTCAGTTGCTGCCTGTATCCAAAAACTAGTTTTGCGGACCAAAGTTTAAGTACCTCAGTCTGAATTCTTCTTGACTCTACAGAAGCACTGTTTTACTGTTGATGCTGAAGTACAGAAATACATGGGTACATACTTGAAAGTAGTCTATTGTTTGTGGGAAAAACACTAATCACAAAGTAAACATTTTTGTACAATCAGGATCTGAAAATGCAAAGCCATTTTGTATTTTTTAAAAGTGGAAATAAAGGCAGTTCTTCAGCTTATTTCACAGATGGTGTCTGTTTAAAATTTCAACAGTGCATGATTCTTCTCATATAAAAAGGAGACCTTTACATTGAGCTGTGCCTTGTGCAGGGAGCGTCAGACTGAATTAGATGAGCACAGAGTCTGCCTTAAAGGCCTGTGGCTGGCATAATATTATAAACAGAACTAAAAACACAAAGAATATTGTGGTCAGTGGCAACTTTGCGGTACAACCTTTTCACCTACTTGAATGTGCTACATTTTAAAGGAAAAACTGCAGAAAGAGAGATTGTATACATTTCAGTTAAAATTGCTTTATTTAACCATACATTAGTTATCCAGGAAAAAAAAACATTTACAAAATTTTAAAAAGCAAACAATATTCAAAGGTCTGAGTGCCATACACTCAATTTCAAGTAATACCAGCAATCCATCACAGAGCACTTAATTGATTGTATGAGATTTCTTCCCCCACCTGTAATCTGCTCTTATCCTTTAAGGAAACTAACAGTAATGGTGCTTCCCATGCTTACACAATAGTGGTTTATCACATTTTGATGCTACACTCAAAATCTGGAGGGGGAACAGCATGTATCTGCTGATTGAAGTCTGGCTTCTTAAAGGCAATTATTCACTTGTCTAGCCTGCACTTTTCCCACGTTAAACATATTTATTCAAATAGTGCCAAGAGTAGCTAGGCTATATGCATCAGAAGGCACATCAGAACGAGCAATGTTGAGACACCCATGCCTTGCATTTCTGGAAAGGTTCGGCGTAAAATGTCAATTCATCCGTAGATTGTATTTCAGACGTCAACACGACATAAGTCACGCAATTCCAACATATCATCTGATGTATGTTTAACACAGCCTGCCGGTGACCCTTGTATCATTTTTGTTAAGGGACAATCGACGTGGCATAAACAGCCTTTAATAAAGAAAAAATCCTAAATTCAGGATTAGGATCAGAAGAAAAAGAAACAGGCTTTGTTCCCATCTAAAGGCAAATAAGCGTTTGTGAATACTTCATTTTATATTAATATCTGAAGGGAAAAAAAATCTTTTTACAAAGAACACCACATTTGCTAAGCATCATTGCTATAGAAATGTATCATCTGAAGTCGTACATCTATGCATATGGAGAAAATAAGACACAGGCATACACAGAAGTCACATTTTCATTACAGTAGGTTTCAGTTTCTTATATCAATCATTAAAAATATCAACAATTTATTTACAAGATCTAAACGTTGATCTTCGATAGTGTACTGAATTTTAATCTGGGCATTTTCCCCAAAAGGATCTTATTTTCCTGAAGGTGAAGTTTTTTTTTGACATCATTTTCGTATAAAAAGGTAGGAATGTTAGCAACCTCATCTGATTACTACTGTAAAGATTGTCACTTTAATGATTGTGCTTCTATTCATTTTAAAGCATCTTTTTTTTTCTTCTAAAAATATATATATTTTAGTTATGCCGTGAGTAAAAAGGCAGGAACTGTAATGAACACAGTTCCACCGTGGCTAATCCGTGTCTCTTTTCTTCCGTTACATGTGTAACTCTTTCTCTCTTGCATAGCTTTTGTTTAATGCAGAGCAGAATAATCAGTGGATGGTAAACAAGCATGCTGATCTCCTGCCCTATTCCCGTTCTGTGGCACACTAAATATCAGCTGGAGGTTGGTTGTTGTCATTGGTTGCACTTGGAATCTACATACAGTTGGCCATCTGCCCCCCCACCCTCACTCCCACCCCACCTTGCTCACTGTGCAGCTCTGCTGTCGGCGGTCGACAAGCTTCCGCTGATCTCCGCGTCGCTCTCCTTGTGGCTCCAGAGAAAGGCGAACCAGCTGGGGGACGCCTGCATCTGTCGGGCAGCCCCGGCACTGCGCACCCTCTTCATCTGCTTAGGGAGGCAGAGAAACACCCAGGATTTCACTCAAGTGCCTTTCCAGCCTCGACTCCCAGAACAAAGATGCTTCGTGTCGGCTATCGGCTAATCGCCGCACAGCGACATCTGCTGTCGGCTGGGTGACCGCAGGCCGGTGGCTGAAGAGCGCTTTGCCTAAAAGGGTGTTAAGTGGCTCGGCAAAGCCCGCGGCCGGCGCGGCGTCAAGGAGCAGATGGCTGACTGAGCACACATTTGGAGGTGCGCACCTCCCGATTCTGCGTGGGCTCAATGTAGTGATGGGGACACCTATGATCAATGTCATGGCGGGCCGATCCAAATGGAAAAAAAGGTAAAAACTGAGGGAAAAGGGAAGTACTCAAGTCTTACCCCTTTGTCCAGCAGGGTGTCAAACTCGTCACTCATACGCCGCAGCTGTCGTCCATACCGCTGTGCTGCCCACAGCGCGGGCGGGGCTGACCGCGAGCGTCCTCGAAAAGGAGTGCCATCCCCGGGGCACACGCCTCCGCCCTCCTCAGATGCACCTCCTTCACCAAAATCGAGATCCTCGCTTCGAATCGAAGAAACCTGGGATTCGGACCGCATCCGTACACGACCTCCAGCCTCTCCTAGGGACAGAACAAAGAAACATTCTGTCAAACAACAACTCTCTCATTTTCAATGGTTGTCTGGCAGAATCTTACTACTTTTTCTTTCTTAAATGGAATTGCTCTTGTCTGAAGAATCCACGGTGGTGAAATTGGGTACAGTTTGGTTTTAGAAACTAGTCAGGCGACTGGTTGTGTTTCTTAAAGAACTTTCCAAGCACACAGAGTACAGTTAAGTTTTGTACACAAATATTGGATCTCTGCTGTGCCTCACCTGGATTTTTCGTATTTTTGAGGTTATTTCCAAGCTGTGAATTTGCTGTGACATCTGGTGTGTCGGATTCAGAAGTGTCCGACTCATTGCCGGAGATGGTAAACATGTGCGCCATGGTGACACCTAAGGACAGGCAGAGAAAGGGGCAGCCACTGAGCAGGAGCTGGTGAACCCGTAAGAAGTAATACTGCAGTGACAGCTGAGTTGGTTACATCACTAAAAATAATCTGGAGGAAATCTATCATGAGTGAAAATTTGCAGTCTGAGAAAAATGACGATCATGACATATCAAGTCTGATCATGATTCAAAGTATGAGATACTTAAGAATTTTACACTACATAGCAGAAACATCTATTCCTGGTCCTGCGGCAAGTTGTGTGTATAAAACATAAAAAAAGATCACTTCATTTGTTGTGTACTAGCTTTTGAATCACAGCGGTTTCATGAAGTAAAGAGCCTTTGGCCACCAGCTTGTCGTAACACTGAGGATTTCACGGACAATTGTGCATGACAAATAATGTTTCAACAAAACAAAGCAGAGCACAATATATCATGAGCACGGATACTGAAATTAGGCCAAAATGCAACACAATAAAAAACGTGTGTGTACATGCTGGGATGTCATTTTAATTCAGCCCAAATACTAACTACTGGAAACAAATGACCAGTTTTTCTCAACCGCCAACGCTGATTTCTCAGAAAGAAAGCCTAATCCATTGCCCCGGGAATGAAGAGAGTCACCTCAGTGATATACCTGTAGAGATGCATTTCATGTACTTTCTGAGTCTCTCCTTCACTATGGTCACGAATTTATCAAAAGCAAACTATAAACTGAGCAGATTCTGTATTACAGACTAGTGTTTATCAGTGTAAATTATGTAATTTCTGTCTGCCACCCAAAAGTAGTACATTTTATGCTGGAACATAAATAATATATACCGTGCATTGAAATACCTCTCAATTACCAATACATTACCACTGGTCTTAATTTTTATAGTCATATATGACAAAGATTTTTCTGTTGAATAACATCAGTTCAAAGTGACTAGACACTCGGTAAATATCCAGGTGACTACAGGCTGTTGAGCTAATCATATGAAAAAGGTACAGATGGTGGACAGGACACTGAATCCAAATTCCTAAGCACAGCTCACTACAGCACATAAAAAGGAAAATAATTAACATGTAAGCTGGTGAAATTGACTGTATGACATCCAATTATCATCTGATGATATTCAGTCATTATCACCGTGTTAGCTGTCTAAATGCAGTAAATATTTCATCTCCCATCTGGCTGAGCACCTAAGCATCAGATAAACATCTGTAGGTTCTGCAGGAGGAGGACGGAGAGCTGTGTTACAGGTACGCAGTGTATCTTAATCAGCACAGGCACCTCCTGCAGGTACACACATGTTCTGATTCCTAATTGTGTTGCAATTTGCCTTGATTTTCCTGGGACACTCTCCAAACAACCTAGAGGGTTTGACCGTTTTAATCAGTAATGAAAACATAATGACGTAAGAAAATCCTGGCATCTTTAAGCGCTCCCACATACATTTTTTTTTTCCATTTTTAAACGTACGCCATGAACATACATACAGATGTTCAGGTGACGTCATTTGTTGAACCTGCACTTATAGTCCAGACTGTGATCTCAGGCTTAACACCAACTCTGACAATGATCAACTGCCTTTCTGTGGCTGCTCGTTTCCTTTCATCACGTATTGTTCTCTGCTGTAATATAATAGTGCTAATAATGATTGATAAATAGATTCCTGATGTTAATACTGATTAATACCGTCATATGAAGTACAGTGTTACAAGATAAGGTAAAGTTTATTTATCCCACAAAGGGAAATTTGGTATATTCGCTTAAAGGACGCTTCAGATTAGTCCGGACCATTAACGCGCCTTCAGTTAACAGTTGTTGATCTTTCCCGCATTGCAAACGGTTTCATTCTCTGGTTAAGTTTCACGACTTCACCACATTGTGAACGTGCATTTTAAGAAGCTGCCATCTACAACTGGAGATTACTGAATCAGAACACATTAAGAGAGAGCCGGAGGCAATTGTCAGTTTCCGCTCAATAACTTAACGACGATATTTGTTTGTAAAGTTCTGACTTCTCTACCTTACATACTTGACGAGCTCCATCACCCAGTTATTCAAGAGAGACCCCGAGATAGGGGCTAAATACATTTGCTGAATGGTAACTAATCCTCTGAAGTGTGGCATTTGTGGGTTAATTTCTATAGTGTTACCCTATAGATCTGCTCAATTTTTTATGCTAAAGCACACACATGACTATTGTAGTTAGCATAGAGACGGATAGATTAACATTATCTACATGTAACACTAACTGACGCCGAAGATTAGGAGCCCACGGGGAGCAGATACAGGCTTGCATACATTATGGCACACAGAGTCTGGCATTTTTACGCGGCGTGAATGGTACAGGACCAAACAATAGGTTCCACAAGTCTACATGTCAAGGGAGGGGGGGGTCATTAATCACTTTTGTTTAAATGAAACACACAACAAATGTACATGCACCCAACTTCTCACCCGACATCAGCTCGTTCGCGATGTCCTCCCGGTAACTGCTTAATTCATGTCACTTCTTTCTCCGCTGTTGTTTGGCGTCGTTTACAGCAGAATGTATTTTCTCTTTGCTCACCAAGCGGAGGTCACGTCAATAGATCGCGTAGCTGTTCAGCGCCACTGAACCAATCAGCGGCCGCTGCCGGGGAGCGCTCACTGGCCTTTCGGGCGACGTCACTGTTGCGAGCTAGGACTCTTCTCGAGCATTGTTTACTTCGCCGGCTGTCCGTACTCTATATTATATGTGCGCACTCAGTTTTGAAAAAAGTAATAGAATGTTTGGTAACTATATTCACTCCCTAATGAGCATTGTTTGCGTTGGCGGGTTTGTCAAGCAAGAACTTTCACTCCAGCAGCTGTAGACATAATTTCAATGTAAAATGCCACAGGTGATGTTTTTTGGCGACACATTTCTATTAGCTTTCTTTTTTATATACAGTATATGTATATTTTTAATGAACGGCAATGAACTACTCGAACCATCATCAATATCGTGCAAGCAAGTAATACCGATAATCTACAAGGAGTTCGTTTGGTAATTAAAGCATGCATAAGAATCAACAAGTATACACGTATATTCATTCATGTAATTCCTAGAGCAGAAATTTACATTATTTGTCTGTGGTGACTTTGGGCGTCATGGACCATAGCTAGCTGTTTGCAGACAAGTGCGTAGTACTGAGGCTTTGTAAATAGGAAAAAAATCGTACATATAGAACTGCCTGACAACCTGAGTCAGAGATGTATACGGAAAACTAAGTGCCGATTTGTCCACTTGACAGTGGGAAGCACAGAGAGCATGTATTTCAACCCCGTGGTTTACTTCTGCTGTATTATTAAGTGCTTGATACTTCATATGAAAAACTAGAGTAAAATCTCAAATTTCTCTCAAATACAGCCTCACTATCATTAGTCTCATTTACGTGTTCTTTGTTTTATGTACCCCACCCAAAGGGACAGATTTATTTAATCTGCAGAAATTCTTGCATTGGAAAACTGAAGGGCATCTAAGCTTATTTCCAGAAGTCGACCATCTTCTAACTAGAGTCTATCCCAGGCAGCATAGGGCTCACAGCTGGGGTACACCCTGCATGAGTTTCCTGTACATCAAAGGAAACATACTCTCACACAGAACAATTTAACATAACTGCTTTGTAAACTGACTCAGAAGAAAGCCTGCAGTACTTGGGGGGATCAAACAAGTTCCCATAATGTCATAATGTCATAATAACATGTTTACACACACACACACACACACACACACATATATATATATATACACACACACATACACACACACACACACAGCAGAAATAGCAGATTCCCATTCAGTAGGTGTCGTCAGGCTATAGTGCTAGCTTCTAAACCACTCTGATATCCTGAAACCTAATTTTTCTTTCATTTTACCTTTGATTGGTTCATTCCAGTGCTTATTTATTGTGCTTCATTTCAAACTTGAGATTATTTTCCCTTAAGACTTCTAAAATGTCAGATTTTTATGATTTATGTTACAAACTTAGCTCTGTGCAGGGTGATTATGAAAACATGCTTTTAAAAGAAGACCATGCCAACTCTGGACCCAAAAGCCTGCGGGTATGAGACACAAGCGCTACCCAGTGTGCCAACATACTGCCAACGATTCCTGCTCTACAGAAATTAATTCACATCTTGGATGTTTGTGTCACAAAGTGGTCTCAGATACTATCATTCAATACTATCATTTGAATTACAGACAATGACATATATAGTTTCCCTTTCACCTTGTTTATCATTTTTGTTGTCTTTGCAGAGTCACAAAACTCCTCGCTGACACATGACACCCTGGACACTATTTGTTTGAGCTGTTGCCGTCCGGCAGTCAGAGCTCACATACCAGACTGAAGAACAGTTTTTACTCCAGTGCAGTAATCAGGCTGAACCAGGCACTAACTGTCTCTCACTAAGGACTCAACCCTCCCTCATCTCACCATCATACAGCATTGATGCATTATACTACATATCCATTTGTACTTGGCATGTATTTATTGATTATTTCAGATATTGTACAGAGTGTGGGCTAATGGTTAGGGAAGCATGTTTGTGGGTTGCAGGTTCAAATCCCTGACAGTCAAGGTACCACTGAGATACAAGGTACCGCCCCGCAAGCACTGCTCCCCAGGTGCTGAATTAGTTGCCCCCTGCTATGTCACATATGGGTTAAATGCAGAGGACAGATTTTGTTGTGTACTGTGTGCTGTGGTGTGTCAACAATTACAATTAATAATTTTCACTGCTTTGTGTTTTGTTTGTCCCACTTGGGAGCTGCTACCCCAGTCTCACTGTGTTGTCATGCACAATGACAATAAAGAGTTGAATCTTGAATCGTAAAGAAAATTATTTCTGATTTTGACGTGCTTTCTGCTGGCTGTGCTCCTAAACCTGGTCACTGATGCAAGCACCGTCTTGAATGACGGGAATGAAGGTGCTATGTCTGGAGGAAGTTCTGCAGGGGGCTCCTCAGTCCTTGGGTTAGACTTTCATGAAATCAAACACCAAGCAGGCTTGATAGCTCAGCAAGATTGGGTCAGTGTTTCTCTAGAGTGAAGCAGAATGGCTTGGCTGTAAAGTAACGGAACTGGTGGTGCAGCAGCTGTAGAGGTGGAAAGTCACTTGGCTCCATTTTAGGCAACATTAATCTTTGAACAAAGATAGGTCTTTCTAGAACATATTCTGCTTTATCCTTGAAAAATACATCATTCTTATTCTTTGCACCATTTGAAAATGCTGACGCTATACATTTGTCAGGAATTCTTTGGAAACTTTGGATGCAAGGTGGGGCACAGCGTGAATGGGATATCTCAGCAGTATATGCGCTTGAACACAATTTACTGAAATTTAGAGTCACTAGTAATTGTAAAAGTGCTTTGGAAATAAGCTGAAGCATCTGGAGGAAGCCTGCTAAATACATGGAGAATGTGCAAGATCTGACCGTGAAGAGCTGGGGATGGATCCAAACCGGCAATCCTGGGGGTGTGAGAAAACCATGTTACCCACTGCGACACCATGCTGCTTGCTATTAATTTCTGCTGCATAGAAATTAATTATTCACATTTTGCTTGTTTGTCCCACAAGCTGGAAATAAACCTGGGCTAATTGTTGTGAATATATAAGCCTCCTTGTGTCTGTGTGTGTGTGTGTCTCTGTGTGTGGATTATGTTTATATTACGTTGTGGGGACCAAATGTCCCTCACAATGTAATAAAAGCATGTCAATCTGTCAATGCGGGGACCATGTTTCAGGTCCCCACAAAGACCTGTGAATGCAATCAAAAAATAAAAAATGTCTGGTATTTAGTTTGGTTACTTATGGGTAAGGTTAAGGCTGGGTAGGGGTTAATCCAGGGGAAATAAACAGAGTTTTAGCCTGGGTTAAGACATACCAGCATTTCAGAGTGGATCATTGTCCTATTTACTGGTTTTTAATTTCAGATTTAGGGTAGTAATAACCTCAGAATCGTGGAACATTTATGGAGGCACTTGAAGACCAAGAAAGTGAAGCATGATATTGCAAGTGATGTCAGTGATGTTTGCATCTTCAGGTTTTGTACAACCTTGTGGAATCATTGCCTGCTCAAATGTCATTAGAGCAAAAGTGGTCATATCAAATACTAAGAGATTCTCGAATTTATGTAAACCTTTTCAACAATTCAACTGATCAAATTCTTATGCTGATAATACAATTTGCAGCAAACAATTTCATTAGAAAAGAATGCAAAGTAGAAACATTTTTACTAGCAGGCGTAGACTTTTGATAGACACGCATATACACATATGGAAAGATTTCCATATATACAGTGGTACCTCAGTTCTCGAACTCATTAGAACTGGCATTTCTTAAAAGTCGAACCAACCAGTTAGAAAAAAAATTAGAGTCGATCTGAATCTCAGAAGTCAAACCGTGAATGCCGACCTAAGATAACTTGTACGCGCGGGGAAATGAGTCACGCTGCACGTCTCTCAGCGGAATCAAAGGGTAACGCTTCAGTCTCAGCCTCGCATTTGCTGTGATAGCATCCTGCATGTTTACACTAGTTGAAAACATATATTTAGACAGTAAAAATACATTTAGACAACGATAGACAGTAGCAGTAATTATTATTATATAATAAAATACATTTAAAAATAAAGATTTCTTATTCATTATTTTAATATTAATAATACACCATTAATACATTTAATTAGAATAATATTGTCGCGCTGAGTGGGGACAGAACGGAGACAAAGGCGCAGACGTCAGGGTATCGGGGAATACGAGTTTAATTACAGGTAAGGCAGGCAAAACGCAGACGGACAATACAATAACAGGTGTTATGCCGAAAAAGGCATCCCTGCCACAGAATGCATGCCTGTATCTAAATGACCGATTGGTCGCTGATCTGAAACAAGTTGAGCTACTTCGTCCAGTTAGGCTACCATATATGGAAGTAAATTAATGACAAAAGTCGTTGATGAAAAAAGACACGTTGAATTACACTTATCGAATAAAAACGCATTGCATTAATGACGCTTTGAATTTTTGGGGACTGTAATTTAATATCTGCATACATTTAAACATTGAACATTTCAACTGAAAACATTTCAATCGTAATTTCATTGCTTAAATATTCAGTACAAATATATTCGGCTTCCAAAATTCAGTTACAAAAGATACGTATTTTAAAGTGCATGTTTATAATTCAACCACATGAATTCAGTTAATGTAATTTCGCCTCAAAATAAATTTCAAAAGAACAAATTCAGTTGAAAATATTCCATGTGTTTTATTCGCATCTTTATTATTCAAGCAGTAACATTCAGTCCTCTTATTTCTGCTTTACAATATTCAGTCCCGTTATTTTCGCTGTTTCAAATACGCTGCCACAATTTCAGTGGTTTAAAATACGATCCGAAATTCAACCCTCTACATCCGGGACTAGCAGGATGAGCCAAAGATTGCCGATAGAGTTCTCTTCGGGAACCGCGATCAAAATGGAGCAAGCGATCAGTACAAGTACTGATTGACTTGGCAGCAGATTTTTGTTGATTGTGTTATTTATGTTTCTTGTCGTTTACTGGTCAATACGATAACTTATTGCAACCCCAACTAGTAGGTTTTTATGTAAGTAATTCGCTAGCTACATTAATTATCACCAAACTTATCTTGCTAACGTAAGATGCCTGCGGGCAACTACAAGGTTTACACACCAAGAGTTTAAATCAGCATGATAAATTTATGATATTGACAGTCAGTTATGAAAGCTGCTGGCAACAGGTATAATGGCAAGGGCACCAGCAACTGACTTATACCTTGATGGAATTTGTATAAATAGTGCATTATAACTATTATGTAAGAAAACAAATGTTTAGCACGATATTATACACTGATGACGATATGAATGTTCATAAACACGACGCGATATTTCACGGCCCAGCCCTGTCCGATACCGTTTCATTGTCACCGTCTTTTCCTTTATTAATTAGGCATATCATACTTTCAAAGTGCTATTAAGGTCCCTTCTGGTGTCATCGCCGACGTCACGGACCTGTCAGTCCCCAAGTCGACGACTATCCCCCTGTTCCCCTTGCAAGCTAGCAAAGTGCTATTATGGTCCCTTCTGGTGTCATCGCCGACATCGCGCACCTGTCAGTCCCCAAGTCGACTACTATCCCCCTGTTCCCCTTGCAAGCTAGCAAAGTGCTATTAAGGTCCCTTCTGGTGTCATCGCCGACATCGCGCACCTGTCAGTCCCCAAGTCCACTACTATCCCATCCCAATAAGTTTTCGTATTGACCAGTAAACGACAAGAAACATAAATAACACAATCAACAAAAATCTGCTACCAAGTCAATCAGTACTTGTACTGATCGCTTGCTCCATTTTGATCGCGGTTCCCGAAGAGAACTCTATCGGCAATCTATGGCTCATCCTGCTAGTCCCGGATGTAGAGGGTTGAATTTCGGATCGTATTTTAAACCACTGAAATTGTGGCAGCGTATTTGAAACAGCGAAAATAACGGGACTGAATATTGTAAAGCAGAAATAAGAGGACTGAATGTTACTGCTTGAATAATAAAGATGCGAATAAAACACATGGAATATTTTCAACTGAATTTGTTCTTTTGAAATTTATTTTGAGGCGAAATTAAATTAACTGAATTCATGTGGTTGAATTATAAACATGCACTTTAAAATACGTATCTTTTGTAACTGAATTTTGGAAGCCGAATATATTTGTACTGAATATTTAAGCAATGAAATTACGATTGAAATGTTTTCAGTTGAAATGTTCAATGTTTAAATGTATGCAGATATTAAATTACAGTCCCCAAAAATTCAAAGCGTCATTAATGCAATGCGTTTTTATTCGATAAGTGTAATTCAACGTGTTTTTTTTCATCAACGACTTTTGTCATTAATTTACTTCCATAACCATAGTGCTAATCGATAGCCCTAACCCTAACCCTTATCCTAACCCTAATCCCCAAAAAACCTGTAAAACCCTAACCCCCAAAACACCCCTAAAACCATAACCCCCAAAAACCCCCTAAAACCCCAACCCTAACCCTAACCCCCAAAACACCCCTAAAACCCTAACCCTAACCCCCAAAAAACCCCTAAAAGCTCAACTCGTCAGAACACCGGCATGCATTCTATGGCAGGGATGCCTTTTTCGGCGTAACACCTGACTGGGGAAACAAACTGAAAAGCGGACTAAATACAGAGGGCTAATGAGAACAACAGAAACAGCTGATCACACTGGGATCCCACACGGGGTTAACGAGGGGGCGTGGCACATGGAAGGAGCGGACTATCGGGGCAGGACACATTTTTTTTTAACTTTACACATTGTTTGGATACATTTATTTTCTAACTTTACAAATTACTATTTTGATAAATGTGCTTAGATGTGTTTAGTACAGTATATGCTCTTCTTGTGTTATCCGGTTCACTTTGTGTTTAAATGCTAAAAAACATATTTAGGTGTAATTTTTTGGGGCCGGGAACCAATTAATTGGTTTTCCATTATTTCTTATGGGGAAAATTCTGAAAGGATTAAATTCGAGTTCTGAGGTACCACTCTACTGTGAAATATTTTAACAAAAAAGTTGTATGAATACATCCAAAATCTATACGAAGGAGGGGGTTTCACTTATTTTTGGATGATGCAGTATTTTATTAAATATGTTAAACTTATCTTCACATTCTGTTCAATTTCCAGTTCGAATGCATGCTTTTAGAACTGAAATTATGCTATTTTAAAGCAAAGATATTTCAAATAATATTTCTATTATTAATCCAAGTTCACCAGTAGATGGCAGCCTTATACTGGAGGTATTGCGATTGGAAATGTCTGATGAGTAGTGCAGTTTAAATAGGTAAAAGAACCAAACATCGGACCTCTTGGGGTCCTTCGGTCTGTTTTAATTGAATTTTGGGGTCCCAAGAGGCTGTAACCCATGCTCTAAATGTATACGGCAATGCTAGGGCTAATGTTAACACTTAGCATTTACTTTTAGGATTCTAGTTCTTACAATTTTCTTTACCTTATACACATTACAGCTTTCAAATACAAAATAATATTGTATTATTTAGTCTTCAATTTTTCTCCTAGATTATGTTGCACTAAAAGTAACGAAATATCACAAAATGCAACTCTGGACAAACTTGCCTCGCCCACTATTCTATTTATTGTAGTCCGTCGACAGGAGGCGCCAAAGAGCTTCCTGTCGATGAGGGAAACACCTCACACTTTGGTTAGGATGCCCAGAAGGAGCAGCATCACGCCCCTTTTCACGGTATTACAGCAGTCCCGTCCTCGCCACTCCGCCGCCGTCTCAGTGGTTTCTACAATATGTCATCCGATCATAAGTAAGTGGGTGTCTTCCATTAGAGCCAGCTTTCATTGCAGAGCCCCATGTAATGTCTTTCTAAAACGACATAATTTTATTTAAATTATTTTCAATGATGGAAATAAATGTATGAATGAAATGTATGCGGGCGAAAGGAGCGTTTTGTGTGAGCGTGCGCCTGCGTTGACAGGGTAAAATAGCCTCGTCTGGAAGCCTTTCTAGAATATGTTTTTTTTCCAGGTTGGTGTGGTCTGTAATTTTTATGGCAATGAAAGGGACAAGCCTATCCGAGGTCTGCAATTTTAATGCTGCCATGTTCTGTGGTTAAACTCAAAGGTCTCGCACTTTGCTGCATATAGACACATGCAATTATTGACCATTTATACACATGCTGACTGTGTCCTGCCTTTTGGGGTTTTCTGGAAGTATTTTAAGAAATATGGTTTCATCCTGCCCAAGGTTACTTAAACCATCACTTGTTCTTTATAGCTCTTCTGAATTTAAAGGGACGAGCTTTATTATTAAAGTGGAGTATGTGCATTAATGGTCAAAGATAATATATGCACTGGATTTTTACAGTTAAACAATATATGGTTATACCAGTGAGTGCCTTTAACCCCCCTTAAATATTCCAATTTAATGCAAACAACTTTACGAATGTACAAAAGCACTTACGATTCAAATATAATGAAAAGGACGTGGAGTGCATTGTTCCAATCTGTGTTTGCCTGTGATTTAAATAAACTGGATATTCAGTGTTCTAGTTTTTATTTGAGATGCTCCCCTTCATAATAGAACTGTCAAGTAACTGAACAGGGAGATGGCCGTGATAACAAAGACACAGACACTGTATAATGCATCAATGCACGATTACCAGAGATGACAGCAAGTCATAGATAGAATTTACTATTGAAGTGGTGTCTCTATGGCTGCTGAGGCAGAACTAGTAGGTCTGTACAGTCTTTGGAGCTATAAGTGAAGCAATACATGGTTCACGCTTTGACACTCCCACTCAGACCTATACACATAGGATGTTACATGGTGATCCTTCAACCAATGCCCATGATAAAAGCTCTACTGCCATTCTAATGTGGTTATCCTGCCTGTAATTTGTTTGGAATGAGGTAGTTATTACCTTAATTATAAAGAATCAGGGTGAATTGGGTCTTTTGAAATGCAATATAGTAGACGGTGTATGTTATAAAATACAGTAGGCAGTCACCTGCAATCATTGTGTATGTTTTCAGGCATCGGAGAGCTGTTGTTGGAATACTTTCAATATCACTATTTACTACCTTAACAATGGAAGATCCTATGAACATTTTTAAAAAAGTACAAATTGTAGTTTAAAGGACTTGTTTAACCTGATTAAAATACACAAATTCACCAAAATATATGCTGTTTCCTTGCCTAAATAAACACATCGGCAATATATAATTCAGATATATTTTTTGTTCTTGTAAATAAGATACAGTACTAGTTAAAAGTGTATATACTGTACATTTGTATGTAAAATTAGTAATTCTGAGCTTGGAACAGGTCCTGTATCATCTTGCCCTTTATTATTCAATCTACTGTTTTTCAGCCATTATAAATATTGGTACAAATAGTAATTACTTGCTACATGAACTATTGCAAAAATCACAAATTCATCAACATAATACATCGATAAAGGTAGGCAGTAAGTTGCAACCATTATCATTAACAGAAAAAAACAGTGACAAAAAGTCTAAATAATATTTAAGCTGTATGATGGATAGTGCTTGGGGTTGTAATAAGTGTTGGACTCAAGTAAAGGTGGCACTTTATTCATGCAATATCTTACTTTTATAGATTAAATGTGGGGACATCAGTGGTTAGGAACCTATTACCAGAAGTTCACTGTTTTTTAGTACTAGGAGACACTTTCTGTGGTCTGATGGATAGAAATGTAATAAACTTGGTGGATGAGCTTCATTGATGCAAACATAATCAATGAGGCTGTTGACATCAATGAAGACAGCTAACATATATCAATAGACAATTCGAGTGAAGCACCTTACTCAGCAAACTAACGACACCACTGGAGTGTTAAACTTGGTCACTTACACCCCTGGAGTGTTAAACAGCTAATGAGAGTTAAGGATGTGCCACTGATGTGGAGGTTTTTAAAGAGTCTCCACAGAAATACAGGCATTGTTACATCAACATTGCTGATGTTACTGTGCATGTGCAAGAAACCCAGGAGAATGGAGTCACATGGTCCAATGAAGGAGCCCCTGGTGTAGGAGCCAGGTCTATCAGGTTATTTTGTACAGTACGGAGTTCTACTGTGGTAACAGGCTGACCAACATCACAATTTTCTGAAGCACATTGTGTTCTACAGTTATTATTTGACAGGTAGTTTTTCTAGAACACGCCCATACAGTATGCCATTTCTGAGGCATTACACTTTCTATACCTGGGCTGGAACTCCATCTATCCATCCATCCATCTTCTATCTACTTATCCTGTTCAGGGTCACAGGGACCTTTCCACGCCTCTATTCCATGTTTCATTTGAAGCCCTCATAAATGCAATATCTCAGTGCATTGTTTCACTACAAGAGCTTGTCTTCAACCGCAATATCCTGCCAAATGTATCCATTGGCCGAGTGCACTTACAGGTAAGCAGGTTTCTGCGTGGGAGAGTTGTGCTGCTGGACTGACGCACGTGGGCACAGTATTGCTGCCTATAGAACAAGACTCCACGAAATTGTCTGAGAGAGCACTTGTTTGCATCTGACAGTTTCCTTATTGTTTTGAATATTGTATTCTTAGCTGTTAGCGTCCGATATTTTAAATCCGTTCATTCACGAGATACTAATGACCACATTAAAACGAGACAGTGTAATACACAAAGGATTTTACAGATCAATTCTAATGACAAGATAATCAATTAATCAGTTTAATAAATCTGTAATAAATCTACTCTGTTAAGTCTAAATGACCCATCAGTAAATGATGTTGTTTTAGGTCGCGGGCTCATAATAATTAATCGGGGGTCTCGTTTTTATTTGCGATGTGCATAATGTCTGTGGACTGTCTTAACTGCGTTTCTAATCTCCGCTTTTAAGTGACTTAGTTGTAGCGTTTATATTTGCTGTACAAAAGCCAGTCCCCTGGGAAATAAACGTAGACAGGGAGAAAATTACAATTAAGGAGCACGCCGCTTCTGTCCTTCGGCTCGCAGTGGCTCGAAAGGCTGCCCCCCTTTTGCCAGCCACCCTTTACAGTCACTTCATGCTATTCTGCTGATGGGAGAGCATCGAGTAGTCTGGCTTCCTCGACTGATGTTTTCCTTATTCTGTCTCCTTCTACATTCCCGTTAATCGTGCTGCCTCTTTCTGTTACACAGATTATACTGAAATACAGTAGACACGTTCAGTTCCTTCATTATTTTGCTGGGTGGGGGGAAACTAAGGCATTCGCCATAAGGCTACCCTTAGCCTGCATTCAGTCAACGACCGTGTACAGAAACCTGCGCGCGTCCGATCAGCCTCTGAATGGGAATTTCCACCGGATTCGAAGACTGTGAAAAGAAGAAAGGGCATAAAGCGATTTCCACGTTTTTTTCCACGCTTGCAAGAAGTTGTGTTTCGCATTTTCAGACTTTCTTTCGGACGCACTGTGGCATCGTTGAAGTGGGAAGTGTGCATTATGAAAAACCCAGTTTATTTTTAGCTGTGACTGGGGGAAAAATAAATAAGAGGAGGCACTGGTGAAGGTTGATCGAGAGAACAGGAAGAGGTGAGCATTAACTTGAAAAGAGTTGGCGACGACACAGTATCTGTGGACTTACAGGTGTATTATCCTAAAGCGCCGCATGTTCTAAGACGCGTCCAAGGCTGTGACCATCGGCTGCATTCGTCAGTATTTAAATGTCTATTGCGACGTGCAAGCAGCTTTTCATCTGTTATATGACATTCCTTTATTACCTGGCGGAGAGATTAGGGAGGCGGCAGTAAACGGAAAAATAGTTACAAGTGAGTATGCGTTGCCACGATGCCTGTTTTGCAGCCAATACTGTGAAGATTAGGGTCATGCAGTGTAAACACCCACTCATAAGAATACATTAGAAGTGAGGTGCACAGCGTGACATGGCCAGTGTTGTCTCAGACACAACGCGGAGACTATTTCGACGTGGTTAAAAATAGACAAAGCGTGATTTGAATACTCATCCAAAGCCAAGAAGGCACGTACTATGCAGTTACAAGGCTGTTTGATTGTTGTATGAACTCAATTGTAAAACAGTCAAGGTATAGGCCTGTGTAAGCACTAAATTATATTTTAAATAAAACAGTTTTAATAATATAAGCTCCACCTTTCAGAAAGCCTTCTGAAAAACATAATCCTACAATGTAACAATTTTCATCAATGAATGAGGTTATTTTAGCCAAATCCACAAGCAGTAACCTAGGCTACATAATACCGTCTCCTATAACCAGTCAACAGCCTATTTGTTTTCAACAAAAAACGGCGTTATCCGACCGTAACAGGAATGAAATACTGCAATTGAGAGGCTTCTCCCAAGTCAGTTTATGGCATAAATATGATTTCTTTTACGCTATATTGACAGCGGAGAAGCAGTCCTGTACCTCCCTCAACTCCTGCGTTCTTCTTTGCAACCCCCCCCCCCCCCCCCCCGGTGGAAATTAAGAAGACACCTTTCCATGTGCGGCCGGGCACGGCTGTAAGACCTAGGCGACGAGGGATCGAGGTGATCCGCGGATGACTGGAAGCCCAAGGGAGTCTACCACTGTCTCACGAAGGGCTGTCACTGCCGCCCGTAAAGACAATAGCAGGTAAGACCCTATTTGTAACGCTGATTATACAGATGCATAATCTATATAGGTTATATTTATCCGACAAAATGTATCTAATTGAACATCCCTACGAATAATCTTATGAGAGTTACGATATGCACATGCTTGTAGGATGTTGAGATTAACAGCCAGCACAAACGGTTTTAATTGTACACGTTGAAGTAGTTACATTTTTACCTCATGTTGAAGTTCGATGCATAAACCAATCTGCAAATTTAAAAATAACAGTAAAAACACAGCGTATAGCCTTCACCCATGAATAATTTCGGATTCCGCGACTTTAAGCTTTAATACATGCGTACATGCAGGCACATTGACGTACCCAGCTGGCATTCGACCGACCTTAAACGTTTAAATGTGGTTGAAATAATGTCAGTTTATAAAAAAACATTCATTCAACGTCAAAACAACGTTGAATACCAAATGGTTGAAATGGTGTTGTTAACTAACTATGGATTCAACATAGAAATATAAATAAAATTTGAGTTGTACGTCAAATCAACATTATTTTTACAACCATGCATTTGCAAAATCTAAACAAATTCCAAAGGTTATCCAGCACTGACACCTGACGTTGATTCAACGCTGACTCCACGTTAAAATGCCAGCTGGGTACAGCTGAAATTTGTGGAAAACATCTTTACACACACGATTGGTTTTTCCTGACTAACTTACACACAGGTATCAGCAGCTGTCATTATACGATCATTTGCGACTAGTATTTAAATGAAGTCGTTCGGACTAAGTGCTTGACTGAAAGGTGAAACAACGAAGCTCCTCTTGGGATCTGAGCCTGCTGGGTGCTCGATCAGTCTTCTAGTCCAGAGCTGGACTTCTCAGGTAGTAGGTTACTAGAATTATATGAGGTATTTATATAGTGTTGTAGGACCTCTGCAGCACATCAAGTTCATCCCAAAGGGGTTTCGTTGGGGTTGAGGTTGAGCTCAGGGCTCTGTGTGGCCCGGTCAAGTTCTTCCATACCCAACCATGTATTTATGGACCTTGCTTTGTGCACTGGGGCAGAACAGAAAAGGGTCTACCCCAAGCTGTTTCCATAAAATTGTACAAAATGTCTTGGTATGTTGAAGCATTAAGAGTTCCCTGCTCTGGAGCTAAGCTGCCCAGCCCAACCCCTGAAAAACAACCCCATACCATTATCCCTCCTCCACCAAACTTTACAGTTGGCACAATGCAGTCAGTCAGGTAAGGTTCTCCTGGCATCTGCCATACCCAGACTCGTCCATCAGACTCCCAGACAGAGAAGCGTGATTTGTCACTCCACAGAACAGGTTTCCATTGCCCCAGAGTCCAGTGGTGGTGTGCTCTACACCACTCCATCTAACGCTTGGTATTGTGCTTGGTGATGTGAAGCTTGCGTGCACCTGCTTGCCCATGGAAGCCCATTCCATGAAGCTCCCGGCGCACAGTGTTTGTGCTGCAGTTAATGCCAAAGGAAGTTTGGAACTGTGCAGTTACTGAGTCAACAGAGCGTTGGCGACTTTTACGCACCATGCACCTCAGCACCTGGCGACCCCGCTGTGTTACTTTACGTGGTCTGCCACTTCATGGCTGAGTTCCTGTTGTTCCTGAATGCTTCCACTTTTTAAAAATACCACTTTCAATTGACCATGAAATATCTGGCAGGGAAGAAATTTTGCAAACTGACTTATTGCAAGGGTGGCATCCTATGACAGCACCACACTTGAATTCACTGAGCTCTTCAGAACAACCCATTCTCTCACAAATGTTTGTAAACCTGACTGCATGGCTAGGTACTTGATTTTATGCACCTGTGGCAATGTGTCTGAATGAAACACCTGAATTCAATGATTAAGAGGCGTGTCCCAATACTTTTGTCCATATAGTGTATATGTGTGTTAGTTTTGCCACAGTTATAATTGTTGCAATATATATGAAATAACAAAGGCGATATATGTGTGTACCATGTAATTGTGTACTCAGGATCTAAGAGGATGTTAATTATATTTTCAGGTCTCTGCTAAATGTGAATGGTGAAGAGGTTTGTTGTGGCTTTCCTAGGTGTGCATCTTTTTTGCATAATCTAGAAAAAGTCTGTTTCCACTTGTGTGGTCAGACAAGTTTTGACGTTTTTGAATTAAGAAGGCACCTGCTACCATTGAGAAATAAGATCATTTTGTAAAAGGGGAGAGAATTATAAACAGGGAATCTAGGCAAATGGTTGACAAGAATTCAGAAAATGGGAAGCAATTAAGACAGGAAATGAGTAATAGCAGCGGTCGGTCCCTCTTTGAGCAAACTAAATTCTGGTTAGACTTTCATTTAGGTAATCGATTCTGTAATTGGGCAGTTTGTTTCCCAAGTTGTCTATATTGGTCTCAAACTCCTGGACAAGTGAAGACTAATCTGATTAAGTCCCTGGTTAAGTGAGAGAACCTTTTTTCCCAACATGGACTAGTTTTTGTTTTGTGACATGGATCAGACTAAAAACAATAATGTAACGGACATTGATAATGATTGTGAAGTACAGCAGAGACACACTCCATGCTAGCCAAACGAATGGAGCCTCTGGACGTTTTTAATAACGCTGTTATCACCGTTCCCAGGTCAGAAATGCAGTAGCATTAGCAGGCTAACTCTAAATGGCACCCCCGTGTGCTGTTGCTGTGCAGAAACGTTTGAATCAGGAGGCTGGCTTTGGTAGAAGCTAATTTTTAGCTACTGCTGTGCTTTTTGGAAATGGACTTGCAAGAATGATCCTTTCATTCTTTTCGTAGTGAAAACCAAATTCCACGATCATTCCTGTTTTCATACTCATAAACACTTCCCAGTGTCTGGGAGGGAGAGTATACGCTCACTCAATTCACGGCGTTGTTCCTCAACGGAAACCGTGTGATGCGATTTCCACATCTATGTCTGTGTCGGCAGATGTGGCAGGATACAGGTAAATGTTCTGACCAAATCTGATTGTGCCAGCAATCTCATCAACCCGGAAGAAATGAAAATTCACTTCCATCACCTTTAATGTGTATGAGCAACTGCCAGAGATAAAAGTATGATTATATAACTTGGCTCTATTTGAATGGCTAAAAGGCTCAAAGCAAAAACAGACTTTGTCTTTAATTAGGAGAAGTAAAGGAGTCTGTTTGTGAAGGATGTAATTAAAATCGCTTAAAATGTGCCAGAAAATATCAATGCAATCACCCAATGAAAAGTTGTAACCACAGATTAGCAAATAGCATTGTGAGTAAACTGCATCCAAGTGGATAATTATTCACTTGCTTGTTGAGATAGGGTGGGACAGGAGTTTAGCAAAAAGCATATCTTTCTAAAAGAAGTGTCGATTTTGTTGGAAATGTCAGCTGTTGCAGCTTGTACGCGCTTGCCAAAAGGCGTTTCTGTCACACTGTAGTTTGTCACACTGTCCAATGATTCATTTATTGTCTTGTGCTACTTTAGGGAGGAAGCAGATTGCTTAGTGCTGAAAACTGGTACAGTTTCACATTGAGAGCATGGTGAAATTTATGGCTGAAATGGGGTTGACATGCAGGATGATAGGCCCAGAAATGGTAAGGGTGTCTCACCTGGTCACTGTCATGGTTCTGTTGTAACAATGTCCTGTGTTTTTGGCACAAACATGTTCCCCTATGTCCAGTAGCAGAGGACATACCAGTGCGGTTATGAAAACATATGTCTGTACCAGGCCAGCGGAGAGGACGCTGAAGATGGAAGGCTTCCAGTTGTATTTAAACACAAGTTACAAATAGACCAAACACAGGAACACCATAGTTAAAGATTAATCCTGGAATTTATGGCCTAATTTCATTATCGCAGATTTATACATGAAGCTGTGATAGAATATTTTCTGTATAATTGCAATAAAACCAGAGCGGTTATTTCAGAATTTGTGTGTTTTGTAATCAGATGTGGGTTTTAAACACTCACTTACTATGATCAAAGGCGCTGTTCTGCTCGGCCTGTTGCTATCAGGTCTCTGCAGCTTCACAATCACCCAATTATAGCTTTCAAAGAGGTCGGACAGAGGAAATAAATTCTGTGTTGTCTGTATCTTCACAGTGTTATCAGCTCCAGGATTCGTTCTCCAAAACGCTGGGATATCAAAAGCCTCAAAGGGGTGCCGTCAAGCCTGCGGCGCTCCTGTACAGCGTGTTGGTGTGCGTTGCCCCGACGGATTTTTGCTAGCTTGTTCCCTGGGGGGCCTGTCTGATTTGTGGGTCCCTGGGCACGTTCCTTTGAGTGTTGCAGCCATATCCTCTCAGAGGCCGATGCCACTTTTTCGATTGAGTGTTATCCCTCCTTTTTTGCGTTTGTACTGCGGCTCAGACACTTCAGCCATTCAGCCGCTATTGATCTGTCCTCTGCAGCTGCCATCTTCGTTTGCATGTTGCCGTTGCCTCCCCCCCATGTGCCTAATTCTGAGTGGGGGCTTTAGGCAAACACGCTAATCTGTTTTATTTACAGTCCCAAATTTAGCTCCCTATCCTATTTTACTTTTTTCTCAAGGTTACTTTGATACTCTTAATTAGTTGTGTTGTGTTCATACAAAAGTACAGGCACACTGGCTTGACATGCCATTAGATCATACTCTTTATTTGTGTTATGTATGTATTCTTTGTACAGTTTTTGGTTGCCCAGTCTCTCTTAACCTCACGCATTGATGAAACTTGAACATCAGTGGAGTACAACCTATTCAGCCATCTTCCACCATCTTGTCTAATACATGGGGGGTCTGGAGCCTATCCCAGTTATCCACGGTTTTAGATATCCGTGTTTTACTTACGATGTGAAGAAAAAGTAAAATATGTAACAGTATGTTTTTTCAAGGTTCCTTCGTCCTTTGAGGCGTAAAAAAAAGCACGATGTTCAATGCTCCGTAATTCCTCGATGCTTGATACTTTTTCATTGTTCTATCATCTCTTGAGAACTAGGCTAAAATGTCAGAATCCCTTTCATTCGAGAGAGTACAGTTGTACATCACTGAATAATAATGTATAATGTACTTTATTATTACTGTATTTAATGTTGGTAATGTCTTACTGTCCCTAATTTATCAATTATCATAGGTAAGTACTGGAAAATAACAGTATACTTGGGGTCTGTGGATGTTTCACTGTTATCCACAGTTTGAGCTATTCGTGGTAGGTCTTGGAACGTATCACCCGCCGGTACGTGTGGACCACAATAGCGGGATGGGGAAGGCCATTTATTACAGGGCTTACACTCATACACTATGGGCAGTTTAGAGATAATGGACTGCGTGAGGAAGTGCGCACAGAGGGCAAACATGCCAACTCCACACGTAAATGGAGTGGGGGCGAGATCTGCAGCATCAAACCTGGGGGGGTGAGATGACGTCGTGCTGCCCCAGCTATATTGCTGCTCATGTCTAAAAATAATGTTTTTTTTTTTTGCTCCACCTAAACATCCACTTCACAAACAGCAGAATAGGCACAATATGAAGTTGTCCTGACTTTCTTGTTTATTTTATAACTTCATGTCCATGCAGTATGGTGCTTATGTCTAAGGGTGTTTTCACACCAGCAGTTTTTAGTCTGGTTAACACAGGGTGTTTAAATTCTCATTTCACCCAAGCAGCAACTTCCACTTCCTTTTTTTGGGTCTTGTGCCCTCCCTACTCCTGCCCTCCCCCGAAGAGGTAATATCAAACAAACCGGCGTTCCCTTCTGGGCTCCCAGAGTCACCTGGTTCTCTATGCCAAGCCTCTCAGGGTTTCCTGCGTTAATATAATACTGTACAGCTGGTGAACTCAGAGGCAGCATATGCTCGATACGAAAACATCGCCGAATCCTTTGTTTATTCTTTAACTCTACGCTTTTGACACACTCGTGCGTTATGTGTGCTGAAAAAATACATTATTTCTTGGAGTGTGTGGGGGCTTGTGAGGTTTCACTATTTGTGAAACAACTTCAAATCCGCTACTTTTTCACTCACGATAGTGGGTTTTTTTTGCATTGTGGTTGAAGTCTTTGCAATTTGCCTCTGGCAGACACCTTGGGGGTGGGGGTTTGTGCAGAATTTCTTTATCCTGCCAGTTTCCTCTGGACACACCGTTTTCCTCTGGTTGGCTAATTGGTCTCTCTAAACCGCCTTCTGTGTGAGCTTGTGCGTGTAGGTGCCCTGTGATGGACTGTCACCCAGTTGGGAGTTGACCCCAGCCTTGTGCCCTGTGCTGCCTGGCATAGGCTCCAGGCCCCCCGTGACCCTGCTCGGGATAAGCAGTTGGAGGATAGATGGATTAATTCTGACCCTGTGACACAGACCAGGATAAGTGCGTTTTATTTTAATTATAGTGAACGCTGATCCTCTAATCAAACTCTACTGCAAGTGTTAAGGCTATACATTTTCAGGAAGTCAGCTTTTTTTTACTGTAAGTGTTTTTAGAAGTAGAATTTATCCATTCATCTGTCTTCCAGTTGGTTGTTCTGGTCAGGGTTGGGAGGGGGGGATGCACAGCTGGAACCTCTCATGTAGTATGAGGCTGGGATGCCACTTCCAGAGTTTCTGAGAGATGTAATGTCTAATTACACTGTCCATCCATCTTTCAGCTGCTCACCCATTACATGGTCGCAGGGACCTTAGTAGAGAGACAACAACTTGGATGGATAGACAAATCAATTTACATTTTATTATTGAATGATTTGTTTACTCAGTGCTGGATTATCAGTATTTTTGATTAGATTTCTAACAGTGTCATGACTCAGAGTCAGACCTTCTAGGTAAAAACACATTTATTTGCTTTTTATACATACAGTAGTCTGAAACAGAGCATCCCAACCTGGCCAGTCCCACTGTCAGGCCAAGTCTTCTGACCACTGGTCCCTTTGACCGTAAGACAACTCTTCCTCTGCAGGATAGAGGTAGCCAGTGGGGCTCGGGGATGCTGACTGGTCTACGGCTCCTAGATGAGGTGCAGAAAATGCAGACTAGGGCACACCAGAGTGGAAAACCAGAAATAGGAAATAGGACCCAGAAACAGGAAGTGGGGCTGAAGCACAGTAACCAGGATGCTCACAGAAAACCCATGAACAAGACATCAGTCGCCCAACACAGGACCATGAATCGGGATCAGGAATCCAGGAACAGGACATTAGCCAACCAGGTCCAGAAACTCAAGACAACATGCTAGTCAACAAGGACCATGATTCATGGAATATGACAACAAGACTCCAAACCACTAAGCCAGGGATCGTGCTGGCTACTGACAAAAACAAGAGAGACACTTCAAACCTCACAGACGAGCTTCCGAACTGAATGCCATTCTGAGCCTGATGCTCTACGAGCATGACGATGATGGAACAGCGGGCAATGCTTACTGCTCTGTTTAAATAAGCTTCAGATCTAATTGCCACTGGCTCAGAGCGCCATCCCAGAACAGGCTCAAGTACTTGATTACCAATCAGGACAGGTGCCCTAATTCGTTGCTCTAGCATTTGGCAGGTTGAATTTTTGTTTTGCTCTTCCCCTTGGTTAGTTGAAGTAATAGGAAGCCAGAGACCAGATCAGTGAAAGGTTGAGTCTTGATGCCTCTCTGTGTTTCCTGAATAATCTTAGTGGTCATTGAATAGTCTTATTAGGTTCTTGATTTGTTGCAAGCAGAGCAGACTTATCATAAGGCAAGGGCAGGCAGCCGCCTAGGGGCTAAGCCCCTCCCCCCCTAAAAAAAAACAAAAAAAACTAGGGGCCCCTTGAAGATAGAACTTCCATAAGTTACATTTATACATAACATAATATGATCATTTAAAAGATAGCAACATGTATATTTTCAGGATAGACAAAGTTGCCCCGATCCCAGTAATGATTATTCCATAATTTTTATTCCATTATTTTAAGATTTCAAGCTAACCAGCTTTCTTTTAACACTGGAGGCTACTGGTTGTTCACTGCCAAGCAAAAAGTAACAAGAATAAAACAGCACAAAGATACAAGACTAACATTACGTGTCCATCATTTGATACAGTTTTGCTAGAGTGGTAGACAACTTGTGAACAGACGTGGTGAGAACACAATTAAACGAACGTATGCAAAAATTGAAGACTAACCTTAGCAAAAGAGGGAACGGATACACTTATTAAATCTGGCCGATCTATTCTCCGGAGCGATACCCGCCCCACCCCCATCAGCAAATTTTACTGCCAGCCCCCACCCTGATTGGTAAGTTTTACCTTTGGCATCCTGCACATTGTTTAGAGTATTATTGATGTTCCATTGTTTATAAATCCCTCTTGTCACCTCCAAAAACATCTCCAATGGCCCACTTAGGGGGTCCCCTACCCATGTCAGCCTAGGCCCCCCAGAGAAGTTAGCCTACCCATGGTTGGAAGATGTGTATCTCTTGCTCCAGTACTGCTTACATGTCCTCTAGGCTAAGCCTAGCCACACTCATGCCTAGACAGCACATATCTTTGTAATGTGCCGTTTGACTCACTTGTACATCGCTACGGACAAAATAAATAAAAACAAATGTAAATAAACGGAAGCTGCGTGTGCCAAATGCCACCGCGCTTGGCTGTGCCATGTACTGTCACCCCTGCCCCTCTCACAACAAAAAAAAAGACCCTTATTGTTCTGTTGTCCCGTGTCCTTCTGAGTCAGCGGTGGCAGCACGCCGCTTTAAAAAAATGTACATTTGTGGAATTGCGGTGCGTGAGCACAGTTCTTTCACTTGATGATGGAGGGCACTTTGCAGGAGAGTTTTTGTGGTGTATTCCTCTGCGCCGCCACAATCCCCGGCATCATGCTCTTATCGTTTGGTCTTATAATCGGCCTGCACTGATCTTCCTGCCTGCCCACAGAGCATGAGTGTGTGTGAGTGTGTGTGAGTGTGGCAGCCCTGCGACGGACTCCCATCCCATCCAGGCTTGTGCACTGGGCAGACTGGGATATGCTCCAGGCCATCCTCCGTCTGACCTGGTGCTGGATAAACGGTTGGAAGATGGACAGAGGGATTTGCGGCGGAATCCCCGTTAGTGATCAGCGGTCTTCCTCGGACATGCCTCTAATCTCCTTACCCTCCCTGTGCTCTCGCTGTGACTTCCTCCTTATTGAACATTATTGCCCAGTGTAATTGTGCCTTTCCACTGCATCTATATTGTAATCCACCCTCCCCCTCCAGAGAGCTGCACTCTCTTGTTAATGATCAATAAAATCCACTGGCACGCCTGCGATAGGAGAACAGGAGACTGCTGTTTACTCTCTCGAAGGCCTTAATTACACCGCAAGTAAGATGGTTTTTCTGTGGCGTGTCTTATCTCCCAGGCCACTGTTACCTGCATTGGTTTCAGATGTTGTTTTTGTTTACATCAACAACTATTGCAACTATTAATTAAAACAATTAATTAATTTGATTTAATTACTTGGGGGTTATAACCCCCCTCCCCTTGCTTCCTCTTACCAGTTCCTGTATTAAATTATAGTAATAGTTGATTTAATATCCTTAATTCCTTATGCATAATGACCAGAGCATATTGAAGCCTTATTTGTAACCAGAAGGAATTGTGCAAAAATCAGTCTGGTGTTGATGGATAATTGTGGGATCCCATTTTACTGCTGGCCACACGGGACTGGGTTTAAGGCCCTGGCTATAGTGAAGACAGAAGATGTGTGTGAAGTAGGAATGATCCATGCATTGATTTTCCCGAAACGAATGGAGCAGATTTACTCCCAAATGGAATCCGTCTGGCCACCTCTCTCTGTGGGAGCGTAGAGATGGCGAGATTCTCTATTTATTCTTCTCTCGCCTCGCGGTCAGTCTTCGCCAGGCTGCCTTGGGCAAGGTGCAGTCATCGCTCGTAGAATTTTCAGAAAAGGTGGCGGACGTGCTCGTGATGGACAGGCTCAATATTACCAGCGTCTGCCACGTTGAGGTCACATGCGCCACGAGCACGCTAGCATTCATGCACATACATACACCCAGCAGCCAGTGTATTGGGACGCCTGCTCCTTTATGCCGATTGGCTGCTCCTGCAAGCAGGGAATTGTGTGGCTGCGACTCATACATAAAGCAGCCAGACAAGGTCAAGAGGCTCAGTTACTGCTCGGCAGACCTTTGGAATGGGCAATGCGCGTGATCAAAGCTACTATATTGGTGCTGTGATCGCTGGTGCCAGATGGGGTGGTCCTCGCATCTTAGAAACAGCCACCTTTCAAGGGATTTTCATGAAATGCAGCTCCTGCAGATGATGGTGTATTACAAAAAAAAAAGATTCAGTGGATGACATTTCAGAGGGTGGAAGCACTTTGTTAATGAGAGAGTCAGAGGAGAATGGGCAGACATGTTAAAACCAGCTGGATGGCTACAAGTGTGAAAATGTCAAGGACTTCGCTCCACAAGGAATGGTCGCAGCATCTTGTTGAATCTATGCTTCAATTCAGGATGTTCTGTTGGAAAAAGAGAATCCTACCTGATACTTGTCGGATGTACCTGACCTGGCTTTATCCATACACAAAGGTGCTTCTGGCACAAATTCACACACACACAAATGCACCATGATTTTCTCGAAGTATTTAACTGGCAAAAATCACAGCATAATGTAATAGCATTTAGTTGTTTTTTTTTATTTTTTGTGCAAATTAGGACGTCACATTATGCAGCTACAGTCTTGTACAATCTAAGGCTGTTTTCAGTCTTTCTATAATGATATTTACCGTTATAAATATTACTGTATGTGTGATTGTTTAACATATTTGCAAGGTTAAGGATTGTTCACAAGAGACAGAAACCCCCGTAATAGTATGCAAGTGTAATATCCTGGTGAAAAATGCAGACTGCGCCCCGGTGCACCGTATTGACTGCTCATTGTTCCATAACGTTAAAGCAGACACACAGATGGGAATTTCTGACATCATTCAGTGTCGTTAGGTGAGAAGGACATTCAAGATGTTCCTGAGAGTCTGACTGCTGTACTTATAATAAAAAGTATCGCTGCCACAGACAAGTTTGATATCTGATTACTGGTAGAGAATTGAGTGCCCGTAATGCTGACAAATCATGCTTAAAATGATGATGAAAGTCAGTTTTTTAAAGTTATACATAAACAAAAAGGTCACATCGGAGCAACAAACTTCTTAAAGGGCTGAGCGCTGTGAAGGGATTTCATTCATAGCATGGTCTGACAGTCTGTCATATTCTCATTAGATTCCTTTCTAGCTATAAGTCAAAAGCAATATTAATACAGCGGAAAGTGACTGTGCTAATGTCTTTAATCCCTCTCGGCATGTATGGTTTTCATGTTCTCCCACAGTTTCAAAGCCTTTTCCTGCTTTGACAGTACTGCAGGATATAGGCCTCAGATACCAACATAAAGCAGGTCCACAGCATAAATGTCATTATATATCTCAGAGAAGTAAATTCATGTTAACATTGGAGGCCCTCTTGAGTTATTTTAATGTATGTAGTATTTTTCGGGCTCAGCTGGGGAGTGGGCAGTGACTTAGGGGGCAGCTCTGTCACCTTATGCTCAGGGTCAAAAGTTTTGTTCATTAGAAAAAGAGAATTGAAACTGAAAGTTCACGTTTTGATGTTGAACTTTAAAAACTACAACGACGTATTCAAATTAAAAATGAATGTATAAATTTTTTTCCAGTTTAAATATAATTTTGTGTCAGTTCTGGATTTTTAAAATAAATGCTTTAGTTTCATTTTCACTTTCATATATATACACTGACCTAAAGGATTATTAGGAACACCATACTAATATGGTGTTTGACCCCCTTTAGCCTTCAGAACTGCTTTAATTCTACGTGGCATTGATTCAACAAGGTGCTGAAATCATTCTTTAGAAATGTTGGCCCATATTGATAGGATAGCATCTTGCAGTTGATGGAGATTTGTGGGATGCACATCCAGGGCACGAAGCTCCCGTTCCACCACATCCCGAAGATGCTCTATTGGGTTGAGATCTGGTGACTGTTGGGGCCATTGTAGTACAGTGAACTCATTGTCATGTTCAAGAAACCAATTTGAAATGATTCGAGCTTTGTGACATGGTGCATTATCCTGCTGGAAGTAGCCATCAGAGGATGGGTACATGGTGGTCATAAAGGGATGGACATGGTCAGAAACAATGCTCAGGTAGGCCGTGGCATTTAAACGATGCCCAATTGTCACTAAGGGGCCTAAAGTGTGCCAAGAAAACATCCCCCACACCATTACACCACCACCAGCAGCCTGCACAGTGGTAACAAGGCATGATGGATCCATGTTCTCATTCTGTTTACGCCAAATTCTGACTCTACCATTTGAATGTCTCAACAGAAATCGAGACTCATCAGACCAGGCAACATTTTTCCAGTATTCAACTGTCCAATTTTGATGAGCTTGTGCAAATTGTAGCCTCTTTTTCCTATTTGTAGTAGAGATGAGTGGTACCCGGTGGGGTCTTCTGCTGTTGTAGGCCATCCGCCTCAAGGTTGTGCGTGTTGTGGCTTCACAAATGCTTTGCTGCATACCTCGGTTGTAACGAGTGGTTATTTCAGCCAAAGTTGCTCTTCTATCAGCTTGAATCAGTCGGACCATTCTCCTCTGACCTCTAGCATCAACAAGGCATTTTCGCCCACAGGACTGCCGCATACTGGATGTTTTTCCCTTTGCACACCATTCTTTGTAAACCCTAGAAATGGTTGTGCGTGAAAATCCCAGTAACTGAGCAGATTGTGAAATACTCAGACCGGCCCGTCTGGCACCAACAACCATGCCACGCTCAAAATTGCTTAAATCACCTTTCTTTCCCATTCTGACATTCAGTTTGGAGTTCAGGAGATTGTCTTGACCAGGACCACACCCCTAAATGCATTGAAGCAACTGCCATGTGATTGGTTGATTAGATAATTGCATTAATGAGAAATTGAACAGGTGTTCCTAATAATCCTTTAGGTGAGTGTATATATATTGATATGTAAGGGCTTATTTTTTCTTTTGCAGATTTTTTTTTTTTTTGGTGTGCCCTAAATCTTTTTTTTCCGTTTCAGATCTTTTTGCAGTGTCAAACTTTTGACCCTGATTTGGCGTAGGGGCGTAGTAACTGAGAGGGGCGTGGTATCTGCTGAGGGGCGTGGTATCAGCTGAGGGGCGTGGCATCAGCTGAGGGGCGTGATATCAGCTGAGAGGGGCGTGGTATCTGCTGAGGGGCGTGGCATCAGCTGAGAGGGGCGTGGTATCAGCTGAGGGGGCGTGGTATCAGCTGAGAGGGGCGTGCAATAATGAGTGACAGCGTGGCATAGATGCCGAGGATCTCCCTTGTTGCCTTCGGTATCTGCTTGCGCTAGTATCCATGTACAGTGCTGCTTAAGATGGTGCCCACTTCACGTAGAGCACCTACTGGCGAGTTTCGAGTTTTATTTTATATTTTATTATATTAAGAGCAAGGGGATTAAAATTATGGTAAATAGCCTGCGTCGCTATGATTTATGTAAAAATAATATTATTGGAGTATAAGGTAGGCACAATTTAATTACAAAGACTGAATGAATAAGTAAAATGTGGCTATATTTTAATATGTCGTTTCCACGATATGTGTGTGTGTTTTATCGTAATCGTTCCTACGATATATTAAAATGTGGCTACAATATATATATAAACAGGATTGCCAACAATTACACTTCTGATGTGACTCTGTCGCATTCATATTCTCTCCCTGATATTTCATTATAAATGTAAAATTAGCTAAATTAAAAGCTTTGGGGCAGCTTGCAAACTTTACCTTACAAGCAAATAAAACTGTTACATACATGTTAATTCACGTGCATGTGTGTGCAGACTTGTCTCGAAAATCTGACTTAAGCCGGCAACCCTGGTATATAATTTTTATGGTTATGTCATGAGCGGGGCTTTGTACTTTCTGTTTATGTACGTATGTTACAAAAATGACCCATCATTGTAATATTTAGGATAACTTCCCAGGGTCTTGTTAAAAAAATCATTAACATTTGAACTTTCAATTATTTTTTCAAATGAACAAAACTTTTGACCCTGATCTAACTCCGTACATCCCCAGGGTTGAGGGTTTGAAACCTGTAATCCTGCACCCTGCCTGTAGGTGGGGGTAGTCACGCCATGTGTATGTGGTTCTTACCTACAGATGGAAAGTTGCCTCCCTGTGGTGCTAATGCTGTAAAACAATCGGAAAGGCTCATTGTTATTATTATTATCTTACAATAAAAGTGACCATGCAGTTTTTAGTAGTCTTTTAATTTTCATTATTGCTTTTGACCACAACCTTGACCTAGATGAACAGTTTAGAAAGTGTATCTATTATACACATGTATGCCATATGTACAATATTTACCTACCATAAAGCCCATCTGGACATTTGTTATATGTAAATAATTAGCTATGATTAAGTGTAAAAGATTCTTAAAATAGCACTAAATCATGAGGAGGTGGCTTGTTTCTGGCTTCCCTGCAGTGCATCTCCCTGCTATTTCCCCCGCAGTAGCAGCACGACAGAAAGGCACCTTCCGTCCGCCTGTGATACAGCTGCTGTGTCCGCACGTCACTGAGTGAAGAGGCAGCCCGTCACTGGGGTTGCTAGACAGGGAGCTTGGATTTCTGTGGTCATTAAAGCATCAGTGGCCTTTAACGTCAGCGGCGGGGGCGTCGGGGGCACGGCCCCAGTCAGCCAGGTGGCCGTCGATGTCAGTCTGCAAATCCGAGGCAGTTTGTCTCATGATCCTCGATGCTGTTTCCCGTTAATACCTTTGGGAAGGAAATGCCAGTGTGGCTATCAGATCAAAGTATGGAAGAGAAAAAAAATTACAGGACAACTAACTGTGCCAGTAAAAAAATAATTCAGAAAGAAGATACAAAACAATTAGTTGCCTTGTACAAAATTTACGAGCTTGGAGTGAATCTTCTCAAGTGTGGACCTACTCTGACAATCAAACGGGTCTGCGGTCTTCGACAGCGATGTCTCTTCGTTGCTTAATGGCCTCGTTTCACTACAGAAGCGTGTCCCCCATCATGCCCTAAATGGCAGCCCGATGCCACAGAAAGGTTGTGTGTCATTGGCAGGCTCTTCTTCATTCCTGCAGAGACTGTGACGATCTGCGGGCGAAAGCTATCTTGTTCACCAGGCTGTTTGGCGATAGTATTGTGGTATTTTTAGCTCGCCGGTCCACGCCAACCGGCTTCATTACGCATTCCCATTTTGAGACGGTCACACATTGAGCCCTGAACCAAACGTCCCCCCGTTTCCCTGAGAGGGTCTATGCCCTTTGGAAGTCAACAGCTTGTTTGACCCTCATGGGGCCTGGCAGATACCCCACGTCAGGCAGGCTCTCCGTAGTGATGCCGGGCACATTTTGGGAGGCCGTTCCGCATTTGTGACCCTGGTGTGTAGAGCTTAAACCTGGCATCTTTAAATAGTAGGTTTATAAAGGGGTGTACGTGTGATGTAACGCTTTCCGCATGGTGAAGCACGGGCCCGGAGCAGACCGAGAGCAGTGTCGACTGTATTATGAACCAAGAGCGGTTTAACATTCCTCTTCTTTCGGTGGCTTGTCTGCTCGTCTTTCACTCCGCCGCTTAGGAGAGGATAACGTGGTGGGAGCTGGCTCAGCTATGCCCGGGATCCGCGCCGGCGTGGGCGGGCGTGCCCGCTGACGGGAGAGATGGGACTTTGAAACCTATGTGCGGTGAATCTCACGACTCGTTCTGGGAAATTTATATTGGTTACTTTAATGGTCCCCGTTGGGGTGAAGCAGGCCGTGATCGAGAGCACACAGCGATCTCTCTCGCAACGGGTGTTGAAGTCTCATTTCTGTTTTCCTACATTATTCTACACACCGGGGCTTCTCAGATGTAGGATGTACATCAGCTTTTAGAGAAGAGAGTTATGAGGGTTATCCCTCATTACAGGAACCACACATGGGTCATTTCTGTCCAAAAAATAGTTGAATACTAGTCAAAACGATTAGGTTACTAATACATTGGCAAGTGACTATGTGAAAGTGCTGATGTCTTTAATTCCCCTCAGTGTAGAAGGTTTTCATGCTTTCCAGCAGTTCCAACACCTTCTCCTACCTGAGCAGAACAGCTACATACAGTACAGGCCCCAACCACCGACACAGAGACTGAAAGAGACGGCACTATAAATGTCACTAAAATTCCCAGTGAAGTAAATTCATGTCGACATTAAAGTCCCACTCTAGTTATTTAAATTTCTGTAGACAATTGCTTTTAGGTGAGACATGGTGCGATGGCACAGTGGGCACTGCAGTATCAGGTCCAGGAACCCTGTCCCCTTGTATTGGATTAGCAGATATTAGAGGGATGGATTGGGAAAAAGCTGCCATATTGTGCTTTTATAATCAAAGCCATTAAGAAAATTATTTTGAGGCTAAATTTACTGGGCAGATGGCTGTGAATGTATCGGTGTGGTCATGTGCGCCATGAATATTCACAGAGTCAAGCTTGACTGCCATAAAGTACATTCAGCATACTGAGAGGGCACTCAGCCGAAAGGAGCATGGAATCCCCCCCAGCAGGTTCCTTATGTATTACGCGCAAGAATTTTGGACGGGACCGAAAGTTTAATGACACTGCATGAGGAACACTCCTGTATTTCAATATGCACACGCACACCACAATAAGAAAGTACAGCCCGTACGCAAAAATGTCAATGAAAACGTAAAAGCCGAACTTTAATCTGTGACAGGAAGAGATGTCCATTTGGAAATGATGGTGGTGAATGTTTCCAGAGCATGATATAGATTAAAAAAATATTTTAAAGACTAACGACAGCCTTACACAACAAGTCGTCTCACACTACCCTTATTGGGAAAAGTTCAAAGACAGTATCCTCTGTGATGTCATAGCGCTAAAATTCCAGAAGACAAATAGGCTTTCTACTTGGCAGTCATGTGACCGTCAGAGCTGTTACACCCAAAGCCTCCTCCCCCCCCCCCCCCCTTTTAGCCTTTAAAGCTTAGTGCCCACTTCTCTTACAGTAGAAGCGTCAGCAGGAGAGTGAACCGCCCCCCCTCCCCACTTACATTTCTGCCCCTCCGGCACCCTGCCCACCCCCATGAGTATCAGCATCAGGTTCATTTGCAGGACTCCTGGTGGCACTTTTCCCTGAGCCAGATTAAACGTGACTTATTTAATGCTCACGGTCACAGGCCCAGTGTCATCGGACAAGGCCTCTGGGGCCCGTCTGAGGCCCCTATTTGTAATTATAGGGTGCCTACAGTCATGGTTAATTTAATCAAATTATGGTGAAAATCCCTCTTTTCACCATGAACGCATTTGAACACACTGCACTGCAATAAAAGGTCTCCAGAATAAAAAGGCAGTTTTAAAGGGTTATTATATTTAAAGTTAATGCCAGTTTCTATAACCTTGTCCATATATTTCGAAATAGATGCTGATTAAACCACTTGAAGGCTTTTCATGAGTTTTTCCAGTGTTCTCCGTTTCTGCAATACACTCATCAGTACATTTGAAAATGACCATACTGTGTGTGTGTGTGTGTGTGTGTGTACAAGGAGCATATGGGGAATGTTGAGTCTGCTTCAGGCAGCATAGAACACTGGGAAGGGAAACACTCAAGGTGAGTGTCAGTCTATTGCAGGCCTCACATTCATAAAGGCTATTTAAAGACATTAGTTCTCCTAGGCACATTTTTTTTGGACTATGGGAAGAAACCGTAGTATTCAGAGGAAACCAGGACAAGCTCAGCCCCACCATGATAACCCCCCACTGATGTATCATCGCTGTCTGATGAAAACCACATCTGTTCACTTTTTTGATTTTTATGACGTTTTACTATAGATAGAATACTCTTCTGTCTACTGGCAGCATTTCACATTCTAATTGACCAATGAAAAGATGTTTTATAAAGTCATCTATTTAACTAGTATTTAGCTTTGTATTACACTGTCAGAAAAAGTACCAATTTGTATATTTGAGGGTACAATTACTTGACACTGGGGCTGTACCCTCAAGGGTCTGCCAATTGTACCCTATCTGTAGGTAAATGTACATTTTAAGGCACAGATATGGAACATTTTTGTACCATTTTGGGTACATTAATGCTGTTTGTACCCTGGGGAACAAAACTGTACCAGACCTGTACCCTTTTTTTCTGACAGCATAGTAACGTTTGTGTTCATGATGGACATTTGTATGGATTATTTTGTATTGTCAATTTTAACAACTTAACAGTGGTAGCTAGATAGCTGACATCCATTTAAAGCATTAAACAGCTCTGATGGCTGTGTTTTGTGGTCTTGGTGTCCAGACGGGAGTCTTGCATGTTTCTCAGTTCAGTGCGATAGTGAAGACTCATGATTCTTACATTCAGTTTGCTTGACAATCCAGTTTGAATTATGTGTGACAGTTCGTAAGATGGCGCGCCTAGGTGTTATTACCTAGGCGAAGTTAGCTGTGAGCACCAGTATTTTGGCAATTTCATGGAAATTAGTTGGTTTATTGGAAAAAAATGAGGGGGAAAAATCAGTTTTTCTTAACCTATAATACAGAGAAATTTCAGTTTATTGGATGCCAGGCATTTCTTGGGAAGGAAGTATGTTTTCTGTGATAATGCCAGAGCGTGCTTATTGAATGAGGGAAAACCTGTTTTAATCTCCTCTCATGTCAGGCCAGTTTGATGGAGGTGTAGCGTTGCCTGGCTGGGTGTTCTTTGTATGGAGGTGTGTGTGTGTGTGTGTGTGTGTGTGTGTGTATGTGTAGGTGCCCCAGGTATTACCCGGGACACACAGTCTGTCATATGGCAATTTCAGCAAGGGAGATAAGCTTTATGTAATTCACTGTAGTTCAGTGTTTCTCAACCCAGTCCCCGGGGACCTCAGAAGGGCCACATTTTTGCTCCCTCCCAGCTCCCTGCCAGACAGTCCACATTTTTGCTCCCTCGATTAGGGGTCTCCCAGGACCGGTTTGAGAAATACTTTTTATTTTAGTTGTTTGTAATCCCAGCGGTTATAATGTGCAGTATTGTCTTGTATCTGTAGAATTCATGCATAGCTCTTCACACAGGAGGGTAAAACTGTTACATTTATGTGTGTTTGTATAAGTGCGGCACAAATCGCAAGGTTTTAGATCTGCTGATGTCTGAGTTTATCGCTTTGTTCTGTACCAGAGAAAACCGTGAAGATTTGAAAGGATGGATATATAAAGTGTGCCAGTCCCACGTCCTTCCTCCTCGCCTTCTCACCGGTCACACAGGAAGAGGATGCTCATCTCACGTTTAATTGTCATGTAGATACACATGAGGGGGTTCACCAAGCTTTTATTTAAAACATGTCGTTCGTCACTGCGGCTGGAGCTGATGGGGGGCGGGGGGGTGAGCAGGCTGGCCTTTTTATTTATGGCATGTTCAGACTCAGAGCCTCGACCTGCGAGACCTTGGCTGGCAGACACTGCTTGTCTGTTTCCCTTTCGGATACAGGCCTGTGTGCGTGTGCATGTGTGTGTGGTGTGCGTGTATGGTGTGCGTGTATGGTGTGCGTGTGCAGTGTGTGTGGTGTCCGTGTGCGTGTGTGATGTGCGTGTGCAGTGTGTGTGGTGTCCGTGTGCGTGTGTGGTGTGCGTGTGCAGTGTGTGTGGTGTCCGTGTGCGTGTATGATGTGCGTGTGCAGTGTGTCTGGTGTCCGTGTGCGTTTGTGGTGTGCGTGTGCCTGTGTGGTGTGCGTGTGCGTGTGCGTGTGTGCTGTGCGTGTGCATGTGTGGTGTGCATGTGTGGTGTGCGTGTGCGTGTGTGCTGTGCATGTGCATGTGTGGTGTGCGTGTGCATGTGTGGTGTGCATGTGTGGTGTGCGTGTGCGTGTGTGCTGTGCATGTGCATGTGTGGTGTGCATGTGTGGTGTGCATGTGTGGTGTGCGTGTGCGTGTGTGCTGTGCATGTGTGGTGTGCGTGTGCATGTGTGGTGTGCGTGTGCATGTGTGGTGTGCATGTGTGCGTGTGCATGTGTGGTGTGCGTGTGCATGTGTGGTGTGCATGTGCTGCCCAATATGGCTCAGACCCAGCCATTCACCTGCAGTTGACCTCCAAGGCTCTTTCGATTGCCGTCCATAAAACGTAGCGTGAATGCAACACTAATGGCATGAGGTACCTGAAGGTCGGGTTTACTGCTCTGTGGAGCACACCTTAGATTAATCCGCTGCCTCTCGCCCCCGCTTCCCTTTTACCATCTCGTCTGAGGGTGTCTTTAATCTTTAGTGCCAGGATGCTCCCCTTTTCAGAATTTTTTTCAGCATATAAGTAGTCAGGCATTTCACATTCAAATGTAATGATTGCATTAAACCACTCTACAGCTCTTAATAATGGGCTGTGATATGAATGGCACTGAGCTTTTAGGGAAGGAAAGATGAGAAGTGTTGTTTTGTAGCAATATCCCATAATCCACCTGTGTGGCATCACACTCTCGGTCTCGTTTTTTTCCACACACTCACACTTCCCGATGAAGGGGGGAGTGAGGGGGTGGCTTTCTATTCTCATTTTGGTATTAACTGTTAGCTGATTGGGGTATTTCGCTGACGCACCTGCCAAACCCCCCCCCCCCGCCCCCCCCCCCCACCATGCTGATTTGGACGGAAGTGGGAACTGGCACAAAGTTTGGAAACAGTAGCCGGGGACCGGGCCGGTGTCCAGCCCCAGGCCAGCTCTCCACTCCTTCTCCTGCTCACTCTCAGAGCTCATCTCTTTAACCAGGATCAATCGCTGGCACTGGGACTGCCAAGATGGCACAGGATGCCAGGCTGAATGCAGACTTGTGATCCACGAACTCGGAGGTGATAAGTGGATTAAAAGCGAGCCAATTTAGTCGAGTGCGAAGTTTATGGGGGTTTGGCGGAGTTTTGTATTGTTTTGCTTCCTGGGCTTTTAATATAGGGGAAACGAGCGAAATCAGTGAGGTTTCCTCATTCGTCCATGACGCCTTTCCGGTGGTGTCAAGGAGGATGTAAAGTTGAGTCTGAGGACAGGAGCTACAAGAAAAGAAGAACTGAAAAATTAGCCACAGTAGTCTGCCGTATGTTTCTCTTATTTCCCACCTGTGGACTATTTTAAACTTCTGTGTTGCTCTGAATGTATGACAGTGTAGCTGCCCAGGTTTACTTGCCCCTCACCCTGCGTTCAGTGCTCGTGCCCCTGTGTGTGTCTGAAATGAGAGGGTGCCTGTAATTTTGAGTCCCCACCATAGGTGGGTCGTTTTTGGTCTGGACTTTTACTCTCTGGACCTGAATTACCCACCTCTGGTCCCTGCTATCCTAGAGCCTGTGTGCCATGTCCAAGGGCATCAGTCGGAATTCTTACGGTGGATCACTAAGGATGCTTTCGTGCGGCGAGCAGTGATTTATATTCTTAGCGAATGTGACCGCATGAAAAAAAAGCATCACAAAAACCCCCCCCTGCGTCACTGGCACCCGCTGTGCTCTGCTATCCCGCGGCGGATGGTGGTCCCATGCTGCGTAGCCGTGCGCGCGGCGTGTCACGGTTCCAAGTGATGTCCCAGCGACCGGTGGCGCCCTCTGGGGCTGATGGGAGGTGGTGCGGGACTGTAAACGCAGCAGCCCTGCTCTGCTGATGCCGGGTGGCCTTCCCATAATGCAGCAGCTCCGTCAAATCAGCGTAATCCCAGCCACCGAGTGCGACGTGCGTCTCGTATCGAGGTCAGTCCTGCGCTGGCTTCACGGCCGGCGGTTCTTCATTCTGCCAGCAGCTGGCCTTCGTGTTTGTTCTTTCTTCAGTGATCCAAGCCCCCCCCCCCTCCTCCCCATAATGACAGGAAGAACATTCCGGATTATCCGCCCCTCTTCTCCACAGTTCTTGGATCTGATATCAGCCGCTCGCCACCACGGTCTACAGTACCACTCAAAAGTTTGGACACACCTACCCAAAGAAAGATGTATTTGTACTGTTCACTACATTTTTTTTATAATTGTGAAAGCATCAAAACTATAAAATAACAAATATGAAATTATGCACTGACCAAAAAATTTATTATTTATTATTAAGCAAAGCAATAACTTGTTTAGCCTGGTGGGTGGGGACTCAGAAGGTTGCCGGTTCAAATCCCTGGGTCCCACCACTGGACCCTTGAGCAAGGCCCTTAACCCCAACTGCTCCAGTGACTGGCTGACCCTACATTCTCCTCTACGCCAGTTTCATTGGGTGGCCTCCTGGGATGCTTTTCCAGCTGTCCTGAAGGAGGCCCCACATATATGCTGAGCTCTCATTGGCCAGTTTTCCTTCACTCTCTGGACAAACTCATTCAAAACCATTTCTGTATATAGGGTTAGGTGGTCAGGTCATGTGATGTGACACTATCACCCCCCCCCCCCCTATGTAGGTGGCTTGGCATGTCCAAACTTTAGACAGGTACTATACTTCCATTTTTAGTTCTCGACCCCCCCCCCACCCCCAAATCAGATGTCCCACCCCCCACCCCAAATACATTTTATGTGCTGATTAAACGTCATGCCCAAGGTTGGGTTAAAGCAGTGTTTCCCAGTCCAGTCCTTGGGGACCCACAGACAGTTCATTTTTTTACTACCAGAAGCAAAAATGTGGATCGACTTTGGGTCCCCCAGGACTGGGTTGGGAAACACTGGGTTAAAGAATCAGTCTGCGCTGTGTCCGCAGGATGCCGGACCAGCTGAGTGTTGGAGGATGTGCTTCAGAACTCATAAAAGCTCACAAAAGTCAGTAAAGCACAGCAAGCCGGCTCTCCTCTCTCTGATTTAGCGGAGGATTGCATCAGTCACTCCCCTCCACTTCAGCCATGTTGAGGCCCCTGTCACGCCTGCGGTACCTGTGATGGTGGCTGGTCATGGTGGTGCGATGCCATCCGGCTGACGATGATGCTGTCACACCGCTGCTGCTGCTGGGCTTTTGTCAGCATCCAGTGAACAGGTGTAGAAATGATTGTGGCTCAACAGGTTAGGTCTCCGCGCCTCTGATCAGAAGGTTGCCAGTTTGAATTCCCTCCTTGGCAGAATAGTTACATGCCGCAAGTTTTTTTGGGCCCTTGAGCAAATATGTTAGTCACCCATCAATGATTTATAGGTGTTTTTGATGTGCATGTGTCTTCTGAGCATCTTGTGTCTAAAACTTCAATTTGAAATGGTGTAGCTCATTTAGATATTAACGTACCCACAAAGAAATTCAGCTCTAAGCCCATTCAGTCCAAAACAGGTAAATATATGAAGAAGGAGATATGCACAGTGTATCTGTACATATGTTTGCATATCACCAGAGACAAAATGTGTGTGTGTGTGTCTCTCTCTGTCTGTCTGTCTGTCGTTGGAGACTAAATTTACAATGTTGTTCACTACCGTGAAATATCAGAGAAGAGCACTGGGAATTATGTTGAACGATGATCCCATCCCGGCATGGGGATTTGGTGTGAATGCAGAAGGATGCAGAGGTGGAAAGTTCAGATTCAAAAAGTCCGGTCCAAGATTTTGTTTCAACCAGCCAGCTGAGTACTCTGTAAATATGACTCTTTATACTCACCTGTTTGGTTGAAACAAAGTCTTAGTCTGGATATGTATTTTATGAACCTTAACTTTTCTCCTCTGGAAGGATGGGACTCGCTGATACGCTGTGAATGGTCATGTGGCATGAGTGCTGTCAGAAGCAGTCAGGCCAGTGAGGTACAGCCCACTGGGAGGGTGCAAGTGAAGGAAAGGGCATCCCAGGGGGCTCAGTCAATGTGCACCTGAAATCCGTTCTTTAGGGAGAGACAGGGAATGCTGGTTGTGGAAGAATAACTTAGGTGTAGGTGCAGGACATCCAAGGAGTTCAAATCCTTCAGTTGTCAGTGTGTATGTTCATATGAGGTCTGTGCCCATGTCTGGTAGGTTGTGGGTTCAAATCCCTCATACCTTAATCCCAGTTGCTCCAGTGGCCTTAGTTATATATAAATAAATTTGTATAAATTTCACGTTTGATACAGTGTGATTTAAAATACTGATTGTAAGGGAAACATCCATAAGACATATGTCATATTAAATTTAAATTTTAAGAACATTTCCCTTAGTGCCTGACATTGATGTCTGGAATGAATCCTTGTCCTGATCATCGCTTATTGTGTCATGCAGGATTCTCAGGAAAGGAGGTGATTGAACCCTGTGGCCCCGGAGACTGGACCACATCTCCTCAGCCATGCCCCCCCTCTGCTTTCCACACGTCTCTAAAACCCACTTCCTCGTCCTGCTCTTAGGGGTGGTGCAGCTCTGCCACGCAGGGTCCCATAACCTCACCCCCAATAAATCACCTGCAAACTGCTCTGGGAGCGATGGTTGTGTTGAGGGGGTGGTCCTTCCCGTTTGGAACCCCCAAAACCCCTCGGTGGGGGACAAGGTGGCCCGGGCCATCGTTTACTTCGTGGCGCTCATCTATATGTTCCTGGGCATGTCAATCATTGCCGACCGCTTCATGTCTTCCATCGAGGTCATCACCTCGCAAGAGAAGGAGATCACCATCAAGAAGCCCAACGGTGAGTCTACCACTGCCACTGTGCGCATCTGGAACGAGACTGTCTCCAACCTGACCCTCATGGCGCTGGGCTCCTCGGCCCCCGAGATCCTGCTCTCCGTTATCGAGGTGTGCGGCCACAAGTTCGACGCCGGCGAGATGGGCCCCAGCACCATCGTGGGCAGCGCTGCCTTCAACATGTTCGTCATCATTGCCCTCTGTGTCTACGTGGTACCAGACGGCGAGACCCGCAAGATCCGGCACCTGCGGGTCTTCTTCGTCACGGCCGCCTGGAGCATCTTCGCCTACGTCTGGCTGTACCTCATCCTGTCGGTCTTCTCTCCGGGCGTGGTGGAGGTGTGGGAGGCTGTGCTCACCTTCCTCTTCTTCCCGCTCTGCGTGGTGCAGGCCTGGGTCGCCGACCGCCGTCTGCTCTTCTACAAGTACGTCCAGAAGCGTTACCGTGCCGACAAAAGCCGCGGCATCATCATCGAGACGGAGGGAGACGGCTTCGCCAAGATGGACCTGGAGATGGACGGCCAGGGCGTCAACTCCCATCACAAGGAAGGTCTGGATGGCATGCTGGTGGGCATGGAGGACGGCGGGGGAGGGGGGCGTGACCAGGAGGACGAGGCGCGCCGCGACATGGCCCGCAACCTAAAGGAGCTCAAGCAGAAGCATCCGGAAAAGGACATGGAGCAGCTGATCGAGTTGGCAAACTATCAGGTGCTGGTGCAGCAGCAGAAGAGCCGCGCCTTCTACCGCATCCAGGCCACGCGCATGATGATTGGTGCCGGCAACATCCTGAAGAAGCACGCTGCCGACCAGGCGCGCAAGGTGGTGAGCTGCCACGAGGCACGTGCCCAGGAGGACGACCCCCACACCGCGCGGCTGCTCTTCCAGCCCTCGCACTACCAGTGCTTCGAGAACTGCGGCTCGCTCAAGCTGGCCGTGGCCCGGCAGGGGGGCGACGGCAACTGTACCGTCAAGGTGAGGGGGGGGGGGGTATTATGGTGTCATGATATCAGGTGTAATCCTCTCCTGGCCTGACAGTGAGTCACCAAAGCCACTAAGCAGAGGTGGGAAGTTCTGGTGCAGAAAGTAAAAATCCAGACCAAGATTTTGCTTCAGCCAACCAGTTGAGTACTCTGTGACATCACCCTACCCACTACAGCCACGCCCCCTTCACATCACTTCCTGTTTTCTAACACTTCCTGCAGGTATATGGCATTCACAGCAGGATGAGACAGGTAGGGTGACCACCTAATCCATGTCAGGAGGGACACTATGAGCTACAACAGGATTTGTAAACTACCATTTCATACATTTCAATTAAAAGGACCAGGATTTCACTTAAGCACTGGGTTCTTGCCGTATGCTGATTGGTCAGTCTCCTATAATCATGCATATGTGTCAGTAATGTTAATGCGAAACAGCTGGATGAGTCTTTCAATCTAGGAACTAACCAAATATTTTAGCAGAGCACAGAATCCTTTCAGCTTTAAAGTAGTTCGTAAAAGCTGAAGTAGCTCATAGTGTCCCTCCTGACATGGATTAGGTGGTCACCCTAGAGACAGGTCACCCAAATGACATATTTACAAAAACCTCAAAATAGCAAATGGGTTGCAGGATTTATTATCATAATATTTGCTGCAGTTACAGGATTCAGAGAGAGTTGACAGGTCACCAAAATGACATCTTAACAGAGACATAAGTTAGTAAATGGAACAATGTTTGTGTTCAGTATTTCTTCAATGGCTTCTAAGGGGGGGGGGGGGTGACTGGTTATTGTTAGTTACTCATCATCAGATTTGCCACTTTCACCCATCACACCTGCTTGAGAATGTGGATTCACATTTAACCAAAACAAGAGGTGCACTGACTGACTTTAGCTGTTTATAATACTGCAGTACATTCAAATAACCAGCCTTTTTATAAAGCACTGTGCACAAATAATAAGAGGCTGCTTTGTCTCTAAAATGAAAATTCTTACTTCAGTCGGCCTCCTGGGAGCCAAGGTCTGTGTAGCAATAAGCAATTCTGCTATTGTGTTGAGCCGCAACAGCAGCTGTGGTTCCGGTGTCCGACACGCCGGTGTCATTGTCTGTCTGGGATGGGAATGATTATTATTTCATGTAACGGGGGACACCAACGATTTTCCGGGAGCCTGCGAGCGATCCGTGAGATAACAGTGAACGTCCTATGAAATGTCAATACTGAATTATTAAAGAAACAAGCCTGAAAAACCAAATAATCTTTGGGCCCGGTGACTTGAAGCAAAGTTGGGAAAAGTTTCACTTTAATTTTCTTGGCTTTTTAATTGTTTGTTGCATTGAAGGATGATAATATTTATAGGTCGCAGTGCTGGGATGCATTCAGCGAGGTCACGACCAGTTGGGGCGTCTGGAGTCTGGGGCAGATCACACTGATGTTCTGTCCCTTTGCCGTCCTCGTCGCCGGGTCAGGTGGATTACCGCACGGAGGACGGTACAGCCAACGCGGGCTCCGATTATGAATTCGCCGAAGGCACGCTGGTCTTCAAGCCCGGTGAGACCATCAAGGAGCTGACAGTGGGCATCATCGATGACGACATCTTTGAGGAGGACGAGTACTTTTTCGTGCACCTCAGCAACCCCCGGGTGGTGGGCTGGGCCGATCACGGTGCCCCGGAACCCGGCTCCATCTCCATGCCAAACCCCAAGGCGGCGCTGGGCGAGGCCCACACCGCCACGGTCACCATCTACGACGACGATCACGCCGGCATCTTCACCTTCGAGAGTGAGTCGACGCATGTCAGCGAGAGCGTGGGCACCATGCAGGTGAAAGTGCAGCGCACGTCGGGGGCTCGTGGCCTGGTGGCTGTCCCCTTCCGCACCATGGACGGCACCGCCAAGGGCGGGGAGGACTACGAGGAGGTGTCGGGGAAGCTTGAGTTCCTCAACGACGAGACCATGTGAGTCCCGCTCATTCCTCAAACAAAACTGCAGGCAGTCGCACAACATGATTCATTTATTATACGACCACATGTAACCTGCTTCCGCTTACATTGGATGAGCAGTGGTGACTTATGGCCATAGTGAGCCACAAGGTAATGTTCCTGTCTGTGATGTAAATGAATCAGCTGGATGCTGGGACACGGCATCCTGACGAGAATTTACACTCCTGTACTCCAGCTCTACTTACTCGCAAAGGGGGCAGTTCTGATCCATAGTCCACTGCACGTGATAAGCCCAGTTCTGATCTGGTGGGGGGGAGGTGTGTGAATTGACACTCTGAATGAATGCTTATTCATTGATTGGGTCTTAGTCAAGTCAGATTCTATGGATAAGGGAACGGAGCAATCGGAATGTTGAGTCATGTCGAAAAAGCAAGGGAGTGAAGCTTCTCTAACTGTGCGGAGGAAGGGAGGGCCTGGGGGGGTTCGCTCAGCGGGAGTGGAGTGGGAATCGCGTGCCTCTCATGCACAACAGTGCTGATGGGGAGGGGAGAGGAGAGGAGGGGAGCAGAGGGGAGACGAGGTGAGTGGAGGAGATCAGAGAGGATAGTGGAGAGGAGAGAGAAGGGGAGGAGAGGCGGTGAGTAGAGGGGAGGGTAGTGGAGGGGTGGGGAGAGGAGGAGAGAAGGGAGGATGAAGGAGAGGAGTGGAGGGGGGAGGAGGGGAGAGAGGAGAGGGGAGTGGAGAGAAGGGCAGAGGATAAGAGAGGAGGGGAGGGAAAAGGAGAGCAGGGGAGAGGAGAGAAAGTTTGGAAGTTAACAGCACCTGTATGTGTGTGTTACTGTGAGTGATGCACATGTGTGCCTGTGCTTGTGTGTGGACCTGCCTGTTATGAGGATGTGTGACTTTGTGTATGTAAGTTTGCAGGAGCGATTCTTGGATTTTTTTAAGGTGGGGGCCATAAAATGGGCTCTACTGAGGGGTGAACCTTATAATTAGCAAATGATATATTTTGAATGAGTGAGAGAGAGGGGAGGGGGAACACTGTGGGCCAATCAGCTTCCAGCCCATGTGGCCCCACCCCTCTATACACCCCTCTGAGTTTTCCTGTATGCATGAGCATGTGTGGATTCTTCCTCGCCCGCCATTGGTCCACCAGGGCTTCCCTGTTGCCTCCCGTGGGCCCCCACAGATCAGTGGGCCCGGGCAGCTGACAGGGGCCGGGCTCTTTGGGAGCCCTGCAGGGGGCCTCAGTGAGCAGGCTGAGCGCTGAGGTAACAGCTTGTGATGACTGGGTTCCCATGTGGGCTGCGATGCTGACGTGTCACACGCGTGCAGGTCAGCAATAGTTACGACTAGCTGGGATTCCCTGTCCCTGTGGCGTGGATTTGACTGGTCTACAGGAAGAGCTTCGCTGGTGCGGGTGAAGCCTGTGGGTGTGATTTGTTTCGGCTTAGCTGCAGGCAGTAACCGGAGGCTGATTCCCATGTCCCGACGCTTCACCACGGGCTGTACATTGAGCTGTACCAACTCAGCGGCACGGAAACTTTGTTGTGCTTGTGTGTGTGTTAAGCTGTGGAGTGAGGCGCCGTGGGACAGGCGAGGCCTGCAGACCGTTCACTGGCTGGGCTCTGTGAAGCTTGTCGACATATCGTCCATTTCCGATTGCATCTATGTGTCCTGCATGGGGGCATGGGGCATTCCACGATGTTCGGTGGGGGGGGGGCTTGGATTGAGGCACCCTGGGTGGCAGCAGGGGCCAGTGACGGTGGACCGATGGTGTGTGGAGCGCCCCCTGGTGGACAGTGGTAATGCAGCCGGCAGTCAGGGAGGCTCAGTAATTATCTGCTCCCTGCCTCGACTGTTATTGCTCCACCTGATTCCCACTCACATTCCCGATATTATTCCTCTCGTTCCCACAGGAACCCCTTCCCATTTTTCCTCGGCTCATGTCTCTAACAACATTATGGTGACTGCTCACCAGCCGCTGTCCGTCTCTCTCTTTTCATTTTACACTCCTTTTCTCCCCTTTGCTCCTCGAATTGAGAGCCCTGCCTACTCTGTCTGTGATGGTCATGGGCCAGCGGAGGGTCCGCTCCAACTTGTCACTGTGTCACTGTCGCTGTTGAATCCTGGGTAATATATTTGTTTTTGTGACTCTCAGAAGATTGCATGTTGACGCTTTATAGCATTTACATTGCTGGAAATGTCCTGGAGGTCTGGACTGAGTGCCACCATTTAGGTGCCACAGGTCCAGAAAGTACAAATCCAGACCAAGGTTTTGTTTCAACCAACCAGCTGAGTACTCTGTGACTATGACTCTTGATCCTCAACTGGTTGGTTGAAACAAAACCTTGGTCTGGATTTGTACTTTCTGGACCTGAGCTGTCTGTAACGGATTACTTTTCTGAGTAACTTCCCCAGCACTGGGTGCCAGCATAATTTCTCCTCACTGCTGGGTCTCGTCCCATGTCAGCCTGTCCTCCATGCCTGGGCAACTCTCTCATCCCCTGAAGGCATTCTGTGGGTTTGAGAACCCGGAATGTCAAACTGTTGGGGCGAGACAGAAAATCACGGTTTGAGATGGAAGCAGGTGAAACCCTTTGGGTCTCTGTGGGAGTTTTTGGAGCACTGAGGCTGAACTGACAGGGGCTAGGGGAAGGGAGACGACGAGGGCCAGGGGGTGGACCTCCGACCAGGGACACGCCGCTTCCTGTGCTGTTGGGGGGTTTGCTATAAGGCAATTTTCTTGCTGGTTCATTGAGTGTGCATCTTGTGGAGGTGAACATTGAAGCACGTGATTAAAGATGCAGAGGCGTGCATGACATTAAACACGTGCAGGAAAGCAGAGCTCACGTGCAATCTCCATAATGTCCATGGACACCCGGTTTGTTTACTGTCTGCTCTGATTCCATAACTCACAAAAGAGGCAGTCGTCTGACATCTCAAATGAAGACAAAACACTGTTATTTCACTCCAAGATGGAAATTGCAATGCGAATGGATTTTCTTATTAGATTTATATATTCCCTCAGAAATGAGGAGTCAAGGGCAGAAGCCTCTGCCTGTCTTCTCCTACATCCGTCTGCCTCTTTAAAACCGTCTCCCGCCGCCGTTCTGCCTTAATGTCTCTCCACGTGGGCACCCAAGATTTGCACAACATGAGATGCCTCTCCAATGAGCCATGTCAGATTTCTCTTTTGGTTGGGGAGGACCATACTCTCCCCACCATAAGTGGGGGGCTGGGTGGTTGAGGGAGGCTTATCAATATTCCTGTCATGTCTACTAAGTGAAATGACAGGATTAATCTGCCGTTCTACAATATCTATCTATCTATCTATCTATCTATCTATCTATCTATCTATCTATCTATCTATCTGTCTATCTGTCTGTCTGTCTGTCTGTCTGTCTGTTTGTCTGCCTGTCTGTCTGTCTGTCTATCTATCTATCTATCTATCTATCACAGTCTTCTTACTTGACTGGAACATCAGAGAGAGAAAGACTGGACTCATCCTGCTGTTGAGATTCTTGGAAATAGATTAGTGTCTGCTTGCTGTGAGAGGCCTCAGCTTGGGTGACGGTACAGCTTTCATGTTTTGAATGACGACGGCATTTTAGGGCTCTCAAGTTAATAGTCTTCATAAGGGGGGCAGCTCTTTGGTCTGGGGGCTTCATTCAGACCCGGGGAAATGCAGCATTTTCCATTGACTTGCATTGATTTGCTGGTGTTACTGTAACATTCACAAGGTAGGTGTTTGGGGTTGGGCTCCATTAAGATCTGTGGTGTCAATCAGCGTTTTTGAGGGAAAACACTTTTAATCAGACTTTATATCACTCAATGTGCATCTTACTGCAATAGCAGTATAGCCAGTGGATTGTACAAGGAACGGACAATGAATCCGCAATGCAAAGAGAGATAGCGCCAGTCATGTGATAGCCCGCGTACCTTGGAATTTCTTGTTTCTTTCAAAACCTTCCTCTTGCTGACTGCCTTCCTCTCCTCCTCCTCCTCCTGCCTTCCTTATCTTACTCTTTTCCTCTTTAATTCCAATTAAGACTGAGGCTCTGATGCTCTTTGTGGTGCTGACAGCAGCTCAGGCAAACATTACATTCATCTGCTCCTGCATAGGAAATTGAATCTGAGTTTGTACTTCATTATCATCCACTGTCATGTGACTGGGAGGATCAATGCAGGCAGTACACAGTGACTGGGAGGGGAGGAGTGATACTGGGAATGAGTGCTTAGACATTGAAGGGAAGTGTCGGAGTAATTTTAATGAGCAGTGTCACTCTGTATGTGTGTGCACCGCAGTCATTTTTAGAAACGCTTCATGTGATCTGTAATATTATAAAATGGAGTTGAAACGCCTCAGTGGCTTAGCACTGTAGTCTCTCACCTCCGCAGTTGTGGGTTTAATCCTGGCCTCGCCTCTCTGTGCTTGTGTGGGTTTCCTCCCTGTGATGTACTGGCATCCCGTGCAGTGTGAACCCCTGTCCCCACCCACTCACTTCCTGTGTGGGCTTCATGCTGACCAGCACTTTGTACTGGAAAAGCAGTCATGCAAGATGAATGGATGACCACAACTGGTTTCTTAAATAAAGAGAAATAGCCGTCATTAGATAAATCACCATGTATAAAGTCTTGGTATATGCAGTTAGCGTTTTAACCATATTTGATGCAGCTGTATTTGGAATCAGGTAAATGATCATAAAACTATAAGAGCCGACTAAACAACATTCAGAATTGCATGTTGGGGAATTTTTGTCCTGAGCATCCAGTGAGCTGTGGGCTGTTCTGTTGTGTAGTCTGGCCTGTCAGCTTTCCTCTTCTGCCTGGCTGTATTTGCAGACCTGCCCCAGGCCAAAGTCTGTCTTCTTTTATACTGTCTTTTACACTGAGGAGTTATTCAGCCATATCTTCTCCCCTTCTGGGATCTCTTAACAATAAAGTCTGTCTGGAACCTTTTTTTTTATGGTGAAAATGTAATAGAATTAGTGCAAACAGTGGTGGAGAGCTGAGGCAGAACAAGGGCATGAACTCACATCGATGTCTTTGTGCCAAAAACTGAGTAACATGTACGTTAAGTAACACTGAGCTTCATGTTCATTCAGAACCTACCTGAAGCTTAAGTGCGTCCTGGCAATTCAGCAATGAAAGTGACATCCAGACAGAACCTGGGTTATGGATTTCCGTATTGAGGAAGATATTTATCGCAGTTCTGAGCCTTACAACTTAAATGTGTCCATGGGTAAATTACACTGTTTTTCAATGGGGGGGGGGGGGGGGGGGATATGGTTCCTGTGGGTGTTTTGGATCAGTGTTTCCCAAGCCGGTCCTCAGGGGGCCTCACTGTCTGGCAGGGAGCTGGGACCTTTGGGGGTCCCTGAGGGCTGGGCTGGGCAACATTGCCTTGGATCATGCTGGTACAAATTTCTCCTAGGGGTCTGGGTTTCTGGCCCATTGTTTTCTGGGCTGAGAGATTGGCGAGGCACAGCTGGGGGGGTGCAGCCTCAAAGCCTGACCTCGGAGCGCTCGGAGATTCATGGGACACCAAGAACAAAGGTGGAGAATATTTTGCTGCAAACACGTTCAGTTATTTTGCAGACACTTTTACCTAAAGCAACATTCTTGGAGCAAATGAGGTTAAGGGTCTTGCTCGAGGGCACAATCGCAGTATCATCCTACCAGCCCTGGGATTTGAACCAAATTACCTTCTGATCATGGGCATGGGTCCTAATATGCAGATCCACGTAGCACCTAGCCGATTTGTAGACAGAGATTAAAGCAGATTATTTTTGCTCTTGATGGGGAGGGGTGGTGTTTCTGACTGTGGCTTGCATGAGTGCAGCACAGCTTTTGTCTTCCAAAGGGAGACGGGAGATGTCTTTACCCTGGTCAGGAGTGTCACCAGAAGCCATCTCCTCTGACAGCGTGTGTCACTGAACCTGAACCTTCGTGAAGGTCTTTTAAAAAACAATCAGCATTGAAGCTGTTTCCTGTCACAGTGTGTTGTCTGGGGCTGGACGTGCACAAATACTCTGTGTGTGTGTGTCTGTGTGTGTGTGTGTGTGTGTCTGTGTTTGTACAGTTCATAACCTCATGTAATATTGCTTGTGTCATAATTGTATTGTTTCTCTGTGAGAGGTGTTATTAAATGAATTATGAAAGGAAAACAAACATGGCGTCTTTGGGTGAGTGGTCTCAATTAATATTCTCTGATTTTAAAAATAGTTATTTTTGTTATGGTTCTTATAGTCAGATCGACATTATGTTAATTGCATTCCTGTGTGGTTTGTCGGTGTGTGTGTGGTTTACTGTGTCATAACATTTTACTCAGAAAAGTCAGTATCCATTGTCAGTTATAAGATCTCTTGCTCCAAGCTTCCTGGTGCACTGCTGGCCTGGTAATCTAATAATATTTTAGCTGGATAAATCGCTGGCTGTTTGTCTGGGATCAGGATGTCTTTTTGGAATGCTGTACTAAGCCCTTATTCTTGTAGACTGTGTCTCTCCTGCTCTGTGGTATAACAGGACCTGGAGGTACAGTAATATTGGCATTGTGTAACCTGAGGTAATGCTGTTCAGACAGCAGCAGGACCAGTTGCGTTTCTAGCAGCGATTGATTTAGGCTGCTGAAATGTTTTGTGCATGTTGATTACAGTCAAACGAGCTCTTTGGAAATAGACACCTGACAGGCTTGCATACGATTAGGCACACTGAGGCACATTGAGGCCACCTGACTAATCACACGCCAATCTGTCAGGTGACCTCAAATGTGCTTCCTGGTAGGAGTGACCTCTGACCTTGGTCCCGCATGGAGCTGAGACCCTTCTGTTTTTTATTGATGCTTGTTCTTCTGAACAGAACCTTTAGTGTGTGATTATGTGGAACTCATAATGCTTTTGTTAAGTTTGTAAAAAATGTATATATACTGTATTATTTGTCCAGCCGCTGCCATCTGCCTTTCTGCCTCCTGGGACTGGCTCAGCTTCACAGCCAGTAAGCGGGTCCTGCCGGTGCTGAGGCGAGTCAGAGGACGGCCCGGGGGGCACAGAGCAGGGGATGCAACCTGCACCACGCCCCCTATTGCAGGGCGCTCCCGGCAGCAAAATTCCACAAGCAATGAAAGTAAAAACAAGAGTGATCATGGTGAATATACACCAGGGGTGTACAAGGCACCCAGCGAGAGTGAGTATCAGATCAGTGATCATGCCACGGTCCGGCCTTCCGACAGCAGCACCGTATGGCAGGCCCTGTTAGCTTCAAACCAGGAATAATAATTCAGTAATTCAAATTCAATTATAACTAGTTACGAACGAATTCCTGACCTCAGAAATTGGATTTTCGACTAGTTCAAATTTTATTTTTGATATTAACAGATGGCATTTTGACTAGTTAAAATTAAATTCCTGATATCAGAAATTGGTATTTTAATTAGCAAAAATTAATTATAACTAGTTACAATTCAATTCCGGATATCAGAAATTAATTGATATTTTAACTAGTTCCATTCCAACTCCCATTGAAATTAATGAGAAAAACGTTTTGTATCTCATTAGCTAAAATAGAATTTTAACTAGTTAAAATTTAATTTCCTATATCAGTAATATGCATTTTAATAATAATAATATATATAATAATATTTAATAAGTTATTGGAATTTCTGATTTCAAGAATTTGCATTCTATCTAGTTAGAATTGAATTTCTGAAATCCTCTAGAAATGAATTAAAGTAGCTGTCTATAGAGTCTCACCAGTGCAATCTGGTCAGCACGTTTGTAAATGGACACCGTTAGTCCTTCATGATTCCAATTCTCGGGGAATTGCCGGCTTTAGAAATCCAGGCTTCAGCAGCACTGGGCTCCATGACCGAGCTCGCCTGCTATCGGCATGAAGGCCACAAGCGCTTTGTTACTTTCCGCTCTGACAGGGGATTTCATTCCTCCGGATAAACGTTTCAGCTAGCTTACGTTCCGAGTGTTACATTAAATTGAGGGCTTTTGCCGTAGCCGTTTTTGCTGAATTAATTTTTTGTCAGTTGCTTCTTTAATACGATTTGTCGGCCCGTAAATGTCCTATTCTCACTTTTTAAGTTATTTCTCCCTGTTACGCAGGCAGCAGCTGGGGGGGGGGGGGGCTCTGCCTTTTTGTGCTATTTAAGAAAGCTGCCATTTTTTGGGGAGTCTCGCTTTCTTGGGTCTCACTTCTCCAGGCTCTGCTCCGCTCCCCCCTCTGGGCCCCGTCTTGCACCTTCCAGGGTAGCTCTCATAGCTTATAGAGATACATTAGGAGCCTTTCCCTGCCTCTAGCTGCGATGGGTGACTGCATATATCACTGTAAACACAGCACAGATCCAGTTCCTCTGTTTTGGCTCCATTTGTCAGCCTTGATGTAGCTGTTTTTTCTTGTATTCTGCTGGAGAAACAGAGTTTCTTGGAGTTGATGAAGCTGACAGTAAACCCCCCCCCCCACCCATTGGCTGTACCTCAGGGGCCAGGCCGCATTCCGGTTTGATATCACCCGTCCTGCGCCACCGCGGGCCGTTAGCCAGCTAGCACTGGTACGTCTTTTACATTTTGTCAGTCGATGCGCATATTTCTGCCGCATTTTTGGTTCCTGTTTGTGTTACATAAATTAACTGATTGAACATTAAATTGACAAGCACAGAAGTGATCACAAAGTGACAACAAAGAAGCCTATAATTATATTAGCAAGGGAGTAAAACCGTAATGGAAAAACGGAGGATGAGACAAAGCAGAGAATGGGCCTCAGCGGCCGGCGTGCCTTTGATGTGCACCATCCCTCGCACTCGCAGTTATCAGTGAAGCACATGCTTCTCCAGGGCTGTCTGCCGCTTCATCACTGCCAGCACTGGGTGCCGCCGAGAAGCTGGGGCGAGGTGCTGCTATTTTTCTCTGTCTCGCCCTCCGTTTCCTGGCTTTGCTTGAAAGGGATATGCATGAATGGAATGGTGATGATCCAAAGAAATGCATGCAACAGAATGAGTATCTCATGATGTTATAGGGTCTTAATGCAGAAAAATGTACAACAGAATGAGTATCTGACTGTATTATAGGGTCTTAATGAAGAAAACTATATAACAGAATGAGTACTTCATTATATTACAGGATCTTAATGCAGAAACGTGTACAACAGAATGAGTATCTGACTGTATTGTAGGGTCTTAATGAAGAAAAGTATATAACTGAATGAGTACATCATTATATTGTATTATTATATGTATTGTATTGTATTATATTGTAGGGTCTTAGTGCAGAAAAATATATAACAGAATGAGAACCTCATTATATTACAGGGTCTTTGTGCAGAAAAGAAAAATCTTACTATAATAAAGGTTGTGAATGCAGAAAAGTGAACAAACGTACCCCATTATATTATAGAGTCTTAATGAAGAAAAGTATATAACAGAATAAAATTCTTACTATATTATACGATCTTAGTGAAAAACATATATAACAGAGTGAGTATTATATTATAAGATCTTGATGAAGAACAGTGTAGAACAGATTGAGTATTTAACAATATTTTCGTCAAAATTTCAAAATACTGGTACATAATTGCTTTTGGAAATGTCCGGTATGACTGTAAAGGCCCAAAGGTACATCTAACTACATTGTAGGGTTGTTATAGGGTCTAGAATGAGTAGCTCATTAATAGAGAGGGACTTAATAAAGAGAAGAGTATAAAACAGCTACCTGACTACAGGACGTTAGAAAAGTATGATATGAAACTCATGTTGCGATGTAGGGTCTTTCTGGCAGCCCATGCTGGGTTTTCTCCTGCCTTGTACCCTATGCTGCCTGGGACAGGCTCCAGGTTTGTGACCCTTATTGGATAAAGGGTTTGCAAATGAATGGATGAATTATAGGCATGCACAGTTATAAAGCCCAATGCCACCCCTACCGTCAGGTTGGCCGCCCCAGACGGCACCCCAAAGCTTCCACCACATCACTGGCTTCCACCTTGCCGTGCGGCGGGTGTTTGTTTCTACCGAGTATGTCTGGGTCCCGTATCATAAAGTCAGATTGCTTGCTTAGCCAGATAACTTTGTAGATAAGTAGCGGTGACTATGGCTTTTCCATATCATGTTGCTGGTTCTCTTCTTAGCGTGACACATCACCATGGAAATTCATCATGGAAAATCACGGATCTCAAACAGTGCTTGGACCAAAGAGAAGAAGTCGCTGTTACTGTACATCATTACTTGATGTAACAAATGGGCTTTCCCGAGCTCTCCAAATGGCTTGGCCATGAGACTCCTGTGACTGTGGTAAAGTTGCTGTATATTCGATATTCAATCTTCCGGCTTTAATATCTTTCAACAAGCCAGCCAGGCAGTTTTTAATCACAGACCTTTGATGTCCACGGGCAGAGATACACACCGATCATTTTTGCATTTCCAGCTGGGTTGCCAACTTCGGTCAGCTGGCTGGAAGGAGATTTTCAATTCCAGACAAGTCTGCATACTCATTTACATGTATGTAACAGTTTTATTACCTTGTGAATTGTCTGTATGGTTTGCAAACTACCGCAGCACTTTTGGAGTAGCTAATTTCAGGTTTATAATGTAATAATATAGATTTGCCATAAGATTGTGTGAGTCTGAAAGTGTGAATGTCACGCCGGATGCGTGAGAGCTGCCAGCCCTGCTTTCGAGCCCTTTTGCTATGTGTGCTTAATCTTGTTAATATCCAAGAGGCAATCTTTGCTGTAATGAGATATTGGTTCAACAATTGATAGTTTATGGCAACTTTGTAAGCCCATTGGTTTTTCATATTATTTTATGGGAGAATATGAATTAATATTTGAATTTTGGTATGTACACTTCATGTTCAATAGCTGGTGGTGAACGGGCGCAGTGCAGTTATTAATGAAGATGTACATAAATACATGATCAGAAAACCAAGTGGTGTACATTGCTTTGCTTAAAGCAGACCTTACTGAACGTGTCTATTTCATTGTCTTACGTTAATTTTCAGGTGGTTGGAGGATCAATTTTCTGACCATCTACCATACAGCTGTAGGCTATTGAGAGCAAATCTGAATAAATGTGGTAAAATGTATATTAGAAAATATTTTACACATGATAACCAGATTTACCTCCAGTCAGTGGTGCAGACGTCAGCACTTCTGACAGGTCAGTCGAGTTTGGTTTCTTAAGCTTGCTTTAGATTAAAACCTAGGCTTTATACATTTTGTTTGTTTTTTTGCAATCGCTGACTTTGTATTATATGCATGTGGTCTTATGTGTGCAAACTAACTTACAATCTACAACATAAACATGGTGCTTGTGCTGCTCACGGCTTCCATCATGTCAATGTGTCATTTATTTCACCAACGAGTGTCTGTCAGTTGCTGTTTTAACATTGTCATAGGAAGATAACCTATATTACTCTTGGTGAGTTAAACTGTGTGTCACCTCCCCCCATGTACTGTATGACACACAGCCAGTTCTGGTGCCAGGGCTGATTAAAACCTTTAAAAGCCTTTAAATTGGTGTTATGTTGGTGTCCCACGGCAGGCTTTGCTAACACCTACCAATTTATCTTTAACCACCTTAAATATGATCAAAACCTGATTTTATTCTTCATCCAAAACATCCAGGCTAATTGTATTATTACACCATATACACTCACCTAAAGGATTATTAGGAACACATGTTCAATTTCTCATTAATGCAATTATCTAAACAACCAGTCACATGGCAGTTGCTTCAATGCATTTAGGGGTGTGGTCCTGGTCAAGACAATCTCCTGAACTCCAAACTGAATGCCAGAATGGGAAAGAAAGGTGATTTAAGCAATTTTGAGCGTGGCATGGTTATTGGTGCCAGACGGGCCGGTCTGAGTATTTCACAATCTGCTCAGTTACTGGGATTTTCACGCACAACCATTTCTAGGGTTTACAAAGAATGGTGTGCAAAGGGAAAAACATCCAGTATGCGGCAGTCCTGTGGGCGAAAATGCCTTGTTGATGCTAGAGGTCAGAGGAGAATGGGCCGACTGATTCAAGCTGATAGAAGAGCAACTTTGACTGAAATAACCACTCGTTACAACCGAGATATGCAGCAAAGCATTTGTGAAGCCACAACACGCACAACCTTGAGGCGGATGGGCTACAACAGCAGAAGACCCCACCGGGTAACACTCATCTCCACTACAAATAGGAAAAAGAGGCTACAATTTGCACGAGCTCAGCAAAATTGGACAGTTGAAGACTGGAAAAATGTTGCCTGGTCTGATGAGTCTCGATTTCTGTTGAGACATTGAAATGGTAGAGTCAGAATTTGACGTAAACAGAATGAGCACATGGATCCATCATGCCTTGTTACCACTGTGCAGGCTGGTGGTGGTGGTGTAATGGTGTGGGGGATGTTTTCTTGGCACACTTTAGGCCCCTTAGTGTCAATTGGGCATCGTTTAAATGCCATGGCCTACCTGAGCATTGTTTCTGACCATGTCCATCCCTTTATGACCACCATGTACCCATCCTCTGATGGCTACTTCCAGCAGGATAATGCACCATGTCACAAAGCTCGAATCATTTCAAATTGGTTTCTTGAACATGACAATGAGTTCACTGTACTAAAATGGCCCCCACAGTCACCAGATCTCAACCCAATAGAGCATCTTTGGGATGTGGTGGAACGGGAGCTTCGTGCCCTGGATGTGCATCCCACAAATCTCCATCAACTGCAAGATGCTATCCTATTAATATGGGCCAACATTTCTAAAGAATGCTTTCAGCACCTTGTTGAATCAATGCCACGTAGAATTAAGGCAGTTCTGAAGGCGAAAGGGGGTCAAACACCGTATTAGTATGGTGTTCCTAATAATCCTTTAGGTGAGTGTATATGTATATATTATTTTTTTTTTTTTTTGATCTTCCTCACCGTCCGCAGGTGGTCTCGTCCTTTTCAAGCTCGGGTTCTCTACCAGAGGCCTGGGAGCTTGAGGGTTCTGCGCAGTATCTTAGCTGTTCCTTGTACTGCACTATTCTGGACTGAGACGTCTGATGTTTTTCCGGGGATCTGCTTTAGCCACTCCTCCAGTTTGGGGGTTACTGCCCCGATGGCCACGGGCACCACCAATGCCTTCACTCTCCAGGTTCTCTCAAGTTCTTCTTTGAGGCCCTGGTATTTCTCTAGTTCCTCGTGTTCCTTTTTCCTGATGCTGCCATCACTCGGTATTGCTGCATCAATCACGACGGCTTTGCTCTGTTGTCTATCCACCATCACCACCATGTCCGGTTGGTTCGCCATCACCATTTTGTCGGTCAGGAACTGGAAAGTCCCACAGGATCTTGGCTCGCTCGTTCTCTACCACCTTAGGCGGCGTTTCCCACTTTGACCTTGGGGCTTCCAGTCCCACGCTCTCACGCTCACTAGTCCTCGGCCTCGTTCCTTACGGCTAGTGTACAGTGTCAGGGTACTGGACTTGGGATGGAACCCTCCATGCATGGTTAGGAGCTTCCGTGTCTTAACATCTGTGGTCTGTATTTCTTCCTTCGGCCAGCTTGTTACTCCTGCAGGGTATCTGATTACTGGCAGGGCGCAGCTGTTTATTGCCCGGATCTTGTTCTTGCCATTGAGCTGACTTCTTAGGACTTGCCTTTACTCTTTGTAGGTATTTGGCTGTGGCTCTTTTCCTTGCGGCCACATCTAGGTTGCCATATATATATACTGTATATATATATACACACACACACACACTCACACACACCATAGATTATGCTATAATGTACGGTACATTCTGTCACTCAGATTAGTCATTTTGAGTTCTTTTAGAGGAATATAGAACCCAGGGTTTGCACGATGCAGATTTTCAATTCAATTAATTTTTATATAGCGCCTTTCACAACAGAGTCACCCCAAGTGCTTTACATATGTGTGTTGGGATACATTCATGCATCATTTTATTCTGTATAAAATCTGTATAATAATGTGTTGGTTTGCATAATTTCACTGCTTGGCCTTAAATTTCATAAATGAACTCAGAAAGAGGTCCTATTTGTCATTGTTAATGCTAGTCTACTTGACAATAAAGGTTATGCAAAATAAGAGACAGACCATCAACAATTATATGTGTGAATTTAGCCTATTAATTTATGTTTTAGCCTGGTATCAGTAGCATATTACCGCCTATAAAAAATTCTGTGCGCTCTGCGTGTACATTAACAATACACTGTGGCCACCTCTTCACATGCCTTTGCCACCCCTGGATCATTCCAGTAAAAAACCGCCTCTGATTATACGGTCATAAAAACAGGAGTGTACAACCAAATGAGTAGACCTACCTATTTTTGGAGATATAATTATGAAAATTATATACTAATCCCCATTAAAGGGTCTTAATAGGTTAATCAAACATGTTTCTCTCAATTTAAGAGTTTTTTGCTTTGAAAGGGAGAGCCTATTTCAATCTGCCTCTCCAGTCTTGCAGATGACAATTATATGATGTTATTTTGGTGACCTAGAAATGTGTCATTTTGACTCTCAGCCCAGATCTGTATCAGTGAAGAATTACTCCGGAATAGTATATCCTGTGTTTAGGGACAGACACATTTCCCGTTGACTTTCAGATCTAGCGTTTTTTTTTTCAGTCACACATCTAGATAAATTGTCTCTGCTTTGCTTTGTAATTGTGTTGACCCTAATCTGCAGTTCTGAAGCAGTGCAGGCTTGGTCGTGGTTTATTTTACTGCATGTGGGTACAGGGAGATTTATGAGAAGCACTGTAAAATCCCGGTACGCATCGGGGAGTCGGGGAAGTTCAGTTGCGATATAGATTCCCCGATAAGTGCTGTGTGTGCACAAGCGTGCAGTTGTGAACTAGCATGGATTTCCACCTGGGATAACAATATGGCTGCCATGTATAATGAGGAGTCCCTAGCGGAAAGCCCACCTAAGGCCCCTAACCCTTCTAAACATCTCAGAGCCACACTTTCCCCTCACTTTTATTTGTGCTTTATTCATGTACAGGTGTGCTCAGTCTAAATTCCCTGTTGGCAAACAATACTACAGTCATATCTAGAAGCTACCCACAGTGCACCTCCTTCCCACTGCACTTTTATTGGCGTCATTGAGTCACACAGAATCACGACCACATCCCGAGTTGATTTTGGCAGCCTAGCAGGACTAGCTGGAGAGCCATGCATCCTCAGATCAGTACAATCTGGCACAACACGAGTAAATAAACCGGCTCCAGCTTAAACCCCCAGGCACATTGAATAAGCTCATTTTTTTATTGGCTAAAAAGTTTCAAAGATCATTTTGATTACATTAGGGCCAAAACAATTATATTAGCCATACACGGCATATGCTGATGAAAGTGTGTAGAAATTGTGCCTGGTCCAGAGGGGCGTATCTGCATGGAAACAAAGCAGTGTGTTAGCCTGTAAACTGTAATGGTGTAATTCAGTCTCACCTTTGCGGTTGGCTTTATAACCTCCATGTCAACTACTTCTGTTCTTGCTCTGAGCAGATGATCTGTTACTGGCATCTACAAGTGACCACAGGTTACAGTGAAACATCTGCAGAATGGTCTGCAGAAGCAATATTTGAAGTGAACTGGATGATGGTAGTAAAATATTTAAGAAGGGGAGGAGGGAACATGTCAGCAGAAAGCAGGTCATGGTGGATCATGATAAAACACGCTGGGTTTACAGGTCGCGCTTCCTGGAAATGAAGGTGCACGTGTCAGGTATTTCCTGAAGCGGGGGGAACACGACCGGCTGGTTCTCTCGGTGCGGGTGTGTGTTTCCGCAGTATTCCATACTGTTGTGTAGGTATATTTGTTTGTCTGCATGAAAATCACATCTAGGAAAAACAAAAATCTGCAATCTAGGCCACCGTGCCTTTTTGAGTTCAGATATTCAATAATTTACTAATTATTCTCAGTATATGTTTTAAAAATCAAAACAGGGTGTAAAGGCTGCAAAGCATCCTGGGTATTTCCAGGGTTGTGGGTTTGATTGCCAGCCCTGCTCTACTTGTATGAGTTTTTTTTCTTTTTTTACTGTTTTTTTTTTTTTTTTACTGTTTTTACCATTTTAAGCATTTTACCATTGGGAACAAATTATTTCAGGGGTATTGGACCTTGACATTTTGTGTTGGAATCCTGATAGAATTTGGACCTTGGGGAAAAATATTTGGGGAGCCTTGGTCTAATGACAGTTTGGCTGTATTGGTGTCAGTATATTGCCTGATTCTGGGTGTCCTGTGATGGACTGGCAAGCTATCCAAGGGTGTCCTGTGCCCTCTGCTTCGTTGGATGGGCACCAGGCTCTCCGTGACCCTGTATTAGATAAGGGGACATGGAAGACGGATGGATAGAAGGATGGATGGATGGCATGTTTGGTGCAAACTTGTGAAGAGTAGTGTTTTTTTCTGAAACTCTGCTGCTTAAGGCATTGCATGTAAGTCAAGGCCTATATTAAGGCTTCTATAACTACACAAAGGCCACTGTAGCTGCTGGAATAAATTTGTCACTTCATGAATTGGTGACTTAAGCTCTTATAAGAAACTTGTCTGTGGTAGCAGGTGACGAAATTACCGCTAGACTTTGAGCAGCTGGTAATTCCTTATTAAAAGCCTTATTCTGGCTGTCAGGGTCATGTCTTCACTTTGTGTTCCCGTATCTGTTCCCCCCCCCGCCCCAGGCGGCATACAGTTCCCTAGCACTCCTGTTTACATGTACAGTTTGTAATTCTAGAGAACAGGAAGTGTGCGTGACGGGTGGGGTGGGGGCGGGGGGGTAGGGGGCGCCACCAAGACCCCTCCCCCCCCATCACGGCGACACTGCAGCTCGATCTTAAGAACAGATGTCAGCTGGCTCCAGTCATGCCGCCGTGACTCACTTGCAGAGTCCTGGCCAGCCAGGAGCGGCCCCTCCCTCACTCTCATGTGCCCCCCAGCCCCCCCCCCCATGTCACGCTTCTCTTCCCCACACACCTTGACTCGACCCCACATGGAAATCTGTGACATGCCAGACACAGTGGACCAGGAGAAGAGTCTAAATTAAGATTAAGAGGAGAGTGTGTGGGTGGGGGGGGGGCCGGCCCACACACACGTCACCGGGCACACATGGAGGGTGATGGCCAGCTGTAATTAAAGAGCGAGGCAGCTTAGGGGCCACAGACACACACACAGGTTTGTAATTAATTCTGTGGGGACTCTCCATTTATTTCTATGGGGAAAACTCTAATTCCAACATGACAAGCTTAACTCCTACTCAGCCCTAACCTTAACCATAAGTAACCAAACAAAATACAAGACTATTTTGATTTTGTGATTGCATTCAGTGGTCTTTCTGGGGACCTGACACACCCACACACACACACGTGCGCGCACTCAGAAACACACACGCTGACCCTCCTCTGTATTTAGCTGGGTGTGTTTCTTCTGCCGTGTGTGTCTTTCTCTGATTAGGTCTTTCCGAAATGGAAAGCAGTGGATCAGTATATAATAAAGCTTTGCTCTGTTCCACACCCATGAATCAGTTATAATCACACAGGCATAAAGCTTTTTCGGGCGTCCCCCTGCTGCCTTCTTGTTTATACTCAGGGATTGACATAACTGGTAGGCAAGTTCACCTTTAAAAGCGATATGTGCGGCAATCGATTAATGCAACGTATTTTATACGTACATATTTTATGTGCATTTGCACCAATATGACAAGAAATTACGGTGCATTTTAACCTCTATACCGCAAATGAAGTACGAATTAGCATATAAAGGTTAAGATGCATGATAATTTCTTGTCATATTGGCGCAAATGCACATAAAATACGTACGTATAAAATACGTTACATTAATGGATTGCCGCACATATCGCTTTTAAAGGTGAACGCGTACTTGCCTACCAGTTATGTCAATCCTTGTTTATAAGGTTGCCTTCTGTTAGCAATTTAGCACTAACCTTAAAGCAAAACACCAAACATTAATAGCACTTCACTAACCTTTAATAACTTTAAAATTTTATGAATTTTTAGCTTCCTGTACAAACACTAGCATCCTAAATAATAATCCTAATAATTTTGTTCTTGACACGTACTTTCTGTTTTGGCTTTGTGTGAGGACCTCTTCGGGGTTGGTTGAGAGCTTGTTAGTAAGTCTGACTCAACCCCAATTCTGCTTGTGATTGTCATGACAGGGTATGAAAGGCTCAGTCAAGACTGAATGACATCCAGTATAGGGGGGCTAGGTGCAATATTCCTGATATTTGTGCTTTTGGTGCCATGTGATTAGGACCTACCATGCGTGGGAGCTGTTTGATACCGAAATCGAAGCAGTGGGGATGAGGATCAAAGTCTCCAAATCCAAGACTCTGATGCTGTCTGGAAAAGGAGCAAAAAGTGCTCCTTTCAGATGGGGGGGGGGTCCTGCCTTTAGTGAAGAACTTTAAGTACCTTGGATTTGTTCGTGAGTGCTGGTACGAGGAAGGTGGATCGGTCAGGTGACAGCAGTTTTATGGGCACCAAGGATGTCTGTAGTGGTGAAGTTAAGCCGTACAATGAGACCTGGGGTTTGCTTTCCGCTCGATGCCCCGGTGCTCACCTGTGGTCATGAGCTATGGTCAATGTTCAAAAGAATTAGGTTGTAGATGCAAACGTTCAACATGAGGGTTGCTGGACTTTGGAGATCTGGAGCAGCCTGAAAGTACAGCTGCTCCTCCTTCAGATGGAGAGTAGTCAGCTGAGGAGGTTCAGGCCTTTTATAAGCATGCCACTGGGGTGGGCGCCTGAGGCCGACTGGGTGGAGGCCCTCGGACAGACCCAGGACACGCCGGAATAATTATAGCCCTCGTTTGGTTTTGGAACATGCGGGAAGCCGTCAGAACAAGCTGGAGCCTGTGGCTTTGGAGGGAGAGTCCCGGTCTAACTGTGTCAGCATGCTGCCACTGTGACCAGGAGAAGCTGTATGGAAATGGTGAAGATGGTGCAGATGAGCAGTTTGTGCTCATGGATCGACTGGGGGAAAAAAGCTCAGGAATTACAGCATCAATGCTGTCATACTCATGCATGCAGGTATTTAAATCCAATATAACAAAATATTAAGAGTAATGTGATAGTGCCTCAGGAATACATGCCAGAATGCAGTGACAAGAAAAAGAAGGACACTCTCAGACTATACCATGTGGGGAGGGCCTCACTCTTCAAAGGAAAAAAGTTTTTTTTAATACATACATTTTTCACTGTGAAAATTAATTTTCCACCTCATATCCTGGGCATTATGCGCCGGTTCCCAGAGGTGTTCCTGGCCAGAACACTTCATAGAAAGGCTCAGTCCGGTCCTTCTTTGAAATGATCAATAACACTGGGGGTTCAGGTTCTCTGCTCTTCTGTGAACAGAGAACTCTTACAGTGTCGCCTGAGGTGGAAGGCAGTGTAAGATCTCTGGTGTGTGGGTTCTCTTGTGTTCTCGTACAGGGAAAGGCCCGTGGTACCGGGAGGGTCCTTGGCCATTTGCACCACAGTGTGTTGCTGTTCGGACTGCCAGCTTGGACCATAACGTACGCTGAGCTAGCCTTTTTTTTTTCCGCAGAAGGGAGTATTTCCTCTGTCTGCGGTGGGTGTTTTTTTTCTGCTGGCAAACATGCAGGGCTGTATGCGCAATGGAGGCCCCCTCCCTCGTCAGCGAGCTTGTAATTAGTAGCCTGGTTCTGTGCGGGTCAGCCGCCGCTGCTACAAATTAGCATCCATGCAGCCCTGCTCCTTTGTAGGGCCTCCGGCATTGGCCAGTTTGGGGTGCTGTCTCCGCCCCCCGCATCTGCTCTCATGTAGGTGACCTTATTACAAAGTGAATGTTGACATAGGAGGCGCTTAACCCCCCCCCCCCCTCTCCTCCATCCTCTCCTCCTGGTATCTGGTATCTCCTACACTGCTTTGGTCATGTAAACCCGCCTCAGGGTTGATGTCACCAGGGCACATTCATTGGCTAAGCTCCCCACAAAATCAGCCAATGGGGCCTCCCAAATGCCACCCACTAAGCACACCGTCTTTAATCTTATTTTTAGTTTACCATCCCATCCATTTTTTTAATAAAGGCATTCATCCTAAAACACATACGCCTGGTCTCTTCCAGGGTTTGCGGCTACGGATCATTTACTTACCCAATGCTACCCCCTCCCCCTGATTGAGAACTTGCACTACTCCTTGTGTACCCGCCTGTGGAAATCTTGGGCCTGCTATCATATTTGTTCCGGTGCCGACACTGACCTGCCTCTTTCTGCACTTGAGTTGCACTTGTGTCAGAGCTTTGACCCATAACCCAAGTCTGCTTGCAGTTTTGCATTCATTCACATCCTGCTGCAGGGTTTATTGCTATGGAAAATGATTATTTGCATAATATCACCGTCTGAATTGAGTATGCCAACACTCGTGCCTACAGAGACTGGTTTGGAATTGCAGAACTTTAGATTGGCACATTTACATTTAAATTTATGAGACCAGCAGCCGATTTTGCCTTAAGCAACTTAAACCCCATGCAGGGAGAGATGTGGATTGGCAGCGTTTGAAAGTGTTTCATATGCGATGAGACTTCCAGATGATGAGGATCACAGCGACCTTGACAGCTCACTGTGGATCTGCTGTGATCCTGGACCTGCAGTGTTGAGTGATCTCACCCACACAGCGGCACGTCACGGCCGAAAACACACCGCGTACGAAAATAAGAGCCCATCCCTGACAAGCTGTGTGCTTTCTGTTCCAACCAATCCTCCTAGCACAATTACACCTGTTAATAGTTAAGTATCTGTACTATTTTTACCAAGTAATTTCCTGAAGGATAAACACTGAAGCAGTTTCCTCATCAGCACAGGATGAAACTGTCTTCAAATTGACTATGTAACGTACAGTGCAATTAAACAGCAATGTAAAAAAATATCAGGAATTAAAATCTGCAGCCACTGCTCTTCCTCTGCCTCTTCATCTCTGTCGCCGCCCATTTCCATGTGTGAGTTAAACAATTAGGGAGGACAGAGGTGTATGATTAAGAGTTTTCTGTGTCAGGAGAAGTTAACTGTGCTGAAATTAATTATATTCTTGGTCTTATTATATAGCAGAGATTTCCAGTCTCTCTCTCGTAATTATGAACTATCTCTGAAAAGGCTGCTCCCCCCGGCGTCTCGGCTGCCTCCCCGTCTCTCAGAGCAGTTTAAATATCGCCCCCTTTTGTCTCCCGTCTGTCTACTGCTCCCTTTATTTCCAGTCTCCAGTTTGGTTCAAAGCAGCTCAATTAACGCGACAAAAATAAGTTCCGGCAAACTCCTCGTGAATGTAGAGAGGAGTGCGGTGAGCCGTCCGGGCCGATAACACCAAATGTTTACGTATTTAATTAATCCCGTCCACTGTCGCCTCCAAGCTGCGGTCTCACTTACGCTCATGCCGGAGGAGCCTTAATTGGGCCACCGGAAAACGTCGCGTTGATAAACGAGCGCAGTGACAACAGAGAGGGACGTCGCGGATAGAAACGTGGAGCCGGCTGACGGGCAGAGTGAGGCACCGTCTGCTTGCAGGCGTCCGTTTGGTTTACGTCCCTTATCGCTGTGCATGGGGGTGCCGGAACCCGTGGGTACCCTGGCAGATTCAGGGGGCCCAAAACTGTACAGGGGCCCCTGACAGACAATTGGGGGTGTGGGGGATTAGCTAGGCTTCAGCAATATTATACTAGTTCCGTATGCTGCATACCCAAACTTCTGGCAGAGGTGGGTTGTTTGTTGTTTTGAATACATAAAATGGGGCAGGTGGTGAAATTTTGTCTGGGGGCCCAGAATTTGTAGCCACGCCCTGTGCCGGGACACATCTCGGCCTGCTCGGTTACAGCTCGCCGGTACATCAGTGAGCGTCTAATTCACTAACAGTGCACTTGACTGCAAATACAGCTGTTTAGATGGACAATATTATGTGTCTCTTTGTGAAGCCACCACTGCTTCGCTCTGCCCAGTGCTCGTCCCCGTAACTTTACGCCGTGGTGCCCTTCCCCAGACGTCAATGCCATCATACTGATTTACCCACCTGTCAGTTACGGGGATGGGGAAGTGGCAGCCGGTCTGCTCTGCTCCATCTCGGCCTGTCTGGAGAGAGAGGCGCGGCAGGCAGCGAGGAGGCAGGCAGCGAGGCGGAAGGCTGGAGATAAGTAGGTTTGTGGAGCCTGATGGGATGCATAGCGACTGGGAGCTCCGCCCTGTTCATGACAGCAGCCGCGCGGTTTCTAGTGTGTCTACAGACTAGGCCGGCATTATTCACTTCAGGGGCACAGCAGAGGTACGGGCTCCTGTCTTCTATCATCCCTTTGTAATGTCCTTAATGCCATTTTACATTGAACTTCAAAATGCTGTGCATCACTCTGTGGGAATCCACAGGAAACGCAAATCCTGCGGTAGCACAGACACGCCGCAGACTCCTCCACTCTCATTCCCGCCTAACACACCCTCCCCACTCCTCTCACCGGCTGCCTCTTCCCAGGGGTGCTGGATGGCACAGTAATTCTCTTCAGGTGGTTTCAGCTCTGGTTCCTTCCAGGCTGTACCACCTCATCCATATAATAGCTTATTAGATTAGATACGTGCTCCGCCAGCGTCCCCCATCCCCATCATGGTGGTATGATCCTCCGACTGCTGCTGTGTGAAGGCTTGGGCCTTGCTCTGCTAATCGGGTTGGGGGCTGCGTGTGGAGATGTATCTGTGAGGTGGGTTTTCAGCATTGACCTCTACGCTCCACCTCATTCTGCTGCTGGCACATCCAATACAGATGCTACTCAATGCACATTTAGCAGTTATCAAAATTTAAATTCTGATCTGTTCCCAGGCTAGAGATGAGCCATGATACTAACAAACTCTCAACCAACCCCGAAGAGGTCCTCACACTACTTGAATGGCAGCATCTATGCTTCCAGTCTCTGTAGCGATCGTGAGCATAAACATCTCATACTGTGTTTAATGACATTCCATACAGGGTTTTTCCTTCTGTGTTTAGCCAAATATGTGAATAATCATACTTGTATTAATTCATTTAAGATGTGAATTTAATTACAGTAATTATTTATTTACTTATTTCTTGTATTATATTCATATTCGACTTACGATATGTTACGGTGGGGCATAGCGAAGGGAAGGACAATCCACAGAGTAGCTACAACGAAAAGGGTTTATTAACAAACTGAACAGAACACAAAGGAGAAATTGGAAAATGAAGGACCATGAGGGGTCGACACCAGCACAGATAATACAAAACACTAACTAAACGAATTACAAAGAAAACAAACACTCAAACTACTAAGACAGAGAGTAATACCAGGAACAACAAAAACCACAGATAAGTAGGAACTCCGGGGAGAAAAAAGCACAGCTACAAACATGCAGAACAACTACTGACTAAAGAATGGAATGAGGGCAGGCACTTAAATATACACAGATAACAAGGGCTAACAAGGGGCAGGTGTGGACCATAATCAAAAGCAACCAATCAGTAAAGACATGGTACAACAAGAAACAGGTGGAATAAATTACTATTAACAAGCACTGGAAACTAGGAAACTTTAGGGCTAGGTACACTAGGAGAGACTACAGGCAGAAAATAATAAACAAGGCTTGGGCAGAGAGAGGTAGGTAAGGAGCATGCAGTGATTACAGTGTGTTGGTGCATCCACCTCCTCAGGGATGAGGACCTGAGTGCAGCCAAGTGGCAGGTGATACCTCAGCACCACCCCAGTCTGAATGCACCAGTGTGAGTTTTTCCCAGTGGCTACAGAGCCAATCCTGCCACCAACCCCCAAGTTTTTCCCTGTAAGTTGGAGGACCTCTTTATAGGGCTGGATGTAGATTAACATCATATCCAGCAATTGCAGGTTAAGGGCCATGCTCAAGGGCCCAATGGAGTAGGATCACTCTGGGGATTTTCGGGATTTGAACCAGCAACCTTCCAGTTGTTGGCACAGATCCCTAGCCTCAGAACCACCCACTCCACCCGATTATGAATAGTCCAGCTATGAATGTAGGTCCGCTGGAGTTATGGATTCTGATCCCACATGGGCAGGGTAGACTATAAACAGGGACACAAATAAGAAACATAGATTAACAAAACCAGGATAAAACCAAAAGGATTAATTAAAACCAATGTATTAAATAAAAGGTCAGGCTGGCTTCAGGTCAGCCTCAAACTCATGACTGGTGGGGCATCAGTCTCTGAGCCGCTCACCCTGGGGTGCAGGGAAACACACCAGGGGAACCAGTGGGATGGCCAGTGGGAACTACTGGCTAAACGGGGAAAAGACACCTAGGACACGGCCAGACAGTAACCCCGTCATAGGGTGAGGAGCACTCTACTCTCCTGGTCCCTGTCTTCCCCTCTCTCATCTCTCCCCCCTTTTCCTTCTCCGTTTTTCTACAGCACTCTTTTCCTTGTTACATGTTGTCATCCCAGTTCCATTTATGTAGTTTTTCACTGCATTGAAGTGCACCAAAACGTACACGCAGTGTTACTCTACATCATTGTACTTTCAATAAAATTTCTTCCTTTTTTAATTGAATAATTCTTTGGAAATGTGTTTCTTAATGTTTTCGTGTAAAGTCATTAAAAGGTGTAATAATTTTCATCTTCTGTGTACTGTAATAACCCCTTGCCTCTAATTGCCCTTTCTCTAATTGCTTACATTAGTTTCCACTCCCTCGAGTGAAGGTTTGTTTTTACTTCCCTTAGATACATTTGTGGTTACATCTTCACGGATAATGCTAAGATTCTGTCTAGTACTTAGACCCGCTCATGCATCCTTAATAATCCCAGGGGATTCATATCATTGTGCTACTGTATGCTTTTAGTAATTTTCCAGATTGCTAGTTATTGCCATTAGTTGCAGCAATGCTACAAAGCATTTACACAGAGCATTTAATGGGTGAAACACTTCATTGTAGGTATGTTTTCTTAGCCTGTGCCTCCTAATGGTAAGTGGTAAATACCTCCATCATTTATAATAACAAAATGGATTCCCTCAGGATTACTTTTGAAAAAAACCCAAGTCAAATACAGCAGTGAGTTTACAAGATTTATTCCTGTTCGTTAAAAACTTGAATATCTTGTAATAATTTAGTCTTTTTTCAGGAAAACACTTTAGATAATTAAACTTTTAAGATCTCTAATGTTATAATGAAAATGTGTCGGTAAATCACATGCCACATTAATTTCTATATACCTGTGCTTAGTCTCTGTTGCCGTTCATCCTGTGGTCTGTCAGTTGCCAGCCCCGCCCATCTGTACCCCATTGGTCACATTGTGAGGGGGAGGGTGGGGCTTATGTGTCTTTTGAAGGGCTAATTGAATGGCCAGACTGAACATAAAGCCCCTTGGAGACAAGATCTTAATTGAGATGCTGGAGCACAGTCAACAAAACATTGGGGCCATGATAGATGTGAAAGACTGTTATTTTATGGGAGATTATTTAACAAATGGCGTCTAAGTATTATTTATAAGTGTGCCAGAAGGGGCCAAAACCAGACATGGATGGGATCTGTGACCCTTTAAACCAAAAATGGTAATTTTTACGGATCTGGGTATGTAGAATAAAACACAACAAAACGAACACCAAAAAAAGGACATTAAAAATTTATTAAGTGTTTACAGTTGGGGGAGTTTCTCCCCAGTGCAGTCTGTTTCTCATTCCCGTTTCTGCTTGGCTGCCTTTTATTTAAAATCTGATCACATCGTCCTCGTTAAGCGGAGCCAACTGAACGGCATCAATTAGGTGATCTCTGCAGGAGGCGGAGTTTCTGAGATGTGATGGGCGGATGCGCTCCTGGCTGCAAAACGTATGTCTGTTCATTTAGGGTCATGGTCCAACAGCAGAAAATTGCTGTACGTACGGACGCTTTCTTGCTGACCGATATTATTATAACCTTCTGCATGAAATACTTCACAGGGCGCTGGTATGAAACATAAAAATAAATTAACTGATTTAAATCTAGAATAAATTTAAATACATTTGTGTCTATTCTAAGCTCTTGGTTATACCTGCACAGACAGTAATAATGTGGAAACTAAGATTTTGGGGAGATGTTACGGCAATCTCTCATAGTGAGAAAAAACAGGGCCTTTTAGACCATTTTAAAATGCCACATTTGTCCTTCATTTAGTTGGCAGAGAGCCAGCACTTTTGCAGCCATAGTTGGGAGATGTTCATTTAAATAAATGTAATTAATTAAAATAAATGCACCAGGACATTAGAGACAGTGACTGTGCTCACCTCTGTTCCCCAGCCTGGATCTGTTTGTGGGTATGTGCCTTCATTATGCTGTCTTTGGGTATGGGGGGTGTACACACCCCTCCTGGGCTGCGGGTGTGAATGCATGTTCTCTCCATGCCATGCTGGTCTCATGGCGCGTAAGGCCCTGCGATGGCATGCCAGCCTGCCGCCCTGCTGTGTGCCCTGTGTTTCCTGTGACAGGCTCCAAGCTGACTGTGACCCTGTAAAGTAGCTAGACGGATGGATAGATGGATGTTTTGGGGTGCGTAGTGAGTCTGGGCAGGACCTGTGCATTCTGGGAAAGGCTTTTCCTTCTTGGGATGGTTTACTACGCCTCGAACACCTGAGCCCCTTCCTGTGTTTCCTATAGCCAAGAAATGGGTAACATCCATCCATTTATCCATCCATACATCCACCCATCTATCCATCCATCCATCTTCTGTAACCGCTTGTCCTATTCAGGGTCATGGGGGGTCCAGAGCCAATTCCGCAGGTTATGGGCTCAAGGCAGGAAACAACCCAGGATGGGGCACCAACCCATCACCAGAAATGGGTAACACTTTCAATGAATGTCACGTCGATAAGAATCTATGATCACATTACAATGCATTTATGAAAAGGAATTATAATGTTGATTATGATACTTCATAAGCTCTGATCTCAGCTCTCATCTATAATGCACTATAGATAGCAAAGCATCCTTAATTCTTACACTGACCATTATAATGCATTATGAAGGTATCTATAGTGCATTACAGATAAAAGCTTCATATGATAATCAACACTATAATGTCTAATATCATTTTATAAATATTCATAGCTATGTTTATAATGCTTTGTGAATGCTTTATAATGTATTATATGTTCATAGATTCTTATAGACATGGCATTCATAGACTATAAACAGGGACACAAATCAGAAACCTAGATAAACAAAACCAGGATAAAATCAAAAGGATAAATTAAAACCAATTTCTGAAATAAAAGGTCAGGTGTTACCAGGAAATGTTCTGATTTCTTATCAATGGCAAACTAAGCAAGGTACACTCCCTTTTTCTGGACTTTTTCTATTTTTATCTTTCATCTTTGTCTAACTACTTTTCCTTTGTCCTTTAAGTCTCTGCTTGGCCTCCTTTAGATCTGTATCAAAACCAGTCTGTTAGCAAGGCTGAAATATGCATCGGCAAAATGTCGGCCCAGCTGAACTGTGACAGTGACGCATTAGCCCAGAGTCAGTAATCTACAAAGACAGCGCATTAATGACTGCGCTAATAATTATCACTGATCACATCGATGCATCTCGCACTAGAGTTTGAATCTAATTTGGAAGGCAACATGAAACCTGTTATGACGCCCAGGGCCACGTTTGACACTCCAGTACTATAATTATCGGTGCTGTCTGAGTTTCACTTGCAAAATAATCCTCCGACTCCTGCTGCTATTTCATATTGTTCCCATATTGCTCCATAAACAATTAGCCTAAAAGCAAAACAAATGATCAAATGTTGCTATTTGCCACCAGTTGTGTTGAACAACATCTCTGCATGGAAATCCATAGGGAACTAACTGTAAAGTACTGTAACGTTAGGGCTACATGTCTGTGAATGTTACAGAATATGTTCTGTTTTTTTTTCCCTACTTGAAAGCTGGAGGGAAGGTTATAAAAGCAAAGAAGCAGCATTATCATTGATTGCTCCTTATATGTCATGCTATGATCATGTTAGCAATCGCTTTTATTTATTTGGACTGGCATTCCATCAAGGGTGAACTCCAGCATGGTGCCATAAGCTGCCTAAGAATGGCTCTGGGTCCCAGTGACCCTGACTGGCATAAGTGGGTCGAAGACTCATTATTGAATTTATGTACTTGGCCGGCACTTCGCACCCAAAGTGACATACAAGTGAAGCAGATAACACCTAACAAGCAAATTTAAGTATAAGACACCTGTTTTTTTTTTAGGGTTAGGGTCTGATGTTTATAAGTGCTGAGTGTTATAAGTGCTGATTGCTGTAGTGACCACCCTCATCTTCCCGCAGGAAGGTAATAGAGGTGAAAATCATCGATGACGAGGAGTATGAGAAGAACAAGACCTTCACCATCGAGTTGGGCGAGCCCGTTCTACTGGAGATTGGACAAAAACATGGTAATAAAATAGCGCCAACTTTGTGATTGAGATGCGCTGCCTTTTATCTGGGTTTTTAAGGTCCGTGGTATGTGTGAAGTCAGTAGGTGACCATGTAACTGGCATTTAGCAGTACTGAGCCTCTGCTACAACCTGTGCTTGAACAAACCACGGTGCATCCAGAGTCAGTAATTCAGGGAGGTATCACACCCTCATACAGTATGGTTACTGTCTAATTCATGCCTTATATTCAGAACCTATATTCTGAATTTAAAGGTTCAGCTCAGTATGATTCTTATTTCTGGTTGATATTTTTCTTGTTGGTCATTAAGAAATCAAAAAGATTTAATAAGCTGTTACATCTTCATAATGCTTAAAAGAAAGAGAGCACCGCACTGTTTACATTTTTAATTTCTTTCGTAACGTTAATTAAATGGTGGAACAATGAATCCCATAGACACTGAGCTGTTGATGGAGATGTGAAGTTTATTCATGTTATGAGTCATTCATTTGTTAGTGTAGCATCATTTATGAGGTCCATTGGATGCTGATTGGCTCCAATAGGTGTTATTCCCTGAAAGAGTGACATTGTCGGATTGCGCGTCAAATACCACTGAGGAAACTGAAGAAGTTCCTGCCCTGTTCTCTGGCTGCCGCGGTGACGCCGTCGTGACATTAGAAAGGGGAAATGAGGATGGAAACAACCACAGTGCAGAACTAGGGCAGATGGTCAGAGGGTTTACCGCTAATGGAAAATTCCAAATGAATGTAAATGAAAATAAATGTCTGTAATATAATGTAGTAACAGAGAGCCAAGAGAGCTGATATGCTTCTGGAGAATACCGCCAAATATATCCTGAAATACTAAGAAAGCTAGATATATTTATATACAGCAACAAACAATATATTCACAGTATATCCATAATACTATCTTAATATTTTGCCATCATTTTAGTAAAGCATTAAATCAGGTTCCGTGCAGAAAATAGACACTGATGGTTTTTTTAATGTCGCTCTCTTTCTGTGATATTTCATTTTCGTCTTGGCTTTAATCATGACATTAGCATTGACAGTGTCCCACAGGTGCTTATTATAATGTGGTAGTACGTTCTCCATGGAGTTAGGAACGCACAGCACTTAGAAAAACATGTAGATTTAAAAAGACATTAATATAAATCCGAGGAGGTGAAGTAGGCAAAATGGTGGCATGAAAAATAATATTCTGAATGTAGGGTTGTGTATCTATGTGCTTTGATGCAATACTGGTCAGTCTTTTGCTCTCTTTCATCTCTGAGCTATGACAGCAGTTTTTTAGATGATGTAAGGTTTTGAAACAAGAACAAGCAGCCTTTCTGGACGGTTTCAGTCCAGTGGCCGTTTGCGGTTGAGGGCTGTGTTGTGAGAGAGGTCAGACGGCTGGTCATAGTCTTGCTGATGGTCCTCCCCTGATCTACATCTTTTCAGGAGACTCCAATGAGAACAAGCCGGCAGTGGGAGCTGAGGACGAGGAGGTGGCCAAGATGGGCTGCCCCAGCCTAGGGGAACACACTCGACTGGAGGTTGTGATCGAGGAGTCGTACGAGTTCAAGGTAGATGATCACAGTCAGCTTTGAATGCACCACTTAAGCTGCAGGACCCTTCTGGGTAACAATTATGATAAAGACTATGAATCAACATTAGCCTTGAGTAAGGGAAACAGAGAGGAGCCTTGCCGGGTCCCGTTCTGGAAGACTCTATCACACATGTGCCAGTGATCTATATAAACACATGACCAATGCCTGGAATCCCGAGGAGACACTAATTAAAACGAATTCTGACTGCCAAAGGTCAGAACCCAAATAATCTGATTGTACTTCTCAAAGTATTTCCCACAAACCTGAACTAATAACACTGTTTCTCTGGGCAAAATAATTAGCAGTGGACTAACCAACGCTGTGTAAAAAGACAACTGTTTGAAATTGGTATTTTATATAGATGTCTAGTTCATGGGTAGTTTTGCTTTGATCGAATTGTGTTAAAAATGAGGTTTTGCTTTTGTTGGGCAAACTATGTAATCAGGGCACTGTGTTTATATGACGAAACACCTGCTATGACGCTGGGCGCTGAGGTGACGTGTGCCTGGGCAGGGCAGCGAGTGACTCTGAGCCGGAGTGTTTGTGTTCAGAGCACAGTGGACAAGCTGATCAAGAAGACCAACCTGGCTCTGGTGGTGGGCAGTAGCAGCTGGAGGGAGCAGTTTGTCAGTGCCGTCACGGTCAGCGCAGGTCAGTGTCGGGCTGTCTCCACTGCATCCATCCTCCCACCCTGTCTAACTCCCTTCCTACTCATGCGGCTCTTTTCCTAGATGCCCATCAGCCTATCTGTCCTGCCTTCCTGTCTGCTGCTCCATGACCAGCTCCTACCTTGACAACCCTGCCCACAGACACCCCTAAAGCCAGGCATATCCTCTCTCATCCTCCAGGTGATGACGACGAGGAGGAGAGCGGTGAAGAACGCCTTCCCTCCTGCTTCGACTACATCATGCACTTCCTGACAGTCTTCTGGAAGGTTCTTTTCGCCTTCGTGCCGCCCACTGAGTACTGGAACGGCTGGGCCTGCTTCATAGTGTCCATCTTCCTCATTGGGGCGTTGACAGCCATCACCGGAGACCTTGCCTCACATTTCGGCTGTACCATTGGCCTCAAGGACTCCGTCACTGCTGTGGTGTTCGTGGCTCTTGGCACCTCTGTTCCAGGTTCAGGCGGCTTTGTATTAGCTTAATTATTTTATATTTTATACTGAAATTTGTCAGAAGAGATATATTTCCATATCATTCTTAAGATTCAATCCTGTGAATTCTGAAATGAATTAATTAATCCATTTTAGTTTGGTGACTTAATATCATAACACAAAAAAATGCTTCAGCTCACTAAAAGAGGAAGTGAGGATTTAAATGAGTTGTCTACCTTTTAAATATTTTTTTAATTAAAACAAAAAAAATAATCATAAATTCCAGGAAAATTGAATTGCATATTACTAAAAAAATAATAATCTTTTCAAGCATTGACTTCACAATCAAAGTCAAGTAAATTATAACTTATGTTCTTTTTCCAGCACAAAACACACTGTTAGCACTAAAGAGCATAATACAGTGGAGTGATTTCTGCAAATGAATATTTGACGCATTGGTTTTGAACTTTACAATTAGGTCTTTGTAGCCCTTGCTCATTATTTGAATTAACTTTAATCTATAAAGTGTTCTGTTCGCATACACAGAACAGTTCTGAATGAATGTTCCAAATGAAACAACATCATTTTCTGCAGGTATCCCAGAAGTGGAAAGCTCAGGTCCAGAAAGTGCAGATTGAGACCAAGACTTTGTTTCAACCAGCCAGTTGGTTACTCTGTGAATTGGACTCTTTGTAATCAACTGGTTGGTTGAAACAATATCTTGGTCTCGATTTGTACTTTATGAAGCTTGAACTTTCCACCTTTGAGGTATCCATGCTTGGTCCATGCTGGGTCCCAATACCTTGTTCACTTTTGCCCCCCCCCCCCAGATACTTTTGCTAGCAAAGTGGCAGCCATACAGGACCAATATGCTGACGCCTCCATTGGCAACGTGACGGGCAGCAATGCTGTCAACGTGTTCCTGGGCATCGGCGTGGCGTGGACCATCGCCGCCGTCTATTGGCGCAGCAAGGGCAAGGAGTTCCGTGTGGAACCCGGCTCGCTGGCCTTCTCCGTCACGCTCTTCACCATCCTGGCGGTGGTGTGTGTCTTGATACTGCTGTACCGCCGAAGGCCCTCCGTGGCAGGGGGAGAACTGGGGGGGCCGCGGACAACCAAGTTGCTCACCTCCCTGCTCTTCTTCTCCCTCTGGCTGGTCTACATCCTGTTGGCTTCACTTGAGGCCTATTGCCATATACCTGGCTTCTAAGGGGACTAATCTGCAGCAGCTCCCACCCATACCGTCCTCTCAGTCTGTGATATCAGCAAACACCCCCTCCCATCCCACCCCCGTCCAAATGCTCACCTACTGACCAATCAACTCTACTCAGTCTTATTTATTTTTGGTGGTACTTCCATTAATGGATTTCGTTGGATTAACTTCATGATTTTCGGCAGTCTTACCAGGATCAGTGAGATCCTGCTAGGGACATAGTTCCATAGTTCCTGTCGATTATTATTTTAATAGTTAAATATTCCTTCCCTGCTTCATCCTGGGTTATGCATACAAGGAAATTTGATCGTCAATGGGAGAAAATGAAGTACAATTCTTCCTGTACCGCTGAGAGAAACGAGTGTTCCGCCTCTTAAAGAACAGCTTCTCCACCCCTGTGTCCTGCTGCTGTGAGGACATTTGTGAGGAAAGCCGTGGAGAACGACAGAAGTGAGGATTCCTAGGAAAACAAGTGGGTCACTCGCTCAGAGGTTCACACTCGTCAAGGGCATGGATGTGCTACCAGGATATCAGAAAACATGAGAAGACACCTTACCGTGCAGGGAGAGAACTGTAACCTAACATGACGTTATTCTGCTCAGGAGGAAATGCGATAGAGACAATAGAAGCAGAAATGGTTTAGATTAGATGTGGACTTTAACTCAGTGACTGAAGATGATTTTGGTGTTTTGCTGTATATTTTGTGTGTTAAATGTGCTTGATTTGTTGACGTTGGTAAGAAACATGAGTGAGGTCCGCTATGTTCAACGTGACAAAACCCCGTACGATGTTAGTAATACTTAAATTCGTCATCGGCTCTGGCGTACATAAAATGCAAGGTACGATTTTAATGCATATCTGCACTCGGAACTCCATTTTTTAAAAACTGTATGTTGCCTTCATGAGCAAAATTTGATGTCGGCTGTTCCTGTGGAAGGTCAGATTGCTGCATCAGAAATTTAAATGTGGGAGCAATACAAAGCTGAAGAACCAATCAAGCAGATAATGGTCTTCTGCTGTTAGTCCATCAAAAAGATAAGACTTTGGTTCCTACATCCATACTCTGAACCAGGACTAGCTGTAGTCGTAGTCTATAGGGGTCACACCATCCCTGTCACCAGTTCCAAGCTAGAAATCATTCTCTCTCAACCCAGCTGCCCTGCCCAGGATATAAAAAGATTATGGTGATGTTATAGTTAAAAACTAAGCATGAATGCTGTGCTGTCCTTCTCCATTGTGGGAGCAAACTCCTTCTGTGGAAGCGGTATAGGGTTGCAAAGATCAAGGAGGGCCTGGTTTCTATTTTAAAAAGCAGTGGTACATAATGAAAAGTCAGGACCAACTTGAAACCAACATGGTTCTTAAGCAGGTTCAGACAGCCATGCTGAATCCACATCCACAGTTTCACCGTCAGTGCTAGGATGCTGGGTATGGCTTTCATATGACTTAGCAACCAAGTACTGGCACCCAACCCATGGTGCTGAGTGCTTCTGGGAGTGTATTTGTACTACAGTATGAGTAATGGGTTTCACTGACCGAGTGGCCGGTCAGGGGAGAATGACATCCTTTCTGCTGGATGGTTGGACAGCTCATTCTCTAACAGTCTGCATGTCAGACTGATGCCAACAACATTTACTGACGCCATTCAGAAAAAGCATGAAAAGTAAATTTCCTCAAGCTTTCTGGAATTTTCCAAATTTTACAGAAGGCCCCTCTGAGACTGAAAGCCCTGTGGTCAACTGACTAGGTGCAAATATGTTTTATAACCGCAAACAGTGTAAAATATAAACACAGCAAAACCACAATGTAGAGCCATGAAGTGGATATGAACAGCATATCTCGTACACATTTACCTTTGCGTTCTCAGTTAACAATACAGACACTCCTCACTTAACGACCGAGTTCCATTCCTACGACTTGGTCATTAAGCGAATCGGTCAGTAAACGAGGAACTGCCCCTTACCGATATCTCAAGCGTACTGTATGGGTAGTGGGTTTGTGTCAACCATCTTTAGATATTGTTTTAATGACGCCTTTGCACCATTTATAACATTTTTAGCATATTTGTAAATGTTTACAGGTAGTGGGAGATCGTTTTTATTTATTTCCGCTGGCATCCTGTGTTATGGGGTGTACAATAAAGTACAAACTTATAGACAAGAAGTGTAGTCCTGGAGATTGCGAATGCTAGTGTAGTGAATACGGAGTGACTCCGGGAACGAGAGTGTGACTGAGAAAGGGTGACGCGAGATGAGATGCCTGGCACTGAGACGCTGCGCTGCCGTTTCCACGACCAAAGTTCTCGTACAGCGTATAATACCGACTGGCCGGAGAGTGGGTCATAAGTCCGGGCGGTAGTTAAACAGGTAGGTCATTAAATGAGGGGTGTCTGTAATGTACTGTATAGTTTACATTTAATGTGTTGGGAATGGAGATTTATCTCATAAAGGTAGATTTAAAAAGACCAAAAGACACTTTTAGCTTGAGTATTTATATTTCTAAAGCGTATTTATATACCGGTACTATTTATTAGTGTGAAAGTGTGCTGTTAGCATATTTTTAGTTCTCGGGTTGCTAGGCAACCGTCTCTAAGAGTCATTGTCTTTTTGTCATTATGGTTGTCTGTTTAAGTAGGGAGCAATTGGTAGCTGTAGTCTCCTTATAAGGTCATCCAGCCTCTATTTTAGACTCGCTACAGTCATTCTTAATGATATAACGTGTGTCCTACTGAAGACAAAAAGCTGCCTTAATTGGTATCTCCACCTGCCTTTAAATAGGGTGGGGGGAATTATACGTGACCTAGGAGAGATTCTGTCCTGGTAGTCGGGCACAGGGGGGTCACACTGAACTCTGTTTTCCTATGTGAGCCTGCCCCAGCATTTCCTCCCCACCTAGCGAGTTATGAGTTATACATGGCCTGAGAGCTGACTTGGGATCTGGCATGCATCAGAATGCAGCTCTCTTACAATTAGTTTGTGCCATTGCGTGGAACATACTTCCCTATGGATCTGATCCTAATGTAATGTCCTATCTGGCAAAAGTCCCACTTCCCTAATCCAATCAGCCAGAGTGTAGCTTCTCAGTGGCTCTGGGCTGATGACCGACAACTGCTGGAGGAAGAGGGTTGGGGTCGGGCCCTTAGCCCCTTCCGGGGTGTGCTACGCACCGAGACATAAACACGCTTTGGTACTGACACAGCTCCCTTACTCCTTTCCTTAAGTGTGTCATAGAGGACAGGCGTTCATCAAAACCACAATGTAGAGCCATGAAGTGGATATGAACAGCATATCTTGTACACATTTACAGTACCTTTGTGTTCTCCGTTAACAATACAGACACTCTTCACTAGTCTGAGGGACCAGATGCAACTACTAAGTTCAGTTTCAGAAAGTACAAATCCAGACCAAGATTTTGTTTCAACCAACCATTTGAATATAAAGAGTCACATTCACAGAGTATTTAGCTGGAACAAAATCTTGGTCCGGATTTGTACTTTCTGAACCTGAAATTTCCACCTCTGGACTGCTGGAGGAAGAGGGTTGGGTTCCACCTCTGGAAATTTCACAATATAACTGATACAGTATAAATAGCTGTTTAAATGTGTTAAATTGTGCAACCATTACATTTATAAGTCATCCACAGACTGAGATTCATCTTGGGTAAATGTCTTTTATGCAAGCATCAATGAGTACCATTAGGGTTGTGCGAAAAAAAACATCAAAGGTGGCTATTTGGCTGAACAGAATCGATATTGTGAATGTAGTTCATTTTCTGGAGTTAATGGCTCTGTGATTCTTAAAGCGCAAGCAGCACATCCTGCGTTTATGGTCAGTGTTGGAAGGGAGGGCACCATCGTAAAAACCACAACCAGATGTGAAATACTGAAATACTGTGTCTCTGTTTAAACGTGATCCAGTAGCCTATAGCCCTATGATGGACAGCCACGGTGTCGATGTGATAGATGTTTATCTTTCTCGGACATTAGGATTTTTTTGAATAATAGTAATTCTTGTGTCCAGATACCAGTGCCAGCTGGTGAGATTCTGGACAGAACTTTTTCATTTTTGGCAAAGAATGGGACCTATGACATTCCACACACAAAGCAGGCACTCTTTTTGGTGTCTAGTCACATCTTTTACGTGCAGTTATTTGGCTGCCGTCAGATTATGTTGGAACAAACAAATGAAAAAAAAATTGATGTGCATTACCAGTGTCAGAGCGTTTGAAATCCCACATCTGCAAAATAACTGCTTCGAGGTTTATGATTTGCTTGTTATGCATGCCTGCTTCATTGAAGTATAGAGGTTTTGCATATGTCGCTAAAATGGAATGCTAGCAAAAACAGGCAGAACACAGTCTCCGTACGGTCACTTCACATTTATATCATTATGCTTCAGTGTCTCTCTAGTGTTGATACATCCTGCTTTTGTTTTTCCTGTACCTGTTCTGTCTTAATTTCAACCATCTGATATCAGCATTTGTTTGATTTAAGTATACTTGATATTTTGGTTATAAAATCAAAGTTTGTAGCCCTGTTTTTAAAAGACTCACTAAGTGCTTTTAAAAAGTTTGTTTTGTTATACTCTTCTTCTGTTTTTGATTTATGTGTGTAGCTTTACTGAACATTTATAAGCTTTGTTTGATGTCACAATAAGTCACAATAAGGTGTTTTCAGTGTGTTAGAGTCAGAGTCAATATAAATGTATGAGAGTATGTCAGATTGCATGCTTCCCAAGTCATTGGAACCTTAAATGTGATGTAAAATTATATTTTCAAAGGAGGAAAAGGACCTTTTGTTTACAAAGTAACCATTTGTCTTTATTTTGTCTATTTATAAGTTCATTAAAACCCCGAAAGACACCTTATAATTTAGTGGATCAGAGTATTATTTAACATTCAGTTAAAAGGTGTTTGTTCTTTTTGGTGATACGCACATTATCATTATGCATGAATGGAACATTAAAGAAGATGTTTTAATAGCCTATAATGAAACAGATTTTTTACACACACACAGAGATACACACACACACTGTATGGACAGAAGTATTATGACACCTGGCCATTACACCTACAGGAACTTTCATGACATTCCATTCTAAATCCATAGGCACCAGTATGGAGTTGGTTCCTCCTTTGCAGCTATAACAGCCGCCACTCTTCTGGAAAGGTTTTGCACAAGATTTTGGAGCGTGTCTGTGGAAATTTTTGCCCATTGATCCAGAAGAGCATTTGTGAGGTCACTGGAACTAAGGGGCCCAGCCCAACCCCTGAAAAACACCCCCATACCATTATCCCTCCTCCACCAAACTTCACAGTTGGCACAGTGCAATCAGGCAGGTAATGTTCTCCTGGCATCTGCCAAACCCAGACTCGTCCATCAGACTCCCAGACAGAGAAGCGTGATTTGTCACTCCACAGAACAGGTTTCCACTGCCCCAGAGTCCAGTGGCGGCGTGCTCTACACCACTCCATCCGACGCTTGGCATTGCTCTTGGTGATGTGAGGCTTGCATGCAGCTACTCGGCCATTGAAGCCCATTCCATGAAGCTCCCAGCACACAGTTTTTATGTTGCGGTTAATGCCAGAGGAAGTTTGGAACTCTGCAGTTACTGAGTCAACAGAGCATTGATGATTATTAAGCACCACGCACCTCAGCACCTGGTGACCCTGCTGTGTTCATTTACATGGTCTGCCACTTTGTGGCTGAGTTCCTGTTGTTCCTGAATGCTTCCACATAGCGATAATACCACTTTCAGGTAACCATGAAATTTCTGGCAGGGTAGAAATTTCATGAACTGACTTATTGCAAGGGTGGCATCCTATGACAGCACCACACTTGAATTCACTGAGCTCTTCAGAATGACCCATTCTTTCACAAACATTTGTAAACCTGACTGCATGGCTAGGTGCCTGATTTTATGCACTTGTGGCAATGGGTCTGAATGAAACACCTGAATTTAATGATTAAGAGGCGTGTATGTATATATGCATATTTGCCCTAGGAGACATTTAACGACACAGGTGGCCACTTGAGTAGAAGAAGGAGAGATTCCCCCGTGTTGAGTATGTTGAGAGACCTGCAGGCGTATGAAGAGAGACGTTTCATTTAGAAATCAAGAAAGCTAATTTTGAAGGGGCCTTGTGGCAGATATTAGAATGTTCAATATGGGATAATAACAATTTGCTTTGCTTTATTTTTAGTACTAAAGCTGTCAAAAGGCACAGTGATGTACAGTCTCGACCTCAGTATTCGTATACAACCATAAGAACACCATAAAATTATTTTTGCACAATCAGCTTCAATGAATGCAGGATCAATAGAGCTATCTGGCAAATACATTTAGCCTAAATGATTTTCCATGCAAGGTCTGAATGCACTATAACATTTTTTGAACAAATGTACATTTGGAAATACAGGAGCTGGGGCGTTGTTAAAGGGAGGGGGGCTTTAGCATCCCTAAAATATTTTTTAGCCCCCACAAATAAATATGTATTTATTGGTTTAAGTCATGAATAGCTTTTTATATTATATATATAAGGTTGCCATCAACCCCCCCTCCCCCTCCCTCTTCGCAAAAACTCAGCCCCCCTATCCATTAATCTCTAACTACGACCCTGTATAGAAACATTCTGACACAGGGAGGCATTCTGAGGAATTTCGCAAATAGCTTACTTTATGAGTACATTATGAGTAAATCCCGAGTGTGTGTGTGTGTGTGTGTGTGTGTGTGTATACTATATATATAGCCAAACACATTGCCTGTACCAGGAGGCATCATAGAACTTAATTGACGGGACAGATGTAGTTAGGTTACATACTGCACGAAACGTCACTTGTCTCTTTTAGCTGCTGAGCTCCAATTGTGGAGACGACGTAAAATGGTGTCGGGAGATCGGCGATATTAGTTTGCAGCAGAGCAAATTTTGAACAAACGGTGTATTGATAGGATTGCAGCGCTGCATGCTTCGGGAGCACCATAAGCGCCACACTTGCCGTTTAGGAACGCAACATTACTGAAGACGGCAGCGTTTAACGGGTTTCCGGGTACCTGCAGCGTACATCTTAAAAGGACCACAAACTCAGCTCCAGGCTGTTTCGCAAAATATGCGCTAATGCCTCCAGTCACGCAGATCTCAGATCGGTGAACTTGCATCATTAGTGGGGTTGAATTACAGCATACCATGAGAGGGCATGAAACGGGGGCGGGGGGGGGAGTTTAAAAAATGAGCTCTATTTTGAACACTACTGGTGAAGCACTTGACAGTTCATCAGCCACAACGCTGTTTTTTTTGTGTTTCCCATTTAAAAACAAGAGATCAAACTAACTCCTCTGCTATTCTTCAGTTTGTTAGGTAGGTAACAGAAGTAAGCAAACTCCAGCAGATGTAAATGAATCCTTACTTTCCACGGGACTCCTGCTTTGCCTACCACACAGCTTCCTCTCATGTAGTCCCTTCTCGTAGTGATAGGAGAAACAAGCCCCTAGAATACCCTGCATGATCTGGGTACGAGCTGTCAATCACTGCCTGCCCGCAACCAATCAGAATCGCTATGGTACCCAAGAAGCCACCGATTGAGGCTATTGGTAATTGACGGCACATATAAACTCACCCACCATGGATGCCCTGATACACGCTTTAAGATATGCACATGCTGTTACTGTATATCTGAAAGCAAGCAGGTAGGTGGTGTGGTGATTAATGCTTTTACCTCCCATCTCTGGAGACCAGCATTCAAGTCTCCATCTTGCTCCATGTGTGTGGAGTTTGCATGCTCTCTCTGTGTTGCCACGGAATCTCTTCTGGGTGCTCCGATTTCCACCCACAGTCCAGAAACATGCTGAGGTGAATTGGAGTTCCTAAATTACCCATAGGTGTGAGTGGTGTGTGAGTGGCGTGTGAACAGTGTGTGAGTGGCGTGTGAGTAGTGTGTGAATGGCGTGTGAGTAGTGTGTGAATGGCGTGTGAGTGGCGTGTAAATGGCGTGTGAGTAGTGTGTGAATGGCGTGTGAGTAGTGTGTGAATGGTGTGTGAGAGGCGTGTGAATGGTGTGTGAGTGTGCCCTGTGATGGATTGGCACCCCATCCTGGTTTGTTCTCTCCCCTCGTACCTGTAGCTTCTGGGATAGGTTCTGGACCCCCCCCCACGACCCTGAACAGGACTAGTGTATTCAGAAAACGGACGGCTGAGGTTATGTGGTCGATTGTCAGTGTGATGTTACACAGCTCACCATAAATACTTTTCAAATAGCTGGTACCTCCATCACTCTGAATGTACAGGATTCTCCCTAACCTTTCATTAATGTTTACTTTATTCCACTTAAACTCCATGCTCTCAGTAAGCTTGCAGTCCCGGATATTCAAATGGGAACTGGAATTAATCTGTGACTTGCGTTTATTTGGAGCTGTCAGGAGCTGGTCTTTATTACAGTGCCATGTGACCAGTGAGAACAGCGTCAATGACCAGAACCTGAACTTCATGCCACTGCTGAAACTGCAAAATGTGTCAAGCTTTTTTTGTCTTTTGTGTCTTCGAGGATAATCGCGCACTGGAGGTTGTGCAACACCGAAAGCATGTGACATCTTCTTGTAGGAAAAAACTGCAGTTTCTCTATTCTGGAATTCTGATTTTTATGCTTACGTTGCCAAGCAGTGTTCACCGCCTGTGTTCACCGCCTGTGTTCACCCCCTGTGTTCACCCCCTGTGTTCACCGCCTGTGTTCACCGCCTGTGTTCACCGCCTGTACACATGTATGAGCTGCACCTGCTCACATTTCCTATCCCTCTACGCATCGGAAGACTGACCTCTCAGGCCACGGCGCAATGAAATCAGACATTACACAAAATTCCTGCATTTATTGAATGTAGTTTATATTATTTTTCAAGACAATAAAAATTACATCCTGAATAATTTTCCCTTTCACAAGACGCACCAATAATTTCTACATACAGTGTTAACACACCAAGTGTCTCTTTCTGATGTACATAGTGACAGAATAAAAAGCTAAATGCAAGAATTAAAACAGCCACCAAAAATGCGGACAATTCAGACAACTGCTTGTTTACAGACCACATATTCAGTATTGTAGGACAGGTACTGTGGAAATGTTTCAGCTAGAACAAAACTATAATAATAATAAAATAATAATAATAATAGTAAAGCTTGTCCCAGCATTTGTAATTAAAATCATGGCTCTATCATTAATGTTCAAAGTCTGAGATGAGAGGTACACTTAATCCTAATTTTATATTTTATATTATATATATATATATATATATATATATATATATATATATATATATATATATATATATATATATAAAATCTTATCTAGAATTAAAGAATCCCTTTAAAGTACTGCCCAGTTTCCAGCCACTAGTCATTTGTAAATGTCATTAGAAACACCCAGTAATTATTAAACACCCAGAGGACACTGCATTCCTTTCAGTTGTTGAACAAGGCTTGACCTTCCTGGATTCAGTAAATGTCAACGCTGGACTTCACAGCGTTTAAAGGCCAGCAGTGGCAAACTCTTGCACCATTACGGTAGGTCAGCCAATCGAATGTATCTTACAGCAACACGTACCTCTCAATTTGCACAAAAATTAATTTGGATTTGGATAACGAACAGCAATCTCCTTTTCAACCAGCAGAGGCACTGCTGTCAAACTGTGGTATGGATGCACTGGCCTGGCTGGGTATTCTAGAGCTAAAGGATGAAGCGTGTAAAGGTACAAGCCCCAATTCCAATAGCACACACTGTCTGGAGGCCATCTGGCGGCACATAAAGGGTAAAGAGACACGGGATTACAGTGGTGGTTCTAGCATTTCCTACCACAGACAGGACATAGTTGTTTTTCTTTTTTTAAGTTTTTGGGACAAACCACACACATTGATTACACTTTTAGTCTTTTAAAAAGAAAGACGACAGTTCAAAAACTAATTTACAAAAAGAGAACATGTTCCCTTCTCCCAGAGTTAATCTGGAAAAGCACTTTCAGTGACAAACGTGACAGTCATTCAACACAGGACAATAACCTTTAAAACCAGTGAGTCTCATTCCGGTCCCCAGGGACCCTGAGACGATCCCCAGCCAGACTGTCCACTGGATTGGACCTGGACCGACCAAGGATCCCCGAGGATCAGTTCGAGAAACACTGCTTTAAATGAGCTAATAGCAGAACATAGAGGACAGCATGACGGCACTCTGCTTCTGTACACGCTAAGCCCCTCCTCCATAATGTGGAGGCCGGACTACACTCCGGACACCGGTTTGCAAACCAAATGCTAGTGCAGAGGATCCTGTCCAAGAACGGTAAACATCAATGGGCAAGTAACACAAGACTAACTTCTTCAGACCCATAGATTAGTTTGTCCAAATTGTCAGTGTGATCTGTTACCCAAACGCCGCAGTTGAGTGTGAGAGGAGCACGACGCAGCGCGGGTTCCTGTCCCGAAGACGATTATGTCAGATCTTCCCACCGCAAAGTAACTTGATAGATAGACAGGCAGCAGGTGGCATGGGGGAGGGGGGGGGGGGGGTGATGAGGATGCTGGGGTTGAGACACACTCTGCCCCCCCCCCCCTCTCAGCCCAGCCACCCCCCCCATTTCCACCATTAGTCAGTAGTAAAATTCATATTCAAAAACCAAACAGTCAGATCACATAAAAACGTATAAAAAAAAATAAAATCTACTCCGCTTTCTCACTAAATCAGGCACTAAATACTCACGTGAAATAGAAGACAGAAGTGATGGAGCAGCCTCTGCTGATACCGATGGAGAGAGGGACCAAACTACGGCTCTGCCCGTCTCCCCTGTGCCTGTCACATGGCCCTCCGAAGGGCCGTCTGGAGCTGTATGTCATGGGGCTGTGTGCATGTGTGACGTCAGCCACGGGGGGGGGGCAAGCTGCCAATACAGTCATTATTACTGTATCTACTGTCCGTCTGAGTGGCGTGCAGCTGTGGCGCCGCTTGCAGACTGACCCTGTTCTAGCCGGCAGCCTGTTCCAGCAGGAATCCACAAGTCACTAATATCTACCCCTTAGCCCCCGCAGCGGGACAGAGGCTGACAGCAGCCATCGCAGCTGCACAGAGACAGATGGAGGGGGGGGGGTGATTATAGGCAAGAGGATGATCTGGTTAAGCAAACTAATGATACAAAAAATATCACCGTGGTGAAATTGGATGCCTGGGCTCCGTAAGTCATCCATCGGTATGAGGTGACATTCTCACAAAGCCAGGAAGGGGGGGCACGGTCATCCAATTATGAGGGGGTGGGGCCAGTCGTCAGGCCATCAACGCAGGAATACATTATATCCAACCACAGATTTACACAGCAAACCCCAAGCCCAATCTGGCACTTTTTAAGAAAGTAGTTTCCAACCAAATGTCTTGTTCATCTCACACAACCTACTTGGAAATCCTCCCCATTTCATTTTCAGATCCACTGTCTAGTGACAACTACAGGACCGTTTTACCATATCAACAGCATTAATGCACTTCTTATTTGTAATGTTTGCTGACTGGTGTCAGAATAACTGGATTACTGTCTTGGCTATAAAAGGATCGGGGTGCAATTCATCATGTAAACAAGTTCTTTCTATGTTATAATATACAACGCAGCCCGGCACTGTCACAAAGCTAAATCGCTAAATTGCAGTAGCCCACCACCTGGTGGCCAGATTCACACACTACACACAGGCAATTGCAAAGCTAATAAATAAATAGTAATTTACCTCTGAATTAAAATGTGCCCTTCATGTCCACAGTTTTCACCAAGATAAGAGTAAGGATGTCTAACAAGTTAAAACATTCATAGAAACCCATACCAATAAAAGAGCAAAAAGCTTTGGTAAAAATTCTCAGAAGAATAGCAATAGCCTTAGGGGGTAGGAATTTAAAAAAAAAAAAACAAAAAACATTTAGATACTTAAAACAAAATTAAGTAATAGTACTATTTCTAGGTCAGTGAGCGTATGGGAGGAGGCATGGAGCAAAGTTTAATGAGGGAATTCTGATAAGTTACACTGACGTCAGCTGTGCCTCTGATAAGACTGGTGTCTTGGAGGATGACGAGTCCGCCAATGAGGCTGCGCTATTGTCCAGGGTCTGCCCTTCGTGCCAGCTGCGATTGTGCGGGGAATACGGCGGCGTGCTGCTGTTCGACGGCGGGCCAGAGCTCGTGCTGTCATTGTTGGAGAGGGAGCCCAGGTTCATCTCTAGCTCCCCCTGCAGGTACTGGCAGATTTCCTCTGGCAGTCGCTGCAGCTCAGCATCCATCTCTCTCTCTAGCCGGGCCTGTTGCTAAGGTGGAGAAAGAAAACAAAAGCATCCATCTCAGGAACAGCAGCTTACACAAGAAAGGCAATAAAACAAGCATTCGTATGGATGGATGTGTACAAGGCACCTAGAAAAATCAACAAAAAAAAAAACACATGCTGAACCAACTGTACAAAACACTTAAGGGCAAATATTTAAAAGCTGACAAAAGACAGGGGATAAAGAGAAGGATGTGGATGGAGGCGGAGGAGGCAGGCTGAGGCGAGACGGGAGCACAAACCACAGGGAGCTCATCGTCGATGTGCTGCAGAACCTCCCTCTGGCGCAGAACCAGCTTATCCTGCCGCCTCTTCTGAGCCTCGTCCAGCTGCGAATGGACAGATGCAGAGGTCACAGTGCCACTTTTACCGACTGCCAGTTGGATGTCTGGAGGACAGTGTGACTAACGCAGAAAGGTCACTGCATTAGCACGGGGCTTTAAAGGCCGTGTCTCCCAACCCGGTCCTCTGGGAGTCCCTGTGGTCCAGGTTTTTGCTCCCTGCCAGCTCCATGCCAGTCAGTCCACAAACAGAAGCAAAAATGTGGACTATCTGAGGGTCCCCAAGGAATGGATTGGGAGACACTACTTTAGGCGACCAGCTGCCTGTCGCCCCAGAGACAGAGGATGGAGACTGTATTCTGTTGTTAATGTGCAGCGTTTGTCCGCTACAGGTAACCCAGTGCTACACTCACAGGGAAAAACAGTATAAGCAGAGACAGACACACATTTTTCCCTTGATTCTAACAAACCGCGAAAAGATGAAAAATTACATAAAAGCAAGAGACAGACAGAGGGCTTTGTGGGCACAGCTGGCCTCGGGAGGGTCCAGCACACAGCGCCAAAGGCCACGGCCAGGCAGAGGCCCGACAGGACCAGCTCGGCCCGGGTTCGGCTAACGGGACTCACTTTGCGCAGTGAGTTGACAGACTCTGTGATGTGTTTCCTATTGATCTCATTCAGCTCCCTGGAGGAAGAAAGGAAAGAAACGTGTCTGTGAAACTGGCAACAGATTGTCATGCAGATGGATGGGGTGTGGGGGGGGAATGAATAATAAAAAGAGCAATCACAAGTGGATGGGAAGGATGCCACAGGGAAGGCCGACGAGATAAATGTTAGGGCCTCGTATGAGCAGAATGAGACACAACAGCTCAAAACCAGGATGCCAGTGTGGCACGATGGTGTCTGGCCAGACCAACATGTGGCTCCGCAGGTTAGGACTTTGTGCCTGTGATCAGAAGATTACTACAGTAGTTCAAACCCCTTGTCTGGCAGAATGATACTACCACTGGGCCCTGGAATCAGGCCCTTAACCCTCTGGGGTCGGCGGTCCCACCGGCGGGACCTGACAGAAATTTCGCCAAACCGTTTAAATGACTCTGCGAGTTTTTGTCATTTACACGTTTAAAAAAACATCCTCAGAAACCTTGGACGGTCTACTTTTCAAAAATATATATAGGTAGAAACTAAATACATTTTTACAGCTTCATGATACGAATAGAAAGAACAAGAGTGACTGACTTAAGCGTCTGCGTCTCGAAGCAGCTCTGATCGCCTTCCCACTTGCAAATCGCGCTATTCGCATGATGATAACATGATAATCCGACAGTTAGTATTGGGTAAAGAAATATGTGAATACGCCCATTGTGACCGAAATAAACAAGAGCACATGTCTGGGTAGTGAAAAGAAGACCGATTACGGATTTAGTCAGTGTTTTTTTCATGATTCTACAGCGAAATTTCAGCGAGATATAAACTGAAATACACGAGAAAGATACGTGGTCGACGATGCCCTCGTCCCCAGAGCGTTAATAATAGTCACTGCATCATATTTATCACTTTCTATATTTATATGGTCACAGTTTTTTATTTTTCATTCCATCTACCAATAAACTGTGAGAGGGATTTTATTGTTGCTACTTTTCTTGCGTTTCAAACTGCCTTTCCAAAGTGATGGGTGTGGGGTGCAGTGACATTCCAGACTGATGGGCCATTGACAGCATGCAAACTACTACAGGTGTGAGGACACCTATCTCATCAATATTCATTGTGCAGGCCACTGACTTTGAGAAAAAGAGTGCCACTCCAAAGTTCTAACACTTTAGTAATCAAACCACATAAAATTTCTGAATGTCACTTTCACCTATGTGTAGCCAACCCCAGTGTCTATAAGCTTCAGAGCTCATAAGTCTTGGTTAAAAATGTCTATAATGTGATTCTTTACAATTTCTCAGCATGTATGAAAATAGGTTTTTGAAAAGTATATGTTTAAAGTTGATTTTAACAAAAAATAGAATAATAACATTCTAAGTGGTCTCAGATTATTGGTGCTGAGTTTGTGCTGAATAAAAGCACATGTAACACTTTGGGATAAATGTTTTTTAGATAGGTGAAATATTTTGAAAATGTCAAGGCATGTCAGACTACCCCGAAAGTGGAAAAGAGGCCTCAGACCCCAGGGGGTTAAACCCCAGTTACTCCAGGGACACTGGTTGACCCTGACCTCTGACCCTCACTTGTAGATCCCTTGGGACGAAAGCATCTGCCAATCAAATGTACGGAAGCCCAGCAGGTGCATGTTGCACCAGGCCACTTAAAGAGCCACGCATGCTTGATATAGTTGCCCAGTTCCAACATTACAGCTGATGCATTCTGGGTAAGGTCAACAATCTCTGACCTCAGGCAAAGAAAATACAAACACTGAGCGCTCGCAGGAGTGAAAAACAACCGAAATCTTAAGCTTTAACCTAAGACGTGGAGCATGACAGTCATGTCGTGACTGCAGCATGGCATTAAATAACCAACAGCTGTCTGCTCCCTGCAGAGTAGAGAAGTCAGTTCCTGGACTCCGGTCCAAGCAGAGCCTGGTGACAGGAACCCAGGGGGCCGTGTTGCTCCCTCTCCTTCTGCTGGACTACAGGAGAGTGACCTGACACTCAGGCCCTACAACCGCTCAGAATGACAACCAATTCCAGACTGGGATTCTCAGTGGGGTTTCTGTCACTGAAAATATTTAGAAACACTGGATGACACTCCTGCGCAAAAGCCGCATTTATACATGCATGTAGGGAAGGATCATGTAGTAGGTCAAAGTCCAGGAACGGGATGATAAAAGCAGGGGCGATTACAGGATTATTTTAAGGTGGGGGAGCATAAGAGGAGTCCACCTTATCATTAGCCAATGAGATGCTTTGAATTGGTGAGTGACAGGGGAGGTGGCACAGGAGGAGCCAATCAGGTTTCAGGTGGAGAATCGCTTTCATGTGGAACAAGTGCCCTTGTGATCCTGCCTCTGTATGAAACTAAATGGAAGAAGGTTCTGGAGCTGGGCTAGTCCACCTAGACCCCATGGCTGATACCAGCTCTGGGTTCGGGGCGACTCCCACATAAACTCACGCGTCTGCCTTCTCGCGATCCTTGGTCTTGGCCTCACTTATGCTGTTGTGTCTCTTCCTGTCCAGAATCTTCTGCAGTTCCTTCTTCTCTCTAAAGCAGAAAGCAGAACCACATTTCAGTTTCCCATCAAAGTATGTAATAACTAGAAAAGTGGAAAATTTAGGTGAATTAGAAATCATTATTTCACTCCAATCATCCAAAACTATCCAAATTAGCAGCTGCCCCCCCAATTGAAATCGCACCTCTGCAAACAAACAGCTTTATGACAATTTCTCTGCATGTAATAGAACCTGCAATCAAAATTTAATGCAGACTTTCATCAATCCCATAAAAACCTGAAAAGGCACTCTAGGGTCATTTTTCTGCCTGCCTAATATCACTCTCTCGTTTTGACATCTTACTTGTATCTTTTTTAAGACCCAAAAATAAACATGAGAGAAAAGGAGGGATAAAAGAAAAGTAAAAATCTATAAATAGAGCCTTTCGATATAGAGACCTATCTCTACCACTCTATCTGCAGTGCGGACATCAGGGTTTAACACAGAACCATTCTGCAGTGCCGGTAGTTTATAGGGAAAGGGGAAAAGGAGGAACTATATATGGATATAAAACATATAGATAAACTTAAAAAATGTATAAAATGATGTATACATAAAATGTATACATCAAATGTTTTATACAAATATATTGCACAGAATCAGGCTGCAGCCGTGTCGGTCGGCTGAACACGCAGGTGCTGCTCCTACTTCTCGCAGACGTCCTTCAGCTTCTTCAGCTGCGTGACCTGGCTCTCCTGTGCCGCCTCCTTCAGCTTCTCAAAGGCCTGAAGTGAGGAGGGAGCACCGTGACACATCTGCTGCCAAGCGGAGAGGGACATGTGGGGATACGGGGTGGGGGAGATCCGTACCTCTTTGAGGTGAGCCGCTTTCCTCTCCCTCTCCAGCTGGTGCTGCGTCTGGCGCAGCTGCAGCAGCTCCTGCATCTGCCCCTCACGCAGCTTCAGCGTCTGCTTCTTCAGCTCTACCTCCAGGGCCTTCAGCTCCTTGGGTTCCTGGGGCTCCCTGAGGGCCCGGAACATAGGTCCCATTAAATACTGGGGGCCATGGGCACAAGGCTGCTGGACGACACATGAATCCCTCACACACACACACACACACACACACACAAAGGCACGCTGGCACATGCACAAAGACATGGATACCGGAGTGTGGCAGCACTCACATGCACAGCGCCCCGCCCAGCCCTTGGTGAGGCCCCGCCCAGCCCTTGGTGAGGCCCCGCCCAGCCCTTGGTGAGGCCCCGCCCAGCCCTTGGTGAGGCCCCGCCCTGTCTTACTTCTTCAGGCTGCCTTTATATTTCTTCTCCATCTGGCTGCGGCGTCTCTGCGACTCTGACTCCAGCTGGCTGCTGCGAGTGCGCTGCTCCTTATTGAGGGCACCCACCTGTGCGTTTTCACACACACACACACACACACACACACACACACGTTTGTATATCTTTATGGGTACTCTCCGTTCATTTCTACGGGCATAACCCTAATCCCAGCAATGACAACCTTAACCCCTCTACTGAGCCCTAACCTTAACCATAAGTAACCAAGCATGTTCCCACAATATAATATATACATAACTACAAACACACACACAGCACTTGGTTATATCTGCCAGTTGTCCCAGCGGGTTGATGTGTATATTTGTGTGGGCCTCCAGTATACGTGTATGTATACCACATTCCAGCCCCATGCAGCCCCATGCAGCCCCATGCAGCCCCATCCAGCCCCATCCGCGTGGACCTGAGCGCCTGACCTTCTTCAGGTGTTTTTTGCGCAGCTCCTTCAGCTCCTTACACTGTTTCTTCAGCAGCTTCAGATATGACTTGTGCTGCTTGAGCTCCTCCATGGACTGGGGGGGGATGTCTGAGTAACACACACAGGATCCGGTGACCGGGGGAGATACAGTGGGGTGGGGTGCCAACAGGGTACGTGACGCACCTGCAGGAAGCATTCAAATGGACCGAGCGGCACACGGGCCATACCTGCCATGACGGTACCAATGAGGTCTTCTTTCGGTCCTGAAATAACACACACAATCATTAGCATATTATTCTAATAAAAATTCAGCACAGGGGGCGCTATAGAGCATAAGCAGTACCTGCAGGGGGCAAGTCGGGAATAGGCTGAGGGGTAGGCTGAGGGATGAAAACTCCGTCCAGCTGCGGGGGGGACGGTACATACCGCTTGCTTTCCTCTGACTCCTTCTCCTCCATCTGAAGAAATGAAGGATGCCGTTACAGGACACTCACAAGCTGGTATTGCCATTGGACATATGCAAAGATGCAAAGGCGGGTCCTCCACCTCGTGGCTGTCCTCGATGAGGGCGGCCAGCTGCCTCTCCCGCTGCTGCAGCAAGCTGACGTGCTTGATGGGGTTGGTGAGCGCCTCTGCATACTCTGGGGACAGGCAGCGGTGGAGGGTTACCGCGCGAGTGACACAAACACAGACGATATAGACGGAAGGGCGGAGGAGGCCTCACCCTGGTGCTCATTGGGGATATAGTCCTGGGCCTCAGTGTAGACCAGCAGCGAGGCTAGCAGCAGTGGTTGGTTCAGATCATTCTTCAGGCTGATGTAGTGGTACCCTGAAAGACACAAAGGATATAACCAGAGCACATGCTGAGAGCGGAGGGTGGAGCACGGGTGACGGAGCAGGTAGAGCAGGGAAGTAGAAGACAGGATGCCCAGGAAGGGCGCCCACCTGGCCTGATGGCAGACACTGGCAGGATGCGGTGGCCGATGAACTTGCCATTCTCCTCATACACTGCCACCCTCAGGGATGCCAGGGTGGGCAGCACTACCTGGGGGAGGGACATGAGGAACTGGCTGAAGAACCAGGAAGCGAGGAGCCACACAAAGTCAACAGGATGTCAAGGGGCAAAGGGAGAACAGGCAGGGTCCGAAATTAACTCTGTGACTCATCGGTCAGGGTGGCTGGTAGATGAAAAAAGTCCACTGGGCGCGTCTTTCTTACTGGCCAAAATAATAAATTGTCGGTTTGAGTCACATATATATTTGTTTTCGTTTTAAAGGTTGCCATACTCCTTGTAAAGAATCGCCGCAGCACTTTTAATTAGCTTGATGGTAACTAGCAGCAGACTGGCGGCAAGTGACAGTTACTCGCATTCTGCGAAGACACGCCTCTACTCTGCCTCTGATTGGTTGCGGATTGTTTGGTTACGGTCATTAGTTGGTGGTTGGTTAATAAGCTTAGAGAAAAATTGCCAAGCTCAGATAGGCAAACAGAGGCAGAGGAAGGGTGGGCCTTCACAGAACGTGCATGTGTGTGTGTGTGTGTGTGTGTGTGTCTCAAACTCTGACACAGAGGACAGAAGCAGAATGCCTGTAATTCAAAAGCGATAGATACTCTTAAAACAGACTTTTAAAGTCACGTGACTTTTGGTACAAAGGTTTACTGGTCTGTGTGGTGGATAGTCTTCCGGAATTTACTTGCCAAATGGACAATCTACACACATTTGGTACCTGGTGAGTGTTCATGTCAGACCCTGACTGCTTGAATAAGCAGGTGTGGGTACTGTGTCACTGCTGCGGTATCTCACTGGGAAGGTTTCAGGGGAAGCACATGGCATACCAGCTTAACCATGCTGGAAAAACACAGCATGCATGGTGACTGATGGAGTTCAGCACCGATATAGTCAACCTACAGCCTTCTTGATGGGTTTCACCGTCCGTTTAGAGCTACTGCGTGTCTGTGAAAGGAGGAGCATCACTACCTTGTTGAAGACGGTCTCTTCATCCCACACTGGGTCCAGGGAGTTCCCGTTGGAGGTCTTGGTGCGGAACTTGCGCTTGGTGTCGACGGGTAGGCCGAACATATCCACCTCCACGTACACGCCGACCTTCTTATCACACAGGAACTGGCCTGAGATCACCTAATAAGATTGACACACCGAGAGGCCAATGTAGACAAAACAAACAGGAGTGTAAAAACATGGAGGGATTATGCAGCCGAAAGCTACCCAGCCGCGGGCCTCACCCTGATCTTTACGGTGTTGGCGACGATGCCGTCCACGATGTTCTCGGTGAAGGGGTCGAAGTGTTTATCGGTACGCCGCATGAACTCTGGTTTGAGCACGTAGCCGCAGCGACCGTTATACTCAAACACGCCCATGTTCAGCTGCATGGGCAGGTCTGAATGAGGGAAGCGGAGAAGGAAAACAGTAAAAAGTCTTTAGATATGGAGCGCATAGTGGCATAATAAGCAAATTACATCAGGATCGGGGACACAAAGCCTTCGACATCTTAAAACCCCGACATCTTAAAATCATCTTATTAATTGGAATCATCCCCTCAGGAATAATATAAATGACCTCAGATTCCTCAACTCAGATATGTGTTAGAGGAGCAGCAAGAAAGGACAATGACACTCTGAAATAGCAGGGAAACTTAAAAAAGACAGCTTACTGAACTAGGAGTGACAATACCAAAGTACGAAATTAAGGATCGGTACTCACCGAGAGTCTGGAAGTTGAGTGCCACCATCTGGCAACCCATATTCCAAAAGATCTGAGGCATGTAGTTTGAAGAATCCACCCTGGTCCCCTTAGGGTAGATACGGCTAAGCTGCTTCTTATTGTATCTGTACAAAAGCAGCTAAGGGCCCTTGCAGAGATACACATCAACACACAGAACACCTTCGGAGACAGGAATAGGCACTGAGAAGTTACGCTTCCTAATGGAAAGGTAAAAACAGACAGGGAACCATGAAGAACAGGAGAGAGATGGCCAAACAAACTTCCAACCAGACCTGCATTTGAGACATTTTAAGGATACTCCACAAATTCAATCGGGGAACTTTTAAGTGTGTCCATGCCTTTGGTTTCCACGAAGGAGGACATCTCGAAGAACTTGTTCCTGTCTGTGGAATGTAGACATGGTGGTGATTGGTATGGCACCTCAGGACAAGGCAGACATCATACTTCATACTTATCTTCTAAGAATCAGACTGAGGCAGTTTTAAAGACACCAACTCATGATCAGGACACACATAAGTAGTACAAGTAAACATAAATTTACATATATTGTTACGACACTGCTTAAATGAAACCTCTCCCTCAGTATGAAGGAGCAGTAAATATTAAATCGTACCAGTAATCCCACAAACACTGGCAATGGAAAACTACGGGAGTTGACAGGAATAATTAACAGTGATGGCTCAATATCTTCTTTTAATACAAGTAGCCGGTACCCAGCCAATGACAGTTAATGACAACAAAAACATACAATAGGAATATGAAAACGATTCAGAACACACACGGAGCATCCATGGTATGACGGCGAGGTCATATTGCTGTTAAAGTCTGTGTGACGATTAGGTGACCCATTTTGGCAGCAAATATGAAATATGAAAAATGACACTTGGGGTGGGTGAGGAACGAGGTCACCGGAGCAGGGGGGTAGGGACCAGCCCGTCGCGAAGGACTCACTGCGCGCCACCTCGAAGCTCTTAAACTTCACCGGCTCTATGTAGTTCACCAAGTTCGACATCTCCTCCGTGGCGTTGACCTCACTACTCGCCGTGCCCTGGGTTCGAGAGAGATGGAGATGGGGAAGGAGAACAAGATTATCTGCTTCTTTGTGATTTATAACAGCAAATGGGACAGAGGAATCTTACTGTTTCGCTGTATTTTTGGTAACATAGACTGAAATGCTTTTGAAAGCCTGTTACGTAAAAAAAAAATACCTGTCAGGATTCTTACCTGTCAGAAAACATACCAGTGAGAATTCTTACTAAACTGCTTTGAGATCCAGGTCACACTCAATGACAAAGGTGAAAATAGGAGCCGGGGGGCTCAAGCAGACATCACTCCTACCTCGTCAGGCATGCTCTTGATGTTCTTCAGGTCCATCACCTGATCTTCATCTTCCTCTTCTTCACTCTCTGCGTAACCTTGATCGTAAAACCAAAGGTCATTTCTTCTGTCCCACAACAAACTCTACGGGCACCTCACCCTGCTGTCTCACAGCCCCCGTCACTCTGAGCTACGCACCAATCGACTTGTGGGGTTCGCTATCCTTGACCAGTCCCTCAGCCAGCTTCTCCTCCCCATTGGCCAGTAGCTGCCCCGCCTCCCCATCATTCAAAGACCAATCTAGAGACACATGATGATATGACATAATACAACAGCATGACATTTTGAAAACCAATATACTTCGTGGGATAACATTTTTCACATTTATGATAACAGCTAAATAATGTTCCATCACATCAACTGTTTTACCTTTGCGTTACAAATACACCAATTAAACATTGCATAAAGTGAATCTTCACCTTGGCTTTTTTATGATCAGTGTGGAGCACAGATTAGCCCGATAAGGAGGAGAACCCGGGACAAAGGCACTGCACAGCCAACTAAACAGGAAGTGGAAGGAAGGCCGCTGAGGAGTAGGACTCACCATTGTTGGGGGAGGCCTGTTCGGCCGCCTCGCCACCCTCTTCTTTGCGCCTCACGCTGCCCCTGCTGGATGGCCGGTGGTGGTGCTTCTTCTTGTTCTTAATGAGTATTTTCCCCATCAGGTCTTGGGGGGATGGCAGGGGATGACCGGGGACCAGCTGCGGGCGGAGAGTACAGTACAGCATTACCATGAATCGCTAAGACAGTGGAGAAGAGAGTCACTGCTTCCCTTAAATCCCCACACAGCCAGTTTAAGTTTTGGATTGTTTCACTGATGCTGTTACTCAAGCGTCAGCTCCGATCACCTGGCCCTAATGGTGCAGGGGCCAACTCACCGGGTACTTCTCCAGCGGATCGATGAGCAGCGCATCTCCAAATATTGTGCGGCAGTACTCGGCCATCTTTGCCTGTTGTTTTGCACTGAGGGCAGAGAGTCGGGCTGAAACAAAAATTCATATCATCCCGCCACTCTCTCAGCCAGGATCTGTACTCACGAGTCCACGTGATTCTCGAACGAGAGGATGAGGGGATACTGGGATGTCTTAAATGCACTTTCGGCGATCGCCTCGATCACTTCCTGCAAGAGGGAGACACGTTGGTGGGCTCAGGCCAGAACGGACGGGCTGTCGGCCACGCTTGACCACGAGTAGGGGGGTGGGAGTTGCGGAGGCACCTTGAAGGAGATCTCAGTGGTCATGGTGAAGCCGTGGGTGATGTAGGGCTCCTCCTCCGGTGGCCGGCCCTTCCAGCAGTCCAGCTCGATACAGCGGCAGCCGGTGAGCAGAACCTGCCGATACATCTCCACAGAGGACAGCCCCGTGAGCTGGCCCACTGCCGGAGGCGGCACGTCGTCAACGTCAAAGTCAACATCGACGTCAAAGCCAACTTCATCATCATTACGCAGTCTACAAGCCACACCCACCCTGAGGCTGGTCCCACCCCCAAATAACACCTCAAACTCTCCGCAATAACTTCAATACTTAATGCAATCCTGTTCAGAGTGACTTATTATTTAATAGAATTTTAACACTAAAAATAACAAAATATGTATTGCTGGTGAAGCTTATCATTAAGATACACAATTATATAATAAATACAATAATATAACAAATATATTAAAAATATATTTTTATTTATTATATAATAATATAATCAAGCTAAACGCGACATGGACGCTCATTACACTGGCTACTCACTGTATGAAGAGAAAGAAAAACTCCTGTGCAGTAGAAAAGTGGAGTAAACCAAGGGACCCCAGAGGCTGATACTAGGCTGTCATTCGAGACGCATCCCACCATGTAACATTACATTAGCACAAGCATTACTGTGTAACGTTACTTCCCAGGGGCCCCCGGCGCAAATCGCGATGTGGAAAAGTTATAAAATGTATCCATAACTAGATATAGCATGTGCTCATCATTCACACACTCTGACAACCACCCTTTGAGCCCATCACCTTTCAAGCCCCCTCATATGTTACAGGTCGTCTCGTGCTGCAGTATGTATTCGTGTACTTGGCCTTCTCCTAATCAGATGTGCGGCATGTGACTCTTCTCCTGCCCCATGAGGGGGTATGCACCATCTGCGGGCTGTATGGGGAAGCACCTGTGAGGTAAGTGTTGTGGGAGGAGTTGGTGAAGTAGTGAGAGAGCGGCTGGGTCATGTCGTCCAAGATGTCCAACTTCTCTGGGGGCACGATGGAGTTTTCCTCCCCTCCCAGATACTGGCTGAAGCCCGTTAATGAGATCTGGTCTGTGCCGGGAGGGAAAAGCAAGGGTCACGCAGGCACACGAGGCTGCCTGTAATCTGGGAACTGTGCACCATTTCTAAATATCTCTCAACAAACTAATAAAACCTGACAAACTCAGGGGAAGAAAAATTTTATCTGGAGGGATCAGCATAAAGGGCCAGTTCTTCTGGGTGTCCAATTATTGCGGGAGCAGAGCAGGGTATAGCGGCACGTGCGTGTGCGCGCGCACACACACACACACACACACACACACACACTCTCACACTCACAGGCACCTCACCGCGCTCCAGCTGGTTGCTGGTGGTCTCGTGCTTCTCCATCAGCTGCCGCATCTGGTCCCTCTTCAGTGGCGGGTACAGCACCTCGTTCAGGCGAGAGTCACGCTGCCGCTTGTTCACAAAGTCCAGGAGCTGGTCCAGAGACAGGAAAGGCTTCCCCTTCGAGCCGCTGAGGGCCGCGGGGGAACCGGGCAAGGAGGAAAGATAACAAATGAAATCGCCACAAGAGAAGACATGCCAGGCTCTCAATTAGCAATTCCAGGTCAGAGAATTCCAGGTTTTATTTACTTTTGCTAAATTTATTTTGTTGTCAACATACAAAAGATCACAAATGCTAAGATTAATAAGGATCTCCTGAGCACATGAAAGTAAAGTGACAGAAGTCAAGTGTACATGCACAAGCGTGTGCACACGCACGCACAGATGCACACGGACTGGCTCTGACTCACAGCTCCACAAAGATGCGGTCTATCTCGGGCCTCCGGCACAAGTTGTTGATAAAGTTCTGGAATCTCTCCCAAGTAAACTCATCTGCTTTAATCCCCTCAGCCTGAAGAAAAGCCAAGAAAATGAAAGGTAAGAGTATAAGGGAAAGGTCAGAACAAAACCTGTACGAAAAGGTACCTGGTAAGCTTACTCTAGAAAACCCACCCTCGGTGAATTATAATGGTAAATAATACATAATTAACTATTGTAAATATCTATCACATTTAAAAAATAATGGTTTAAACAGGCTAAATTATATTACACCAGCAGGAGGCGCCATATTCCAATAAAACGCATGTGTACAAGGAAGCTGAAGAGCATTGAATTTCACTTGGTATCCTTGGTGATGGTCTGCAGGGCTTAGAGGGGGGTGATTGTGCCTTAGTAGGTTGGGAAGGATTCAAGTTGACTGGGCAAAGCTTCAAGGGTAAAAGGGGGTGGGGTTTAACCCAGCCTATCACCCCTCAAGGAGACAGTCAGGCGGTAAGCTAACCACATCGCAGAGAACAGATCGATGGACAATCAGTTACCGCTCACCCGATTTGTTACAAGGCCGCACTGCTCCAAGGCCATCTCCACGCGCTTCTTATCTGAGAACATCTTCAGGATGCTGGGGTAAGAAAGAGAAATGGTCGTTAGAAGTGAAGGCAAGGTGAAGTGAGGGAGAGAGAAACGAAAAATAAAGCGGTGGAGGGAGAAACGAAAGTGGGAATGAAAGCAGAAGCTCACGTCAGGTACGACCGCAGTCACACGGTCACAGAACGACCTAAAAGGCCCAAACCTACCTTTTCACAGGGATCTTGTTGTCTTGGTTTATCTGCAGTTTTAACTTTGTATACCTGATGGCACAGAGGAAGAGAAAGAGTGAACAGTCCTAGTTTGATTTCTTATTGATTTACTCTGTTAATCATGTCTCATTAGAGGGATTTAGGGGGATAAGGAGACAAACACACACACACATACACACACACATACACACACACACACACACACTTACGCTTTGAAGAGGAACGTGTTGCGGGACACATTCTGGGACAGGATGTTGGTGGCCAGTTTAAAGAGCTCCTCGGTCCACACCTGAACACACATGCATCATCATCATCATCATCATCATCACCGCCACCTACCCCACCCTGCACAGCCAAAGTGTGCCAAGAAAACCACCGGCAAGAAGTGGCCTGCCACATCGACACCGCAAAGATGGATGGATGGGCCAGAGGGAGGAAAGAAACCAGTGAGAGGTGAAGAAATATCAGGAGGTAAAAAGAGAGGAGTGACCCAGAGGGAGAGAAACGTAATGAAGTCCACGGCTTTCAGCTACCAAACCTGCGACGACAGTTGCAATAAACCTTCAGTACCTTGGCTATGTCTTCTTGCATGGCCTGGAAGTTGAGGAAGGTGACATTGACAAGGTCAGTCCCGTGGACCACTGTCAACAGCTTGCCCTCTACGGAGCTGCCATCCCCTTTACCGAAGCCCAGGACCTCTCGCACCCGGCCATCCTGTGGGGAGATGGGCGGCATGAAGTGCAAATCGCATTAGGGCGCAGGGCATGCAGAAAGCGTCTCATGCGGGCTCCCCCCTCTCAGAGAGGAAGCACTTTACGCTCACCATTACAAGACGCTGACAACTTCTTGCATAAGAGGGGCTTAACGAAAGCAAACAAAACCTCAACTGAACCACAACAAACAAAAGGACCACTTTTTTCATCTGCTGATGTTCAGTCTGACACAGCAGTACCACTGGAGACACTGCCTTGTCTTCAGACATACTGTCTTCATGCTCGATCCTCTCGCGTGCCTTCCATAAATATTAAGACAGAGACGTTATCGATGGTACACGCCATTGCAAAACGGCAGGCGAATGTTGCATACTTCCAACAGATGCCACAAGTCCTTTTGTCTTCCACATACTCAGAGTATGATATTTGAAGAACAAATTGCATTCTGTTGGTATGCATATCTAATTAATTGTTGAGATAATAAAGTTAATTAATTACCAGTAGAGGTTTCTGTGCCGGGTGGATTTTACCGTAGAGATTGGTAGAGAGAGAGGTGCTGATCAAAGTCTTTACTTTCTCAACTACTCCAGAAAAGTAGGAAGAAAGTTCATTTCCTTGTGTCCTAGTCTATTTCTAAACCACGAGAACTAGGCAACCTTATTAAGTAATTAGTTTCACCGACAGACTATACTGCACAAAGATAGTATGCGGTTAACCTCTTTCCTTTGCCCATGTAAAAGTTAACCCATTAACCCAAAGAAACAATACCACAGCAGGCCACTGGTACTGAAAAGTATGAATGTTCCATGCGCAAGTTGGTCAATCTGTGCTAATATCTGGATGCAAGATGCTTGAGTCCTTTGCAGAGAGAAGGGTTTACCCAGAAGAACATGGTAAAAACCAGGCACCACTCCTCAAGCTGCATCTCCTCCTTGCTTATCATCCACATCTCTGCATCTGCGAAACACTAACACTGTCATTTAGCAAAAATAATCGATGACTTGGAGCCTGATAACCATCCAGCAGCATTTCATGGTCATATGAACCATTAATGAAGCCACAGGTGGCGAAGGGGATGCGGGAGACAAACAATAACAGAAGTAATGTGATTCTCCTCGTCCCTCACCGTGTCAGTCTCAGTCAATCTCGGTTTCTGTGGCGGCAGCCTAATGAGCTGCACGGTCCCTAGTGCCAGATTCCAGAGATAGAAAGGCTTTTGTGGTTTTGCATGTTCAGGAGCACATTTTCCAGGCATAGATGGCTGCCACTCATTGTATTAGAGAGGAGAAAGAAGAAGATGAAGAATTAGAAGGAGTTGGAGAAAAGGGAGGAGAAGGAGAAGGTAGAAAAAGCTCTCTCTACTACCAACAAGACCATCCAGAGCCTACTGTTTCCCAATTCTGTCCTTGGGGACCCACTTTTGCTCCCTTCCAGCTCCCTACCAAAAATTTGGACTGTCTAGCAGGGATCTGAGAGGGAGCAAAAATATGGAGCATCTGTGGTTCCCCAAGGACTGGGTTGGGAAACACTGATCTAGAGAGTCCACCAGTATCCCATGATTCAATACTCATTTCCAAGACACCTCCCTACAGTCTGAGAGTTTGCTTGCTTTTTGGGGTCTGGCAGATGAGCAACTTTATAAAAAGCACCAATGAGATGGTGTAGAGAGAGATATTCGACAGACTGGCAGAACAGGACGCAGAGCTTGCGGGCAACTGGCAAATTCACTACAAAAAAAAAAAACTCCAGACTCCATACTATACCATATAAATGTGTTCGCTCAGCAAACAAGATTTCTGCTGTTTCCATTTTTAATCGGTCATATATTGCCACCATCTCTGAGGGCACTACAAAGTCTTCATCGCAAATAAGGCAGCTGAGCCACTGGAAAGACCCAGAGGTATGATGGAGGGGGGGGGGGGGGGGGGGGGGTGCTTGGCTCTTTCCCAAGTCATTCATTTACACCCAAGACACTTGTCTTGACAGCTCATGCTTAACATCAGCCATCCATCTTCCTTCTGTTTATCCACACTTCATATCATATCGTGATATCATTCAGACAAAAGTTCAAATTCAAAAATTTCTTCAACACAGCAGGACTTATAAAACATCCATTATGACTAAGCAACCTGAACTGAAACGTCAGCGACTCCAAAAACTTCTTTCATATTGGTTCACACACAGGACCGAACTACAACCTCTGCCCTCCCACATGTGTTTTTAGTGTGCGTAGATGCATAACAGTTGGTCTATTAAAACCTGAGGTCATAGTCTTTTACAATGTAGCGCTGCCGTTCCCAGACTTCTCACGACATTTGACTTGATTCTCAGCAGAATGACGAATCCCCACATTTCCAAACTGCAACCCATCTTAAGCCTTCCATTTGCGCTCATTTGTGCCGAGTGCATTTGACTACATACCGCAAGAGAGACCATCAGCTGATAAGATAAAGCGAAGAGCATAGAAGATAAATACCATTTAGATAGACATAATGCGTTTCAGGACAAGCTGCGGAGAGATATGGAAGATGACATACGGCTATTAAGATCTTCCCTCTCCCGTTTAAAGGAATCGCTGGATGTCTAAGGCAGCCAGGATTCTCCCAAGACAGCCTTACAAAAAGGGCCAGACAGTGTGGTGGTTACCCCAGAGAGGTATGTCTATGCTGCACAGAACCTGTGGGCATTGGAGGAGATGCCGTGGGACTTTCTTATGGATCCGTGCAGAGAAGAGAGTCAGTGAGTTAGAGGATAGAGGCCTTAACTGTTGTCAGATTTAGGGTAAAGATGTCTTCAGATTCTCCTGCCATATTGCTACCAGAAGTAAATCTCGATCTGTTTGATCTCCATGGATCCATGATAGAGGAGTTACCCACTGAAAAAGCTTGCATGCTGTGGACTGCATCCTTATGCGGTATCATCTGACCCCCATGGCCCTCTGGGAAATGTCCTGACCTTTGACCCCAGACCTCATGACAGGGGCCACAGCGCCAGAAAAACTGCAGGCCAGTTACACCGACCCGTCCTCATGACTGAGCGAGACCAGCCCAGAGCAGTCGTATTTGATTTCATTACTTTATGGATAATGGCAGAATTGTTCACACAACATTCCCCAAAGCAGGGAATGACAAATATTTGAATTATTCGGCACCACTACTGTTTTTGTCCACTTTTATGGGCCTCTCTCTAAAAATTTTGGAGAAAAAAAAAAAAAAACAGTAAATGTAGCAACTGGAGATCTTCATTAATTAGCACTGAATGTAATAGATATTATTCCACCAGTTGAGTGAATGAAACTGCAGTCTCCTTGTGCTGTTTTCTACTATGATGCATTTACACATATCAGAACTAACTATCCATGAGGGCTGGGGGGAAAAGCGACATTTGTGCTGCATTTATCACACTCTGTCCTCCTTTGTCCCAGTCTGTCTGTGACCAAGACGTCCATCGACATGCAACTGCCTCCCGCCAAAGTTATACTATAGGCATTTCAAAATCTGACCTACCCAAACCTCACTTCCCCATTACTGTATTTTCTTCACCATTGGTCATTACCTTTGGGATTTTGGCATACTTCCCTGTCCTGGTGTCTCTGATGTAACTTATGTCCAACATGTCCACCTCCTGAAACAGAGAAAGACAGAGATCGTCAGCATTAACAAGCCTTTTCCTGGGCTCCAATTCGTGCCGTTAAAATCGATCATAAAGATTCGTCAGGCTAATTAACTGGTTTCGGCAACACAAACATGCCGCAGAGCTGAAAGTGGAAAACTGGAAAGAGAGACTGGGGAGGGAGGAAGGGAAGGACACAAGACAGAGGTTCAGAAGGTGAAGTCATGAATCATACAAATGGTGAAGTCTAGGAAATAACTGGAATCGCCCCCAAGACGGACTTCCTGCAAGCATCCTGACACCATCTGGATGAGAGCCATAAGCATATAGCTGAAAAGACTATCATTGTTGTGATGCTTGGAGGGAACCCGAGGGGACGGGTTGGTATTTAGAGACAGCCGGACCTCCTCGATGCTGGGGGGAGCGGGCTGTGGCCGCGAGGGGACGTCACACTGTAAACACACAGGCAACGAGAGCAGCTTGTTCTCCTTCTGCTTGGCTCTGTATACACTTGGCAGGACAGATGAAGACATTTAGGCAGCACCCCCTTGAGTATTAAATGAGTTAATGCTCCTAATAGTCCACTGAGGTCCCTCCCTCCACAAATAAACCAAGCGAAGGACCAGCAACATGACGTCCCAGCCAGAAACACGCTTCTGGGTCATCTGGCACTCATGTTGACTTCCTGAGGTCACCCTTTGATTAAGGCACGCAAACATAACTGCCTCTGCTCTCTTTGTCAGACATGCGATCTTCACAGTATGCTTCACAGTCACTCACACGTGCCACTGGCCAATCAGGATGCATCTAGACGTGATGAACCTCAGTGTGAAGAAAATCACGTTTCACCCGTCAGTGCCTCGACGTTCGCAGGCACGAGCTCGAAGTCTCGGCTAAGGTGTGACAGCGCATGGCGGGCATAGAGACGAGAGCCGCGGCAGATCGCAGTAAGTGCGGGAAAAGTCAGCGCAGATCCTGCTGGGACTGGCCCCAAGTTGGACCCAGGGAGCCAGGGACATGAGTAAACACAGAGGACACCAGGCACAAGTAATATTAACTAAGGGAGAAAGATTCATTCGCCAGTCTAAACACTCAGTTCCAGATCAATACTTTTCTGGCAAGATGATTCTGGCCATCGGACACCATGATGGACCAGAACAGAAAGTCAGAGAAGAGCAGAACAACAACTGAAGAATATCCAAGACTGAGCGGCACATGGCGCAATAGAGAAATCAGCCATGATGAGGCAGGACCCTGGCTGAAATGGTTACGCACCTTCAACCTCACATAATTCAGAGGGCTTTTCATAGGTGACTAGATACATAAATCGAATTAACTTTTATTTCTTTGAAGCCACAGCCTGAAGCGTCTTTAGAGAAATCACGTCGTCTATATGCTATATTCCTGGAGCACCAATCCAGGGTCCACAATCTGAAACAGGATTATGTATTGTGGCCCAGCTGGCTCAGGAGCCCATTTTCTCAGCAGAAAGCAGCAGTAGGCAACAATATCTGCAGGCACAAAGGGCCTGTGTCTGACGACGGACCGCATCATTATCTTACATCCTACTATTATTCAGCTCTGCTATTCAGTCACTGAACCCAGAGATCAGGGTGAGTAACCCCATCGCTGTGGTTTGGGATCGGACCTCAAACTTTGCTTTTCTAGCTTTCTCAGAACTCAAATACTCCATGACCCCCTCCCCACAGCCACATCTCCTCCAGGAAGTTCTCGACCTGCCCCAAGCCAACCTATTTAACCTACATCGAGATGTCTGAAGCATTCTTGGGACTGGCCTTAGGGGAGGGAAAAAAAAGTGAGCTGGTAGGGGGGAGGGGGTGGTGGAGCATCAGGTCCCTGGGGTGGGGGGGGCACAAATCTTTTACTGTGCCTCAGGGCCTGACTCATTTTTTCTACTTCATTACTTCCAGCACCAAACCACCATGTGAATTAGAGAAAGTTCTCTCTCGAAGTAGGCTCACGTCTAGATGATCTGCCCCCCTGCCTGGTGGTACACATCCATCAGCACTGACTTCCTTCTATAACATCACAAATCGACTTCCTTGACAAACTCATGGCCCTGTAATCCTCTCCCCTCCAAAAGAAGCCCAACATAACTGAATACGAACAGCTAAGGCAGGTGGTGCTCTGGATACTTTATATCCCTGCGAACCCCCCCCCCCCCCCACGCTCCCTAAAGTCTCCAAACACAAAGCCAGAGAAAGTGTCAATGAGCCTGAAATTGAGGAAGTCGGCTGAAGTGACCTGTTTGTTGTTGCTATTATGTGTGTGTGGTGCGTTGAAAGGTGTGTTAGGAAATGGGCATAACACTGAACTGTTTGTGTTCTGTTTGGGGGGGGGGGGTTGTTCTGTATATGACCCTTCCATTTAACTCTAATAATAACTCAAAGTTGATAGCTACACAACTGACATCACTGTTATTGTTAATATAAAGTGAAATTAATAAGTTTGTACCTTGTTGACAATGATCCACTCAAGTCGATTTAATACAGTAAACCATTCACTTTGGCTGTAGAAAAGATAGGTCTCTATTTGTGGAACTAAGGCTGATTCATTACTTTGCTTTGGGTTTATTTTGTAAATTGGTTTCAGAGAAAATACATATTCATGCTATTCATGCTCCTGAAATAGACGTACAGAGATGATAGGTGCACACTGTCACTGGGAGGACTGTGGCTGTCTTCTGCCTTGGTCACATGATGTACAGGAGGCAGCCGTACGCGGCAAAATAAAACAACAAGGGCCGTCATCTCCTGTGCTTTCTGAGACGCCCTACGCAACCCGCCACGCAAGCGAACATGCCCTCCACGAGCCGACTCTCCGCTGGGAGGCGTGGCGGGGGGGGGTGGGTGGAGGCTGGAATGGAGGAGGGGTCTGGGTAAACAAATCGGAAAGCTGGGATCCACTAGTGTGCAAGGCGACAAAATGCAGTCAAGCGGGATGCCAGAGGAGGCCGCGGACAAGCGGGATGCCAGAGGAGGCCGCGGACATGGGACTGGGGCAGCACTCATGTCAAGGCCGAGAGGCGGACGGCTAAGGAACGTGCCGAAGAATGTGCAGCATATTGTATATTCTGAGAGATTCTGGAGTTTCGGCTGGTGAGGCAGGTTTGGGGAGCAGACGATGGCTGATTACAGGCTTCAGTGCCGCTGCGGTTCGCCTCCTGGCCTCTCCCGCCTTAAGTAGCCAGGATCTGCAGCCATCTTCCTCCCATCTCTGCCCCCCTCCCAGACTAAAATCAAAGGGAAGTGCTGTAACGTGGATCGCAACGATACTGCGCGTCTCTTTGTGTCACGTTGCCTGTGGGCCATCGGCCAGGATCGCTTCCGTCTGATTGTGTGGCTTTATACAAGTTGAAAGTGGACCTGAAACCCGCATATATATTTAATCAGATGGTCAAAATTACTGCACAGACTGATTCAAAGCCAAGGGACTTCTGCTGGGCTGCGGGCCCGACTCCGCTGCTCAGATCGCCGTTTCAATTTGGCGGCGAAATGCGCCAGCTGAGACTCAGGGTCCCAGTGCAGGTCTGCCCTCGTGGGCGGGGGGGGAAATAATAATAATAAAAGGTATTCAAAGATGCAGTGCGACGCCTGCATTTCTTGACCTTCAAAGGTTGCTCCTTCCTGGATGTTTGGCTTGCCCGCATGACGGCGAGTTAACGAGTTAAACAGGGTTTTGTATTCCAGGCGGGAAAGTCCCATCGAGGGCATCTGCATGGACGAGCCATTGTGTGTGAGTGTGTGTGTGTGTGTGTGTGTGGGGGGGGGGGGGATATTACACATGAGGTATGTGTGCAGGCGGGAGTCTGTCCGTGTTACACAATCAGCACAGGCATGCCCACATTTACTGCGTGTGCGTGAGCAAGATTCGTTAGTTAACGAGTGCAAATGTAGAATGGGTTAGGGGTGTAGGTGTGGGTAAGGGGTGTAGGTGTGGGTTAGGGGTGTAGGTGTGGGTTAGGGGTGCAGGTGTGGGTTAGGGGTGTAGGTGTCGGTAAGGGGTGCAGGTGTGGGTTAGGGGTGTAGGTGTGGGTAAGGGGTGCAGGTGTGGGTTAGGGGTGTAGGTGTGGGTAAGGGGTGTAGGTGTGGGTAAGGGGTGCAGGTGTGGGTTAGGGGTGTAGGTGTGGGTAAGGGGTGCAGGTGTGGGTTAGGGGTGTAGGTGTGGGTTAGGGGTGTAGGTGTCGGTAAGGGGTGCAGGTGTGGGTAAGGGGTGCAGGTGTGGGTTAGGGGTGTAGGTGTGGGTAAGGGGTGCAGGTGTGGGTTAGGGGTGTAGGTGTCGGTAAGGGGTGTAGGTGTGGGTTAGGGGTGTAGGTGTGGGTAAGGGGTGCAGGTGTGGGTTAGGGGTGTAGGTGTCGGTAAGGGGTGTAGGTGTGGGTAAGGGGTGCAGGTGTGGGTTAGGGGTGTAGGTGTGGGTAAGGGGTGTAGGTGTGGGTAAGGGGTGCAGGTGTGGGTAAGGGGTGTAGGTGTGGGTAAGGGGTGCAGGTGTGGGTTAGGGGTGTAGGTGTGGGTAAGGGGTGTAGGTGTGGGTAAGGGGTGCAGGTGTGGGTTAGGGGTGTAGGTGTGGGTTAGGGGTGTAGGTGTCGGTAAGGGGTGCAGGTGTGGGTAAGGGGTGCAGGTGTGGGTTAGGGGTGTAGGTGTGGGTAAGGGGTGCAGGTGTGGGTTAGGGGTGCAGGTGTGGGTAAGGGGTGCAGGTGTGGGTTAGGGGTGTAGGTGTGGGTAAGGGGTGCAGGTGTGGGTTAGGGGTGTAGGTGTCGGTAAGGGGTGTAGGTGTGGGTTAGGGGTGTAGGTGTGGGTAAGGGGTGCAGGTGTGGGTTAGGGGTGTAGGTGTCGGTAAGGGGTGTAGGTGTGGGTAAGGGGTGCAGGTGTGGGTTAGGGGTGTAGGTGTGGGTAAGGGGTGTAGGTGTGGGTTAGGGGTGCAGGTGTGGGTTAGGGGTGTAGGTGTCGGTAAGGGGTGTAGGTGTGGGTTAGGGGTGTAGGTGTGGGTTAGGGGTGCAGGTGTGGGTTAGGGGTGTAGGTGTGGGTTAGGGGTGCAGGTGTGGGTTAGGGGTGTAGGTGTGGGTAAGGGGTGTAGGTGTGGGTTAGGGGTGTAGGTGTGGGCACACAAAAATGCACGAGTAAGAACAGGCAGGTTCAGTGTTTCTTTGTATCTCCTTATTACATTATGGGATCAGATTAGAGTTTAGTGTTGTGCTCATAGAAATGTCCCCACAAAAATATGAATATGTGGACACACATGTGGTGTGTGTGTGTGTGTGTACCTGTGCACGCGTGTGCCTGTGTGTGTGTGTGAGGGGTGACAGTGAAATGCCAGGAAAATGTCTGAGACGGATAGAGGAAACTGTTACATTATCAAGCAGCACAGTCACTTCCCCTCTGGCATGTGTCAAGTGTGACTGTGTGTGAGTGCTTGTGTGCGCGTGTGTGTGTGTGTGTGAGTGCTTGTGTGCGCGTGCGTGTGTGTGTGTGTGATTATGAGTGTGTCTGTTCATGAGGAGCAGATTAATATGCTTGTGTTGTTAATTACCAATATAACCAAGAGCAGTGAAAGACAGTGATGGGATTGGTGCAGTGCTACGTCAGAGGGGCAGCTGCTATCGGGGAAGGCAGTGGGGCAAACAGACAGCCATACAGCCTTGCTTCTTACCCACTTTCTTTTTCTTTTCTCTCTCGTTTCTCACTTCCCTCTCTCATTGTCTCAGTAGCCTTTTCTGAGCATGCATTTGTCATGGGAGTAGGGATGCAGGACCTTTCGTGGGGGAGCAGTGCTGACATACTCAGCACTATGTAACCGCTGCCTGCCACAGAGGCCCCATACCCCCCCTCCGGCTAGGAGCCCACGTGTTTGGGCCTCTTCCTCCTTTCAGCCAGGCCTAGCCTGAAGCGGCAGGGTCTGTGCGGAGAGGCGCCGGGCATTCTGGGAAGTGGAGGCAGGTTCGGGTCACGTTCATCGAGAAGTACCTCGGTTCACCGGAACGGCGAAGGCACAAAAAGAAAGACAAGCGAAGAAATGGAAGGACAGGAGGGAAGGAGACAGAGGAAGAGAAGAGAAGCTGAAGAACGAGAGCAGAGGAGGTAAAACAGAAAGGAGAGAAGCTCCTTCAGCTCCAGGAGGTTGTAGCTTGTCTGAACGATTTCCTGCTCACTTTCCCACGCTAAGTCACAGAAAGTGAGGGGAAACATGGGCGGGAAAAAGTGTGTGAGTGTGTGTGTGTGGGTGTGTGTATGAGAGAGAGAGAGAGAGAGAGAGAGATGAAGAGCAGTGAGAGGAAGTGCCATCCCTCAGTTTACAGGCTACTTTCAGCTGATGATAACCAGCTGGCTCGATGCAGATGCAGAGCCTGAAAGGGGCGGAAAGGGGGAGGGCACTGGACAGTACTCGACATAAACAGGGCCCTGGGGGGGGTTATAGAATTATACTCTGTCTCGGGGGGGGGAATCACATGATCATGATTTTCACATCAGTACATTTCTCATGACCAGGAGTTCCGTACTGTTTTCCACAAAACGCCAAAGCACTTACGGATTCATTGGCTGTTCTGTGACGTGGCTTGTGCACGGACTTGGATTATTAATCCCTCATGAATATGTAGTGAATGATACCAAGCCAATAGGCTCATTTGATTTGACACGCCTCTTCTCGTCACCACATAGCAGATCTATCAAATCAAACCAACTTCCCCTCATTAAACAAACGCAGTACTGCCAGAAAGTGATTAATGCTGACTGGACACTGCGCTTCACCAACAGTGCTACTACACCGTATCGAGAGTGACAGGGACAGCGCCCCCCTCAGTCATGGAGGCTCACTTGTGTGAATCAGAGCTTGAGTGACCTGTATGGTTACACCCTGTCACTGGGCCGCAGTAAACAACACAGCATAGGTGTGCCTTCCTTTCCAGACAAAAGGTGCTCCCAGTCTTTGTGGTTGGCTCCGGAAACCTACTCAGATATTTCCCTCCTATAAAGCTTCCTCGCTTTTGATTCAACTTCAAACAATTATGCTGATGCCATAACCTTTGGATTTATTTTTGGTTCATGTTTTAACTGACCTCTTCCATTCTTTTACGCACCTACAGCATTTTGCCCCCGCGATCAGGCACAGATAAACCTGTGTAATTAATATCTGCAGTGCAGGCCTGAGTTACCCACAGTCACTGTGTTCTGACATAATGGGCACACGGCGGATTGGACATAATAAATGGGCAGTTTGAAGATGCGTGGGGATGCTGCGGCAGAGAGAGAAACATGGGAGAGAGACAGAGAAGAATTTACAGGCGACTGACCTCTAATGACCTCCAACATGCTTTTTATATATATATAAAAGTCATTGACAGGGAGCAGTAAAACGAAAGTAATGAGAAATACAATAATAGCAATACTAAATATAATTTTAGAATCTTTATCTGTAATAGAAAAAAATTGTGGTTACTAGAGAGATGTCCTCTTTACTATAAACTCCGCAAAGGGTTCTGCTATCTGGCAACACAAAACAGTGTCATTGCCTTTCCTCAGGCACTGAGTGGCCTAGTGTGCTAATAGAGCCCCCCCCTTCCCCCCCAGACACACACACCTACACACACCGACACAATGACATCAAACGCCACTGAAAAATTGTCCCCCCACCACACGGCTAATGCACACCATCATTTAACAGTGAGCATACCACACAAGCTGTTAGGGCAAATATATATAAGACAAAAAAGAAAAAAAGATACTGGGGAAGGGGGGGGGGAGGGCTAGAGGAGGGGAGGGGGAGCAGCTTATAGGCAGGGAGGTACAGGGGGAGGGTGACAGAAGAGCTGATTTAATTTCAGGGCCTGAAATTTGATTCGATTCATGAGGCTTCACATGACGGCCCTGCCTGACTAATTGGTGGTGGGGGGGCAGGATAGAGGGGAAAGAAAGAGAGAGCAAGAGAGAGAGATAGAGAGAGGCAGAAAATGAAAAGACTGATTAGGAAAAGAAAGTGTAAGAGGGGAAGGACAGATTAAACAAGCTGAACACAGCCTGGAGTGAGAGAGACATAGGGAGGAGGAGAGGAGCCGAAGACAGGGACAGCCGGGGACAGGGACAGCCGGGGACAATGACCAGCACTGACCATGTTGGCGGCCATCCAGTAGAGGAAGAAGCCATTGGGATCCACTTTCAGGGTCACTAGAGTCGTGCTGTTCAGCTCCTGGAAAGCAATAGGCAAGGCGTTACAACAGGGGGCGCTAAGGCGCACGTCCTCACACACACAAGGTGTTACATACAAGGCGTTACAACAGGGGGCGCTAAGGCGCACGTCCTCACACACACAAGGTGTTACACACAAGGCGTTACAACAGGGGGCGCTAAGGCGCACGTCCTCACACACACAAGGTGTTACACACAAGGCGTTACAACAGGGGGCGCTAAGGCTCACGTCCTCACACACACAAGGTGTTACACACAAGGTGTTACAACAGGGGGCGCTAAGGCTCACGTCCTCACACACACAAGGTGTTACACACAAGGCGTTACAACAGGGGGCGCTAAGGCTCACGTCCTCACACATACAAGGTGTTACACACAAGGCGTTACAACAGGGGGCGCTAAGGCTCACGTCCTCACACACACACAAGGTGTTACACACAAGGCGTTACAACAGGGGGCGCTAAGGCTCACGTCCTCACACACACAAGGTGTTACACACAAGGCGTTACAACAGGGGGCGCTAAGGCGCGCGTCCTCACACATACAAGGTGTTGCACACAAGGCGTTACAACAGGGGGCGCTAAGGCGCACGTCCTCACACATACAAGGTGTTACACACAAGGCGTTACAACAGGGGGCGCTAAGGCTCACGTCCTCACACATACAAGGTGTTACACACAAGGCGTTACAACAGGGGGCGCTAAGGCTCACGTCCTCACACATACAAGGTGTTACACACAAGGCGTTACAACAGGGGGCGCTAAGGCTCACGTCCTCACACATACAAGGTGTTACATGCAAGGCGTTACAACAGGGGGCGCTAAGGCTCACGTCCTCACACATACAAGGTGTTACAACAGGGGGCGCTAAGGCTCACGTCCTCACACATACAAGGTGTTACATGCAAGGCGTTACAACAGGGGGCGCTAAGGCTCACGTCCTCACACATACAGGAACAGTTCATATATTCCTATCTTTGTGATGACTCTCCATTTATTTCTATGAGCATTACTCAGATATTAACAATGATAACCTAATCCTAACCCTAACCCTAACCCTTCCCAAACCTAACTTTAACTATAAGTAACTAAACAAAATGCAAGGTTTTTGGATGCTTTGGTATTTTGTAAAAATTGAGATTTATTATTCAAGTGATATTCAAATTTTATTTTATGTATTTATTATTTATTTATTTTATTTATTTATTTGTGGGGACCTGAGAAATGTCCTGTCAAACTAGAAGGTAGCAGGTTTTACTACTTTGCAGGGACATTTGGTTCCCATGATGTAGTAAATACCCACACACACACACACACACACACACACACACACACACACACACACACACCTAAAGCAACCACTGGTAACACAAGAGCTGGCCAACTCCTGAAATCCCCAGAGGCAATATGATCATACCTCCAAACACACTAATGTTTGATTTATTCAGGAAACACTGTGCTGGGTGAACAGGAAAAAATGACAGACACATAAAGAGCAAAGGTTACTGACCGAAGAACTACAGACAGGGCGTAAAGTGGTAAACAGAGAAGCTGCAGCAACGAATTCAAAGAATGAACGACACTGGATCCCCAGAATGCACTGTACAGTGCTATCAGAACATCTTACTATTGGTATGAACAGAAACAGGGCTGTGCAATGAAAGCTGGGAGGTAGGACCCAAAAGCCGGACCCAGAACCTGGGAGACAGGACCCAAAAGCCAGACCCACGACCTGGGAGACAGGACCCAAAAGCCGGACCCACGACCTGGGAGACAGGACCCGAAAGCCGGACCCTGTGACTGGAACATAGAAAAGGACCAAAAGGCCTCTCAGCAAGCAAGGTGAGCTCCTCTCAGACCCCCGGAAAGCTGGACATGGCCAAATGTGTGCAATGTGTCTGCCGCGTTCCTTCCCAGGATGTGGTCTGTGGACACTGATTTTCAAATCAAAACCCAGATGAAACGGTGCTTCCCACATGAACACCACGCTTTCATAACGTCGGCGCCGCACTACACGCGATCTCGCAGCGTCTGAACCCATCCTGAGCGCCTATCAGTCAAACATTCTTCAGACAAATGCTTGCCTGAATTAAACGCAGAGTTCGTCAGAACATCTAGAAACAAAGCTGCAAATATTTTCCGTTCTCCAAAGCACGACCGTAATGAAGCGATGATGGTATGGGAAGTGGGCAGAGGTGACAGGAGGACACAATGGTCTTGCTGAAACATTTACCAAGGTTTTTGCATGTAGTTTGCATCTATAACAATCAAAGGCCATTTTTGACCTACTATTGTGAATCACTTCCATCGAAACATAACACTCCTCATTCACACCGTGACTAGTTTTAAGATGGGAGGTGTCCAGGACCACGGCTCACCCCCCCCCCCGGGGCCTAATGAGAGGCACACCACGACAGCGTCATTTGATCCTAATCAGTGGGATATTCATCAGCTCATCTCTGAATCCTTCATCACAACGCGAGGATTTCTGCCACTGAGAGCAGCCGTCTGAGCGTCGAGGCCTGGAGCACCATAATTAAGACGGGCTCCTGACACCACCGGCAGTGGGGCTCCCCGGGGGGGGCCACGGGTCGTCTGGAGAAGCTGGCAGAGAGGTGGAGGAAGGGGGGTACTATTCAGAAACTCCATTCTGCACATACTTATTTGAAAAAGCACTCGTTAGTCACATTTTATCATGGGCTTTGGACAAACGTGTTTTTCTATAGAACAGGCCATGAAATCGAATGGACTGTATGGCAGAGTAACTGAGAGACAACTGGATAACAACCTGATGAGAGTTCAGAACACCCTCTAAGCATAGCAAGAGGTACACAGAGCACAAGGCTGCGATACCTGAACAGATGAGGAATGCAGTTACAGTGCTGTGTGATTCTGTGTTCGGAAGGTCGCTGGTTCAAATCCCATGGCTGGGAGAGTGATCATATCACCTTGTGCAAAACCCTTAACTACCAAAAAAGAAATTGTTCAAGAAATGCTGGGACGAAAACAGCTGACTGAGCTCCGACCTCAAGTTCCATTCTCGTCTGTGTGTCTCACAGAGCAGCAAGATGGATTATGGGAAAACTAACGAATTTCGGCTTCATTCAAAAGCTTCATTTCGGAGTGATACTGGCGACTGTCATTGCTGGTCCTTATGCTTCCTGTTCCAGCTCCTGATAGCCTGGGAACTGGCTGTATTAGAAACAGGTGACACTGTTTAGAGCTGCTGCCTCCAAGTATGATATGCCCGGACTCTGCTGTCCCGCCGCTAACCATGGACGCCCGTGACCCCCCCCCCCCCGTTCAGCCTCCTGGGGCGTTGGCACCTAGCCTAAGGCCACTCTGCCGCAGTTACATTCCCTGCTGCACAGCCAGACACACTCTCCCTCTGGAGCATAACAATGGCAGTACATTACATTACATTACATTACATTACATTTATCTAGCAGATGCTTTTACACAAGGCAAAGTGCGATTGTGAGAGAGTCAGACAGTCCTTGGAACAATTGAGGGTTAAGGGCCTCGCTCAAGGGCCCAACAATTGTATTTGGATATGCCCTTGCCACATCATCCAGCCTTTCAGAAGAATGACACTCTCTTGGTTTCTTCCTGACCATCTCCGCCTACTCATTCCTCCTCAAGAAGTGGACTGGGAGTGATGGGGAGCATATGGGGCTGAAAATCTGAACGGCAGAGCTGACAAGCATCCATTAAAGTTCACGTGGCCTTTTCCTAAACACACGGAGACGAAAAGAAATGGCTACAGAGTCCCACTTCGAGCCGGCCATCCTTTTTGTTTACACTAAAAGCAATATCTAGGTACATTTGCCGGGACAGACCAGCTCCCAGGAAGCGGTTCAGTCTCCCCCAAAGCTTCCAGGTGTGGGGGGTGGGGGGTGGTTAACAGTGTCAAGGGTCCCAGCACATGTGGTGCTCATCATTATATATTTTTAAATGTTTAATACAATTATCAGGCCAGCATGTGTTGGTTAGCAAACTGACCAAAAGATCCCAGAATATTTATCCCCAACCTTAATCACTCCAGTAAATATTTAGCTGCATGCCAGAGATAAATAGAAATTAAATTAAGAGCAGGCTGTGCACATCAGCCTGGATAATATCATCTGCTAACGTGATAATGCAATAAATGAAAGAAGGACCAGGGGGTGAGCAGTGCAGGAGTGTGAACTAAGGACAGCCAAGGAAAGAGTCTTAAAGAGAGAAGCGCGCTGGTGTTAATGGCGGCCTCTTGCGTTGGGGTGTTGGGCCGCTGGTGCTAATGGTGGCCGCTGGTGTTAATGGCGGCCTCTTGCGTTGGGGTGTTGGGCCGCTGGTGCTAATGGTGGCCGCTGGTGTTAATGGCGGCCTCTTGCGTTGGGGTGTTGGGCCGCTGGTGCTAATGGTGGCCGCTGGTGTTAATGGCGGTCTCTGGTGTTGGGGTGTTGGTGTTAATGGCGGCCTCTGGTGTTGGGGTGTTGGTGTTAATGGTGGCCTCTGGTGTTGGGGTGTTGGTGTTAATGGTGGCCTCTGGTGTTGGGGTGTTGGGCCGCTGGTGTTAATGGCGGCCTCTTGCTTTGAGGTGTTGGGCCTCTGGTGTTGGGGTGTTGGTGTTAATGGCGGCCTCTGGTGTTGGGGTGTTGGGCCGCTGGTGCTAATGGTGGCCGCTGGTGTTAATGGCGGCCTCTTGCGTTGGGGTGTTGGGCCGCTGGTGCTAATGGTGGCCGCTGGTGTTAATGGCGGCCTCTTGCGTTGGGGTGTTGGTGTTAATGGTGGCCTCTGGTGTTGGGGTGTTGGGCCGCTGGTGTTAATGGCGGCCTCTTGCGTTGGGGTGTTGGGCCGCTGGTGCTAATGGTGGCCGCTGGTGTTAATGGCGGTCTCTGGTGTTGGGGTGTTGGTGTTAATGGTGGCCTCTGGTGTTGGGGTGTTGGGCCGCTGGTGTTAATGGCGGCCTCTTGCTTTGAGGTGTTGGGCCGCTGGTGTTAATGGCGGCCTCTGGTGTTGGGCCGCTGGTGCTAATGGCGGCCTCTTGCTTTGAGGTGTTGGGGCTAATTTCAGGATCTTGCATTGGGGTGCAGGCATGCTCCAACACCTTCATCCTCCTTTCGCCTTGGGAATTCTCACCCCACTGTGAAGGCGCAGCTACATGTTTGGCAAGATAGTGCAACTTGGAAGGTAAACAGCGACTTGACCAGACATGCCCACTCCGAGGAGCACATGGGAAAATGCGACAGAGTGAGTCATGTTACTCCAGAGGAGGAATGCAATAAATCTGACACAACTTCTTTTTTTTTTTTTTTTTTAAATCAGTTTAAAGGCAATCCTGCGTTACATTAGTGCATCATATCTATGGAAATATCAAAAGGGAAATGCACTTGTGTGTCCCTGTGGTATCGGTCAGTCGGGGTCTGCATGTAAACACATGGCCATGCATATTGCTTTGCGTATAAAGCCACACGCTAACATCTGTGCATGTTTGCGACCGCCGCACATCAGCGGGGGTGGGGGGGTGTACAAACTGCTGGCCGCGCTTCACTCAGAAATGCGCCATCAGTGGCGGACAAGCCAGCAAGCCTGTGAGCTCATAAACAGGATGTTTGCGTGTAGTACTCAGGGATGATGTAAACAAATCTGCGCTCGCACAAATGTCTGACTGCAGTAAGCAGAGAACAAAAGGAGTGTGACTGCGAAGAGGAGAGCGTGAAAACGGGGCCTGGCTGGCTGAGGAGGAGGAGAGGAGAGGGTCTGGGAGCACTATGGTCAACGAGTGAGAGGCGTGGAGAAGACGGCAGGAAAATGATCTAAATCAGCATCGGAGATCCACAGGTAGCCCACGTTTTTGCCTGGTAGGGAGCTGGGAGGGAGCAAAACATGGACTGTCCGTGGGTCCCTGAGGAGTGGGTTGGGAGACTGATCTAAATAGAGGCTGAAAAGACACAGATGGGGGAATTATGAAGAGTGTGGTGCTAAGAAAAGAAGAGAAATATGCACAGTGGCAAAATTTGGGATCGGAAGAACGCAGCCTGGAGAAAAATGTACGGAAGTCCAACTTCCGTGCCCAGATGGAGAAAAACACAGGCATTACGCCAAGGAGGAGAATGATGATGCGGTATCCAGGATACCACATATTAGAGCAGCTGCCCACAGAGCTATACCTGAGCCAGCATGACCTTTAAGCTCTGTGGAAAGGCCCAGCACAGGAAGGCTGAAAAGAATGAAGCTCAACTGGAGTTGGAAAAAGGGGAATTAATTTCAATTCAACCAAGGGGGGGAGGGAGGGAAGTGAGAGGAGTGAAGACAAGGGAGAGAAAATGTTTTGACTCCAGAGACAACCTCAGTGGAACAGGAAGTAATTCAAAAAGAAGCACGCCCAGAGAACTAAACAACTGCAAAATAGTTTCTCCTTGTGCACAAACACAGCTCAAGACGATTTCTCAACAATATTTGAGTCCCATACAAATATAATTATTCATCAACACAAAATGACCAAGACATGCAACTGCACTTTGGAAGAGAATCATCTGACAGTCCTGCTTAAATATTCTGCATATGTGAAAGAATATGATCATGCTGACGATGCGATAAACACACATCACTGGCAATTCATGCGATTTCAAAACTCATCCGTCTTCTGCTTCGTCCTTGGACCACAAGCACATGTTACCCACTATGCCCTCTCCCTTCACATTCCTCTTTTCCTTAGAAGCTCCCGGAACAGCCCTGGGAACGGAAGATTCAGAATGGAACACAGACAAGACAAAGGTCTGTACATTCTCAGAAAAGAGGGTACCAATTTCTACCTTTGCTTGTCACTGGAGTTGTACCCTCAAGAGTCTGCCAATTGTACCCTGGGCTGTAAGTATCTGTACCTTTTAACGTACAGAAATGGACTCTCAGGAACATTTTTATACCGTCCGGGGTACATTAATGTTGTTTGTACCTGGGAGATGTTCCTCAGAGTTCATTGCTGTACCTTAAAAAGTACAATCACCTACAGCTAAGGGTACAACTGGCAGATCCTTGAGGGTACAGCCCCAGTGACCAGCAAAGGTACAACACTGCCATTTCCGTATAATGAAAGGACACATGACTGTCTTGGAAAGGCTGAGAGGGCATGCTGGGGAGTGGAGGACGGAGGCCAGACCATGACATGCAAGTCACCCAGCCAATGGGACCTGGGGACATGGCGGTCCATCGGCCGCAACATCCACGGCAACTCCGCCGCACCTTCCAAGGCGATATCTCCATATTTGGCTTCTGTATACGATACATTTCTCCCTCTTTCTCTTTCCCAACCAATAATATTCCCTCCCTGCTCTCTGCTTCATATTCCACTCCTCCGTTCCAAATGACAAAAAATGGGGGGTGGGGAGCTTACATGTCGTTTCTTGCTGCTCACCCAGAAACTCAGGGTCATAACTACTTCCTACGAATCCCAGGAGAAGGAGAGAAGAGGAGAAAGACAGGAAAACTACAATGTGGGAAATATGATGACCACAGAGTATGTTTCAGTGGAGAGGGCACTTAATGCAGGGTGAGGGGCACCATCTGTCTCAGGAAGAGCGCGTCCAGTGCCGGTCGACGGGGTCCGACAGATATATGAAAGCGCAGAACTGTGTCAACACTGTGAACTTTCAAGGGACCCCAGGTTTTCCCCCAGACCCAATCTTTTAGCATATGACCTGTTAAACACTCACCGCAAGGGACTGTCACTCAATCAATATGATCTAGGACAACAGCACAACAGTGTGTATGCTCTGTACTCAGAATACAATTGCTTTCATCTGCAAAACAGTTGTTTTATGGAAGAATTGTTGATTTATAAACAACCTGCAAGACTTTATGGAAAAACGGAGGTCATCTAAGCACCAGGAAGGTGGACAGTGGAAGAGAGCCAGCTTAATTTGTGGGAAAAGGAGTTCAGTGACAAGATGGTCCACTTAACAAGCATAACAATAACTAGACGGCGGCAATAACATAACTCAGAATATGTAAAAGTATATTAAGTGTATCAATCGATACAATTATACATAATATGTAAGCAGAATGTGTATGTAGGCTTGTAGCAAGAGTGAAGGAATTAAGGCGGAGAGATCTGCTTAAACAAAGTGCAGCACACGAGAAGCAGGGCGTATTTGAATGCCGAGATATTGCGCAACAATGTATGGACATTGATCTAACTGCAACTTTACATACAGTCGAGAGTAGGGAATAAAACCTGGGATGACGTAGTTACAGCCCCGGTTACTGACTACAGTGAGATGTGGATTTTCGGAGCTGAAAGGAATTTTAAAAGGCCAATTTTGGAGACCGAAGCCGGGAGCGTCTTCATAAAACTGAAATCTGAGTTAATTATTAATGAAATGTCTTTCTCTAGAGGCACTGCCACACACAGTTAGACGCTAATGGGTCGAGCGATAGCGTTGCTATAATTCGGTTTGGGGCATGCAGGTTATGTTTTAGGATATGGTTTGAAATTGTGTTTTTGCTCACCCATGAAAATAACATGAAATTTGTGCAATGATAATAAAAACAGAGAGAAAGCCATGTCATGAAAATTATATTAAGTGTTTGACCATGCTCGACCTGACATTAACATGCATTAAATATTAATTCGACGCACGTGTTTTCGGGACGCACTGCAGTTTACTCGACAGATAGGATCGGCAAACACTAACGTTAGTACGCGGAAGCGATCAAGAGTTGATCCATTTGTTATAGAAACACATTTGTTTGCCTTCAGCAGCGGTGCACACTGCAAATAAAATCACGACTGCAGCAAACCGGACCGAAAGATCGGCTTGGAAAACTATTTCTAGATACGGCCAGACACCCATTGAAAACAGGAGCTTCCAGATAGTAAACATGATGCCACAAATCGCACCCTCCCACCAGCAGCAAAGCACCATCAAGAAAAGAAATGTAAGGACGATATGGAAAAGTTGCGCCGACTTAAGGATTCTTAAAATCATTTCGTGCGGGAAAACTGGCTTGACAGGACTAGCAACTAAACAAAGGGCGGTAGCTACTCTTTACCAATTTAGGCCCACGGCTGGCACTGGCACAGAAATCTTAAACGAGTTTATTCTCCCATAACACGCGTTACGCTGTTATGTGTTACGGCTTAACTCGTGTTAACTCCCCCCACCGCCCCCCGCCCCAGATACACCCTCATCCAGACCCCACGAAAGCCCGATTGATCCGATTTCGTTACCCACCTCGTCCCATTTGATGAATTTGCTCCCCTTCTTCAGAGTTTCCTGAACGGACACCGGTTTAAGTTGTAAAGCGTGGACTCCCGGCTTTGCCCCTGCCATTTCTCAGATAACAGTGGATGGCAACGCCTCTCCTCCGGCCCCAGCCACCGGCCCGACTCGGCTTGCGGGTCCTCGAGCTCCGGCTCTTTCCGGGGAGTCAGTCACTTTCCGCGACTATTCCTATAATAAACTGAGGCAACGCGCGAAGCAGAAAGTAAACAAGTGATTAACTCTTTAAAAGTAACGCGTCGCTTGGTTTATAACCGGCTGTATGCTCATGGCGCCGTATGATTGACTTCTCCGTGTAATAAACCGCTAATATAGTTATCCTTTCATCGCGTTGCAAGTCTTAATTTTTCCTTCCTTCCTTCCTCGCGTCCGTCCACCTTCCTCCCCCTTCTGTTACTTTTTCCCCTCGCCTCTCTCCCTCGGAAGCCTCTTTCAAACTTTCATTTGACATTCGTCCTCCGAGCAAACTTGACTTCTTTCCTTCATGTTTTCTAGAAAAGAATGAGCGAGCTAAGACAAGACAGGGGAGGGAATCGAGGAAGCCAAGGGGGAGGGAAAAACGAGCAGACGGGGGGAGTGCTTTTTTTTCTTTTCTCAGTCTTTTCCGACAGGCGTTTTGCGCTGTCATTCCCTTTCTTTAAGAGGCGTGTTCCTCATGCATGTGTATATTTCGGGACATAATAGTAAAGAATACGGAGAGACAAACCAGGGGCAATGCGTGAAGGTGCGGTGCAGTGACACGGGGTAACTGACAAAGACCCCAGTTACAAATTGATTTCTTTAAATCTCTTAAAGGCGCAGTTAATGCTCATCAATTAGGAAGCTGATACTGTACAGTACAGAGCACGCAAGTCTATTTTACAGTTCAAACAACAGGCTGCCATTTGCAGATGTTTAGGAATTTCTAAGTAAGCAACTTTTTTGTACCATTTTAACAGTTGGTTAGTCTCATAGTGACATTTTCAAAGATGTATAATTTAAATAAAATTATAAACAAATAATGCATTTCTTGGGTATCGTTACAATCAAAGTAATGGAGGGAAAGTATACAAAATTACCTACCACAGGCTTTTGATTTTTTTTAAGTTTCAAGTTTTATTGTAACATATTCGGGGAACACAGTGAAATTTATTTGCCACAGTTGCAGTGAAGGGTATGAGCGCGGACACGATACGCCGGTTGTAAATTCGTTTACAGATCCGTTCATTTTGTATCGTTCAAGAGCAAGATGTTGGGGGCTGTTGCTACCATTGATGTTTTTTTATATGTCAGTCAGTTATTATGAATTTTGCTTCTTTAAAAAAACATCAGATGTAGCATTTATTTAAATAAAAACACGGATATGATTCTGGCTCTTGTTAACTTATCCGTGATTGTTCATTACTGCGTTCTTATCGATGTCCCCAAACGGGCCCAGGCTGACGTTTGGTTCTAAGTGACCCGCCCAAGCAGGTGTCACACGGGGTGCCGCTGTTTTCGCTTCTCGCTCCCAGCGAGAGGTGCTCAGTCGTCGGATGAAATCTGTATGAATTCAGAAGGTGTATGGCGTGCTTGCGCCTGATGGAACCGAAATGTTCCTCCGCTATGTAGGTCGTAATTAAATCAAACCCGAAAGTCGGGGTCCGCTGGCGGACGAGCCTGTTAGGTGGATTGACAAAGGCAGCTGCAGCACGCATGTTTGTTCACACTGTTTTACAGTTCTGACAGGGTGAAGGTCAGCGATATATAGCGATATACAGTATAGCTAGGTAAGGCGAGGTAAGTTTGATAATGCAGGCACAAAAAAGGGGTGGGGAGTGCTTAAATGCATCATATGGGGTATATTGATGGGACATTTTAGCAGCAAGTAAGGAGGCATTCGTGATCAACAACTAAAGTCATATGGATAAAGAGTCGTTTCTCCCTCCCGATATGGCCATGTGCAAGAAAACCCAGAAGAAACACGCCACCAAAGTACAGAGGGACATTGAAAGATTTCTGTCCGGACGCCAAGGCCTCACAAAGACACATTGTATCGCGGAACACAGCCGTCGTTACATCCAAACATATCACTCAATATATCCCTGACCGGTTACTTGCACCTGCTGCTGAACAACGCCAAAGACCTGGACGTTTATGAAGTAAAATGTCCTTTGATGAGCTGTTTTATGCGTGACACAAATAGCAGCACAAACTATAATAAAACGGTTAATGGAGCATCCACATATACGACTAAATATGTCACTTTATTGCGCGAACCTGCGAAGTTAGACACCGAAAACCACAAATGCCGGGAAAGCCATGACCCGTGCAATCGGATTTAGCTATGACTTGATCAAATTACAGTGTATAATAACTAGTACGACTGGTAGCTATTCTATTGAAAAAGGGTTAGTATGACTGTGAAGAAACAAAGTATCAGACTGCCACCTAGTGGCACTGCAGCCACGTCAGCACTCGGCCAACTGCATCACCTGGGAATCTGACATTGTTTGCCTTGGTTGGTACGTGCATAACAGAAACGCCCTGGACTCGACAGCAAGTCTTTATTATACATACAAGAGACTTTTTATATTGGATCTGAGCTCTCTGGCTAGTATCAAGCAATTCTGACCTAAAACCAGTATTGTTCGGCCAAGTGAAATTTCCTCGTGCACTCTTTGTGGAACAGCAATCGAGAATTATTGTGAAGTGCTATAATTAAACTGATGAATATAAATGTAAAGTTTTTTACCATTAAAATGACGTCCATTGAGTTTGAAGTCACGCAAAACTTATATTCCATAATATCAGGAAAAAAAACTTGTTGACCCATTTAAGATGTAACTTTCATTGTCTTTCAGTTCAGATGTGATTCATAGATTTAATCAGGGTACTATGCAGTTATTTTGAATGACCCCCTAAAGATGAAAAAGTTCTTTTTATACTTTATGAGAGAGGAAGCAGAGATGTTCCATGTCAGTGCTTATCTAGACATCGAGACATAGATATAGATAGAAAGGGTAAAGTTTAGTGTTATAAAGACAACAATTCTTGGCCATTATAGCCCTGCTGCAGATTGTGACACTGCTCTTGGCACTGGTACTGAATGCTTCTAGGTGAAAACTAATAGAAGAGACTGATAAATACCATGACACAAGCACACCAACAGTATTGCAGTATATCATCCTAAGTGTGATATTAATACATTTTTTTCCTGTCATTTCGAGATCCACTTTTCAGTCTCTGCAACATTGGCATAGGTGTTGATCCTAGACCATTTCAACTGAGGGGGCCCGACTGGGGACAGTTGTTCTGTTAGGGGGGGCAGATGCATTTGACCTTAATGTTCTCCAAGTATTACTTAGACTAGATTGCCAGCATTAAGAAGCAAAAGACAATAAAAAAAAACTGTTATTTATGCAATGCTTTCCACATTTCACAGTTTTTACAAATATGTAACTCACTCTGACTTCTTGTTTAGACTGTCTTCATTCCACAAACTTGATTATTTTTTTTCTGTCATTAACTTTGCTTTTTACCAGCTGAAGCGACTGCACCACCTGGCGCCCCGACATTAAGAGTCCATCAAGAAAATGTTCTCACGTTGGTGTTTCGCCTGTTCCCAGCTGACAAAATTTTAGCCCACCTATATAAATGTAAATAATAATAATAACAACACATTTATTTCAGACCCGAGTACTATACATGTTTAGGGGGTCGCAGTGGGGACCATGCTTGTTGTCTCGGGGGCATTTGTCCCCCCCTTGGCCCCCCTAGAATGGCCCCTGGGCTTTTACTAGGTCTGTGGGCAAGTGAACATTCTTTAATTTTTCTCCCAGATTAATTACACTGGCCAGGAGTCGAGGGACCTGGGACATGGTGTTTGCAGCAGAATTTCATTCTGAGCAGTAGGCTGCAGGGCTCTCCTTCAGGCTGCTATGGTAGCCCACGGCCGCCGGGACTCGTTGGCCTTGCTTGATAGCCCGTGGGCTCCCAGGACTCCCTGCCAACATTCCACTATAACCTGGTGAGGGGCAGAGTCAATGAGCGCTCCAATGAAACAATGGGGGCCTTTGTTTTCTCTGAGGGTGGTTAGAGGGCCTGAACTGGGAAATGGGGAGCAGGGGGGTTTAATGTAGCGGGGATGTCAAAGCTTCAAACCGGCCAGAATCTGGCCTGAGGCCTGGCACACCCAGAGCGGGCAGAAACATCTTAACAAACTGCTATTAAAATAACAAAGACGTTTTGACCGAAAAGCACAATGTGATATGATCATGTGTGGTTTGGTTTCAGGTGACACATAACTTATTGTGTGAAAAGGAAAACAGGGTTTTTCTTGACTGCTGTGGAATATAGAATTAAGAATTGGTTTTAGATTTAATGGTTAGATGGCTTGTTGTGACAATGTAATTTTTAATCAGTGTGACAAATGACTTGTCCTGGTTGATCACGATAGAATGAACGTGAAATGATTTTATCGTTATATATGTGAAAGCAAAGATAACTTTAAAATTAGAATCAAAAACAGTGTTGCACATTGGGTAAAAATGAGTATATCGATTTCAATGTGAGTTGGTGCAGTGGTGGTGGTGTGTGGAGTTTGCATGTTCTTCCCCTGTTGTCGTGCGGTTTACTCTAGTTTCCCCCCACAGTCCAAAAACATGCTGAGGTAAATTGTTTTTACCAAACTGGCAGTAGGTAAGTGTGTGAGTGAGCCCTGCAGTGGGTAAGTGTGTGAGTGAGCCCTGCAGTGGGTTGGAGCCCCATCCTGCGCTCATAGGCTCCAGACCCCCTGCAACCCGAGGACAAGTGCTTACAGAAAATGGATGGATGGAACTTCACTGTGTTTATTTTTTATATTTATATATCGTATATGTATATTTATGTATGTTTGTTTATAGTGTTCCATGCATTAGGGATGATAGTTATATGCAGTGCAGGACTTACGCAAAGGCTGTAGCATAGGGTCCTGAATTGTAGCCCCCCCCCAAATATGTTTTTCTTGTTGTTACAGGAGCATTTTATGTTATACAGTAGGTAGGGCCCCAACCCCTCTAAATTCAGCCCTTGGTTTTACATACATAAACATTAATAAATGTTTCTTGCCGCGCTTGTTTGACTATGAAATTGTTGTAAACTTTTTTCGAGGCATTTCTAGGGATTCTGGGGCCCCTCCAAGTCACCTTCTCCAACATAATCAAATTTATTACCATTATTTTAGCGTGAAGTCTAAATTAATTATATCAGTAAAGGCAATTTAATAAATTCAAGTCCTTTATTTTTATTTTGTAAAAACAAAAAACGAAGCATATTTGTTGTTGCGATGTATTGCGTCAGTGTTTCCCAGTCGGGTCCTTGGGGACCCACAGTCTGTCCACGTTTTTGCTCCCTCTGAGTTCCCTGCCAGCCAGGCAGCAAAAACGTGGACTGTCTGTGGGTCCCCAAGGACCCGACTGGGAAACGCTGTACCACATAATGAGCTGCCCTCAGGGGCCCCCTCCCAACTCGGGGCCCCAGGCAATTGCATGTCTTGTCTACATAGAGAAAACGAAGGGGGCAAACACTTCCCATGCATTTGAATTTCACACACAAATGATCCCCTTTCTCCTCAACTTGGTAGAAACCTGGTCTAGCTAAAGGCAGCAACCTTATAGATGTCCTTATTTATTTGCTTCAAAGCCTTTCTTACCAAGATAACCCATAATAACCACATTTTTTGGGCCATTATAGGACACACATTTATTATGTTATCCGGTGCTTCAAAACAAGCTTATGGATTATTCCTGCCTTTAATTGTACTTTAAAATTTTAAAACTTAGCTTTAAATATTATGAAAAAAGTCATGTAAACCCTATAACTGTGTGGTGGTGCAGTGGTTATCACTGTTCCTCCTGCCTCTGGGACAAGGGTTCAAGTTTCTGCCTTGGCCCCATCTGTGTGGAGTTTCTGTGTTCTCCCTGTGTCATCATAGGATTTCCTCCAGTCCCAACCCCCCCCCCCCCCCCCCAGTCCAGAAACGTTATTGAGAATGTTGAGGTTAATTGGAGTTGCCAAATCCCCTATTGGTGAGAATGGTGTGTGAATGAGCCCTGTGATGGGTTGGTGCCCTGTGATGGGTTGGTGCCCCATGCTGGGTTGTTCCCTGCCTTGTGCCCAAAGGCTCCAGACCCCCTACAACCCTGAATAGGATAAGTGGTTTCAGAAAATGGACGGAATATAACAGATTCTGCCCATTTTCTAAAAAAATAAATGGTTGGAAGTAGGTTTGACAACCTTGATGTTATATTGAATTCAAGAGGTCCTCTTTCAAAATACGCTATGAAATGTAAACTCCTATTTAAGTAGTAAAAGCGGGGCATTGTGGTTTGGTCACAAAGAAGAATCCTGTCTGAGGTGTAATCTGTCAAATGCTGGCTTTCCCTAAATTGTATTTTTGAAAATGCACCATTGCCTTTTTTTGGAATTTAAATGTCTACACACTGTATTTAAGTCCAGCTTGCTGACCCCAGCACCCAGTTCATAAACTTAGCAGAATATTCACAGATCCGTTGGGCCCCTGAACAGGGACTATGGCCGTTCAATATTCTCCAGGGGCCCTAGATAAATGACTGACCCTGTGCTCTGACCCCAAACTCAACGCCATATACAGTACCAGTGGAATTCTACAGAGGAGGATTATAGAGTGTCACATCACATGGCCTGACCACCTGGCATAGACACAGCAGAGATGGTTTTGGAGGAGTTTGACCAGAGAGTGAAGGAAGAGTGGCCAATGAGAGCTCAATATATATGGGACCTCCTTCAGGACAGCTGGAAAAGCATCCCAGGAGGCCACCTCATGAAACTGGTGTAGAAGACAAAGTAGGGTCAGCCAGTCCCTGGAGCAGTTGGGGTTAAGGGCCTTGCTCAAGGGCCCAATGGTGGGATCTCTCTGCTGACTCAGGGATTTAAACCAGCAACCTTCTGAGTCCCAACCCACAGAGCTGCCACCCAGCAAATAAATTTTTTAATATGTTTTTGGTCTGTGCATAATTGCAAATATGTATTTTTTGGGGTTTTGATGTCCATAATTATTCTAAAATGCAGAGAATAGTACAAACCTTTTTATGGGTGGGTATGTCCAAACTTTTGACTGGTACCATGTACTGTATGTGTGTGTCTCTCAAAGGAGAGCAAGATGGGATTTGTGAAAAGAAGCATTCCAATGTACCTGTACTTGTGCAAATGGTGAGTAGCACATTAAGGCTGAGTTGTGCACAAAGGTTGTGGGTTCAAATTTCCGGGAATGCGCAAATTGTAACCCTTTCCTGTACTGTAAGTTGCTCTGGATAAATGCGTCAGATGAATTTGTTGATACAATTTTATCTCAAATTCCTCAGCTATGACCCTACGCACTTTCCAGATGTTTGATTCATGTGTATTAGGTAAATTATAAGAGCACTGTCTGACTTTGTTTACCAAGGTTAAGGAAATCTTTTTTCCATTTTTATTCTTTATGAGCAACCAACAACAACCTGCCTGTGTCAAATAACACTGTAATGGACTGAGTTGCACTAGTAGTTCATATAATGTGGTGCAGAGACACAAGCATTTGAGATGAAGCATTCTGAACTTTGCTTAAAAGTTTGGAATTTTCAGTATGAGCGATCAGTCCAGTGTAGCTAAAGATGCTATCCTGGTTTTTTTATCATATGCTTCTTGACTTCTTTGCTGGACATCTCTCCTTGGTAGTGATGAGCCTTTTCCTGCCGTCAAGCGGGTCCACAGGGCCATGGGAGATACTCTGAGGAAGGGATTAGACTGAGTGAGCCTGAGCTGCAGTGCTGTGATGTGTGTGTGTGTCTCTCTCTCTCTCTCTCTCTCTGTGTGTGTTTTGCCACACAGCTTGCGTTCCTCTGCACTCAGACACGCTCTGTGTTCTGTGCTGACGGAACCACTTTCACATAAGTAAACTAACACTCACAGGAAACATATATTATACACACTTTTAGCATTTAGGTGGCTGAAAGACACACCCACATCTCACAGTTATTGTGTAGCACGTATTTAACGTGCTAACTCATGCTTCACTGTTACGCACTGTATTTCATCATCTATGCAGTCACCAGATGAACTTCTCCAGCATGTCCCGGTTTCCTGGGGGTTTGAGGGTTAGGGTTAGGTTAGATTTCCCTTGTGCCCTTCCTAGAAGTGTTCAGCCAATCACAAAAAAATATATGTTTTTTCCTTTCATTTCTGTTTGTCCAGTTTGCTCATATAAGACTCTTTACTATAACCATACTATAAAATGTAAGAGTATAAAAAAATATTTCTCCCCAGCCATATCAGGCCTGATCTACATGGTAACAGGGTGAACTCTTTTATACTGAATTCACAATTACAATAACTCGTGAAAAAATTTAAGAGCTGTCTTGCAGCACCGTCTTGTGAGCTAATCAGTGTGCAACTTTGTAATTAGTTCCTAAACCAATGCATCACTAAACAGAGCTAAAGCATTCAAATCCACACAGATACAGTATGTTGTCGGATATTCTTGTATTACGTTTTGAAGCCCAGAAACCTGAAGCACAGTGGCATAGTGGGGCAGTGGTTAGCGCTGTTACCTTGCACCTCTAGGTTCGAGTCTCCACTATGGCTCTATGTGTGTGGAGTTTGCATGTTCTCCCCGTGTCATTGTGGGCTTTCCTCTGGGTACTCAGGTTTCCCCCCACAGTCCAAAGACATGCGGAAGGTAATTGGAGTTGCCACATTGTTTGTAAGTGTGAATGGTGTGTGTGCCTTGTCACGGGCTGGTGCCCCATCCTGGGTTATTATCGCCCTTCACCCACAGCTTTTTGGAAAGGTTCCAGACTCCCACGACCCTGCATAGGACAAGCGTCCATGGAAAAGTCACGTTTCTGCCATATACATGTAATGAGAATGAATAGGAAATTATATGAAAGATTCTTTTCAAGCAATACTTTTATAGAAATATCTCTTTAGTATAGCTAACCATCCAAGATATACAGCTAACTGTGCTAACAGTTAGCTGTGATTTAGCAGAACGCTTCATGATTTTAGCATGAAATCATATATTTCTGCGAGATTCTTCAGCTTTGTACTGAATTTCAATCACAAATTAAGCTACCGAAAAGAACAGATCAGGAGGGGATTAAAGGCTTATAAGGACTTGCCTAGAAACAGCTGAGATCAAGCTGATCTGAGTAGCTGATCAAAGGGTAAAACAGTGATGGATGAGCCTGCTGACATCTCATTAAAAAGTAATCATATGTTCAGTGCGAGAAGCATCCAATGGGAGCTCATTTTCAAAGTGAGAGATGGGGGAGAATTCCACCAAATAGCATTTATGATAGTATGACCACGAGGAAGATGTCACTATGGGATTAGATAATAACCGACATACTAAATTCAGTGCATCAGTGTGGCAGAAGCAAACAGGCATGTTTTACCAAAAGCAATGATAAGTATTACAACTAGTTCACACGACAGAGTTCAAGACATAAATAACACATTACTACATAATTAACTAAGTAGAGTATATTTCTGTCAAACAGCAATCATTAACAAAAACACATTGATAAGTGGGAAAAACAATAATGCCCCTCAATGAAAAAATTTATACTCAATGAACTTATTAAAATGATCATACAGGAATCAAGATCTTCATTCTGTACATTTAAATTTGTAAATTTGTCTGGCAATATCTTCTCATTATCTACTAATGGCCTCTTGTTAAATCCCTTTACATCACAAATTATTGCTCAATCTAAAGTCTTCAGGTTAAATGTTTGAAAATCGTTGTCCATAGGGAGAGACATTGGATAAATCTGGGCCAAACAGGGACTGATAAAGCTGGTAAAGAATTGACCCTAAGTACTAGTAACTGCTACCAAAGACATTTACACTATGAAGGATTGGGATTTCAATACTTCAATGAAAATATTTGTTTTTCTCTCTAGTTTTTGCTGACTATTAAAGGGAAGCATTTTACCCCCGAAAAAGTCAGATTCATTATGGGAAAAACAAAATCTTAATATATGTACGGTGTTTTTGCCATTCTGAAAACTGGAACATCACAATTTTTTGCCAGAGCATAAGTTCCAAACATTCAATTATAAATAATTCACACCCGAATGGTGCTGGATCACTCTACTTCCTCTCTGAGAGGGAAGCGACAGGGTCAAGAAGCACCAAATTGTTGGAAGCAGACACATCTGTCCATGATTCTGTGGTACGGTTCTTCTTGCTGCCTTTATGGCTGCAGTTTGGAGAGTACTAAGAGTAATCCATCATCTTCCAGTGATTATCTGATTGTATGAGGGGGCTTCAAAAAGTTCCAATGGCATTAAAAAAGAACAGTAAAAGACATAAACTTTATTTTTCAGCATGAGATCCATCAAGGTCAAGACATTTTGTCAGTGATGATACCAGCGATTTAGTCCATCCTTAAAGAGATGAGGGTCCTGGGACTTTAACCATATCCATGTATCTTTCTTACATCGTCAACTGAAGAAAAATGGGTGACCTTTAAAGATTTTTTAAGATCAGTAAACAAAAAGAAGTCTGAAGGAGCAATATCGGGATTGTAAGGTAGATTATTAACGATTTCCTATTGAAACTCTTGCAACACTGCCCTTGTTTGAAGAGAGGCATGAGCAGCGGCATTGTCGTGGTGGAGATGGACTCTGTGGTGAAGCTTTCCCGCATGTTTTTCTGCTAATGCTTTGGCTAACTTTCCCAAAACCTCCATAATAAGCAGATGCTATAGTTCTTTGGCCCTGCAGAAAGTCAACAAGCAAAATGTCTTGATCAGCCCAAAAAACTGTTGCCATGACCTTTGCTCTTGACCCTTTTGCTTTGATTGGACCACATTCACCTCTTGGTAGTCATTATTTTAATGGTGCTTTGTCTTTGGGATCATACTGGTAAAGCCATGTCTCTTTCCCTGTGACAAGGAATGCTTCAGAATCTTGATCCTGCTATGTTCTGTCCATCATATCCGGCTGATCCCCCTGTCTCCTCCCTAACGAGGCCTTGATGAGTCACACCTGTTGCTTGTTGCTCCTTGTTAATGTTTGTATTTAAGTACCTGTTTGTCTCCATCAGCTCAGTCCACTCCTCCTGTCTGCCCGTGTCTTTCCTCGTACTCGCCTTCTTGTTTTGATCCCTGTCAGTCTCGTTTGTTTCCCTGCTCCCGTTCAATTAATAGACCACTTTTTGCCTAACGCCTTCAGCCTGCATGCTATGACAGATCCCACTTGTTTAAAATTTCAGTTGAAAGATCTGCTCTTATCTATAGCTGATCTGGGAGCAACAGTTTTAGGACCCATTGAGCAAGAAGTTTACTCAACTGCAATTTTTCAGTTAGAATTGTGCAAGCTCAATCAACTGAGATGTTTAGGGTGTTGGCTGTTGTTTCTGGTATTGATCATCGGTCCTCCGGGACAAGAACAGTCTGCCACTGTGAGCGTCATCTTCAACATTATTGCATTCGTTCTTAAAACGAGTTATCAATTTGTAAACTGCCAATTTCCTTGGGGCGTGGTCCCCATACATTTTTCCTAGAGCATCTATAATCTCACCATTCTTCCAGCTCCCATTTAGACACATTGTTTTGGTGTGAAGAAAATAAAATTCATGCATGCTTTTTTCATAACATGCATTTTCCACAAGCTTTTTGAAGACCCCTTGTATATGTTTTTTTTTGGGGGGGGGGGTCTATCCCATTCAGCAAGGAGTGCACAGAACACTCATGTTCAAAGAAAATGACGTTTGAGCAGAGCAGATCCCAGGCTTTCTTTTAGGTTTGTGAAACCACAGCATCCACAGACGAGAGGCACAAGCTCACCGGCTTGTTCTCACTGATGCCAAGAATGGAAACTCAATAGACCTACCCAGCAGCTTGTGAATCAAGTTGTGTTTCACCACCTAGAAACATCTCCTTCTGCTCATGGTGATTTTTTCCTATCTGAGCCAGTATCTGTCACCCAGAAAATCCTGTTTTGGCTAAAAATCCTAAATGTTTTCACACCTAGAAGATATATATACACTACCAGTCAAAAGTTTAGGCATGCCAAGCCGCTTAGAAAGGAGAGTGAGAGTGTCACTTCACATGACCTGGGCACGTGACCTAAACAGAAGAAATGGTTTTGAAGAAGCGGAGAATGAAGGAAAAGGAGTCAATATGTGCTCAGCATGTATGTAGGACCTCCTTTAGGACAGCTGGAAAAGCATCCCAGGAGGCGACTTCATGACACTACCATGGAGGAGATTGTAGGGTCTTGCTCAAGGGCCAAATGGGGGGATTACTCTGCAGAACTGGCAACCCTCTGAGTCCCAACTCACAAAGTTGCCCCCACCCCAAAACAAGTTTGATTTTTTTGTTTAATACTTTTGACTGAAATTGTATATGCATTGATACATATATATCCCAAGTAACATATCAGCTTCACACCTGGTTACTGAACTGTGGATCATAAGGCATGACTGCAAAAGCCAAAATACTAGGCATGACTAGATGCCAAAATGCAATTCTCTAAATTGACTTAATCTCTGACAGATATCCCTGAGACTTAATAATTTCTACAGCCATAATACACCAAATATTTAAATATACAGCCTCTGAAAAAAATCACAGCACAATTTTTTGTTTCAGTCATTTCTGAATTTATGGGTGTATCTCTGTGAATTATATATACACACACAGACACAGGCACACACACACACACACACACACACACATATATATATATATATATATATATATACACACACACACACACACAAACACTTTTTTCCCTCATTAATAAAGGACTTCAGTTCTAGTTCTGCTTCTACGAGCCTGAGATACAAATTGTCCTAGCAGTGCACGTCACAGCTGAACTTAATGTTTCCTGTTCCTTTTGAAGGTCACTTGATGTCATCCTACGATTCTATCAGGTAAGTTGACGGTCATCTCTGGCATTAGAAAATAGCTTCCATCCTCTCACTGGCTTGATTCTGATCATTCCCAGTGTCTCCTGCTTCACCTTATTCTTGTACCGCAATCTTAGAAATTTGAGCCAGGAAGCAGCCTGCATTTCACTGTAGCCTTCTGCCAGTAGTGCCACGATTAAACCAGGATTTAAAAATGCAGATTTGTTTAAAAGTATGGAGTGGTCTCTTAATTTTTTCAGCTGCTGTTTGTATATCTTTGACATCTTTGGCAGTTTGGGACTGCATTTTTAAGAGTCATCCTGTGTACCTCATTCTACCTACATCGGTCATGTCATTGTTATATACTGTATACCTATAAATGTCAGCTTCAAGGAAATCACAGCACTGTTAAGCAAAAAAGCTGGAATTAGATACCATACCTATCGCTTTAAGAGGTGCTCGTCGGTACTGTATGTGCGAGAGAGGGAGGAAAATTTAGTGCGTATTTGTGTAAGTGACAGACAGTGGGGGAGATAGAGAGAGAGAGCGAGAGAGAGAGAGAGAGAGAGAGAGACGTCCGAATTCAGCGAAAGAAGGGGAGTATTCAGAGAGTAGCATTTCGTAGGGAAGCTAGAGAAGGAAAGGAGGAGAAAAGAGAATAGAAGAAAGACGGGACGAGAGAGATTTTAAAGCTGGTTAATTTAGTTTTATATTACATTGAAGTGTACCATAACTTGTTAGATACAAATTTTGTATTATCGTAGTTGCTCATTTTTTAAAATAACTTAATTGAAAAGACTGAAACCGAGCGCCTTAGGCCATTCCTACAAGCCGAAAAAGAAAGACTCAAGACTCAAAACATCACCGGTCACTTTTTAGTTTTAGCTAAGCAAGAAGGTTATTGGAAGAGAAAGAAAGCCTACAAATCAACAGCTTTTGTGTAAGATTTTTACTCATATATTTTTATATAAAAAACGAAATATCAGGACTTTGTAAATATCTGAACCGTTATTTTCTAAGATTACAGTAATAATTAATTATTGAAATTGTAGAAAGTTGCCAAATGCCATGCAAATCAGTGACAGAGGAACAATAACATATTGTGCTATTAGATTTTAAATAGGTTTAGAAAGATCTCAAAGACGGGGAAGACAAGAGTGCATCCCAAATCTCTCCCGGAGCTCCTTGTGGATATCAGTGGACTATGGCCGCAATAACTAGCCCAGAATCTAGCCCACAACCTCGGGTGTATTTCCAGACGCCACCCGATACCGATGAAACCGAAGTTCCGGTTCGGAAACAAGGACGTGTCACCGTGAAATACGATCGAAAAGAACTGAGAAAAAGACTGAACCTGGAGGAATGGATTATCGACCAGCTAACTGATCTATACGACTGTGAGGTAATACACCTAGTCTTTACACAGGCTTAGTATTATCGATCAAATGATTACAATAATAAGAAATCTACACACAGCCAACTGAATCATTTCGGACATAAAGTGGTTTATTTTCCTAAAATAGTTCTTGCTTTAATATTATTGTTACTTTTTTTTTGCAAACATTGATTTCCGAGCGCCATCTCTGAAATATATAGGCTATATTTCTATGATCAGCAGTATTGTGGTGTACCGCTGGCATTGCTTTTATAGTCATAATCATGAATAGATTAACGCCATCATATATAAAATGTCCAGCGGAATGGGTGGTGTGTTCATGCATTGACCTACATTCAGGTCCTTGTGTTTGGACTGGAGCAGTGAGCATTCAGGGTGACCAGATACTGTATTTGTCTTATAGCCGCTCGGTGAGTCGGCGTTGAAACAATAGGGAAAAATAAGATCAACGAAAGAGGCAAATTTGCCTTGAGCACTACGTAATCTATAAATTAACAAGTCACCTTGATTTATTTGCGTTAATTGAAGCAAAATATTGCTTCATTTTGGGACTGGAGCGAATGGTAACCATAAATGCATATAAAATAGAAAATAATGCAAGGATTAATTGCGGGAATCAGATGACTGTAGTTAATTATCAAACTCACAAATGTAAATCGATTAATGAAGTCAAATATGTTACGATCAGATTAGTGGGGAGTTAAAGACCGGTAGCTGTGTGACAAAAGAAAGAAAAGAACATGTGGCGAGGCGTTTTCTCCTCCCCCCTCGTTTTTATCTCGGTGCAGTATTGTACAGTGCACAGCTGACCTTCTATATATCTCTGTATTTCAATCAGTTCCTTTAAGCCGTTTACCAGGTTCACGCCGTTTACCTTTACCCAAAGGCAACAATAGTGAGAATGACAATAACCAGCCGGGTCTTTGTCAAAATGTTCGTTTAATAATGCGATAATTATTCAATCAGTTATTGTGCGGGTGGGGAAGTCGGTTGTTTGCAATGATGGCTCCAGGAAAGACGGGAAAGGTACATGTTCTTTAAAAGGCGGTTTAATTTTGTTTGGGGTTGCGTGTGAGAGCCCGGGCATATTGTGCAGCTGGACTGGCAGGGAAGCGTTAAAAAGGCGAGGCGTGGGCAGAGTTACGGCCAGAGCTCTGTGTCCGGCAGACGCGGAATGAGACGTGGTCAGCAAACAGGGGAGGGAACGAGGGAATGTGGAGAGGGCGGAAAATAGAGCGGAAAAAGAAAGAAAGGAAGAAAGAAATATGAGGCACGAGGTGTGGGATGTTAAAGGGAGGAATACACGTGGACACACGTGTTCTGCACAATAAAACTAGAAGTGTTCACCGGGTCAATATCGAGTTTCCCGTTAAATGAAGAGAGAAAGTATTTATAAGGGGAATTAAGAAGGCTACATCTTTTTAGTAAATATAAGTGAAAAAACGAAAATTAATGTGCGGAAAGACCAACGAAAGAGTGTAATTGTCACGAATTGTATTTTGAAATTATATTGGTGTTAAATTATAATAGATTATAAAAAGGGTAAAACGTGGATTTGGAAGTGTTTAGAAGTGGACCGTCTGAGAAGCCGAGAGCTATGGGGGGGACGGTGACTGTATGAATCCGGAATAGACACCCACCTCACTACAAAACCTTCTGTCTCTGTCTAATGGACAGGCTTGCCCATTTCCATCTTTTCAAAGCACACAACTGCCCTAATATCTCTAATCTCTTATTTCCAGTGTTACTTTGCATTTGCAACCAAACTGCTTGAAGGATATTATTTTGATAAAGTATTTTTTAAGTAATAAACTTTCTGGGTAATGTGGTAGGTGATCAACAAACATGCTATGAATTTGAACACTTAAACAATTAAATTTTAATTGTTTTGAAAGTCCACCCCCCCCGATAGAAGTTCTGTGGTGATTAAGGATGTGATCTGTGAAAATCTGTGAACATCTCCCAAGAGGAACCACAGTTACTATTTCTTAAACTTACCATTCAGGACAATAAACTCCATAAACAATGACCAATGGCTTCTCTTTTGTTGAACAGGACTAAGTCCAGGTACTGGTGTATGAAATGAAACTGATACAGTCTGGAGCTCCGGTTTCTAGGCCACATTGAATTATCTGAGAACAACAAAAACAACAATGACTCCACAATGGAAAAGACCAGATTCACAAATAACTGCAGGCGATGGGCAACCTGACATGACTATAACGCCAAAGAGAAATCCTCAAAGGCTTTTGTGCGGAACACAGAGTGAGCAATTCAGGTGTGTGTCTGTCCGGAGGGTTAGGTGTGAGGAACAATGACTGCCAATCTCTGCAGACCCTGCATCGTACTGCTTGTCTAGACTGACTAATTGAATTATTGATCTCTTGTATCGTTGAGCCGCGGATGTCAGGTGACAAAGACAGCGAGGTGGAATATCAGGTCTCAATAAACAACTGAAAAAAAGCGACCTCAATACTTATTGTTATTACTATTATGTGCAGACAGCTAGGAGATTTTATTTCCATATTACCACATCATTTTTATTCTCTTCATGGTTGGGTCCCTTCCTATGAAGAGTGATTCTGTAATTCGGTCCATTATGGATAATATGGGAGAGGCAGTTGAGTCACTGTTGATGGCAGAGTGGAGGAAATTTCAGCTTTGTTCTTTTTAGGATTGTGGGAAGTCCTTGGCACTCCAGGAAAGAAATGACTTATTACATGAGGATAAGGTGACTCTCCTGGACGACAAACTGCCCGGACCTGCAGAACTGGGCCTGGCTGCCAGCATTCTAACACCAGTGTTTTTATAGGTCCCACTCAGGACATAAGCACTCATAAAAACATGCTAATAAAGTCTTAACGGACAGATAAGCTAACTGGGCAGCACAGTGTGTTGCCTCCCAAATGCCGCCTCCGTTTTTTGTGTGTAGAGCTCAGACGGTTTTCTTGTGTTGGTTCGGTTTTATCTCACAGCCCAAAGATGTACAGTTGCTCGCACATTAGTTTTGTATGGGTGAGAGTGTATGTGCCATGCAATGAGCTGGCATCCCATCTAGGGTGTAGCCCAGTCTTGTGCCCTATTTTGCCTGGCATAGGCTCCAGACCCCCTTGTGACCCTTACCAGGATAAGCGGTTAGAGGATTGGTGGATGGATGAATGGATAAGATAACTGCCTTTCTAAGCCATACTGCTCAAAATCCCGCACCTTCCTCCACTCCTTCTTGGTGTATTTATAGAAATTGATTATTGATTAAGGTTCAGTCGAACTGGGCTGTAAATCACAGTACATTTCATTATGCAGATTTAGTGCCAATTATCTTAATGACATCCTTGATTGTGTTGGGTAGCCCCCTTCTCTCCATACATCCTCTTCCCTCCCGGGAACCCCAACGGGGCTCCATCCCCCCGAGAACCCCCAACAGGGCCCCATCCCCCCGGGATCCCCAACAGGGCCCCATCCCCCCGGGATCCCCATCAGGACCCCATCCCCCTGAGAACCCCAACAGGGCCCCTTCCCCCCGGGATCACCAACAGGGCCCATCCTCCCAGGAACCCCAACAGGGCCCCATTCCCCTGAGAACCCCAACAGGGCCCCATCCCCTCGAGAACCCCAACAGGGCCCCTTCCCCCCGGGATCCCCAACAGGGCTCCATCCCCCCAAGAACCCCAACAGGGCCCCATCCCCCCCAGGAACTCAAATAGGGCCCCTTCCCCCCTGGGATCCCCAACAGGGCTCCATCTCCCCGAGAACCCCAACAGGACCCCTTCCCCCCGGGATCCCCAACAGGGCTCCATCCCCCCGTGAACCCCAACAGGGCCCCATCCCCCCAGGGACCCCAACAGGGCCCCTTCCCCCCGGGATCCCCAACAAGGCTCCATCCCCCCGAGAACCCCAACAGGGCTCCATCCCCCCGAGAACCCCAACAGGGCCCCATCCCCCCGAGAACCCCAACAGGGCCCCTTCCCCCCGGGATCCCCAACAGGGCTCCATCCCCCCGAGAACCCCAACATGGCCCCATCCCCCCAGGAACCCCAACAGGGCCCCTTCCCCCCGGGATCCCCAACAAGTCCCCATCCCCCATCTTTCTGAATCACATGGGTCAAAAGGAAGTTGATAAAAAAAAAAAAAGTTTGAAGATTAACCCTTGGCAGCTCAGCGTGAATTTACCTGGCCTTGTGGTGAGGCTCTTTCTGAGAAAAATCTGTCTTTGTTTAATTCAGCCTTGTCTGGCAGCTATACATAGCTAAAGCTTCTAAATCAAAATGGCCAAACGTAGCAGCGAGGTGTGGATGCTTTTCACCATGAGGATGTGAATTAGAGTACAAAGCGGCCTCCCCTTGCCCTTCCTCTTCCCCCCGGCTCTTCCCATGAGGGGAAGCTCAGATTCTGCTTCTTTGTTTTTGGGGGATACTTGTGGATCTCCTTTTGTCAAAAGGCACCGCATAACAATCAGTACTTGGTCTGGACAAACGGGAACACATCGAGCTTTGCAGCCCACTTCTCATTTGGAGAACCTAACTGAAATGGTGTAGGATGGGATTTTAGCCTAAAATACCACAAAGGTACAAAGAAGGACAGCTAAAAAGGCATCTGGGAGTGAATTAGGCAAAAGTCCCACACAAGCAGATAGAGGAAATATCTTCATCATCGTTGAAATTTTTGCATTTTTGCATGTCACAACGTTCTGTGACTTTTAATATTTTGAATTAGTGTAGCTCCTGCATTACCTGCATTACCTTGTAAATGACAGCTGTGACTGTAAATGCCTTGGCAGCAATGTGTTTGTCACTTTGGTGACGCTCCCTCAGAATAGAAAAGCCTGACTGTGAAGGGAGAGAGAGCCTAGTTTTTTTCATGTGTGCCCTGGACCACAGGAGAGTTCATCTAAGGCCTGTCTAATCAAGAATTTTGGGGATTGCTCCATATCTGTTTTGTGTGTGTGTGTGTGTGTGGGGGGGGGGGTTCTGTGAATCACAGTTCCTGTCTCCCTTCTCATAAGGACCATAAGCATACCGTCATGGTTAATCACAATGGAAACCAAGCAAACTCCGATAAGCAGTGATCCTGAATGTTTGCTATGCTAATAATCCACAGCTAGCCTGTTTATAGAGCCTCTTGCTCTTTTTTTCCAGCCCCAGTTATGTAAAGACGTCCAGATTGTATGTCTCGAAGGCTGCTGTTTGGTATTAGGCTGCAAACAAAACACCGGCTGAAAACATCCGATGATCAAACTGATGAGCTGATGAACATTTATCCTCTGCTTGTCTTTTTCTGTCATAGTTCCCTTCTGCATCCCCACCCCCACAGCCACCCCCACCTTTCACACACCTCTCTTTGTTAATCAGTTCCTCATGCATAGTCATGCATTAGATAAAGTGATTTGAATACCCAGCAGCCTTTTTTAAGCAATCACATGCCTCCGTCTCAGTCATGCTGTCTTAGTCATTTTCTTTGTTTGATTATAGCTTATACCGACTTATAGGTCTGTGCCTCAGCATGGTTAGGATACTGTACCTGTACCTGTGATCGGAAGGTTGCTGGTTTGAATCCAAAGGTCGGCAGAGTGATTTCACCATTGGTCCCTCGAGCAAAGGCCCTTATCTCCCTATTGCCCCAGGGACTGGCTGAACCTGCTTTCTCGAAAAAATTGAATGTTCCCTTAGATAAAATCACCAGCTAAGTAAATAAATAATAATGTCAATACAAGTAAACTGTTCTTCTCTTTGCTTTACAGTTACTTCATCCTAGTAACTGACATTGCCATTGAAGTAACACTGCATTACACAAGCTTAATGCCTCGACTAGATCCTGTAATCCTTCAGGTACACAACAAGAGCCAAAATGTCCTTACATTATTGTATTCAGCACTACTGTTCTATAATGTGAATAAGATGAAGCCCCCCCTCCAGTTGACTTTGAGTTAAATTCCAGGCACTGTTATTCATTCAGTCTACTCTAGACACACAAACATGCATATTAACACCAACACTGTCTCTCACATATCTTACTCTGTGACTAGTGGACACTTCCTCACATCGTATTCTATCACTTGTGGGTGTTCCCTAACATTTTATTCTATGACTTGTGGACCCTTCCTCACATGATTTGTGGACGCTCCCTCATATCTTTTTCTGTGACTTGTGGACGCTCCCTAACATCTTTTTTGTGACTGATGTTGCCTTACACGCTCACTGACTCCTTCATACACAGCGACACTTCCTGGCTGACTGGCTGCTTCCCTTATGCTGGCGTTGGCTGCCTCGCTCCCACTCTTTCACCCTCTCACAGTGTTGTGCTTATTCCCCTGTCCCCACACGTGCTCATCCCTTGTTCCTGTAGCTAATCCCTGCACATTTTAATTAGCTCATGCTAATATTCCCCCGCCTCAGTGAGGGGGTACTGAACGCGAGGATGGAGAGGGGCTGGCTTTCCATTGATGCCGAAACCGCGGTGTCGCTGAGATTTCCATTGCGCGCTCTTGTCCGCCTGCCGTCGGGTCTGCGCCGGTTCGCTCTCTACGTGTGCGGTCGCGCTGCATTTCATTACACGATGCGATGCAGCTGCTGCGTTTCTCACTGCCTCGTCAGTTGGGCTTGGCGTCGCTCCCTGAAGCATTGTCTTGTCGTTCAGCCTGCTGATTCTCAGTTTCCGGTCGCGATTTGTGTCCTGGTTGACTGCTGTTTTGTTTAGCGTTACTGGCCAAAGGAAGCAAGGTCATACCTTGGGGGGTGGGGGTGAGGTTGAAAGTAGTGATTTTGCTGCTGCAGGAAACAAAAACACTCATACTGAACTACAGAGAAACCCGCAGCTGAAGACCAGACAAATATAAGGGTTTGATGGGGACTCTGTCTGCGCCTGTACAGTTTCGCAAGCAAAGCACACGAGTGTCTACGTGCTCGTCTTCTTCACAATCGCACTTTCTTCTTTACCTCTGTCATTTTCGCCTCAGCCTTCCTGTGTATGTGTCCCCCCCTCCCCCCTTCCAGCAGACCGGTTGCACATGGTGTCAACATGTCCTGCAGAAATCCCCCCCTCCCCCAAGGAGCACATGCTGGTCACTCTGGCTTGCTCACACACACATACACACAGACACACACACACACATACACACACATACGCACGTACACACACACACACACATGCATGGATGCAAATGTTTTTATTACTGTCTTAACCCTTAATCCCAACAATGACAACCTTAACCCCTACCCAGCCCTAACCTCAACCATAAGTAACCAAACTAAATACAAGATATTTAGTGTTTTGATTGAATTCACAAATCTTTGTGGTGATCTGAAAAATGGTCCTCACAATGTCAAAATAACAGGTTTCTATCACATTGTGGGGACCAAAGAGGTCCCTACAATGCAATGTGTACCTGGACCACACACACACACACACACACACACACACACAGGCAGACACACACACACAGACAGACACACACACACAGTACACTTAATTCCAGGAATATTTCAGTTTCCTGACCATTCACATCTTCCTAGGTCATGCGTCATGCCCCCACCTCCCTTTCTGTCTTTGGGCTTCTTTAAGGGAGTCATCATTGACTCAGGGTTCAACTGCCATTCCCCTTTTGCTCCGTAATCCTCTGTACTGGCATAGGCAGTCTGCTGAAAAGAGCTTGTGCCGGCGTGTGTGTGTGTGTGTGTGAGGCGCTGTGCTGGCATGTTTCTGAGCGCGTTTGTTTGGGGTGTGTGGCAGTGGGCTAGTGGAAGGGGCAGGTGCCCTGACAGCTGCTGGGACCCACCGTTAGCCGGGAGGAGGGGTGGGTGATATGGAAGAGGGGGAGAAAGCAAGGGGAGGGAATGGAAGAGAGAGGAAAGGAGGAAATATGGAAGAAATGGGGCCGTAAAGGAGGAGATGTCTCATAAAAATCAGTGAATAAAATATATTGATGTTTTGTTTATTGAAGTATATTGATTGAGCGATTGCTGACAGGTTGTGCATCAAAGAACGTTTCAATTCGTTGGTGTGTGGAATTTTAAGCACTGGTTTTCACTTTTGTAGTATATACATCAAAAAAAATTAGTCCATAGAAAGTCAAACATAAAAGGCTGTGTGTTTCTGTGTTACAGAGAGGCTTGGGGCTAGCCAGAAATACTGCTGTCATCAACAGAGAAAGAGAGAGGGAGAGAGAGAGAGTGGGAGATGCTCCAGCCTATCGTGTTGATAGGAGGGGGGAGGGGGAACAGAGTGATGCCAAGCCCCACACATGAGGGGATAAAATGATCATTTTGTTTTATATGGAAAGTAAAGACAGAGAGAGAGTGACCAGAAATTGGGGGGGACGAGGGGGGGGGGGGGGGGGTCAGTCTTTGCAGCATGGGTAATTAGGGGCTTCGGGAGCCAAAGACGCTTTGATATTTTTAACTTTGGGGAGAGGAAGAAGAGAAGAAAGAGAGAAATGTCCAGCAACACAAGGAAAGACAGAAAAAGACAAAAATACAGGAGGCCGACAGAGAAAATGAGTAATTCTGATGCTGGCATTAACTTACTGAGCATGAAGTGGAAATACGCGACAAAAATAGAATAGAGTCATTGAGCTGAAACACCACTGTTAACAGCTTGAAGTTATTATTTATGTTCATTGAAAATGTTTGAGAGTCCTGTCTCTGAATATCAGTACACTTTATAAGTGTTTAAATCTCAAGGCAGGCTCTACGCGTCAAACCTAATGGGCTGCAAGAATGAATCATTCCGTACTGCTTCTAAAAAGGGAAGTTGTAGAGTCCTATGTAAAATTCAGTGGAGGTGGTTATTTTTATTTTGACAGAACCTGCTTTAATACAGCTGACGGCACTGCTATATACTCCTCAGGCGTACGACATCGGCATTCCCAGGAGTAGTGACTGAGCAGAAATATGAAACTGTTTACTGGATGTTGTCCAAATGTGGTCTTGCGAACAAATAAAATAGTGTTTGCGTTAGCAGTGCCAGTGATTTGGGGCTGCAGAGTTTGCAGCTGCTGTGTTGTGCAGTTCACCAGTTCAGCTAGAGAATCAAAAGGTCTGATGAAATCAGATACCTGTGTAACTCGATGACTGACACTTGTATTGTCATCAGTTTGATGTATGCTGCTTTATAAGTTTGAAATTCTATTCAAAGGAGGAGAAGAAAATGAAATCACTGTTTAAATGACATAGAAGCGTTTAAGGATGAGAGAAACTTATTGGACAGTAATCTGGGTCCATAACTGTGTAATTATTAGATATAGTATCTGAAACGTAAAGTGTCAGAACTGGGATTCACTTCAGTCCAGTATTTGTACTGGGGACTTGACTTTGGGCCACAGAGACACCATTGTTCTGCAGAAGAAAGCAGACAAGTGAATAGATAAAACAAAACCCAATGTTTTGCTTTACGATCCTCTTTTTTACTCACCCCTTCCTTACGTTCATGTGTCCTCCAGGAGGAAGCCATCCCAGAGCTGGAGATTGATGTGGACGAGCTGCTGGACCTGCCCAGCGACGGGGATCGGGCTTCCAGGGTCAAGGTACAGTCCTTACGCTGGGATTTTGGGAATTCCTGTGGTCACACTGGAATCTGATCTGTTCGCCTGTGGTGGATCACTCTGTCTGAATAGGTGTCATGTGACAATGAGCATTTTGGTTTCTGAAAGGCCTCTATATGAATTGTTATACCCGGGAAGTTTCCTTAAAAGCAGAAGCTTAGGGCACATTGTCTTAAAATTAAGCCATATTATAACAATGGAAAACAAAATAACATTATTGTACTTTTCTGTTGCTTTTCAGGACTTGCTGGTAGACTGTTACAAACCTACTGATGTGAGTTCAAAGCGAATGTTCACCTTTTAATGTTTGTTCTGTTCATTTGCACTCTACAAGATTCAGATCGTCTAAAGAGAAAATATCTAATTTAGGTGGTAAAAATAGTAGAGTAGCAGCATCATGGGAAGCATCCAAAAGGCACTGAATCGTCATAAAGGGCGTGTCGTACTCGTCAGGCCTTTGAGGCTGATGGCCTTCTCCCTGCTGTCCCCCTCCCCCTCCCCCTCTCCCTCCCTCCTCCAATCCCACAGGACTTTGTGACTGAGCTTCTGGACAAGATCCGAGGCATGCAGAAGCTCAGCACCCCTCAGAAGAAGTGAGCGCCCGTCCCTTGGTCTCCCTTACTCCCCGTGGCTCCACGGCGTTGCTCCTACACGGGGGGAGGGGGGGGGAGCTGGCGGGAGGACGGGCGGGCGGCCGGGTGCTGCAGTGGTTCCCATAACCCCCAGGGCTGAGTGGGAGGAGTCAAATGAGGAGTCCAGCCAATCAGATATTTTGAGCAGGGTTTTTTTTACGTTACCTCGTTTCATTTTTATTTGTTTGAGGGAGTACGATGTGTTTTGATATCTATCTCTATCCTTATATATCTATGTACTATACGTCTATATATGGATGTATATACATATAGATTTTTTATAGAATGCTGACATAAAAGATTAAAGTGTTTCAATGGGCAAAGGACTGGTTCCAATCCATAATTCATACAGTACTGTACAGTTTGCAGACCCATCAGCCATGATCAGTGTGCTAAAATCACACAGTTACACTGGGGCATCAAGACTGACGTGGCCTTGTTTTATTTATTTTTGTTATTTTTTAAATTGCACGCAGCAAAGGGCTCCTTAAAGACACGGTGATGTGTTTATTAGTAGACTGATGAATTGCTGGATGGAGGTTTGTGTGTAGCGGGTGTGAGGCCGGGGGGGTTGGTTTCACCTCTCCCTCCTCATGGACTGTCGTTACACCTTCGTGGACGACGGCTGAGGGCCACACGCTCCCCTCCTTCTTAACGTTCAGCAGGGATGCTAACGAGTGTGCAGCTGCAAGCTCGACCTGAGTGCCACCACCTTACCAGGCCGAGGTCCTCAGTCCCACCTTCGCTGGGTGGGTTTGAAGGGGCTCAGGTGAGACGGCAGCCGTGGTACCAAAACGCAGCCGAACGAGGCCATGATGTACATTCCACAAGTCGCCGATTTTGTCCAGCTGAGCTAAATGCTAAAGGCTAAATGCTAAAGCTGTGCACGGGGCCACACTAAAGGTACTTATGAGGTGTAGAAATGCACTCGAGCCATAGAGGAGCCCTGGTACCAGCACATGCAGTCTCAGGTTCCAGAAGATAATCAGACTGAGTTTGCTAAAGCACACAGGACTCACCCAGAACTTGCAAATTCCAACATATATTCACTGTACTAATATGAAATACAACTTAAGGAGTATATTTAAAATAGTGGTCCAATATAACAAATATATCCATTATTATTTATGCAATTCAATACATGCATTAAGCTACATAAATCAAGGAAGCAATAACAGAAGTTTATGTTGAATTGCACATGTTTTGCATATGTTTCAAATATAATCCTTACATTTTTGGTTTCATATTTTTACAAATGGATGTGCATCGAGGGTGGACAAACATGACAGTGGTATAAATTAGGGGGCTGTTATGGCCACAGACGCTGTGTGCTCATACGATTCTGAAATATCATGCTGGTCAATGGATGATTTCTCTACAGCTTCTAAGCTTGTAAACTTTCTTGTTATTTTTTAACACATTTGGTTTGAAAAAAAGGCATTAGAACAAATGGTATAATCTAAATTATTACACATTTTTTATTGAGTGGTTTGTTCTATTCAGATTCCATTATTATGCTATTTGGCATTTTAAAGACAAGACGATACTTTTAGTTTGTTTCTGTTCTAATTCAATGATTTTACTTTTTTTCTTTTAAAAAAGTATCTGTGGGGGGGGGGGTATTATGAGAACATAAGTAAACGATTATCCAACTACAGAATTGTAAATCGTATTCAACAGTAGCTAAGGCAATTTGGAGCTGAACCTGTTTCGTTGTGCCACCCTTTTGGTGTGGAAATGTTTGTGCTGTTTGTGGTATCAGGGCCCTTTGAGAGGAGTATTGTTCATAAATTGCAAACAAAAACTGCCAGATGAAATGTCCCGTAGCATCTGCAGAGCGCTGAGAGCTGCTATATGTTTCATACTGAAAGTATGTACCTTGGTGTCTGCTAAACAGTGCCGCTGATAAACAAATCCATTGTTTATTCTTCTCCAGTTATTCTGATTTGTAGCTGGCCTGATCCATTGGCTGTTTACGAGTCAGCTGTGCTAAATCATCCAATGGCTTCAGAGGATGGTTGTGAAGGTACATGTGAAAGATCGCATGCTTATAAACACTCAGGGTCTTTGAGGGTTCTTGTGTTCGCCGACACCCTCCGCCCCCCCACCCCCCACTCTCCCTCGCACACATAAATCCCTGTCCCGTTCATGTTCATCCCAACTCTTTTAAATTGGCAAATAGCAATTGTGCTATTTTATACTTGTGCCCTGATATACTTGCTTGAGCCAATCAGAGATGAACACGTGCATTAACAGTAACAAGAAATAGCAGTGTGCCAGTATTACACCTTTGCAGTGTCGTGGCCTAATCCCAGCCAGTGTGCCCTAACTCAACCCAATCCATGATCAGAACCGAAGCGGGTCTCCATGGTGATATTGAGGGACTGTAATCTCACACATGCTGGCACCTTCCCGAAGGGCTCCAACCTCCCCTAATCAGAGATACTGATGTCTAACTGGTGCTTTGCGACTAAATAGGGGACCAACTGCAGCCTGAAACAGAGATCAGTGCCACTGAATGGAGTGGAGCCATCTGAAGAGCAAAGTCTGCAAATGTATCAGGACCCCAACCTTCTCTCAGGCCTCCCACTGGCCACACCTACCCTCCCTGTTCATCTTCGGTCTCGCTCTTGTTCCAGCACTCTTAAACAGATGTTGCCTTAGGTTTTACTGGTTTTATTTATGTTATGGAAACCAAAAGGAGCAAGACATTCATCTATAAAATGTAACAAAAGAAGAGGCATACACGGTATTAAGGAAGCTTCTGAAAACAGTCGTCACTCTTGTTACCAATCCTTGTGACAACCTTTACATTTTTAGGAGAATGGATAGAGATTAGATCTCTTTACAGTTTATTGTTAGGTGCAATTGTTCACGATTTATATGAATTGATCAGTTTTTCCAGTGTTTTCCAGATAGTGCTGTCATATTTTTTTTATTGTACTTCAAAAAGAAACAAAAAAATTAGCACTGCTGTCTAGGGTTGTGTTTGAAAAAAAAAAACATCTTCATGTAGCAAAATTTACTGTCCTGTTTCCCAGTTTTGTTACGATTTTATGCAACTTTAATAAAAAAAAAGATGCTGAACTCTAGCTATCGTTCTTGTGTTTCATTGTAAGCTAACGTGGTAGGAAAAATAGGATCTGCTGGCTGCCTTCTGATGTCACAGCTTTTGATATGTTAGAGACAGAGATCCTCTGAGGTCTCTGACAGAGGTCCGGCAAACCGCTGGAGTGCAGTGAGTGTAGTCCCATACATTGTTTCTCACACTGGTCCTTGGGGACCCACAGATGGTCCACGTTTTTGCTCCCTCCCAGCTCCCTGCCAGACAGCCCACCTTTAGGGAGATGGGAGGAAGCAAAAACGTGGACCATCTGTGGGTCCCCGAGGACCAGTTTGAGGAACACTGGTCTAGTGCCTGCTGGGTGAAAAAGTCACGTGGAAAATGTTTTGGAGATAAATTTTTGCCACGTTGAATGGCCAAGCCCAGCTGAAGATTAAAAAAGAAGAAAAACATTATCACAGATGAGCTTTAGGGTTTAATGACAAGTGAATGGAAAAACAGCCACATGACACCAAAATAAACACCATAAACTGACAAAAAACTGCAGTGACTGTCTTGCTGTGGTAACGATGTGCTGGGGTGGCAGCTGACCCAGGACATATGGTGGTCCTAATTAGCTACATGCTGCCTCTTGTAAGACGCCGTTAATGAAAGGCATTTGGGAGGTTCAAAGCCTATTTATCTGAATGAAGTCAACAACTGGACAACTTCAAGGCCAAAAATCAGTTAAAAATATTTTATAATGCATGCTTGATTGGATTTGAGAAACTGTCAATCCCTGGTTTAAGTAAATAAAAATATAAATTGTTGTGTTTAAGTTTAATCAAGGCTAATGTAATGATGTAGTTCAGAAACCATTACCAAGTTCAGCTTCAAAATTCTACTTTAAACTTTGCACCATTTTGACAGGCTTCCACATTAAGTGTTTCATGGAATAAAATAAAATTAAGCAAATATAAAACGGATTTAATTAGATTACCCAGTTTAGTACAACTGAGAAACAGCTGCACACCAAAGTAAAAATAAAAAAACTGGACTACTGGAGCATGTTCTCTTTCTATTCAGCTCTACTATTTGAAAATGAGTATGGCGCCACCTGCAGGACAGACAAAAAACAGCAATTGCAAGGTTTCAGGAACTACATTAAGGATTGTAAATAAGACCACAGGTTATAAACACTGAGTAGTATACTTCAATAAGTGCTCTTAAGAGCTTAACTTCCTGTTTAACTCCATCAACATAACTGAACTAAGAGCAACATTGACTCAATACTTTATGACAACAATATATGGTGAAATGGCAACAGTAACTATTAAACAACATAATTTAAACAACTGCTGCAACTACAAAGTGGTTTACTTTTCATATAGATTGTACTGAATTAAGAGCTTTCACAAAGAGTTGAACGTTACTTCTTTCTAATTGACTGGCAGGCAGGTGTTTTATCGCATTTTGTACCCTGTAAATGCAAAGCTCGTGAACAGAAATTCTAAAGCAGAGCTTGTACTGTATGGGCTAATACAAATGATTAACCATGAAAACTTGTCTTTCCAGTTTCCCTCTCACAACACAGCTTCCGCCCAGGAACAAATTAGTTAAAAAAAACAATACTTAAAAAGCATCTACAGTTCATATTGTACACAGATAGAGTGCTACTCTGTGATGGAAACAGGACGCAGCAGAAATACAGTGGCCATAGAAAGTTTTGGGATGCTTGCTTAATTCTGTAAAAATGTTGCAAATGATTTCATAACAAAAGTCCATTGATAAATAACATTTAACATATCTGCACATATTGTCCTTTTTTCATAGTTTTTTCAGTCATTCAGTTCTATTCTTGCCATTTCGCTATTAATTGCAATTGCATTCACTGGCTCCCAAATGGATACTAAACACAAATGTTTGGTGTTTTATGCAGAGGTGGAGACTTCAGGTCCAGAGAGTACAAATCCAGACCGAAATTTTGTTTCAAAACATCAGTTGAATACTCTTGTGACTGTGACTCTTTATGCCCAACTGGTTGGTCAAAACAAAATCTTGGTGTGGATTTGTACTCTCTGGAAGTGAAATCTCCACTTCTAGTTTTATGTTATTGCAGATGTGTTACTAATTAAAAATTCAGTTTCAATGTATTACTACTTTAAAATTATGTTTTACTTAGAACTACTGGTTGTTTTTAATTAATGTGATATATTATGTTTGGAAACATATGAATAAAGTAATGATTTTTGTCATTCAATTCAATTCGTTTTTATATGGTGCCTTACACAACAGAACTGCTACAAGTAGGGAGGGAAAAAACCTCTGGGGGTCCAAGGTTAACTGGCTGCCCAACCCCCCCGGGCATGTTGACATTATGGACAAAGAAAGGGGGGGCTTGTTGCTAAAAGCAAGGTGTAAACCGTGGTGAAGGTCAAAGCCAAAGTCCATGAATGAGTCAGTATGTTTCATTTCTCTGTTCCTTTGTCACATATGATAGGTCGGCCGAACGAGTTTGGTATCCTGACTGCTTCCAATGCAGGTTGTTACTCTGTCAACATACTGAACTCGATGGAGTAGTGTTTTCTGTGCTCAGTGCCAGCTATGGGCCTGCAGAAAATGCACAACTACAGCAGATACTTTGAATGAAGTTCATAAAGCCTAAAACATTATTGGTCTGAAACTGGATGAATTGCTTTCTTTATGCATAATTTGCGTGTGAGCATGTGTTGTGTATGTGCCCTGTGGACTGCAAACCCATCCTAGATGTATCCCAGAGTCCTGCTCTGCCTGGGATTGGCTCCAGACCCCTTTTCTTCCAAAACCTGTAAGGTCTGCAGACCTGGCAAATTATAACGAGCACTTTGACTCAACATGAGCTTCTCAAAATGGAGGCTCTTTTAATGCTGAACCCATAAAAACTTCTCTTTTTCACACATATACGGCTATTAAATATTTTTGGACAAATGAGAGAGGACAAATTACCATGTAAATAAAACACAGAAGCTCTTTTAATAGTGACAGCTTTTAATTTGATAGATACCTGGGCCAGAATTTCTAAAATACAGCAAGACTCTAAAATACTGCAAGCTGCTTTATTTAGTTCGACAGATATGATTGCGCGTGCGATATGAGAGACTTTTATTTTGAAAACGAGACCGAGAGACCGGAAGCTATCAGGAATAGCGAGAGAAATCTCGATCCTGTTCGGTGAATCGATTCCGTTGAGTTCGTTCAACTACTCATTCGCTTCCGTTCCTCAGTGTTTATGGGTTCCGCTTGGATATTTCTCCGTTGGGAGTGAGGGATTTAATTTTCATAAAACATAGGGTGATCAGATAATCCATGTCAGGGAGGACACTCTGAGCTAGGACAGGAATTGTAAATTACCATTTCAATTAAAAAGACCTGGATTTCACTTGATCACTGAGTTCTTGCTGTGTGCTGATTGGTCAGTCTCCTATACTCATGCATGTGTCACTAATGCTAATGTGAAACAGCTGGATGAGTCTTTCAGTCAAGGAAACAAACCAGTCAAAGCACAAGAAGAGCTGAACTATTTAGCCGAGCACAGGAGCCTTTCAGTTTGAAAGTAGTTTGTAAAACCCGAAGTAGCTCAAAGTGTCCTCCCTGACATGGATTATCTGGTCACCCTAATAAAGCATATGCATTACATTTCAGTTTACTTAAATAGATTAGATATGTATTGTATTTATATTCCATTCCACTCCATTATAATTATTTTATATTCAAAATGCAGTAAATTTCCTATATTTTATATATCAATTTTTTTTATACATTAACTTACAATACGTTAATTGTATCTCGTGTGCGGACTCTTCCAGACATCTCTACATCATTACACCAGTAGGTGGCGAGAGGGACTCTCGGAATGGCGTATTTCACTCATGAATGAACTGAACCATGTATCGCAATCATTAGAACAGCTGAAAAGAATCCGCGCAGTGACCAAGATTTCTTTCACTTAAAGGTTCGATCAAAAACAAGAAGATATTACAACAAACTAACGCTTAAGTGTTTGTGTCGACTTTAAATAGCATTACAAACCGACGGTTATTCTATTCATAGCGTAAACATTAAGGTATATTTAGTCCAAAGCCAAACTACTACAATCTTAATGATAAACGAATGAGCGCAAATAAACAATGGCCAACTGACAAGTAACTGGATGGAACGGGATGGCTGCAGGTCCAAACGGTGTTCCTTGTGTTATCATTACCGGTCCCTGTCGATGTGGCGCCCTAGACGAGAATTACCACCAGAGCACCCCGCCCAAGCCAAAGTGAAATTAGCTAGCATGCAATTTAGTCGATCGGCGCCCTCTCAGAAGCTGGCGCCCTAGGCGGTTGCCTATGTCGCCAATAGGATTTACTGGCCCTGGGTGTCACACTATTGTGCATGTAAGATTTGTGCAGCTGAACTGAAAAAAAATCCAATACCGCTCCCAGAAGTACGCAGTTAGCAAACCAAACAATATATTCTACGGACGAAATTTATGGTGAAACGTAGGCGCAACAAAAATAGGCCTAAAATGTTTTCGTTTGTTACATATATTTTTTTCCTATTGTGTCTAGCAAAACGACGAAATGCACAGCATGACTTTATACTAAAGGTTAACTTGTGACGTAGGCTATTACTTGTTATGTCTTCGGAGACACTGTTACTCTCATCATTACGTATACGTAAAAATAAGTATAACTGTATTTGGTTTATTAGCAGAGAATCAGACAGAACCCTCCTTAAAACGATTGGCCTACAGAGCATAATAAACCCATAGGCATCTTCACCTGCGCTGTGGACGCCGATTGTGTCACGTATCTCAGTGAGGGACTTTTACTGGTTTACTGGGCATCAGCGGCCGCCGTTGATTGGTTACAATAACGTGGTTAAGAGTCCAGTGAAGTAACATTGTAACTGAGGAAGTAAGAGACTTTTATTCCCGAAGAATTCATCTATACACTGGTCTTTGTAGGCACATTCTTAAGTTAATAAAGGTAGGAGCAGTCGGTGTGTTTGTATACTTTGCATAACGTATGGTCACAGTTTTACCCGCTGTATAGTAATAACCCTTGTATAACGCAAAATGGACATTAGCATTATTATCGCGAACTGTTAGCTACTGTGAACTGCACTGTCTATCGTTAAGTACATTCATAAATGTGAGAAATGCATCGTCAATTTGATTGTTATCACTTTGTTTCGATGTATAACCAAATGGGAAATATTTCTCAATAGGTTATACTGTTCCATATGTGCAAACACGTAAACGAAAGTACATGTATCCGGCTGATCAGACGGGCTGATCACTTTTCGCTAATCGCTTGTTCCAAGAGCGCTTTTAAACAAATGAAATATATTTAAAATTTCCATAAATGAAGTTGTAACCTTGTGTTTGCTCATGACCCTGTTTTCTGTTAGCGGCCCAACGGAAAGGGACTTTTATTGTCATCTCAGCAAGGAGTCAGATCATGTCTGTAACGCAGTACATGGTGTAGTCAGATGCTGGCAGTAAAAGTTAGTTTAATTATAAAGTGTTTACCAGTCTCGCGGTACACTTCAGAGGTGATTTAATCATGCACAGGCTCGCATCTCTGGTATATTTGAAGGGCATCGTGGTACATACCGTAAGACGTAGGAGGAATTTGGCACTGCCGCATTGTTATAATACTTTGGTTTTGGCCTGTTGTATAATTAACGACGCATGCGTTGCTTTTTAAGAACCATATTAAATATAGTTACAATTCTGCTAATATTGGTAATTTTTATTTTTGCATTGCACCGCAGTATGTTATGGCGTATTCATTTTTTTACTTTTAGGCGAATTACACTACTAATAGTACCTTGTCTTGTGATCTATTTTATATCGGGAAAGGGGGGGCAGTGGAGGTTTTTATTGTAAATCCGTTTTAACAGCGCAGTACCTACCCACCACTTCCGCTGCCACTCACCTTGTCCTACTAACAATGAATCTCTTCCTCAATTTTTTTTTTTTTAAAAGAATGTCAGGTTATTCCAGGCCAATTTCTTCTCCTTTTATTGCGATATTGTATGTTATATTCAGTTAAATTAAATAAAATAATTTCTTGTATAGCGCATTTTCGCAACATTACATTGTCTCAGCGTTTTACATTATCCCCGCCCAAAGTCCCCAGTAACTAAGCCAGAGTGACAGTGGCAAGGGAAAAATCCTTTTCTTTGGGAGGAACCAGACTCAAAGGTGGAGCCCACCCTCCTGGCCTGGCAGGGGAAGCCCAAAGTAACAAAATCTTAGTTTATAAAGCAGAATTATGAATAGAGAGAGAGGTAGGTAAGGAGCAGGCCCTGATTACAGTGCATTGCCCCACCCACCACATGACAAACCACCTCAGGGATGAGAGCCTGAGTGCAGCCACATGGCAGGTGATACCTCAGCACCACACTAGTCTGAATGGACTAGTGTGAGTTTTTTTTTCTCCTGTGGCTGTAGTGCCAATCCTGCCACCAACCCCCAAGCTTTTCAGTATAAGTTGGCACACCTCCTTATAGGGCTGGATGTAGATTAACATCATACCCAAGACAAAGCAATTGCAGCTTAAGGGCCTTGCTCAAGGGTCCAATGGAACAGAACTGTGGGAATTCATGGGATTTGAACCAGCAACCTTCCAGTTACTGGCACAGATCCCTAGCCTCAGAGCCACCACTCCACCCATGTGGGAGGTCTGCTAGAGTTATGGATGCTGATTTCTGGGCAGGGAGGTGAAAAGGATGGAGGGGTGGTGTGGTCCAGTGACTGTGCAGTTATAATATTTTATAATTGTATTTTCTCTTCATAAGTAAAATAAATGCGATTGATCATAGCCTTATCCAAAAGAAAGGAACAGATGCATATCTGAACATTTGTAGTGTTGGATATTGTGATTCTAATGGTGCCATGGAGTTGATGCTGGCATCTTAGCTGCTCTCTGTGTGACGTAATGGTAGCTGGGGGCCCCGTCTGAGCTCTGTCTGCTGTCTGTAGCTGTGCTGCCATCTGTGCTGCCATGCCGGCACATCCCACACCGAGGGAGCCCGAGGAGGAGCTGGACCCGGAGCAGGAGGTGCCGGAGGCCAACGGGGAGCTGGACGAGGAGCAGGAGCGTGAACGGGAGGAGGAGACGATGGAGGAGAGCGGTGAGGACAGGGAGAGTGAGGCGGGGAGCAACTCCGAGGACAGCGAAGCTGAAGAGGAGGAGGAGGAGGAGGAGGAAGAGGAAGAGAGCTCAGGTACTGAGTGTATGGTGTATTTTACCAAGCTGTCATTGCATATGGGACGATCTACTACTGCACCCTGACTATGGAACTCCTTGCTGGCAAATATTAGATTTTCCCCATCTGTCTCAGTCTTTAACAAAAGGCGTATAACTTATTTAAAACTTATTTTTCTATTGTATCTTTTACTCAGACCTTTGAGTGAGTACAGCTGATAAAGGCAATTTACTTGGTCCCTTTGGAGTGTAAATGTTTTCCCTTTGGGGTGTTTTATGTCTTATTTAGGGCAGTTTTATTTTTGTATCTATTTGTTTTGATGGTATGAATTGTGCAGCCCTTTGGTGAACACGAGGTGTTCTTGAAATGTACTTTATAAATAAAATGTATACTGGAACCAAAGGGGCTATCAGGGTAACTTCTGGAGCATCATTAAGGATGCAGTGATAAACAAGCACAAAAAACATCCCTGCAAATAATCAAATAATGTAACACAAACCAATAACAATTTACTTTATGAAAGCCTGAATTGTATTAACTTTTTTATGTGAGGCAAACAAGGTTAGTTACTTACTGGGTGGTACAATTTGTAATCTACCAATCACCTGTGGTTTTACACAGTTCAATGTTATGTCATCAGTAGCATTAGCTATATCTTAACTTTACGTTATGAGGCAAAAAAGTTTCGTAAGGGTGGGTCGCTGAGCCATGCTGCTCAATGAAATGACACAGACGGTTCTGGGTTTTAGCCACAAGGTGGCGTTTATTGCACCGTAGCAGGCGTACTCACAACACATTCGCACTGCACACCGTGCGTGTCGCCCCACTTCCTCCGAACACATACACACACATACAGACAGTCATGTAATCATATCATTTTGGGGGCCGTTCATTCATTCCTATGGGAAAAATGCTAATGCTAACTATGACAACCTTAACCCCTACCCAGCCCTAACCATAATCATAAGTAACCAAACACAATACAAGAGTTTTTGCATTTTTAGTTTTTTCATTGCAGTCGCGGATTTTTATAAAAGAGTTTTTCATATGGGGACCAGGAAACTGGTCCCCTTAAGGTAAAAAAAAAAAAAACAGGTATTCATCACGTTGTGGGGACATTTGGTCCCCACAAGGTAAGGTATACCTGGACCACACACACACACAAAACAGTACGCATTTAACACTACACTTAACACAATAACACAGCACGATTACGTTACACACAATGGCTACTGAGAACTATTTACAAAGCTGGCATCAGTCCAGCCTGCCACGCTGCTGCCCTCCTGCACTGCCGTTCTACAGTATTTTGAGGTGAGCAAGCTTCCACAGTTTAGAAATAAAATGAAGAGGCAAAAGGTTCTTCAGAAGCAAACAGATGAGTAGGTACAACTTCATGCCTGCTTGATGGCCCACCCATGTTCCGTGGGCTGTATCGTGTGGAATCAAAGGAGACGGACAATTACAGTAGGAATTTCCTTTATCTCCCAGAGATGGACGATGAGGACTACGAGAGAAGGAAACTGGAGTGCCTGGATGAGATGTCGGATCTGGAGAAGCAGTTCATGGAGCTTAAAGAAAAGTAAGCGGGACAGAGAGGTAGGGCAAAGTCTTGTATCTAACTAAAAACACCAAGTCTACTCCATTTGGCCCATGATCTCCATGTCCACCTTTCCAAAGCCAAATCACATTTTTCTAGTAAAAAAAAAAACAAGGTTCTTTAGTATCTCCACTAGGCATGGCAGGAAGAAGTCTCACGGTTGGAGGGGATTATTGTACGTTTTTAATCACTGGTTAGACTAACCCATTCTAACAATTTTTACACTTTTTAATGCTTTCCACTGGGTTAAACTGGTGATTAATCTACCTTTTGTAGCTTTCAAACTCACAAGTCGTACATCACAAATCTGGCACAAATGATGCCAATTTTTTTTCCATCACTTATGAAGTAAACACCCATTTATGGAGTGATGTTAAAAACATGTTTTACCGCAGGAAATTCAGTGGTAAAGGCCATGATTACCATCTCATCCATTAACAGTGCCACGTTTTGAAAGAGGCATTGCATGGACCTTAATCAAATGTAGTGGTGAAAGAAGTTGGACTTGTGACCATAGGTTCTTTGCAAAGGTTCCAAATGGTTAATAAGAGCTCGTATGGTCTCTGAAACAAGGCACTGTGACGTCTAGCAGGCTGCAGACACAAAGGACGCCTTCCTACCAGGCAGCTAAAATGACTGTAATCTTGGTAATCATCTCCTATCAGCTGTAAAGCAAATTGTCCAACTGAGACCTATCCCTGGGTTTCAGGATCAGTCCTCTCTTTTCACAGGCTGTTCCGGGAGAGGTTAAGCCAGGTGAAGCTGAAGCTGGAAGAGGTGTTGGCAGGCCACGCAGGGGAGTACAAAGAGCCACTGGCCGTCTTGCAGCGGAACATGCAGCTGCGCACAGAGGTCGCCGGTACATCCGATTGGACGAACACACACGGGATGCTGGGCCGGGCAGCACCAATGACACAACCAGTGATGCTGAGCTCAGTGCATCGTACAGAGAACATTAGGGCTACGATTAAGTAACAGAATGTGAGAGTTCATTACACAGACCTACCATGCTCTCTATATATAGTAGGATAATAATGAAGTCCTACAGTCTCCCTATGTACTCTTTCACATCATATACTAACATATTTTTTTGGTTCATTTTGCTCGCTCAGGTTTTACACTAATATTTATACAGTTTATTTATTAAGTACGCTATATAGCCAAAAGTATGGAGACACCAGCGTGTTCAGAACCTCATTCTGAAGCCAAGGGTATCAGCTGAAGTCAGTCCACTCATTGTTGCTATATTAGCCTCTCATCCTCTGGTAAGGCTTTCCATTAGATGCTGGAACGTTACTGGTGGGTTCTGCGGCCATTGAGGTTGGGTATTAATAATGGGTGATCAGGTCCCTTTCACAGTTGACCTTGATCCCAGATATTTTGACCTTCACAGTCACTTCATCTGCGGTCGACTAGGGCAGTTCTAGCACGGCGGGAATGTGGCAAACTGACTTTACTAAACTGACTTTACTGGAAAGATGGGATCTTCTGGTAGAAAGTCACTAAGCTCTCCTGTACAACCGCTCTGCTGCTAATGTTCTTTGCAGGAGATTGCAGGACTGAGGTGGAAAGTTCAGGTCCAGAGAGTACAAATCTAGACCAAGGTTTTGTTTCAACCAACCAGTTGAGTACTCTGTGACTGTCACTCTTTATACTCAACTGGTTGGTTGAAACAAAACTTTGGTGTGGATTTGTATTTTTAGGACCTGAACTAGGTGTGGATTAATTGGGCAGCTCCTCTCATTAATAGGGAAGTCCACATACCATATACTGTAGTGTACCTTGCTTAGCTGATAATTGCTACTAAGGGTATGAAAAGGGGATCCTTCTTAGCAAACTTACCTGTAGTTACTGTAGTGCCTGAATTGGTCTGCTTATTGTTTGGCAGGGGTCTACAAAGAGCTGTGTCTGCAGGTGATCAAGCACAAGTACGACTGCGAGCTGCAGGGGGCCCAGCAGCACCTGGAGGTAAGGGACCCCCCGTACGCACCAGGGCCATGCGACAGGGGGAGGGGGAGCTGTGCTGAGGTGTGATCGCTGTGTCCTCAGAGTGAGCGCTCGCTGCTGTTAGACACCATGAAGACGGAGCTACTGGATCAGATCCATAGACTGGAAGAAGAGAGGCAGAGCAGGGACATCAGTTCCGGTATCTGCCCACTCGCACATACACACCCTCACTTCCCAGTGACTCACACTTTTTTTTAAATGTAATTAATGATTCTTAATTCCATTCCAGCAAAATGAATGAATGTTGCATAGCGCTTTTCCCAAGACCTAAGGCACTTTACAGGACCACTGTGTAGCCCCCACCTGGATGATGCAACAGCAGCCATTCTGTACCAGTACACTCACCACACAGTAGCTAATCAATATAGGGGATGATTAGGAGGCCAGATTTGATAGGGCCATGTTAGTGAGGACATCAGGTTAACACTCCTACCCTTTTCAAAGAAGCCCAGGGATCTTTTATGACCTCGGAGAATCAGGACCTTGGTTTTATATCTCATCCAAAGGCCAGTGTGCATTTTTACAGCATAGTGTCACTGCACTGTGTCACTGCACTGGGACCCACACTGACCACAGGGCTACACCAACACCTCTGCCTCAGCAACCCAGCTTTCTGAGTTGGTCCCCCATCCAAGTACTGGCCAGGCCCCAACCTGCTTAGCTTCAGGTAGATTACATCCTCTGAGTTGCAGGTTGTATGGCTGCTGACAAAAAGATGAATGAAAATTGGTAATAAAAGTGTGTTCCTCTACAATTCATCGCTAAGGGCACAGTATCTTAAAAGACCTGTCACAAAGGAGTGCTAAAACATCTGAGCCAAACAAATCTTCAGACCCGAATGCCCCAGGCTTGTGACACATCTGCTATCACGTCCAAACAGACACTGGCAATCAACGCCAGTTTGTATTAGCGCTTCATGTCATTCACATCTAAGACCAGAAAACCACTGAAACCATACACAGCCAGAATATGGCCTCCGAAGGGATTGATCGAGGCCCCCGAAGGAATTGATCGAGACTCTGAAGGGGTTGTTCAGAGCTCTGAAGCCTTATTAATAGTATACAACTCCGAGTAAACAGGTGCAGCCTTCTGAATTCCACTGAGAGAGCATGGAAACATGGTTTTCCCTGGTTAACAAGCTAACAAGATGGTTATGAATATATAAAGCCTAAATTAGAACACTGAAGCTGTTGTCGTTATTAAAATGTGCTATTCCAGTCCAGTCATGGTACTAATGCTGCCACGTCAGAATGATTGGAGGCCATTCAGATCCTTTAAAGCTCATGAGTTAAATCTGTACATTCCTGTCAAATTCAAGCATAAACATCTCGGCATGTTTTGAAATATTACCGTTAACATGACTTGGTACCTGCATGAAATTTTCATATTAAATTATTTCAATATATGTTCTCTGAATAATGAAATTGGTTTATTACCTTATTGCTGTAAATAGTTTGGAAGGGAGGCTTTTTATGGTATGTCAATACAGAGTGAGGCTTTATATATAGACTCTGCCCATTAACACTGGATTTAGTGTTAATCTATAAAGTGTGATGTCTCACTTGACGATTTCTGCACTAGGTGAAGTGGGGAGAGGAGGATGATCAGAGGGCAGCGAGAAGGTGGTCATCAGGATACACAAGCATTCTTCATATTTGTTATATTGATTTATATGACATTTTTCTCAGTATGTCAATGCACTGTGGGTGTAACGGTTCAAGCGGAGGGCCAAGCGCAGACCGATCCATACCCATTTATTCACAAAACCAAAAACCAAATCCTACGCTTGTAAACACTGGTGGGAAGTCAAATAGCAATAACAGGGCAGAACAACCTCAAAAATCACAATCCAAAAATGTAGCTGGAGAATCAGGCAAAGGGTCGGTAAACATGGAACTATCAGGCAGCAAAGGGAATGCTCAGTGTGGTGAAAACTCTGCCAATGTTGGCTGAAGCTGTTGTTTAAGGGATTACTTGGGAAATGCATTCCAGGTGAGTTCAAAAATCATGTGGAGCAGATCAGGGAAGGCTAACTGGCTGTATGGAAGGTCTGTGCAGGTGCCAGTTCTGGGGGCGGATAGTGCAGTGATCAAGACTGTGGGCGGTTAGTCTACATCTGTGTTTTTCAACACGGTGTTTGGGGTCCCCCAGACAGTTTCTGCTCCTCCCGGATCCCTTCCAGACAGTCCGCATTGCCGCTCCCTTTCAGCTCCCGGAGCAAAGACGTGGGCAGTCTGCAGGTCCCCGAGGACCGTATTGGGAAACGGTGGTCTGCTCGGTGCGATGTGTCCTGGTGTGTCTCACTTTCAGAATGGTGGAGCGATGAACTGAAGGGGAAGAAGTGTAGAAGGCGGAGCCACACGGCACGGCCAGAGAGGAGGAAGAAAGCAGCCCTCGTGTCCGGTAACCTCTCCCTAGCTACCGCCTCTGTAGTGATTTTGATGACATCAGGGGCTATAACTCCTTTCCTGCCGCTCACTTGCTTTGTCCTGCCCCTCTTCTTAGGGCCCTACATAGTCTATATGCTGAAAGATGTCGACATACTAGAAGACTGGACAGCCATTAAGAAGGTACTTGATCTACCACACGTGGCATCAGTTCCTCTGCCTGTGAAAATGACATCCTGTCCTTGTCCTTGGATGTGTCATCATACTACAAAGACTTTTTTTTTTGGTCCTAATCTTACCTGTTACATGTCATTAATCTCAATAGCACCTTGTAGGTTGAGATCTATTTGATTGTTCAGTAAATAATTTGTATTCATACCATGCCCAAAGAAAATATATACTGAATTCAACAACAACAAACAGTAATAATAACAATTAAAAATATTGTAGTTATTCTATATACTAATATTAATGTGTTTGCAAAGTTCTGAAGTTTAGATCTAGTACTTTGCTATGGAGACATAATCTTATTAACATTGGTGTCACATTACTGCTCAGTGAAGTATGTGAGACGTGTGCCTGTCAGTGCACTGCAGTCCCTATTCTGCCGACTCTGTTTCAGCACCTGCTGTACTTGTTTAACGTCATTGTTTACAGTAGAAATGACTGGACGTGCCATTCAGGGGCCGCTGTGCTGCTGTCTTACAGGCTAAAGCAGCTGTGTTGCCCTTGAAGAAGAAATCGGAAAGTAGGTCTGGAGCTCGGCATGTGCGTCATTTGCGTTCCGTCTCTCGTACAGCCCTTCTGTCAGGCCATCAGTCCCCCCCCCCCCCCGCCTCCTGCTACACATCAGCCCCAAAAGCTCCTTCATAGAATGACTGCAAAAACAAAGTGGGAACCTTTTCCACTTTTAAAGGCTCTATGATCATTGTAGGCCATGGGTACATTTAGTAAAGAACCGAGAGCTTCTGGAGTCTGCATGGATCTTGCAGTTTCAGTAATGGTTCCTGAATCTGCTCTGACATACCATGTTGAACTATTTACAGAGCCACATAAGACTTAAGAATCACTCTTAGTGCCACTTTAACCTGTATCTCTGTACTGGTCCTACGTGTGTGTACGTTTATGATTCAGTGGTGCTTGTGAAAGGATAGCGTTTGTTTTCTAAAGTGTCTTTATGAACTGCGGGTATCGTTTTTCAGCCCTTTGTTGGAAAGTTGTTATATTATTTGTGGGTTTGGAAAGACGGTGAAAGAGCCGTGTTATTGAATGTCCTTGCCATTCACTACCTATAAGAATGAGGAGTGAATGTGCACTGCAGTATAAATTGATAGGAGGAGGCGTTTTACAGTATTAGCTACTTTATAGCGTATACATAGGCCTGACAGGGGGAGTTTCCCTCGGGGGTTTCTGCCTTGCTCTGCTCCCACGGGTGTCTGATGTGATGTGTTGGTCCACCCCCCCCCTTCCCCGTGGCCTTTCAGACAGACAGCAGTATGGTGCACGATGCCAGGGGGGGACGCTGTACTACGAGGGGGAACGTTTCTGCAAAGGGAACACGATCCTCCTGCACGTCAAGGAAGACAGCACCTCACAGTCAGTCCCGCTCTCTCTCCGCATCTCTCTGTCGCTCCGTCCTTCTCCTTCTCTGCTCCTCTCCCCCGCTCCCTGTTGGCATGTCATCATCTCTCCTGCGGCCTGTTTCAAACTGAACGACACCAAGGATTGTTCTTGTGCTGTCCCAGACAATACGAACATGGTTGAAATTCATAGAGCAGCTGATGCTGGCTTTCCGGATGACGGAGGTGCCACACTTACACAAAATGGCTCTGTGGCCCCTTTTTAGCAACAGGAAGTGTGTCCTGATTGGTTTAAAGGCCTGTACAGGTACTGTGTGTCCGGTGCATTGACCTCTGACCATAGTGACCTGGATAAGTCAAAAGTCAAAGTACCTTTATTGTCAACTTCAGCTATCTTATCCGTCCCTCTGAAATGAAACTATGATTGACTTGATTGATCCCAGGGGGAAATTCTGATGCATATACCATCGCGAGACGACGTGCTGTCTGATGGCAGCTTTTTAGCACACCGTGGTGGAATGAGCCACTGGCTGTATGAGCTCTAGTATAGCGCCCCCTGGAGCGGATGGGCAGAATTTTTCACAATTATCATGTTTCTGGTCACACTGACAAAGACACAATGACAATTTAAACATAACATACTGAGACTCTGACATAAGACCGAAAATGCAATTTAAAAATACAGTTTCAAAATAGTTTTAAATGCAGTTATGCGATTGGACAATGAATTGAATGTATAATAAAAGATTTTGGTTACAGTATTATGAATGCTATAATAGATTTTGGTTACAACATTATGAATGTTCCATAATAGATTTTGGTTACAGTATTATGAATGTACTACAATAGATTTGGGTTACAGTATTATGAATGTGCTATAATAGATTTTGGTTACGGTATTATGAATGTACTACAATAGATTTTGGTTACAGTATTATGAATGTGTTATAATCAATATTGGTTACAGTATTATGAATGTTAAGTAATATGTTTTTGGTTGGCAGGCTCTTGAATGACCCTCTGGCCAGCCTGTGGCTCTAGGTTTGGAAAAGCCTGGATTTATGATCAACATTACAGATTCTAATATTAATAATTAGTAATTAGCAATAGGTTTGGAGGAAGTAATTTTGAAACATCTTCAGCTCAAACCCGCATGCAGTGAAACAGCAGAAAAGAGACAGTGTTTGCACACTGATGACAGCATGTGTGAAATGATCTGAATCGACGACTTCCTCAGTAATGGAATGAGAGATGGATTTTGGGCTTGGAGTACAGTAGGCATGTGTGTGCCTGTATTTGACATTGGTGTGTGAGGAGAATAGAGGAGATGCCAGATATGTGCCAAACGGCTGCAGTTAGACTTGACCAGCAGTGTCAGTCAAAATGCACCCCTGTCTCTCCCTCAGGGCGGTAATCACGGCGGTGAGCTCCGGCGAAGTCTGGTTGAGGAGAACGGACGGCAGCAAAACCAAGATTTATGTTTCGCAGCTTCAGAAAGGCAAATACACAATCAGCAAGGCCTGAGGAGGGAGGAGGGAGGAGGGGGGGCAGCGGGAAATTTCACTCAGAGCACTGCTTCTGTATCTAACAAAAGATGCACTTAAGTACTACTACAACAGCGCTGTAATTTTATTTATATTTTGTTAAACTGTAAACTGGAAGAGATTTGTGCTTTTAACTGGCTATTTAAATGATCATATATTTATAATTGAAATAATATAACTGACAATGTTGAATGAGAACCTTCTTGTGCGTGTTTTCTCGTGTGTTAGGTTGAAAAGCATGTGTGCAGAGCAGCACTGAAAATAATGCAGTGGTGGTGCAGTATTAGAGATTATCCACCAGGTGGAGCTTGTGTCTTTCTAGAGAGAGACAGTCTGCGAATGACTCATCAGTGATTGGCTATGAAAACAATATCAGGGATACATGTACAAAGAACAAACTTGCGGTAATGTTTTTTTGGGTATGTGTGTGAAATGGCATTAATCAGTGCATCTTCACAGTCAAATGAGGCCTTTTACCTTCAGAAATGTTTGGTCATAATTATTTTCAGCTCATATTAAGGACAACAAAATAGTTCAGCTCAAGCTGTGTAAGGCCCTTATTATTTGCAGCTCTGCCTGATTGACACAAAAGTCACACTATGAACGTATAACAAGCCTTCAATCAGTGTCTGTGGTGAACATTTCATTAGAAGCATTTGCAAAAGGAGATGAATGTCAGTGAACCACTGGCAATGGGACATTGACTGCTCATTGTGCTTCAGCTTTGACTGCGGCAGCATCTGAGTGACCATCAGGTACTCCAGCCATTAACAAAACACATATATTGATCAAGAAAGTATGTGCATTCATCAGGAATTTAGCTTGTGGGAGTTTTACTTGCACAAAAATGTTCTGAGGGCCGAACGAAAAACGATTGGTTCAGAAAGATAACGAATCAGATTGTACAGGAGGTGGGTCCAAGCAACTAGAGGAGAACATAAGAACATAACTATACAAACGAGCGGAGGCCATTCGGCCCATCGAACTCGCTTGGGGAGAACTTAACTAATAGCTCAGAGTTGTTAAAATCTTATCTAGCTCTGATTTAAAGCAATCCAAGGATTCAGCTTGCACTACATTATCAGGAAGACTATTCCATACTCTGACTACACGCTGTGTAAAGAAGTGCTTCCTTAAATCCAGTTTGAAATGTTCTCCCGCTAATTTCCACCTATGGCCACGAGTTCTGAACAGCATCTAAACCTGTTAGAATCTTATAGACCTGGATCATGTCCCCCCTCAGTCTCCCTTGCTTGAGGCTGAACAGATTTAGCTCAACTAACCTTTCCTCGTATGACATTCCTCTAAGACCAGAAATCATTCTTGTGGCCCTACGCTGCACCTTTTCTAAGGCTGCAATGTCCTTTTTAAGATATGGTGACCAAACCTGCACACAATATTCTAGGTGAGGTCTCACCAAGGAATTGTATAATCTTAGCATTACCTCCCTTGACTTAAACTCCACACACCTGGAGATATACCCCAACATCCTATTGGCCTTTTTTATTGCTTCCCCGCACTGGCGAGAATGAGACATGGAAGCATCAACATACACATCAAGGTCTTTCTCATAATCAGCTACCTTTATTTCAGTAGGTCCCATAAAATACCTGTACTTTATATTTCTGCTCCCTACATAGAGTACCTTACATTTGTCTATGTTAAATTTCATCTGCCAGGTGTCGGCCCTGTCACTGATTAAATCAAGATCCCGCTGCAGCTGCTGAGCCGCTAGTTCAGTATCTGCTACACCACCCACCTTGGTGTCATTTCACCAGTTTACTGTATATATTGGTGTCTATATCATTTATGTAAATTAGGAACAATAGTGGTCCTAAAATTGAACCCTGCGGTACCCCACTATGAACGCAGGCCCACTGTGACATTCTGCCTCTTATAACTACTCGCGCTTCCTATCTGTTAACCAGTTATCAATCCAGGTCGCTACAGTTCCTAAAATACCTGTCGTTTTGAGTTTAAGTAAGAGCCTCTTGTGGGGGACAACATCAAAAGCCTTTTGGAAATCTTAGTAGATGACATCATAGGCCTTCTTATCATCAACTTCCTGAGTAGCTTCCTCAAAAAACTCCAACAGATTTGTTAAACAGGATCTACCTCTCCTAAATCCATGCTGGCTATCCCTCAAAATGTTATTTGAGTCCAGGTAATCTACCATTTTCTCTTTGATTATAGCCTCCATAACTTTACCAGTTATACAAGTTAGACTGATTGGCCTATAGTTTGACAAATTACTTCTATCCCCTTTTTTGAAAATGGGCGTTATGTTGGCATGCTTCCAATCAGAAGGTACCACACCAGGAGAGACAAAGACATTTCATTGGCTGGTCCTTCCTCCTCTAATTGCTTGGACCTACCTCTTCTACAATCTGATTGGTTTAGAGAGATAACCAATCATTTTTGTTCAGCCTTCAGCACATCTTTGTGCAATTAAATCTTTTATGAGCAGGAAGATAGCTGTAGGAATTCTGACATTGGATTGATGCAGAATTATGTAGAATTGTTACAGTATAATTTCTTCAAATATGTTTGCTTTTTTAGCACAGGCCATACTTCAGAATAAAATCGATGCACTTTTATGTATTATCTAACTGTAATGAGACATTGGTTTGGAGTTTGCCAGTCTTTCAATTTGACCTGCATCAGTAGCTTCTCTATTGTTATTGGAGACCACCTTCCAGATGCAGCCAAATTCTAGATTGCATTTCAACCTGAAGATGGTCTACAGCTCAGGACTCTGCTGGTGAATTTGATGTTCGTGTTTCATCCACTACAAACCAAACACTCGCTTGTGATTCACATTGCAAAGAGGTTATATTCTCTGACACTTATTTGAAATTTCCTTGTGTTAAATTTAGGCCAAGAGTAACTGTTGTAAATGTTAACATATGTTACATATTGTTTTAAAATAGTAAAATGAATTTCAAAACTTTGGGAAACATGGAGAGCAGCTGCTGAGGTATTATATAATTAACACTTTGTTACCTGAATACATAATAATACTTTCAGTGTATTTGTAACAGTTTAGGTTTCAGATGTAAACAAATGGTACTTACAGTGATTTTTAATCTCCAAAGTAAAATTGCCTGTGCTTTATATATATATATATATATATATATATATATATATATATATATATATATATATATATAAAAGTAACTTCTAGTTTATAACTTCTAGTTTAATAAGGTGAAGCAGATGACACTGGGAATGACCAAACACCAGCCAGGTGGAAGCTATTTTCTAATGCCAGAGATGACCGTCAACTTATCTGACAGCTACTCATGAATCGGAGGATGACATTAAGTGACCTTCAAAAATAATGTGAAACATTTAAGTGCGGGTGTGAAGTGCACTGCTAGGACAGTTCATATCAGGCTCTGAGAAGCAGGACTGAAGTCCCGTAAAGCAAGGAAGAAGCCCTTCATTAATGACAAACAGCAAACAACCAGGCTGCATTTTGATAAAAAATTACATTATTCAATGACGCACACCCATACATTGAGAAATGAGTGAAACAAAAATTGTGCTGTGGTCTCAATTTTTTCCAGAGCTGTAGGTTATTATGAAAACAACACTCAGGTAATTAAATTTGACCAAAAGAATGATCTCCATAGACATCTCCATAATGGTTAGGGTTAGGTTCAGGATTGCAGTGATTCCAGGAAACATAGGCACTGTACTGTATCGTAATGTGATGGCATTTAAACTGAAGCTTTAATATAATGGTGTTAAAACATGATGCAACCATTTAAGAGAAATGTAAACAATAAATGGACCAACTATTGAAGGGTAATCTAAAAGGGTCATGTCAGGAAGTTTTGCATTGTTGGGAACGACTGTTACTTTAAAAGAAGTCTCTACACTGTGGGAGGCTGGAGAGCTTTGATAAATTCCTACAGTTCTTCAAAGCCTTTGATAACTTACAAATTTGCACTGACACGGGCTCACTGTGCTACGTTTCGAGCTGAAATAGAAATTTCAATGGATGAACTTTGGCAAAGGCAGAACAATCATTTTTCAGCATTTTGACCTAGTTTCTTGAACTCGGACCGGCAGTGCCCTCCGGAATTAATGACCAAAAACGGTTGTGAAAAAATGTCTTTATTCTTCATTAGTTTGATCTTACACTCAAATTATGAGAGAAACCTAACCTTTCACTGAGATAGATTTATTTAAAGAATACCTTTCCAAAGAAAGACTTTTTTTCCCATAAAAGACACATCTCACAGTTACTGGCAGCCATGCATTTAGTGTACTTTGTGTGGCCTCCCTTTGCCATGACAACAGCATTAAGTCTTTCCTTACAATACTGGATGAGATAGGAAAGCACGTTTAAAGGGACACTAGACAATTCTTCCATACATAATCCCTCAAGATGCTTCAAAGTCCTTTGACCTCACTTGTAGCTTCTCCTCTTCAGCTCATTTTATGAGGTTTCAGTGGGGTTTAGGTCAGCAGATTGGCATGGCCACTGCAGAAGCTTGATCCTGTGCTCACTGAGCCGTCTATGTGCATTTGGCACTTTGCTTCGAATTATCATCTTGCCAGAAAACCCAACCATGATCCAATCTTAACCTTCTGCCAAAGGCAGTCAGGTTTTGGTTGAAAATCTCTTTATATTTGATGGAGTATAGGATGGCATACATCCTAACAAGTCTCTCAAGACCTCTGAAAGAACATGAGCTGTGGAGATTAGGCTCATTGATAACACTTCACTTGGGGCACAAATACTTAGTAATAAGTCAGTTACTACTGAAGTACACATCATGAACAAATATAGTAATTACTTCAGATAAAAGATGCATCACGATTAATGATGAACAAATATGAGCTCAGTATTTAACTTATTCATTACTTCTTCCTTCAGTAGTTTCTTAGCAGTTCACAAAGGTTTACAAAATTAACAGATATAGTAACAAATATAATAACTGATTGAGATAAAACATGCACAACAATTCACTAATGATGTATTAACATGAGATCAAATATGTAACTAAGACTTAGTTTCTGGTTAATTAATACATAAGTAATAGCATAATACTACATTATTTGTGTCAAGCAAATTGTTACCAGTTCAGTTCTTCATGACCTTGACTTACTTTGGGCCAAACCCATCACTGGTGTTTGTTGCAAAAAAAAAATCCCTATTTTTGTTTCATCTGACAACAAAACCTACTTCCAATCAAAATTCCTGCAGCGTTTAGCAAACTCCAGGCACTTACACTTGTGGTTTTATGTCACCAGAGGCATTCTTCTGCAAAGCCTGCTAAATTGTTTGCTGGCATGGAGATGGCGTCTAATTGTAGTTTTGGAGACTTGGTAATCCCAGGATGCAATCAACAGCTTCAGTTGTCCAACTGTGATCCTTGGAGAAGATCTTACCTCTCAAGCTCCCCCTCCCCCACTGAACAGGCTGATTTCTTCTTTCAGGTAGTGATATCACAGCTCCAGTTCTTTGGGACTTCCTGCTCTGGTTGTAGAAATAGGCATTTTCAAGAGAATCTTTGGTTTATATTATCAGGCCATTGCCTGATTTATGTAGTTCAGCAACCTTTTGTTAATTTGTTTATTACCTGGTCGTGCCCATGCTGCCGGCTGAATAAAGGGCTTTGGCTTCTGTTTCCTCATATTTGTACCCAGTGGAACAGCAAGTCACGCATCACCACTTCGTTCCTACAAATTCAGGCATGTTTATAAAAGGCGAAATGCGAACGTGTATATATGTTAATTAGATTCCGCTTCTGAGAATTTTGCTGTGACACCTGTGCTTTGAGAACTTTTTTTCAGCGAAAGGTTAGATTTATCTCATAATATGAGGGTAAGATCAAACTAATGAACAATAAAGACATTTTTTTTTCAAAGCCTCCTTTGGTCATGTTGATCAAGGCTGCGAGCGACTCCAGCAGACTCTGTACTCCTGTGGTTCTGTGGCTTCGGGGTCCATGCAGCCCCTGTGCAGCAAGCTATAAATAACCCGCCAGTGGCATCCCTCTATGCATTAAAGGCTTGCGTGGCTGTTAACTGTTCACACTGCGTCCTTCATTGTGGCTGCTGCTGCGCGTATCATCATGCCTCATCTGCCGATTCTCCGGTAGAAGCTGCCGTTTCCCCTCTCCATTCTCACGCACCTTCATTGCCCCAGTCTGATTTTCTACACAAAAACCCTTTGAAGAAACAGTGGCATACGGGTCCACGAACTCAGCTCTTCCTTCTCCTCCTCTCCCTTTTTGGCTGAGGTGGTTATTTGAGGAAAAAAAATGAAACATACATATCACTCACATTCTCTCAGGCTCTTTAAATAGTACCTTCCACCCTGTCACTCTCACAGTGAGGGTAATGTCTCAATATTTAGAAAAGAAATGTACAATGTCAATGAAGGAAAATTATCAATTGGCACCCTTGTGGATCTTTACTCCATATTCACTCCCCCCCCCCCTTCCCTGCTCTGTCTTCCAGTCCATGGACCACTTCATCCAGATGGCACAGCTAAATTTGGACAGCTTTAGACTCTAGACCACATGCACAACTGCCATTCTGACACACGGCCTCCCCAGGGAACACCCACACCAAGATGAACGGACATACCAACCCCCACCCCCATGCACTTATGAATGTCCTATACATCAATACGCAGTAGACAGACACAAACTGCTGCATCCAAAAAAAAAACACATATGCATACCTTAAAAACGTTTTCAGTACTGTGCAAAAGTTTGACGTTGTCGCCGAAAATATTTAAAGCTATTAATCTGACCCTGCATAGGATGATTGGGTTTGGAAAATGGATGGATGGAATTATCTGTGTAGTCAGTGTATATTTGCTCAGAAAAAAACACAGTTTAACATTAGTATATATGTAAGTAAACAGTAGTAATAAAAAAATGTCAAGAATTTCAAGTCGGATGGGACACGACTTCTATTCCCAAACCTGTCGATAGGGCAGGGCCGATTCTAGGATTTGACCCTTACGGGGCTCAGCCCCCTGAAAAAACATGGAACACCCCCGCCCCCCGAAGGGGGCTCTGAAATCGCAAAGCTGACACACTTTGACTGACATAAAAAGGTTCACACCAAGACAGAGAGCATTTAAACATCATTTTCTCTGACAGCCGAAGAATTGTGCGCAGTACGGTATGAATAACAGACACAGCTGTGAAGGTAGGTGAGCATTTCAGGAGCTCTGAAGATGCTCCGGCGAACATGAAGGCTGCTGCCCAAGCCTGTGCAGAAGTCGCTGGAGCGGGAGGCCGCCTCGCCTCTCCGCGCCTCGCCTCTCCGCGCCTCGCCTCTCGCTGCCTCGCCGCAGATGAAAGCCATTGTGGTCACCGTTTGATTTTCCTGTAACCGTGATTCCATTTACGGCCGCTGTGACTGAGACTTGCGTATGAATCTGTAAAAGGTCGCTCTTCCAGGGAGGGATCAAAGACCGCCACCCCCCCCCCCCCCCCCTTTGGTCTCCTTTCTCTGTCCTGTTCCTTCTCCTCATGCACGTCCCCAGCACCATTCCTGCTGAAAACCTCAGCACGACCAGCATAATGCATTCAGTTATACCAGCATATGCTGTGTTCTGGTTCTGCTGGAGCAGCATCATTGATGAAATATTGCTGGTCCTTCAGCTGCACTAGGACCAAACCAGCATGGAAATCACAATGGTCTATGCAGTTTTTGTTCAGCAGGGATATTCCCATTCGTTTCCTCTCCCCGGCCTGTCTCACGCATTATTCCTCCCCTCTTACTTCCGGTTTCTGTTTGTATTCTTTATTCATTCTTCTTTTCACAGAGAGAGTGTACTCTATCTCCTCAGCTATCCCTCTTCTGTCACTCTCTGCATCTCTGTGCCATTAAAAATTTCACAGGTAAACAGCATAAAGCTGGACAATAACACAGTGTGACCCCCGTAAACAGGCTTGTGTGGCTAAATAGGGGGCCCCCACTTTGAAGTCACCCCCCCCGATAGGTGCCGGTGCCGGTCACTCAGGCAAAGGCACTAAGCGTCTTCAGATCACGCATCGTTAAGCTGCGAGAGAAATGAAAACCAGAACAAGGATGCAGAAGAACCCAGGAGACATGAGTGTGCGGAAATAGCCACAACTTAATAAGCACATTAATGCCACCGCCTGACGTGTGTGATAATGTATGCAGCTTGGGATCCCTGTTTACATACACAATGAATGTTAACGAATCGGCTGCTGTTTATTTATGAGGATGTGAGAAGGAACTCGGAATGTTTTTTAGGGGACTCTGTGTGTGTGTGTGTGTGTGTGTGTGTGTGGGGGGGGGGGGGTGGTTCTGTGCTCTATACGGAATGAGTGTGTGTGTGGGGGGGGGTTACGTGCCAGGTGCCCATCCTCCCTGCGAGGTGTGTGCGTGCAGCTGTGTTTGTGTGTGCCGCGTGAGGGCTAACAAAGCAGAAATGACAGTAATTAACTAAACGAGCTAGAGAGGCACCTGGGGGGAGTAGCTTTCGCCTTTTCTTAATCAGAAATGGACAGAGAGAGAGAGAGAGAGCAGAGAAAGGGACAACAGGATAGATGGAGGGAGAACAAGCCTGGGGAGAGAGTGAGCGTGGTATAGAGATGGAAGGAGGGTACGGTAAGAGCAGGATGGAACGAGGGAGGGAGAGAGAGAGAGAGAGAGAGAGAGAGAGAGAGAAAACAAACACAAGACGAGCAAAAACAACCGACACAGAAACACTGTATTTTTGGTAACAGACAACAGAAACAGTAAAGATTTGACATGAAATATGTTAAAGGGATAAAAAAAGTGTAAAGAATAGGAGAGGAGGAGAAGAAGAGAGAGGGCAGATACCTGGGCAGAGCGAGCAGGCTGCAGGGAGCTGAAATGCGTTCAGCACAGACCAGAGCAGACTGACTGCTGTTAAGGACTAATTAATGCTCTGGTCCCTGTCCGGCCAAACAAGAGGCATGCTGCCTAGGTTCGTAAATAAGGGACTGAGATGTGCAGCGTGAGACCTGCCTTCCTCAGCGCAGCACTGCTATGAAGGAGCTGCTCTACCATCAAACAGTCCGTGGGGAGTCTGTTTTTATCTTCCAGGAATAAAACTGTTTGGCTCCATCTCGTTTCCTGAGAAATATGGGGTCACTGTACTTTGCCTGTAAATCTGAGACCAGGGCCGCTTAGGCAGGCAGGAGACCGCGTCTGTGAAATCACAGTATGGAGCCAGAGATGATTATTAATTATTTTTCCACATAGCCACCACACGGACATTTCCCCGTCTTGCACTCTGTACACCAAGTGGGGAAGGCTGCACCTTACAGAAATAGCCCCATGAGAGAGAGACTGGGGTTCTGCATCAGCAAAACAGGGGTATGACGCCTCTCAGAGATGCAGGGGCAGATGGCGATTTTCGGAAGAAGACCGCTGCCTTGCTGCATTGGGATCCCAACACGGGAATGTGACCCAGTGATGCGCAGTGGAGGGAATGTGACCCAGTGATGCGCAGTGGACGGTTTGCCTCATTGACACCCCTGGTTCTGTTAGGTTCGGACCAATGAGCTGGAGAGTCTGCTTCATAGCACCGGTAATGCGCTAACTGACACCCGGAACCGAATGGTGATAAGGCTGCCACTGGGATCGGGCACAGCCAAAGATCACTCAGACCGTGACGTGGCATCAGTGTGACTGCAGAGAAACGTTCCCCCAGCCCTCCAGCGAGTGCCCATGCGGAGGGGCTCATACTACACCCACGGAGGATCTATAAGAAAAAGTCCATAAGCCACCTGAGTTCAGGCCTCATTTTTGTTATGATCGTGTTGCACTGGTGATGATCTACTGGTATAGCCCAGGGCCCCAAGATGTAGGGGCCCCAAAATGTACCTGGTTGTTACTACAGCATGTTATACTGTAGGCAGGGGTGAGTAGTTCAGATCCAGAAAGTAAAAATCCAGACCAAGATATTGTTTCGACCAACCAGCTGAGCGCTCTGTGTGTGACTGTGACTCTTTATACTCAGCTGCCTGGTTCAAACAAAATCCTGGTCTGGACTTTCATGTTCTGGACCTCAATCACTCACCTCTGACTTTAGCTAGGTGTTGTATGTTGGCCCCACTCCCCTAAATCTGGCCTGGACTTTCTCGAAAGAGAAACAAATGTCCCACAAGGTTTCACTTGGATCTGCATGTGGAGTTCCTCCTTAGAGGGGTGGGGTAGGGGGGTTGACACACAGGCAGGCACACAGAGAGACTCCCAGAGGCCTAAATCTCTGCATTTTACTGTGTGCCATTACCGCTCTGTATGAGCTTCCGGCAGGGTTGTAAATATAATATCAGAAGACCAGCCAAACTTAGTAATAGCCTGTTGATAAATATTGTTTCCTGTGACTCCCTCCAGTCACTAACCATTTCAACAGCTTTATTTCTCACAGAAATGTAGCTGCAGTTTGCAGCAGTTCCCACAGCCTTTAAGATAAGCACTGATCAGTGACTCAAATCAAAGATGCACCATTTATATGCACACATTTGATAAGACACTATATGCTGTGGAAATTTGACTTTCTAGAGCAAAAACCAATTCTATTTCATCGGGCAAAACAAAGGCGAGAGAATCAGAATCTTTCCGGAGAACTGATCTCCGTTCCACATTATGAACCACCCTGACAGTGTTGTCCTCTAGCATGAGGTATATCCTAACCCCAATGTGAACATCATGACAAGCAGCATGGCTCAAACAGACAGCAGTCAGCACATGAGTGAAACCGTCGGCAACCAGCATCAGCCAGTCTCATTGGTCAGTAAGGGCTACAAGAAGCATGAAGCGTATTGGATCCCTGAGAATGTGAGTGGGGATAGGACAGGGCTGGCTGTGCCCCAGCTAACACCCCCCAGGCCAGACAGTTGCAGCCCAGGAACAGGAAGGCAAAGTAATGCATGAAGCAGACAGAAGATGTCCTTTTAATCCACCATGTGTGAGAAATCTAGCAGGCCGATCTCCTTAATGCAGCTCGTGCATTTTATGGGTACGTTTTAAAACCTTTCAGCACCTTTTTAGCTTAAATAAAGAATGAGAAACGGAGAAAAATAAAAGTGAAAAAGCACACAGGCCTGCCTGCATCCCTCGACACAGGAGCCTTGTTTGCATATTGCTCTCCCCGCTGGCCTGGGGGACAGGAACTCAATCAAATCCATCACATCACATCAACAGGCCTGCCTGACACCCTGGGTACCCCCCCTCCAGCGTACTCATGCACAGACAAATCCATCAATCAGCGAGCGTGAACCTCTCAGCCCCCCCCACCAGAACAACACATGTCGGTGCTGAGGGCTCCCATCCATTAGTCCCCCTGCTCATCAGCTGTCTGCTCCAGCCTTTAATGTTCCTGCTGGGGCAGTGTGTTCCCACAGCACAGAGCTGAAGCTCCAGCCTTTGGGGAAATGCTGTTCGGCTCCTTGCAGAATAGGGAGGGGGCATGAGAGGGGCCACAATTCACACAGAGGGGCCAACCTTGTCATTAGCCAATCGTATGCTTTGAACCGGTGAGTGACAGGAAAAGTGGTGCTCCAGGGGCCAATCAGCTTTCAGCAGGGCTAGTGCCTCTGTGGCCCTGCCCTGTTGCAGAACATAGCCACACCACATGGTGTGGTGCTGGTTCACTTAGCAGACTCCTCCCCATCATTACATTACTCTCATAAATGTCAGCTACTGCATTATGGGGTGATCTATTTAAAGGCGGGGGGGGTGGGGGGAGAAAGCAGTGCGAGAAAAGATTAACTGAAACACAGGCTGATTCACAGGAAACAGTGAAGTAAATAAATACCCGAAGACTACAGGGAAAATGATTGCTGGAGCCAGAGAAAGTGACAGGGAGATTTTTCACAAACGTAACAGTCAAAGGCGCCTTTTGTTCCTCCGCCTCACCTGCGGTTCCTGCTCTTACGCCTCCACTCTATACCCGCCTTGCCGACCAGATTGTCCAGGGAGCACAAGGAGGAATAGGGGGAACTGGGAAGGCGGCAGGAGGCTCTTTGGGGGCCGCGGCGCTGGTAACACCCGGACGGCTCGAGGTAAGGCTTCGTCAGGCTGATGGAGAACGATTACCGGAAACGGGCTGGAAGAGCATTGCTGTGGATGCTGGAGCAAAGCAGCGTCGTCGAAATATGAAGTCAAAAGGAAAATTCATGCTGAAGGTTAGCTGATTTACTTCATTGTGCTACTGACCAGGTCCCCGCCGTCCCTGCACACCGGGGACCTCAGCCGCCAGGCCGCCGGCTAACAGCCTGAGCCCCGAGAACAGCGCCTCCCGGTGGTGTGAAGGCTGCTCGCACACAGATGGGAGCATATGCCCTTTACCGTTTCAAAGACACAATCCCCCACAGGTCCCACCTGACGCGGATCGCGGAGCGTGGAGCTCTGGCAGGTCCTGGGGTCGCGTCAGTCTCATTAAATGCAGCGCGGGGGCATTGGAAGCAGAGCGCAGCAGCCGGTCGCACGGCCTCTTCCTACTCACCACACCCCCCAGTCTGCCGCGCGAGGCCCCCTAACAGGGCTGGCCACTTAATTAGCACCAGAGGTTCAGATCAATACGACCTCAGCCCAGACCTGTCTGTCAGCAGACGGGCACATTCTGGAGAAGGAGCAAATAGAGGCTAGAGGGTGATCAGGGACAGAGCCTACATGTGCCCTCTGTCACACACACACACACACACACACACAGACACACACACAGACAGACAGACACACACAGACAGACAGACAGACACACACACAGACACAAACACACACACACAGACAGACACACACAGAGAGACAGACACATACACACACACAGAGACAGACAGACAGACACACACACAGAGACAGACAGACAGACACACACACAGAGACAGACAGACACACACACAGAGACAGACAGACAGACACACACACACACACCTGTCACAACAAACAAACAAGCAACATCACGGACAACAGGCCAATCTGTATCCTGTCCTTTATTTTCCTTATTGATGTCTCATATTGCATATTTCACAAAACTGAATCAATAACCAAACACAGAAAATGCATTGAAGCACTTGCGAAACTGATTTTAAGAAACAGATGGAGAGACTCACAAATTCAGATTTCATGAACAAGAAATACAATAGAGCGATGGTAAAGTTTTCGATCACACAGCTAACGTTGACCTTTAATGAACACACATCATTCACAATACCTCATTTAGGTGACATATATATGGATCAAATCTTTTTTTACACATGTATTTAACACTGCACACGAGCACTTGTAGAGCAGATATAGAAATATAGCGCTACCACTATTAAGTAGTTTGAAATCTGCTCTGTTCCTATATGCAGATCTATAGCTTCAAAGAAATTGAGTGTTTCAGGAAATTGGCAAAAACACATTTCACATTTCCCGCTCCACTGAAATTGTTTGCTGTAAATGTGTCAATGTATGTCATTATTCAGGTTTTTTCTCATAATTACTTTTGACATTTTTCTAGTCACTAATAACGGGCACTGGGATGAAACTGGAATAATCACCCATTTTCACAGCTCCACACACACACACAAATGTGAAACACACACCACCCAACACCTGAGACTACAGCTTCACAAGTGTTTAAGTCCCTTGTCTCTGCTCAAAGAAATTACGTTGCTGCTGATTTTGGTATATGGTACATCTGTTCTGCTCATTATGTCTTACTTTGTTACATTGAAAGGGCATTTCTAAATCCAGGTTTCCCCTGAAAACAATGTGTTTTATTTCTGCATTGTGCTTAGCGTTATCTTGCATCTACAGCAATTCAGGATGTGGACTGAAATATTCTCCAGAAAGGAGAATATCTTTCTACAATGAAGAAACTCTACATACCAGAACATGGGCCTATATGATAGTTTGGTTCTATGTCTATTCATTAGCATATGGAGGACAGCCCAACATAATCATAACCATTACTAGTCTATAATTTTTAATATAATCCAAATTTTATACTATTGTTTTTGGCTTAAAACACGTCTTGCTTTCACAGATAATGGCACTTATTGAGAATTCAGTGTTTTCATGGCTAACTTTGCACATGCCACATATTTGTGATCTGAAGAGGCCGAATTTGATTTCTTCCACTTTCATAAACTGAATCAGCATTATCATGTTTAAAGACTGAAGGCATTACCACCAAGTGACTGTAATCACCTGCTGGACATTTCTGTAGGATTTCCTGAACAAACCTCACCCAATGAACTCTTTCAACCTCGGCCACGCAGCTTCAGCTCATGTTTGCAAGCTGTCGTTCGGCATCGAACCACCTCAAAATATTATGCAAGCGCTTGACCCCTTACAAGCTACAGCAGTGGAGCATTTACCATAAAAAAAAAGAGAGGCTGGAATATTTTCACATTATTGTGCATTATTCTGAGCCCAGTTCACACAGCAGAAAAAGGTTGAACTGGCTGCAGATCAGCTACAGTCTGTTTCATTCAGCACTGGGATGATGTAAGGAGACAGTGTCTCTGTGCTCTTTGCCATTTCTCAGAAATGCCATTTAACGGCACATTATGTTTGCATCACTTTCTCTCCCCTCTTACGCTTCTGCTATACAAGGCAACTGGTAAAAATAGGCACCAGTAATAATTTACAAAAAAGAAAAACAAACATTTCATAACGAATCAAATACTCATTCTATCTAATAAACAGATGCAAACAATGTTTCAAACACTTCTAAACACAAACCTGGAATAGAGTCCAACAGTGATGGGGGGTTCGCCTGTGTTTTCTGGAATTTCTGCCTATTAATTGTGCAACTTTGACAATAAGCAGGAATAATCAAGTGATTGTCCAATAACCCCCCCCCCCCCCCCCCCAACTTAAAAAAAAATAAAAAAATCACAATTTTAATTATTTGTAAAAAATATGCCCTGGTAATATAACAGTAGAGTGATAATAGTCAAGTGATATTCCATGGCTAGGTCAGAAGTAATGCAGTTTTTATCTGACCTCAGTTTAATATAATCGCATTAATTTATTGCTTTATTAAAGAATTCAGGACTCATCTGTGTGCCATGAATGCCTCTGCACTTATGCTGGATGTGATGCAGTCTAAAAAAAGTGTTTAATAATGTAAACTCCACAAGACCATTTTCATCTCCTGTAATGTGACGAAAACGTCACTGCGGGTTTTCAGCTTGCGGTGGCCATCATTAGTGGCACAAGCACCTGCTGACACATGGCACAAATGGTAGAATGGCAATTTTTTTCCCGCGACGCACAGAGAACAAGCCCCAAAACATCAAATTCAGCATCGCAAATCACTGGCGAGAGGGACAGTGACATGAAAGACCCACCCCAGGCTACCATGTCGTACATGCGCGTGAAATAAGGTGACTGGGAACGGTAAGGGCCCAACAGAGCTGGCGCAGCATAAAATGCTGCGAGACATCTTCCCCCGTCCCTCATTAGCCCCTGCTAATTGCACCCTCATTTGTTCATTAATTTAAAAACTAAAGTCATTCATCTGAAAAATAATTCTGTTTTTCTCTCCTCCCTTCCTTGAAACAGCAGGTCAGATTTCTGCTTTGGGTAACAATATATAATCATATATATCATATATACCTGTATAGATATCATTCACATATACACACACACACACACACACACACACACACATATATATATATATATATATTATATATATATTATATATATAATAGCAAAGTTCCTGACGTAGATACAGAATTTCTAGATGGGTTCCACTTTCTGTGCCATATTTGTTTTCATTGTTCATGTCCTCATTAAATGTCTGTTTAGATGCATATAGTGGGAATAGCTTAGAGGTATAAATAGCTTCATAAGTCCCACAATCATATATTTTCTCATGAACAAAGACATAGACCATCTTAGATAGACATATTATTTAATTTCCACTAAGATTTTATATTTTACATCCAATAGCCAAAACTCATACATTAGGACCATTACAGTGAATGGGCAGAAAGCAATTCTAGTAATTCTATATCTACAGCCCACTGGCTGCTTCCAAGCCTACTCATTGATCTCTAAGATGAGGTCATCACCCTCCAGACTGCTGTCGGGCGTCACATAGATCTTGGCGATGGTGCCAGAGAGGGGAGAGTTGACCACTGTCTCCATCTTCATGGCGCTGAGCACGCAGAGCGGCTGGCCCTTCTCCACCTTCTGACCAGCCTTCACCTTCACCTCCACCACCTTCCCCGGCATGGGAGCTCCCACCTGACCTCGCACGTCCTTCAGGGCCTTGGGGTGGAAATGCATCTCCTGGGGTTGGGAGCAACAGTGAGCACCACTGTGTCAACATCGGGTATTGATGTGCAGAGGTGGAAAGTTCAAGTCCAGCAAGTATTAATCCAAAGCAAGGCTTTTGTTTCAACCAACCAGTTGGGTATAAAGAGTCACATGATACTCAACTGGTCGGTTGGAACAAAACTTGGGTCTGGATTTGTAACATCTACAAAACATCACCTACATAAAACATCTACAGTATAAATTATATGATTATTGCAGTATCATTGATTTACAACTGTGATTCGCCTGGCTGGCACTACATGTACAGGCATAGAAAATTAACCAATGCCCTTCTGACCAATCAGATTCAAGAATTAAACAGTGCTGTGGTATAAGCCAGTATTGATTCCCATGATACTAGACAAAAAAACACATTTGCAACCAATCAACATCTCCTTTATGCCCTGCAGAATTATGGTGAGACTGTCCAAAAGGACAAAGTAAGGAAGGATACATTTACGCAGCATCCAGTATTTGAGGACATGCACCCCCATAGTGAAGGTGAGCATTAAATATTATCCAGGCTTTGGTGGCTGCTGGGAGAGGGCAGAACTATGAACCTTAGCGCCAGAGTCGCTCGACAAGCCAGCCGGTGCGTGTGGCACTAATAAGATTAACAATGTACAACCACTTTAAGACGAATCATCAATCTACCCCTAAACAAACTCCCACAGAGAGCCCCCCGGGGACCAGAGCGAATGGAGGAGTCGGCTTAACTTCTGCCGCTAATGCTAGCAGATCCATTTGCGCTACAGGGCTAGCGGATGCCTGGGGGACTGGAGAGTGACAGACAGCTCAGCGGGTAACAGAGCAGTGCAATCAATTAGCCAGCCTGGGGACCCTACTTAAACGACTGCACCGCGCCTGTTTCAGGCGACAGCCTGGAGATAATGCAGGCTGAGGCTCTCCTGGTCTGGAGCAGTCCACCGTGTACGGCAGGGTGCAAAATGTCTGGGATATTTCCCCCCGTTCAAGCTTTACCAGAATTACCTGTCTGCACTCCATATTTCATCTACTCACTGTTTTTCATGTGCTGCACACCAGACAGGGGCAATATAACAGTGTACACCATCTAGTTATGAATCTTATTGCAACAATACAGTTAGAATTGTAAGTTACCATGTCCACCCATGTCATAGCCCACACGGGGTTGGTCTACGTACTGATAGGAGCATCAAATAATTGGTCTACAGGGATTTTGGAGGTGTAGGGTACACGGGTCAAGGCTAGAATATTGGTCAATTTAACCCAGGGTTTCTAATATGGGCCATGGAACAGCGACAGTTTGGTCCGTGAAAGGCTGCTGCACAAATGCAAACCCTGGTGAGCAAAATTTACTGGCAGGACAGGACTGGGCGATAAGAGAAGTAAGAAACTTTCTTATTGTTGATAAGGTACAATGCTTGATAGCAAACATCAGCCTATCACATCACAGAAACTAACACAATTACAGCCAATCATCAGTAGTCTTTTATGAATGGACAACCTACGTGCAGCACAGTTGCTTGAGTTAGTGGAGCAGGCATGCTGCTGTTTTGGTAATATCATGGGAGATGAAAGCTCTCCTCAGAGGAAGCTTCAGATGTTGGTGACCAAGGCGAGAGCTCAGCAGTTACAACAGCCTTTATTTTGGAGATATTGTGGATAAGGTAAAAAGACGTTGCTTCTGTGGTATAAGTTTTTTGCAGTTCAAAGTCCGATACACATCACTTTATTTTTGCATGAATTATTAAATCATCAAATTATCAAAATTTCCCCCGAGGCCACCATCATGACAGATGATGAATGTGTGGGCTGCGTGTTTGGAAAGGTTGAGAAACACCAATTTAAAATGCCAGTGATTGGCCATCAAACCATTTTCACATGCACATTAAAGGTGCTCCTACTTAGATTGGTCCTTCAGTTACAGAAGCTGAACAGCTTGTCGGTAAGGTCATGGTTGGTTGGTTGTTTGCTGGCTCATGCAACGGTACCTTCATGGCCACGGCATCTTTGACCAGGACGGATCGGAGTTGGCCGTTGAGCTCGAAGAAGACCTCCCTCTGACCAGCCTTATTCAGATCCCCCAGAGCCAGGGCTTTGATGTGAAGGGTCTTCCCTCGTTCCAGCTCCACCTGAGGTGGGGGTGGGGGGGTGGGGTGGGGGCAGGGATTGTGGAAAGCTCAATCAGTGTGCGGAGGGGGTCAGTCCTTCGCCGGTTTCCTCAGCGTTGTCCTCAAATCTGCATGAAAAAATTGACACAAGGATGGCCAGACTACCCACGTATGCCTGTACGCTCAGGGTCTGTCCCCTAGCTATTAGCTACAGCAAACGGATGGTGCTGCAGTACCAGCAGACAAGGGAGATGGGGAGACTGTGGATTAATGATGGTAAATTGTAGTGAAAGTAGACAGCGTGATGTCTGGATCAAAAGCCAGCGGATGCTGCTGTTCTCCTGGATGGGATTTCAAGGAGACTACTGTGCCTAATTAAGCTATTGTCAAGGTGACAGGGTTAAAAATAAAAAGCCCATCTTCCCAACTCAACGTCTTGCAATGAGGCTCAGTGAAACAAGGCTATAACCCAACTGGAACCCATAGCGCCCTGTGAACACTGATTAATCGCACAGATGCAATCATCCTAATATCTGCGGCCTGTTGGTTGGTGGCTGCTGAGCTCTGATTAATTGTATAGATGCGGCTAATGAATAATTCATTTAAATTGTTATGAAGCACATGACACATTAACATTCAGATTCCACAAAGACACCGGGGTCACAGACGGGAGGAGCGGCACCTCAAACTCCTCGGCAATCTTAGGCCCGTCCAGGAAGAGGCGAGTGTTGAGGCATTCCACGGGGCCAAAGTTGGAAGTGAACTCCTTGAACTCCTGGTAGACTTTAGGATACATGGCTGCTGACATCACATCCTCTGGGGTGATGTCATCACCGTGTGCCGCCTTCAGCTGCTTCTCTAGGGCGGTGAAATCCATAGGTGGCAGAGAGGTGCCGGGACGGCCTTCCACACGCGGGAGGGACTTCAGCACCTGGCAAATGGGGGGCAGAAGGATACCAGTGGGGAAGGATCCTGGCAGGGTTTTTGCAACTAGACTGGCCAATCAAGTGGAAAAAATATGGCTCAAATATACACAGTTCAAGAATTAAGGCAAAATTAATGGCACGTACAAAAAAAAAAAAGATTAATGCAAAATGTGGAATATTAGAATATTATTAGAATATGTTAAGGTCCAGGTACATCATGGGAACAATTTATGTAGCAAATCAAAGTCCACTGATAAGGGCTGACAGGGCAGATGAGACAGTATTTTAACAAGACTCCAAATACAAAAAATACCAAAGAGCCCATTTAAACATGAGGATCTGTCCCTGGATCAGCCAAAGGCAGCGGTGCATAAGAATCAACCAGTGAAACATACAAACAGCTACGGAACTTGCTCGTACCAAAACTTCCCCTTGAGTGCATGTTTTTTTTTTTCTCTTTTCCTTTCATTTTTTTGTGCTATGTAAATAAATACATGATGACTACTACATTGGAAAAAAGTCTGATTTCCAGAAGTCACCACTTCTCATGGTCTAACCTTGGCCTTCACCTCCTCCGATTCTTCAGAAGTCTTTGTCTCTTAATGGATTTTTCACAGAAGTTTCCCCATTGAATGAATCACAGGTATCTATATATAGTGAATTTAATTTCATTGGGAGGAAGCCATTTGTTTGTTCCTATCCGGCAGGTCAGAAAACAAGAGCCCTTACCCTTGCCGTCCCCCTCAGGCTGATGTCGCCATATAAGACTGACAAAGTGAACCACTACAATTGGACTTGCTTTCGTCTACAAACCACGAGGCATGCCCAAGGACTGGGCTTATAAATAGCCCAATCAATAAGACATTGAGCCTGACAAACGGTTGCCATATAACTTTCACAGCATTTTAATAAATCACCTTCCTGGACTACACTCTTGCGGCTTTGTGAGTCGCTCTCAGGCCAACGGGCAGATTGTAGACATGTCAACATCTGGAGCGTCTACACAAGCCATTGCTGAAGTGTGATACAGATGTGATCTTCGTGTGAATGGCAGTAATGGATTGTTCACGGCTGACCTGAGGGGGGAGAACTTCAAGCTACCTCTCTACCTTCAAGGAAAATATTTTACATCATTTGCTTAAAGAGAAACACTCATAGCCATTAGGTCTGCAATTGTGTATAAAATGTGAAAACACAGCAGGCCATTGACACCAACATTCTTAAGAAGGCTGCTGTTACCCTATCTTTGCCAGAGCAATACAAAATTAGGTAGGAAATCATTCAATCTGCAGTATTTGCAAAGACATATTTTAAATCACTGTTTATTGATTTAATATCATTTGAAGTAATCGGAATTCTGAAGGTCTGAGCAGAATCCTATGACGTGATATTTGGTTGCATTGCACCATAAACCAGTGCAGCTCTTTGGCTGCTCGGCCAAAGCCCATATCTTCCGAAAGGGGCCATCATCACCCCCTTAACCAGGAACACGGGCTGCATCTCTCTCAATGATTAGCTCTAGCAACAGAAAAGCCCCCTTGGGTTACTTATTGCAGTTCAGCCAATGCACATTTGAGATGTGTATAAATCACTTACTAGGAAAGATCTATCACTGCTGTAGGAGTAATACTACAGGCCAGAGCAGTTAAATAAAGTTTTAATGTGGTTTTTTCTTCCGTATCGAGAATTTCCGAGCTGAAAGACTCAGCTGAACACCCAGTTCTTCATGGATACAGATCTTTCTTTAGCGCACCCATATTCCCTGAAATGGAGCTCTGAGTCCCCTTGTACCCACAGTTTCAGTTATCCGTAGTTTACTACTGTTTGAGGAAAAAAAAACAAAACACTGTTAAAGTGTAACAGTATGTTTTTTTCCCAGTGTTCCTTCATCCTTTGAGGGGTATAAAAAGCATGATTTCCTTTGCTCCGTCACCCCTTGATACATATTTTTTTATCGTTCTGTCGTTAAGCTAAAACGTCAGAATCCCTTTCATTCGAGAGAGTACAGCTGTACAGTACTATATAATAATGTATAATGTACTTTATTATTACTGTATTCAAAGTTGGTAATGTCTTACTGTGTGTAATTTATCAATTACCATATGTAAGTAGCCCACATAAAAATCATGTTAAATATGGAGTTCGCAGTTGGTTCGCTATTATCCGGGGTTTCGGCTATCCGGGGGTAGGTCTTGGAATGTAACACCTACCGATACAGGAGGACTAATGTAGCATTTTTTTTCCCAGGACAATTACAAGGAAGTCTTACTTCCACTTTGCATTTCACCTTACTAGAGGTAAAGTCATTGCTGTTGACTGAGGGCTCATTATATTACACAGATAAATGCTGTAGTAAAGTAAAGATAAGGCATGTTTGGAAAGCTATCTGGATCAACAGTAACCCAATAGCTAATGGTGATGGTCGCTGTGACTCACTTCATAGAAGTTAATCTAAAATAGAAAGGCTGAAGTCTATTATGAATCAATACAATCTTCATGAATGGAACATAAAGAGTAACCTTTAATGTCCGAAAATCCCATTTGCAACTATACTTTTCTGGCAAATGTACTTTGTTAAGAGGGAGTTCTGTTGCATTGTATCTGTTAAAAGAATCATTTGTTCCAATTAAAAGTAATTTTGGATTTTCAATGGGCTGAAAAATGTGAGGTTAACAGTGGCACAAATTCGGAATTCTCCAGTCTTGTGGACTCGTGGAAGGAATGGAATAATTTACCCTTCCTGACATTCTAACATTGGTCCACTTAGCCCATATTTCAAAGTGCAATGACAAATTGAAAAGGGGCATTGGAATGGCACCGGTAAATGGCAACAAAAAAAAAAGTCTCTGGAGCAGAGTTTCTCAAACCGGTCCTTGGAAATCCAACCCGAGGACCTGGTCAAGAAACACTGCTCTATAGCGCCCCCTGCTGAGCCACCTCTGCTATTCTACCTCAGCAATTCCACATCACCCGAGTGGATTACAATTCCTCTTTATTATTAAATCCACTGTCAAGTTCCTCTTTTGAGTTTTTTCTTTAAGTCAGAGCATATTCCTTAAACATCAAGCCGATTCTAAGTTTCTGACAGCCTTGACAATTCCTTGTGGCAAGTGCGGGATCAAAAACAGTTGCGCCAATGAATATCAACAGGTGAAATTCAAGTTAGGAAACATTTTTGTCCATCATTCAATATACAGAGCTGGTTAGGCGTGTTGGGCTCACAACAACAAAATTAACTTCATCCTTGTATATTAATGATAACCACTATACATACAGGATGCATAAAAGATAAACTATATGCATATGGAAAAGATATTATACTTGCATTAAGTGCAATACTTGAATTAACATTTTATAACATTATGAATTATGCATAAACAATTACGGAAGCTTGGTGTAGCGATTAAGATATGCCGATGTAAGACCTGTGGGCGTGCATTACCGTTTTACAATTACACATGTAACTGATATTTACATCCGATGTCAAGCTGCTTCTGTTAGAACGGAATTCAGTCAATATATGACGGAAATACGTTTCCTAACCTAATAGCCTATATCGACATGTCATGTATAATTGGCTATGTGCATTATCCATAACAATCCTAGGGCCACCAGCAACTGGAGACTGAATTCACCAACTACCTACCAGGTGAGGGACAAACCCTTCGGTCATGCCCAGTAACGAAGAGAAGGACAGCAGAAGTGCTCACAACCATAACGGAAGCTCTGTGTGACGTATGCCTGACCGAGCACATGACATACGGGGAAATTCAGCGCGTGGACACACAGGATACATTTTTCTGAATGATTAGGTTTAGCTGAGTGTGCCTGACATGGTGAAGGGGGTGAGATGGATTACCTTGGACCTGAAGGGCTCGGGGAAGCCACCATAGGGGGTGCCGACGTAGCCCTGCAGAAACTCCACCACCGACAGTGGGAAGGACAGCTCATCCGCCTGCTTCTCCACCTCCTCTCGCGTGAGGGAGTTTTGCACCATGAACTGGGCCAGGTCTCCCACGATCTTGGAGGATGGTGTCACCTGTAAGGCACACAGGATGGGGGGGGGGTGGGGTGGATATTGAAGCTCTTAAAACCTTCTCCCAAATGCAGATGTTTACATGGGTGTGTGTCTCAGAACCATGACAGCTACGTCCAAAATGCCCGTAAGCAGGGAACGGAGCGAGAGAGCAGGGCGACGTGGCAGTGGATGAAAGGCCAAGTCGATCATCTGTAACCTGCAGGTCTTACAGAATACATTTTAATTAGCAAGTGCTCCACTTCTAATGTGACTTACTACCCAATTAATTACATCAATAAAGCAATTGGTAGCAGACACTGGGGGGGGGCACCAGGACATTCTGCAGCCAACGACTCAGAGCTACGACCCCCTAGAGAAGAAGAATACAAAGCTGAATCTGGGAGGTAACCATAAAGCTACCATCCTGGTCTGGGCTCATGCATGTCAGCTCTGCTTTCCAACCTCGAAATTTGTTAGGCCTCTAGGCAATGCAGCAGAGTCCATCAGTCACATCATCTGATAGTTACAACAAACAGGCATCTCCCAGTTAAGAACACCCCAACTTACAGACTACTTACAAATGGACTGCCATAAAGCCTATTATATTAAAAATTCAGCTTAAATACTATGGTCTGTAATAACGAATGCACACACTACCTTGTGACGTGAAAACATTGCACAGCTTCAGCAGTTTGTCAGCTCGAGGTACAGTACAGTATCGTATGGAGTTACTTTTATTATTATTATTATTATTATTTACCGTGTTATTATATTTCCGACTTCTCGTTTGCAACCTAGGGACTGTCTGTTTGTGAAGCGTAAAAGCTATTTAGTTAACCTGTGCCATTCAATGAGAATACAGGTGTGCAAATTAGCAAAGGGTAATAATATTTAAGGAATCGATAGATTAACTAACTGACTAACAGATTAATGGCTCCGCTTAAATGGAACAAAAAATAATAATAAATGGAGGGAGAGACAACATCACCAATTGAAGCACCTCTGGGAGGACACACACATAAAACTATGGGCGGAATTTAATTATGTGCTCGATCAAGCCTCAATAATTAAGAATTCAGGGGCTATACACAGAAGCCCCACTTGGACCAGGACTGGGTAACCATTATCTAAGAAATGAAAACAAGCAAGCATTCCCGTTAAACCAAAATAGAGAAAGCATTTAGCTAAATTTTTTATGGGCCACTAATTTTAAAAGCTATGCAGATGAAAAATTGTCATCCTTTTGGAGGGGGGGCAAACAAACAACAGATTATGTATAGTGCTCAACAGCCTAAGGGATTGTGGGTAATCACATAGTAAAAGCACAATTAGGGAGATAAAAGGTTGAGATAAGGGATGAAGCACATTGGGAAACAGAAAAAAAATATTAAAAGACTTTCCATTATTAGGCAAATCATGATACGACATTTATGTGTATAAAGCAGCATGAATTGAGAGGTGAGGTAATGAAATCACCATTATCTGTTCACACAATGTTGCTTTACATAGGGTGCATTTTGTAAATGCTGTGGCAATAATTGCATTTGGCCATGATGTCATTAAAGCACAAAGGAATCTAAGGGACATTACTGAAGGCACTGTGCAATAGCACACTGAGGAAGGAACAGATACACGGAGGGAGAGAGAGAGGAGGGAGGCATCCAGTGGAAAACAAAACATAGCTGAAAACAAGTTCGCGTAGAGCCAAAATGTAGTGGGCAAAACAGGGTAGGCATCATGGTGCCTTTCTCTCACACACACACACACACACACACACACACACACACACACACACACACACACACACACACACACACACACACACACAGTTATCTGAGGTAGATCTTGGAACGCATCACCCATGGATATATGCTTTTTGGTCCATATTCCCCAGCCCTACATATGTTACCATCCCACCTGCCCCTCTATGAAAATCTCGGGCCCGTCCATCACAATTTTCCTGGCACCAGCACCGGACTCACCGGCAACAGACCCGAGGGACAGAACATCTGTCTGTAACATGGATCAGCCTCATTGACTCCATTGGCACATTGTCCACCTGTTATTAACAATTTTAACTACTGTATGTAGGAATCAGAATGGGGGGGGGGGGGGGTGTAGGTTAATTCTTCCAAGCGAAACGAAGTAAAAGCGGAACCACGCAGGCAGGTGCCACTTATGTGTTGAGGCAATGCCCACGGCCGCAGAGGGAGCTGATGTGTCTGCCTTACAGAACACTGCTGACCTGTCTCTGGGCCAAAAGGCTAGGAGAGGATCAGCCAGAGAAGTTATTCTGATGCACCTTTAAAACGGTTTCCCAATCCGGTCCTCGGGGAGCCACAGATGGTCCACATTTTTGCTACCTCCCAGCTCACAAACAACAACGAGGACTGTCTGGCAGGGAGCAGGGAGGGAGAAAAAACGCGGACCCTCTGTGGCTCTCCGAGGGCCGGATTGGGAAACAGGGTTTAAAACATTTTAGCACATTGTGAGACATGATGAGTTGAAGGCAGAGTGACTGAGAGAGATTAGAAGAGAGAGAGAGATTAAAGAGAGATGGAGTGAGAGATGGGGAGGACGGGGGAAGAGAGCAGGGCGCAGAGAGACACAGCGGCATGTGTGTGATAAGTGCTGCGCATGTCAAGGCTTCACAGGCCTATTCGAGGGTGTGATGGAATCATTTCTAGACTTCGGGAAAAAGCTGAAAAAGAAACGATGTCAGATATAAGCAGTGCAGGACATCTGGGCGATCCCTAGCAAGTTCGACCAGCGGTCATTATTGTCTAGCAGTCTGTCAACCAACCTCCCTGTCTCTAAAAGCTGCTCATCCAGTGAGAAGGCATGGGGCGCAGGGTAGGGAACATTCCAGAAGGGTCACCACACACAGTGGGTACAAATGGAGGTGAAAGCGCCACACAGGTAGGAATTCAGCCAGATTCAAAGCCATGACCTGCATCGGGGGCTCAGCGCCGCCTTTGGCCCTGTCCATTAAATGGAGCGTTTGAGGAGCCTCTGGCTTGGCGACCGACAGACCTACATCTGCAGCGTGCCGCGTCTGGCACGGGCAGGGAGCCTCCCACCTTGATGAGGTCGCCCAGCAGCTTGTTGGCCTCCACGTAGGCCTTCTTCACCTCCTTGAACTTGTGGCCCAGCCCCATGCTGTGGGCCTGGAAATGCAGGTTGGTGTACTGGCCGCCGGGAATCTCGTTCTCGTAGACGTCGGCGTTGCCCGACTTCATGGTGGCCGTGCAGTCGAAGGGGGCGTAGAGGCCGCGGGCCACCTCCCAGTACTCGCTGTAGTCAAAGACCTTCTCCAGGGAAATGCCTGCCATTTGGGAAGATTCGGGGGTGAGTCTCTTTTGTTAGTGTTTTTCAACCCAGTCCTTGGGGATTCCCCCAGACAGTCCGCAAAAATGTAGATTGTCTGGAGGTCCCAGAGAACTCGGCTGAGAAATACGGTCATATTTTGTGCAATTACAATTTATATGCCTATATTCAAAGTGACACAAAATGAAAAGTGACTTCAGACAGTCCATACAGCAATTAAAAGTTAAGGGTCTTGCTCAAAGGCCCAGTGGTGAAATCAAGCTGCCAACACTAAGATTTGAACTGACGACCTTCTGATTAGAGGCATAGTGTCCAAGCCCACTCAGCCACACACTGCTCTCTCCCCCTTATTTTTATTCCCAATGCTTAACGGTGCTTCAAAAGTGTAAAAGAAACTTCATGGGTGAAAAGCTCTAAGTAACTGCTACTTATGTAATAATACACTATTGAATATTTGAACTTTTAAGCATTATACTTTTAAGTACAAAGTATTGTTACTATTAAGTAATAATACTATATTAAGTATTGGCCAGTTTATAAAAGAGTGGTTATTTTGCTAAAATATAATTTTGTGAGATTCAAACTAAGCAGGCACATAGCAAAAGCCCATTTGCTCACAAAATCAACCAGCTGAGTTTCATTTTTAAGCCAGCTGAACCCGGGGCGGTGCCCCAGTCTCAAACATCTCTGGTCCTACTGGGAACCTGGCATAGAGGCAGAACCACTAATGAGGGACCAACAGGAAGTCAAGGTAGACCTAGCACGTATAAGGAGTCCGGTGTGAGGACGAGCGGGACGGTTTAACAGAGCCGCTGCTACAAGGAGCGTAATTAGAGGATCGCGTGGCCGGTCCAACGAAATACGGCGCTGGATCCCTACCAGCGACGCGTCACTCAATCAGTCAATGGGCTGCTCCGTGTCAGAGTGTAATCTATCAGCAGCTAAATGCTACAGCTGTCGTCACCCTAACACTTTCCCTGTCAGGCGCTGCATGAACATAGCGAAACACACACATATATACATGCACAAAGACACACAGAGACAAGCAGCTCCAGGCTGACCCCCGCCTGCTAACCGATAAGAAGGCATCCTTGGCGCTCAGTCATGCCACCGATTAACCATCCAGACAGAGCTGTCAGAGCCAGTCACATGCCACGCTCTGAGCCGGAGAGGACGCAGAGCCAGCGGCAGCCTGATCGCCCGCCCGGCTGCGGGGGAGAGTGGTCCGGATCGAATCGTTCTGACCTGCCTGCGTTTTAATAAACCCAGACCGGGTACAGCTGGCAGCTGGAATTCAGAGCGAGCCTGCTGCCTTTAACCGTTAACGGCACGGCGAGATAAAATGGCCAGGACGTCGAGCTGGTGAAGAAAGGCACAGAGAAGGAAGTTAAAATAAGACATGAAAGGATGAAAATGCAGAGAAAGTGGCAGATATAAAATTACGGAGTTGATAGCAGCCGCAAGTGGAGAACACGGTCTGGTCTGTCAGGCGGCAAAGGCGACTCTAGGCGCACGGCAAAGAGACGGAAGAGAGTGATAGGAGGACTGAAGAAGGGGTGGGGAAGCCGGAGATGTGAAAAGAAGGAGCAGAGAAAGAGACGGGAAATGAATAAAGGGAGACCTGTCTGCCGGCTGAATGGGCAATGATGAGGTGTGGGGGGGGGAGTAGCACACAATAAACAGATAATGAATACAATACAGACAGGCTTAATGAGAGCCGGTGGCATCAGACGGGAGGCAGCCGCGGTCAGCTACAGCTGTTCAGCTGGATAAACTGACAGCTCCCCGACAATTCAATTTACCTGACAAGCGGCGCTCCAACATCACCATAAAGAGAGGGAGACCAAAAACAAAGCCGAACACTTACACACTGGCAAACTATTAGCATGGAGCCATTCCGGCGCAGTGCATTGTGGGTAATCGCGGTGTCTCTGCACATGATACGCTGCCGTTGTCGGTCTCGGCATGCCGTGTTTCGGCAGGTGCCCGCGTGAACGCAGGCGTATGCAGAGGAGAACGTGACATGGATGCCAGTCCACAGGACTTGCATACAAGCACAAGCATCTATAACGGAGTGATCAAAAACTGGTCAATTCGAATCGATACCTGTGTTGTGCCGCGAATGTGCACCCCCCACACCCACCGTGACAACGGCGGGGGAAAGCAAAACAGAGAAACTGATGTTACTTCAATCTGGGCTCTGCACGCACAGCATGCTGAGAGACACTGGCTGGGTGGAGGAGTGGGTGTATGTGTGTGTGCTGGAGGAGACTGACAAGCGACAAATCAAGGTACTGCCTAGTTATTTATGCTTTACACGGCCACTGGGTCACTGCGTAGGAGTTCATCATGAGTGTATAATATTTTGTAATAAGTTGTATAATAAACAGCATATCTCAAGTCCACTAGGATGTGTTCTATTGGATATACAGCAACTAGTGAGAATTGCTTTATATTATGAGTAATAGCAGAAATTAACACTTTTATGAACTCTTAGTGCAGTTAGGCTGGTTCCTATACGGATACCCATCATGCACTGCTGCCCATTAAGGACCTGGCTCTCCTTAGATACACAGCTATCCGGACTAGCACTGACCTGGCCATGGGAAAGCACCACAAAGAAAACCTCAAAGAAAGAAGGAATCAGAGACAAGCAAGCCCACGGGGAAAGATTACGGAACAGAGTGGCTGAATTTCAGCGTATCCTGTGAGCCCCTGTTACTTCACACCAGAATCTGGAAGCACCATCATTACCAAGCACCGTTGGGGTATTTGAACAATTCTCAGCAAATCAGAAGGCAGGACTGTGGAGCCAGTGTTTATATTTAAAGGCATGAATTGGAGGCCAATGATGCAATGTGACAACCTCCATCATGAAATCCAATAAGTTTTAGCACCACACAGAGACGGAAGGCTCCAGCAGTGGCTAACGCTACCGTTAGCCGGTCAGAGGGAGCCGCATTCCACATGCCCGGAGCCGGTCCAAACCCACGCGATTCAACAGGTCCTGTCACAAGATGCATTTTAAAGCTTTAAACCAGTAATTTCCTCCAAGCACAGCTCTCCCAGGGAATCCGTGTCAAACCGAAGCCGCTTCCAATCAGGGCTATGGGAAATGATGCTAATGACTGCTTTGGAATCAAATTTGCGCTGAAGTGGTTCGGAGGTGTGCTGCAATCTGTGCAGTGAGGGCCGCGGAAATGCCGGAATGGTGTTTCACGCGCAGACGGCGATCACCGCGAGAGCCTTTCAGGGATGAACCACAAAGCAAACCTGTAATATATATTAACCGTGTGCTTCAGGACGAATCGGAAATATTACAGTGATTTGGGTGCGTGAGTGAGCTTCGATACTGAGCACATTTTTTAACACGTGTTTCTTGTGTGGAAAATCAAAAAGTTATTTTTATTTTTTTAAACCACATGATTATACATTGTACTTCATCCCATTCCCCAAATCAATTGTCATTACCCAATTCTGCAGTCAGGGGCAAACAAATATTACATTTCCAAATATTATTTTCACAGACACTGCTGAACTCGCTGCAGGTGTTTTTATTTTATCTGAGCCGTCCTGATGCCTTGATAACGGATGGGGGTGAGAGGGGGGGGGGGTGGTCACCTGTGTGGAGATCGGTGCCCTTGGTGCAGGCCACGAGGGCCCCCATGCTGGGCTGCGACGTCATCCCTGCCATGGAGTCCACGGCCACGTCCACAACGTCCGCCCCGGACTCGGCGCACGCCAGCATGGCCGCTACACCGGCCCCCGCCGTGTCGTGCGTGTGCACATGGATGGGCACCTCGGGGAAGCGATCACGCAGGGCGCCGATTAGCAGGCGGCTGGCCTCGGGTTTCAGGAGCCCGGCCATGTCCTGCCGAGAGGATGGGGGGAGGGCAGGGGAGGAGGACGGAGGATAAAACGAGAGGGAATTTATAGAGAAACTGTACCTGGGAGCTGCTGGCCTGTTATTTATCTCCAACCCATAAATCCGGCTCCATCCTGCATCCTCATCACTAAACCCATTTGCTGCTCTTGCCTCTCCATCACTGACTCTGCAAACTCCCCATCCATCCATCCATCCATCCAGTCACCCACCCTCCCATCCAGCCACTCACCCTCCCATCCATCCACCCACCCTCCCATCCATCCATCCATCCATCCTCAATCCCGACCTCCCTCTCGAACCTTAATGGCCAGGATGTGTGTCCCAGCCTTGACCAGCTCGTCCGCCAGCTTCAGGTAGTACTCTAGCGAGTACTTCTGCCGCGTGGGATCTGACACGTCGCCCGTGTAGGAGATGGCAGCCTCCACCACGCCACCCGCCGCCCCGGCAGCCTCCATGCCCAGGATCATGTTGGGCAGGTAGTTGAGGGAGTCGAAAACCCTGAAGATGTCCATGCCGTTCTCCTTGGCCACCTCGCAAAACCTGGAGAGACGGAGGAACGCGGACAGGTGGTCAACGGGTGGGGAGGCCATTGATGGGGATGAAGGAAGAGAGGGAAGAGAGAGAAGAGAGAGTGAATGTAGGAAGAGAAAAGAAGAAAAGATAAGTGCAAGGAGATAAGGCAGGCCACATTTATATTACTATCAATGTTCAAAATGGTGCACAAATTACAGGTTGACTGTAGGGTGTTTATGCACTAAGGAGAAGCAATTGTTTTATGAGCTGTTGTACCCAGGGATGCCATAAAGGGGGAGTTAGGATGATTCCAAGGGCCCCCGAGTGACAAGGGGTCTTAAAAATCTGGAACATAATTGGTCTGGATTGGGGGCCCAATATGATATGATTTCATGGGGCCCAAAAGCTGTAGCGGTGTCCCAGCCCGGCATGCCACTGACTTGTAGACGGCGTTGTCGGGATAGTTGGTGTAGCCCACGGCGTTGGCGCCCCGCAGCAGCATCTGGAAAGGCACGTTGGGCATCAGCGCCCGCAATTCCTGCAGCCGACGCCATGGGCACTCAGACAGGAAGCGCATGGCCACATCAAAGGTGGCACCTGCAAGCGCAACAGGAAGTTGGGTCAGAAAGGAGAGGAGTTACTGTTCGCCCTACCCTGCCCGCCGGCCAGCCTGGTGGTGGGACCACCAGGGAGGAAAACATATTGCCCCCCCCCCCCCTCATTTTAGGGAGTCTCAAACAAAGAAAATGCATTGGGGATGCAGAGGGCATGGAAGGACTTCCTATAAGCAGAGATATCGGGTGTTTTTCAATATGCGTACTTGACCATACTTGTATTCTCATGTACCCGTTTTACGTCATCTTCCACTGCCGAAGACCAGGTCTAACACTCAAGAACAGAAGTACAGAGGATGGTAAAAATCCCAGGATGTCATTCCTGCCCTGCCCCAAATATGAAAAATACATTGGTTGCATCCTCTCCGAATGAGACCAATCCCATGATTCATTGCAGCCCAAGTTCGTTCTTGGGAAGCAAGTTAGCAAAGCCGGTCTTGCCAAGAGCACAAGTATGGTCTTTGCATTCTTGATACTGAGAAACACCCATCTTCACAGGAAAGAGAATATGCACCTTGCTTGTGAGACCTCACATGGCACCCCTGAACCAGAACACACTTTGGCCTCCCTGTTGCTTCCAGATGGCTACAGGACTGAGGAACATTTTTTTCAGTGGTGCCCTTTAATGGAGAGGCACAGCGGGGCCCTGTCAGAGAGCCCGACGAGGGCTGGCTAACGGCAACGTAACTGCAACAGCACTCGACCTCAGTGGTGCCCGCGGGCCAATCTGTAGGTGCGCGTGCAGAAACATGGGGAGAGATGAGGGAGCCCTCTAACGCAGGACCGGAGGGAAGCGGGCTGCACGGGATACTCACCACCCCAGTTCTCCACGCTGAAAAGGTTGCTGAAGTTGTGGGCGACGAAGGGCGCGATCTTCTTGAGGTCATGGGTACGCACGCGTGTGGCCAGCAGCGACTGGTGGGCATCGCGGAAGGTGGTGTCCATGAGGAGCAGACCCTGGTGGGCCCGCACTGCCCGTGCAAAGCCCTCGGGACCCTCCCGCAGGAGAACATCCCGGAAGCCGAGAGGTGGCTCGCCTGCGGACCAGAATGCGAAGTTACTTCACAGTACACACACACACACACACACAGATACCCTACATTTACAAGGACATTCTAAAAAGGGGTTTAATGTCCCAAAATAATTTAAGAAAACCAAACTTCTCTCATACTTCAGTGGTCATAAATACTGTTTACTGGCAAACACATTAAACTGTACTCCAAGGACAATTTATAAAGTTGGGAATTGAGTATATACAGCCTACAACGTGCGCGTGTGCACACACAGCCACACACACAGACACACACACAGCAGTACAAGGAGACGACAAGATGCACAAAACAAAAACTTACATTAAAAAGGGTAAAGGGAAAACAAAGGAAAGACTGTCACCAAGTTTTTGTCTATGGAGACTAAATTGTAAAAATACAGTATAAAAAGGCACAAAATAAACCAGTACAAAAAAGAATAAACACCAGCATCAGCAAAAACACATGTTCGAAATGTTTCTTCAATTGAAAGACTGAGAATTGATTTTAAAGAAGTTCTGTTTTCCCAAGGTACAGTGTTTTCGATCAACACCCTTCACAACATCGGGACACACACACGCAAACACACACGCACGCACACACATATACTTTTCCCCTTGGCTCTTTTAATACAATTAACAGCCCAAATTTACAAAATAACCAAACTCAGAAATACAGGAATATTGATCAGAAACTGTGTGCAATTTTGTATTATGTTGATGGCCACATTTCCTCAGAAGCTGCCCCCAGACAGGTAACGCAAACACACACATGGACCGTGATGAAGCACATTAGTTAGTGCTATCTGGCTTCCACCATCACTGCTACACATCTCACTGCTATCAAAGCCTAGCGTCTTGCAGCCTCAATGCTGATGACGCAACTGCTAAATTTCTTATATACCACTAAATTAGCTACTTAGCAACCAGCGTTATCAAATTGCTTACAGGGTATATAAACAGCTGTAACAGCTGGATAAGAGTGAGCACAGCACAGCTCTTTCTGCCAGCACCCCCATCCAACAGCCTGGCCTACAACAGAGTGATAAGGCAGGGCACATCTGCACCTCCTCCGAATCCCTCTATCATATGAGAAAGGGATATAGGCACCCCCCACCAAATCTCATTACAGGGATTCAGGTGTGTGTTAAGCTCATGCATAGATCTCATCATTCTATTTCGGGTTGTGTTTCAATGTGTGTGTGTGTGTGTGTCACATCTTCATTTCAATGAATTCTTTTATTAATAGGAACATAATCTCAATGCATACTGTGTATACATATATACAGAATATTAAATATACACTGTGTATGAATTTTAGTTAATAAAGAAGTTAATGTGTTGTCTCCCTTTCTCCCTTTAAAAAAAAAACTCATTTACAACCTCAGTAGTTTTTAAAGCAGGTTGTACTCTATGCATCTTCCTGTCATTGTGATTTTGAATTTAGTGGTTTTAGCTTGTGCTGTTCAAAGTAGTATTGTTGTTATTTTGTATATATGTACCTGATGGTGTGTGTGTTTTTGTAATTATTATATTGTGGGGACCCAATGTCCCCACAATGTAATAAAAACCTGTTACTATTTATCTTGTATGGCCATTTTTCTGGTCCCCACAAGGATAGCCTCAATTTTATAAAAATGTGTAAATATAATTTAAAAATACAATACAAATGTGTGTGTGTGATGCTGGTGCTAATGCAGACTGTAGGATCAGGGTACCCCAGTGAGAATGTGCATGCATTTATATTTGCCGTTTGTGAAGATAATTTGTGAGAAAATGTGCCAAACAAAATATCAAACTTAAAAAGAATTTGTGGGTACATCTGCAAAAAGGCATTTTAACAACCTCATCAATTTCAAAAAGATGCAAAAAAAAAAAACCTATTTCTTGTATTGGTTTTGTTGAATTGGGGCTGTTGCTTATATTATGAGCTGTTTAAGGTAGCGGCCGGGTCCAGCTCTTCCTGATTACCCAGAGGAACAGGAGGCACGACAGGATCGACGGAGGACGGCTTGGCCTTCACCGGGATGGGGGTGGTGGGGCCGTTCACCATCACGTGACCTGAGAAGGAAACAGGCAGTCAGCCGGGTGCATTAGCGGCCTTAGCGGGCTGTCTGGAGTGAGCGAGCCGTCGCACTGACCCAGGTAGTGCAGCAGCTTCTGGGCCCGGTTCTGCACGGGTTTCAGGTTGAAGAGCTCCTGGTTCTCGTCGATGAACTGGGTGTCCACCGTCCCATGGAGAAACTGGTCATTGCTCAGCACGTTCTGCAGGAACGGGATGTTCGTCTGCGAAAACAGCAGCGGGAACATGAACGGACCAGTGGACGGTGATGCAAGAGCAGCGTGTCGCTACCGGAACGTACGCGATTCGTAATCAAAGCGGGGAAATCAATCTCTTCCTGTCTCTTACTCAGAGATGGGCATCAAACGGATCTATCAATGCTTCTGAATACGTGCTCATAAATATCGCATGGAGGCAAAGGAAAACGGCACAGCTGATATTAACTCAAACTGCTTCGATTTGTGCCAAACACATCCAGCGGGGGATGCAATGTGATAGCTTATAATGAGCTGCGGTCGTATTGCCACGAACACAGGGACTCGTGACAGGGACCTGCTGACAGGCATACAGAGCAGTGGCCCTGGTAATAATACCCCCCCCCCCCCGGGTCTGGCAGGCAAACATAAATCATCACATCTCTTCAGCAGGGCAACAGTGGCACACTGAACCTAGGATGCACTCATTCCAACATCACCCCTTATCTCAGCCTGTCAGCAGCATCTGTGAAAGAATCAGAGAACAGTAGAAACCAGAACTCCAACCATCCATCCATCCATCCATCCATCTTCCATACCCACTTGTCTTGTACACGGTCTGGGGGTCTGGAACTTATCCCAAAGGCTATGGGCACAAGGCAAGAAATAACCCAGGATGGGGTGTCAACTCATCGCAGATTAACCACACCACCACCTGATATTTTTGGCCTTGCTTTCTGATGATCCTTCTACAGGTACAACAAGGTAATTAAAATAACCTTCATGTGATATGGAAAAAAATGCCAGTTAGTCCTGTGCTCTATGAGGGGTGACCACCAAATCCATGTCAGGACACTATGAACTTCTTCAGGTTTTACAAACTACTTAAAAACTCGAAGGCCCCCATGCTTGGCTAAATTGTTTGGTTCATCTTGTACTTTTCCTGGTTTGTTTCCTTGAATGAAAGACTCATCCAGCTGTTTCACATATACATTAGTGACGCATGATTATAGCAGACTGACCAATCAGCACACAGCAAGAATTCAGTGCTTAAGTGAAATCCAGGTCTTTTTAATTGAACTGATAGTCAACAAACACTGTCCTAACTCAAAGTGTCCTCCCTGACATGGATTAGGTGGTCACCTTAGCTCTATGAGACATAGCAGGACAGGTCGAGGGAAACAGCAGGTTTCATTGCAGGGAAAACAATGCATTGTGGGACAGTGTTACTACCCACAATTGTTTCATTGTGCTCTCACTGAAAACACGGTATGTTCCCTACATGCGATTTATGTGACTCCTATTGTCCTGTTAATGGGCCACCCTTTAACTGATGAGCTTTATCAGTCTGGGTCCCGTGCCAATAAAATAAATTAGCATTAATATTTGAGAAAGAGAGAAAAAAGGAGGTAATTCTCAACAGTGCATGATAGCAAAAAATTAAAAATGATCTGAACAAAAAAAAAAAACATAAAAAAACAAAAATTCAATTATACATGTGCGATGTTCTCAAATGCAATAGCCCCAAAAATAGTAACAAAAATAACATTTTAATTTAAAAGAACCAATGCATACAGTCACCCAAGGCTTGGGATGTCTGTGGCACAAAATCAATGTGTCTGGAGCAGTTTGTGTGAAATTAGAAAGTTCACACTCCACTTCTCATACAGCTCCTGTGGCCAAAGTGAGGTGAAGATGCACTTTACCTGTCGACTCATAAGTGGTTTTATGCCCAGGTCATTCTGAGAGGTCAGACTGTAGAGCGATGGAGGGGAGAAGACTGATCTGTCCAAAAGCCATGAGGAATTTTCCACACAGCCAGGCTTAAAGCTAGAAATATTTGTGCCCAAAGCCAGCTGGCTTGAGACTTTGAAAACCCTATCCCTGCCACGGAGAAGAAAGAGGCATATCCAGCTCTCATAGCCAGTAAGGCCTTTGTGTGAGGGGGGCCGCAGGGAAGGTGCACAACTGCCGAGTCCTGGGTGTTATCAGAGAACAAAATGTCTAGTCACGCTGGCTTTCCAGCAGGCCGCTGCAACGGCAGCCAAGTCCAGCACAAATTCCCCCCCATGACCTCAGAAACCAGTGCGTAACGCAGGAGTAACAAAGCGCCAACGCTCTCTCGTATATTGACTGCGCAAAGGCAATAAAATCAATACGTCTCTAAGGGTTTCTTCTCATAAACTTCTCGAAAATGAAGTCCGATGTCGCGAAATCGATGCAACTGAAAAAAATGTGTCGAGGCCGACTGTGTACCGGCCGTCATCGAAATTGACTTCCTGCCTCGCAGAAGGACTGGGCTCCGCGGCCCTTTTCCCAGTGCCGTGCAAAGAAGCAGAACCAGAGGGTTGGGGGGCACCGCTGGCATTTACACACTGCCTTGTGTAAGAAGCTGGAGATCAGGGGATTAGCAGGCCGAGCCCGGCACAAACTCGGGGCTTCTATTTATTTATGTCTCTGTTTGTTTTTACAGGTTCAACCCTGCTGTAAACCTCGGAAAGCCTGATCCAGCTACTGGATACGTCAGTGCATCTTAAACGCTGCCAACTGCAAACATCCGGGGCTTGGTCTACATTAATCCACACGGCTGCTGGGAGGAGGGGGGGGGTCCTGAAGAAAAAGCCGCTTTGCTGAAAGAAATACCCCATGAGATTAGCTAGAAACGGAGGGAAAAACACACAGAAATACTGTAAGTAATCTGGGAGAAACTGACCTCAATAAAACAAGTCACAGACATAAACTCTGGTGTAACTCACAGCAATATCGGTAAGTGTGAAACGGCCTGACACACACAGCCAATTGGCTGGAGGAAAGCAGCTGTCCAATGAGGGGGCGGATGGCAGCCAGAGCTGAGTAGTACTGCAGAATAATGAGAATACTTGAGTCAGGTGACCCAGTTTCCACACCTGTTTGGCCCTGAAAATACTGCACGTCACACCACGATAGGAGGCTGAGACAGCAGAACAGTCACATGACCACCATGCACTTGCCTGACAGTACGCACACCCTCACGGCTTTATATGTGAGGGGGGCGGGGTTTAGCCATCCAGAACATCCTTTGTAAGAGACACAGAATGAGGGACTGATTTTATGTTCAAGCGAATGCTTTATGCAACGCTTGAATGACTTTCGAACCGATACGTTAACTACCTAGCGGTGTAGATTATTCTGGCAAAGAGACTGTGGAAGAGGGGACAGCCCCCCCCCCAAATAATAAATCTGTCTAGCATGGTTGATGGGACCAAATGAGGCAATGAGAAAAGACAAACAAATGGAGAAACTGATGAGCACTGATCCAGCCATGACAGGTCAACGAGAGACATGCAAAAAGCATTTTAGCACAAGTTAAGAGGTCTGTCTAAACCGAGAAAACACAGGTCTTTGGAGCAGAGATGACATTCTCACGCCAGATCTGACAGTGTTCTAAAGCAAAATCGGTTTGGTAAAATTACAGATTGATTTCAGAGCCGAATCTCCCTCTCGGGCAGAACAGGCTGCTGGACAGCTGTAGCTGAGAGCAGAGACCCAACACTGAGAACCAGTCAGCGGCCAGGCAGTTTGAGAGGGTAGATCCACACAGGGGTGTGAGACCATGGGATAGTGCTGCTATAACGACGTCTCGAACGGCAAGGTCTCAAACGCTGTTCAATACCCCATCGATACGCAGGCCTGTCAGCTACAGCCCCACAGCACATCTGGCTACGCCCCCCCTGTGATTTTCCAGTTGCTGAACTGGCTATCCATCCACAGACCCCCTTCTCTGCCACCCAGGCTCATTCCAAACGTTTCAGGACCACGTTTAGCTCTCCAGGGTCAATACCGGGCCTTGCATCTCGAAAACAGCATTTCCAATGCAATTTATACAGTAGGGCCAACAGCAGAGGAACGATGACCCCGCATCAGCAGTCGTACTGTGTCCCCATCCCGGTCGTCTATGGGTCACATGAGGTCACTGACACCAGTTCCAAGGGCCCTGAGCTCACCCACTTAGGATCGTCAGTCCCACCCAGCACAGACAGGCTGTTTTTAGGTCGGAGGACCAGACGAGGAACGAAGCCGATCACGGCGTGCATTTACGCATCCCCACAAAATCCTCACTTCTACTTGGAAGTGAAAAACTTCAGAATCCATTTACAGATATTCAACAGAAATAGTTCTGATGAGGAATTTGGAGGCCGAGGAGAGGGTGTGTGAATGTGCGTCCGTGCGTGTGTGCCTGCACCTGAGCGCGTAACTGCCAGCGCGTGAAGGGACGTCTAGCTGTGAACAGATGAGCACGTGCGTAATTCTCTGTGCACCCCCCACCAACCTGCATTCCTGCGATCGTGTCAGCACGTATCCACACGTGTTGCCCTGTGTCAGTTGACTCAGTTGCTTCCATCTAAATATAGCTCCAGCGTCTGGCAAGTGGAGAGTGACTCACTCCTCTCACCCGAAAACACGCAGACCCCAAACTGCATCAGAACCCCTGGATGAGGCCAGTTACTCATTTAATTGAATCCCTCCTTCCGGGTCTCTCTCTCTGTGCCGGGTTACGGCACGACCTTGTGCTCAGTGGCAGCTTGTCCGAGTTAATCTCTCAGTCCCTGTTACCCCATGGACAGCATTGAACTTGCACAAGCGTGTGGACAAAACACACCAGCGCACACACTCCTGAGCAACCCAATTGGGAGCACTGGCTGGCTCAGGCCCAAAGCCCAGTCTGCCCAGTGTGCCATCACTCATCATTTTCTTTGGTCCCCCATTTCTCAGTCTTCGTTATCTCCATCTCATTTTCTCCTCCATCCCTCATTCTTTTACCTCTTCTCTCATTCCCTCAAGCTAGTGCTGCTTCAGGCTTTCTAACACCTCCCTCCCCCCCCCCGTCTCTCTCTCTCTCCTCTCTCTCTATCCCCCTCCCTTGCCTGCCCATCTCTCCCTGCCTCAGTCAGCGTAGTGGAGGAAGCCGGCGCAGTCCCACAGCTGTGCTCTCTCTCTACAGCACACGCCGTTAATCACAGACACGCTCTGCAGAAAAAGACAAAAAAATAATAAGGGGGAGAAGAGCAGGATGAGATGAAGGGGCAGACGGCAGAGGCGTCTGGATGAGGGCAGGCACAACTGCAGAAGCAGCCAGGAGTGGATCTGCACTTTGCCTCATCTTTTTAGCCAGATTACCTGAGTGTGGGACTGAAATGGCACCAGAGCACTGAGATGCAGCAGGAGAGAAGAGGAGGAAGAGGAAGCAAGCGGATTCTCCCTTGACACAGAACGGACAGGACGGGCAGAGTGTCTGGCAGAGGAAGCGTCGGGGTCCAGAGCAGGCAAGAGAGCGTGCGAGAGCGAGGGAGAGAGGAGGGGAGAGCATCCTTTTTTGGGAGGAAGAATCGCTGGGCTCAGAGGAGGAAACGACTGAGCGAGTGTCCGAGCGAGGAAATTAGGTTTGTGCATTTTTGTGTTTTGCTCTCTGTGCTATATTCTGTGAAGGGCAGCTGACAGCAGGGTGGGGTGCACGTCTTGCTGGGGGGTGTAAAGGGGAACTGAGTATCAAGATTTAGAAATAAACTGGAGAGAAAATTATAGACAGAAACAAAATGACAAGCAGTGTTTCCAGTTAGGGGTTAAAAATCAGAAAAATCGATAGGAAAAAAACAACTGTCATGTTTTTCTACATCACACAGACGTCCATCTATGCATAAAACAGAAGCCTGTCATGCCTGTCACCCCCCCTCCCCCACATGCACACGCCTACACACACACAGAGGTAAACGAGCTACTTGTTTAAAGGTGCGGATTTGAGGGACGTCTTCATTTACAGGAGACTGACACGCTACTGGAGGAGGCAAACTCCGGCCGTTTGGGGAACGATCGGAGGCTGCCGGACGCACAGAACGTGAAGGTGTGGATGGAAGGAGAGAAGCCTGTCAGTGACAGACGAGCAGACGGATAACAGGAGGAGAGGACAGGAGCTGAAACACTGCGCAGTGTCAACCTGCTGGACGTGTTCACTGACACTCAAAGCTCCTTTTCCTTGCAGGATAGCCTCCTTTCCTGCCACCTCCCACCCTGTGGCTGCCCCTGCTTTCCACACCAGGCTTCCTCTCCTCTCCTCTTCACCTCCTTCCCCCTTTAATGCGCTTAGAGGTGTGCCACTTCGACCCACCCCGACTCTGGTCCTGACCCCAAGGGGGGGCTGGAGCAGATGCAGCTGGAGTGGGAGCCCCGGCCTGGTGACCCCCAGAATCCCAATCCCCGTGAGACTGCCCTCCTCTGGTGAGGAGAAGAACTACATGCTGTCAATAATCCAAAAAAAATATATAAAAATGACAGTCTAATTTGGGAGTAATGAAGGGAACGACATGATGGACAGCACACCAAGGGAAGTGGCAACAGACACATGGGGGTGCACTGGACCCGCAGAGGGAGGCACGAGCTGAAGAGCATGGCGGCCTGGCGGTGCTGCCCACTGTTTCAGACGACCCAGAACCCCAGGGAGAAGCTGAGCTCATGCTGACACCAGACCAGGCACCGGCGGATGGGGGGTGTGGTGTCAAGTTCCAATTCTCCTGAACTGAAACGGATACAAAATCCCAAACTGAAAGCCAGGACTCCCCTACATGCCGTCCATGCGTCCCGGGAAGAGGAGGAGGGTCTCTGTAGCCCCCGGACCTGCCAGTGACAGCCTCCCTGGGCACCCCCTGGCACGTGGAGCTGATTTGAACCCTCGGCTGACACAGACAGTGAAGGTAGAGTGCCCGGACTGGCTGCTCTGGCAAACACACACACACCTCAGAGGCTGCATGCTTGCAGATAAACACTAACTTAAGCATTTCCTTAAGAGACACTTCCTGGAAAGACGCAGACGTAGAAGGAGACATACAGGCACACTGGCCACCCCCCCCCCAGAAAGCACATTCACATGCCTACAGAACCTCACCAGCCCTCAAGAAGAGCAGGCGTTGCACGAGTGCTTACATAAAAGACACAAACGAAAGAGCGTCGCACAGGGGCAGCACAGACAGATCAGGACAACGTTTCCATTCGTTCACAAGGGAGTCACTAACGAGCACAGTCCAAGAGAGGAACTTGCAGGCAGGAATACCGTCAGGGAAACAAACGGGAGGACGAACTGGGAAACAGAGAGGAAAACAGACAGGAAACAGACAGGAAATAATCCTGGAAAAGACAGGAAAGCAAATGAAAAAACAGAAGAAAACACACAGGAAACAGACCAGTCCTAATAAAAAATAGCATATTTGTTTGGGAATGTACCAGAGACACTAAAACATGCTTTGCTCCTTGTCCTTGTGCCCTGAGCACTCTGGGGTGTGTCAGGGTGGTTGGTGCAGAGAGCAGAGGGCGGGGGCGTTTGTCCATGCATGGATGTGGCACCCCTCTTCTTTCATGCACCCCCGCCTGGCCCCCCACCCCTGGCAGTATGTAAATGTGATAAGCTAATTATACTCCTCCCGGCCCACCACTGCCAGGGAAGCAGGAGCAGTGCTGCATGCATGCAATCTGTACTGCCTTTTAAGAGACGTAAGCGGGTGCAGGAGCAGTGTGTGTGTGTGTGTGTGTGTGTGTGTGTCTGAGGTTACCCTAAATTCATAGATCTGGACAGAGGCATCCCTAATTGGCCACACACAGTGGTAACAAATTCAGCTGCAACCAATCAGTGAGAGATGTGTGGAGGGAGGTCCCGTTATTCACTTACACTCTATCTCAACCATCCCATGGCTATAGCAGGACTGTCCTTGGGGACTCGACCCAACAGCCTCCTGGTTATACAGCCACACTGTCATGCAGCATGTTACTGCCTCAGCTACGACAGCAGATGAGGCTAATCGGCCTCTCAGGGGGAAAGAGGTGATGACGGCATTGGCCCGCTAGAACCACTGACGAACTGTTCTTGCAGTCCAGGGCTGTGTTTGCGTAAACGAGGCCCACAAAGGCCCAGGCACTGACATGCTGGCATGGTTAAAATACAGCCACTGCTGGTCTAATGCTTCCCCCCGCGGTGCAAGAGTCTCTATTCAAGCCTGACAGGTGCTGTGCAGGTTGGCGCTGCCAGCTGACCGACGTCTCCCCCCAGCGCACTGTGGGTAGGGACCCAGTAACACCATGTCATGAGACAGCTGTCCCTGGTGGACGGGCTTTAGGGGAAGTGAGCATGAATGCAGAGGAAGAGAGAGGAGCAGGGGGAGTAAAGAGGAAAGATGTGAAGGAAAGAAAAGATGGATGGAGGGATGAAAATAGAAGAATGTCGCTGAGGACGTGGAGTAATGATGTGCTGTTTATTAAACAATAAAGATGATAATGTCCCTTAGAATGGCCTATGGTTTATTAACTATTAATTATTAATTTCTTCATTTAGTGCCAGCTTTTGAAAAACAAAACAAGCCCCGGCAAATTAATAATTATAACTGCACAGCTCTGCCGCGGCACCCTCCCCGCTCCAGTGGCAGCCTGTTGGACCTGGCAGCGAGCTCTGCAGGGTATTCGCAGCTGCAGACGACTGGAACGAACAACAAAAACACGGGCGCACACCAGTGCTGCCCTCAGCAAAAGAGCACTTCTGTGCGAAACACGTAATTGTGCATAATGACAGCAATGGTGAGGCCAGACAGTGACGCGGGGTCCAAACGGGACCCCCGGGCCGGAGCTCCAGATGCACAGTGATCCGGTCCAGTCGCTCGCGGCAATGCCACTGGTCTGATCGGCTGCTTTGGTGCCTTTCGTTCCAGCGCCCGGCTAGAAAGGCCTTCCAGTCAAATGAGCTCAATGCTCCCCCTACTGTGCCCTGGCAGAAAGCCAGCCCCCCCCCCAGCCGGCCACCACTTCCTCACACCTGGCCAAACCAGTCTGGGCCAGTCGATAATGCGGTCGATGAGGCCACCAGCCGAAGCACACGGCATTGCGTTCCCCCGGATGGTACCCCCCCCCATGAGTATTCGTACCCCCGTCTCAGATCTCCCTACTTGGGGACAGAGCAGCTCCCCCCTGAGGTGGTGTCACAGATGCCCCCCCCAATCCCACAAAGCCCCCGCTGTCACAGGAACCGTATCCTTCAGGGAACTCGTGCTTCAGCTTCATCTTCTGCAGAGCAGATGCCCGACGGCCTCCAGGCTGAACCCGAAACAGCTGAAATCCTGCCAGGATGGAGCAGACACCCACAAATCTCAGGGAGTCAGGGAGGGACCCCCCCCTAACAGCTGTTAGGAATAGGCACCCAGTGGAGGGGATGATCCCCTCTGACTGCAAGCTGGATCAGGAGGAGGAACAGGGCTCCGGGGGGGAGGCGGGGAGGCTATTTTTATAATCTGGCTAAAGTGCCAAACTCATTAAAGTATTCAAACACAGCCTGCATCCCTCCATCTGCAAACAGCATCTCCCTCACTCCCCAAACACTCCATCCTGGCCTTCATCTCTAGGTTACACTCTCCCAGCCGCTCCCTGTCTTTTCTAATGTCATGGACCAGCCTCCCTCTGCCTCTCCAGATCCCCACATTCCCCCTTAGGACTTCTCTCCAGTCTATTCCTGGTGTCCTTCACACGCTCCCGATCCAACCAGGGAGCCTGTCTTCCATCCCCCCACAGAACACCGACTGACACTATGCTGTCCTGGATGTATCCCGTTACACATTTATATACCCCTTCAGATCCGGCATACCGGTGTGCACGCGGCGCGTCGAAGTTCCCAGATACGATCTTTTTCTCCCGCCCTACCGGGATATCCTCAGACTCATCGCTAACTGACTTAGCGCTGACAGGAGAATACAACAGCCCTGACAGAGACAAATAGGCGTAAATAGGCTGTTTCTGAACTGGGGGTGGGGGGCGAATGTAGACAGAGAAGAGCCGGTGAATACATGTGTATGTGTGTAAGAGCTGATGGAGTGCTGGTCAGTACACACGTATGTATGTGAAAATAAGAATTATGTGTGTGTGTGTGTCTGTGTTTGCAGAAACCCAGGCAGAGGCCAGAGGTTAGACTGAGGCGTAGTTGACCTCTCCGGTGCCGGGAACAGGGACCAATTGTAACCAATCCATTCCCACCATGTTCAAAGACAATAAACTTGCAAAATGAATGCACGATAAAATACATCATTAGTCACCAATTGCTTTTATTGTCGATATCCTGAACGAAGCATTTGTTGTCTGCAAAAATGTGCCCAGAAGTGATTTAGCGAAATTAAGTTGCCATAAAATGCCCTGGTCTACAGTTACCAGCTTGCTTTCACATTTCCAAACAACGGGAGATATTGTAATTTTTTTTTCCTGTAGTCCTCTCGAATCTGATCTGTCTCCCCCCACTGATTACTCTCAGTCTCTCACTCTGTGCCGGCAAATCCGATATCCAGGGTATTACCGGCAAAGAAACGAAGCTATGAGAACTTTCTAGAGAACGGAGAGTACCGATGGAGGATGAGCACAGCTCATAAGGCTGTCGTTGAAGTCTGAGCTCCTGTAGTTTATCTGTATCTCAGTTTGGGCTAATACACAGATATGCCGGTACATTCTTGACCTGCATGTGAAGGAGCAGGGGCTCCAGTTTCATTTGACCCCAACAATAACACCTTCACGATGGGGCAGGGGCATACAGCACCGACTGAGAATCATGCAACCATGTCTGTGGTTCTGATGCAGCATAAGGCCTAAATTCACACATGTATGGAAATGGTCATGTGGGAGGTGGGGCCAGGAGGGAAGGGGTGGAGTCAGCAGGTAAAGGGGGTGGAGTTAGCAGGTAAAGGGGGTGGAGTTAGCAGGTAAAGGGGGTGGAGTCAGGAGGTGAGCTGAGGTCAGAAAGTTGGTATATGCAGAAGGTAAAGATGGACAGGAGGCCGGGCGGCTGGGATTGATGATGGCTGCCGGGATCGTTTTGGCACCATACCCCTGGGTGGTATCTGGTTTCAGAATAAAATGAGGGCACTGCCTGGGAGCGAGGGGGGAGGGGTGCCTCAGTGACTGGAGTTACATCACCGGCAGGTTGTTTCAAGGGTAGCTGAGAGTGAAAGGAAAGAGAGAAGAGACGCAGGGATGGAGGGAGGAGAGAAAAACTGAGGCAGGTGGAGGGCAAAGTCAGGCATGATGGGAAGGGGGAGCGGGGCAGCCTGGAGTTGAGGGGCAGGGAATTGCAGTGGAAAAGGTGGATGTAATGACACAGCAGGCCATGGCGGAGGTTCTCGAGTGACGGCAGGAGGTGGAGGATCAGCCATGACCACGATTAACATCAGCTCCGGGTCCTCATTTCACAGTGTGAGCTTCTCACACCAATTCACACGGCCCGCCTCTCTGCCGCTCTCTCGCCAGCGATCTGAATGCCCAGAACCACTCTCCATCCGTCGCATCCATCCCCATCTGCTCCTTCAGCAACGCCGGCCTGTCCATCCCCTCCATCTCAATCTGCCCACCACAGTCCCGCCTCTCCTCCTCTTTTGCCTCTCTCCGTTTCTCACGCTCTCTGTCCCCTGCAGTTTCTCTGACAGGCTGCTTGCTGGTGCAGTGCCTCTGACTGAAACACGACAGTGCCTCCCCAGCCCAGTCACACCCCACCCACACATGACCTTCTGTTTCACTATTCTCCCCAGTATGGTACAGGCCTGGCTCACTGTGTTTACACTGTGCCGGTACGGCCCAGTACACCACAGGGGTAAAGCCGCTGTCCACAGCCTGACACAAACACACACACACACACACACACACACACACTAACCTGCCCACAGAGACCCCAGATTTCAAAATAAAGACAGCACAGATTTTGATGTTGAAATGAAATCAGGCTGGACAATCTTCGTGTTCACGTGAGCTAACACCATCTTCTCCTCATCCGCAGGTCTGTGAGTAACCCCCATCTACAATGCCACAAATCTCACCCCAACACCCATCCCGTAAACCGAGCCCATCCCTCACTCAGCTGCTGCCTCCAGCTGTCCAGCCTCCCAGTGCCTCACTGCCTGACGATTCCTCCACGAAGCTCCAAAGTCCCAGCAGAACTCTCCAGCCATTTGTGAAGCTCCAGCTCCACATCTGCTCCGCCTCAGCAGTGCGTGGCTCTGCCCTGCTTCCCTTTCATTGGCTGGCCTTGGTCACCAGCACCTGTCTATTGCCCGCCCTGTGGGGGAGGGGCCTGGGGGCGTCGGCAGGTGAGACGTGGGGCATGGTGTCTACCTGCCCCTTCCACTGCGTGTGCCGGAACCTGTCAGAGTCGCTGAGCACCCTGTGCGCTGACAAGGGCCTCCTGTTCGTGCCACCCAACGTCGACCGGCGCACCGTGGAGCTCCGGCTGGCCGACAACTTCATCCGCGAGGTGGGCGGCGACGACTTCGCCAACATGACAGGGCTGGTGGACCTGACCCTGTCCCGGAATACTATTCATGCCATCCGGCCGCTGGCCTTTGCTGACCTGGAGAGCCTGCGCTCGCTGCACCTGGATGGCAACCGGCTAACAGTGGTCGGCTCACGCGACCTGACGGGCCTACTCAACCTGCAACACCTCATCGTCAACAACAACCAGCTGATCGACGTGTCATCCGATGCCTTCGATGACTTCCTGCCCACGCTCGAGGACCTGGACCTGTCCTACAACAACCTGCGCAAGGTGCCCTGGGAAGCCATTCAGAACATGGCCAGCCTGCACACACTGCACCTTGACCACAACCTCATCGACCACATCATGGAGGGCTCCTTTGGGGAGATGTACAAGCTGGCTCGGTTGGACTTGACGTCAAACCGGCTGCAGACTCTGCCCCCCGACCCCCTGTTTGCCCGTTCGCAGACCGGTGTGATAAGTCCCACCCCGTACAATGCCGTGGTCAGCCTGACTTTTGGTGGGAACCCGCTGCACTGCAACTGCGAGCTGCTGTGGTTACGCCGGCTGGTGCGGACAGACGAGATGGAGACATGCGCCACCCCCATGCACCTGTCCGGCCGCTACTTCTGGTCCATCCCTGAGGAGGAGTTCATCTGTGAGCCCCCACTCATAACCCGGCACACACACAAGCTCTGGGTGCTGGAGGGCCAGCGGGCCACCCTCAAGTGCCGTGCCATCGGCGACCCTGAGCCAGTCATCCACTGGGTGTCCCCGGACGACCGCATTGTGGCCAACACCAGCCGCAGCCAGTCATACCGCAATGGCACGCTGGACCTGCTGGTGACACGAGCTCGCGATGACGGCGCTTACACCTGCATTGCCATCAATGCCGCCGGTGAGGCCACTGCTACAGTGGACCTTAAGATCATCCCCTTGCCTCACCGGGGCAACAGCACTGTCCCGCTCGTTAACGGCCGGGACCCCGGCTCCTCCGATATCACCACTGGGAAAACCGGGGGTGGAGGGGGAGTGAGTGGCAGTGGTGGCGCACTGGCAGTTGACGCGGACACCACAGGTGCGGAGGACGATGCAGGAGAGGGTGTTGCAGGAGGAGACCCGGGGGTGGGGGTCCAGGGAGTGACGTCCACCTCGGCACAGGTGCGCTGGGACCAGAGCAGCGCCTACCTGGTGTGGATGTACCAGATTCAGTACAACTGCACTGCCGACGAGACCCTGGTTTACAGGTGAGCAAACCCACAATTGTCCCACCTCACAAATACCTGACTGCATCACTAGCTCTGGCGAGGCTCAGTAGAGGAATCGCCAAGGACGGAGCACCAGGCAAAGCTGCGATTCCCGGGGGGAACGACATCACTCTCCCACAAAACCAAGGAACCCAGCAAGATCAATATAAACACAATAATTAGACAAATTCCATTACGCTAAAACAGATGGCCTTTTGCATGATAAACACCATTTGCAATTTCCTAGAGCGAAATTTCCAAAACGCAGCCAGTATGTCAGGAGAAAACAAATCTATTCACTTAGGTGATTGACAGCTAACTGGAATGCATAGGCCACAAGAACGAGGTCACAGAAAGCCAGAATGTGCATGACCATCAGTCAGCAACAAGCTACTGGCCTGTTTTCATATATATCTTCATTTTGGGGGCGGGGGCACTTCACTGCAGGCATGTTAGAGTGAGGGAGAGCTGAAGGGAGTGAGGGAGACCAAGGGAGAGTTTGACAGAAGACTCTGTGCGAAGAATAATGAAGTCCTTAAATGAGCCTAAACTGTAGAGTCAATACGTATGTCACAACCCATCGTGCTGAAGGAAATGGAGTCATCTGGAACACAGAGAGGGTTACGGATGGGAATGCAGGGAAGGGCACCCGGTGGCAATAAGCTGGGGGGAGGCTGTCACTGTCGGCTCGCTTCTTCATGCTTCCATGCTCCCCTTTCTCTGCTCACATAGCCTTCCTAATCTGATGGTGTCACTTGTCATGAGAGCGTTTGACCAATGGTATCATTGCATGCCCCATGGAAACTGTTTGTGTGCTGTTTGCAATTTGGAGACTGACAGGTGAGAAAGGCGAATAGTGAAAAGGGGGAGGAGGGTGGGTATAGAGAAGGGGTAGAGGAGGGAATGGTTGGAGAGAGGGATAGGATTAGAGACGGGGCAATGGAGGGAAAGGGTGGAGAAAGGGATGGGTATAGAGAAGAGGAGGGAATGGGTGGAGAGAGAGAGAGGATGGTATAGAGAAGGGGAAGAGGAAGGAATGGGTGGAGAAAGGGATGGGTACAGAGAAGGTGTAGAGAAGGGAATGGGTGGAGAGAGAGGTGAATATAGAATTTTAATAGAATCAGCAATGCAGAACACAGAGACAAAACTCTTGGGCTGCTTCTACAAAGCTCACCGCCATCAATCACGTTCTCTGTGGGGTTTAAAATATTGCTGTGCCATGCATCTCGCACACAAACAACACAAACAGCAATGGCGAAAGCAACACTGCCATTGTGGGGATAACAGACAAAGCGCTCTTATGTTGCACTTCAAATGCAAAACAAATGCAATATATAAAGTGAACTCAAAGCACACACAGTGCAGAAAATTTTCCCCTTATTCAGAGCTGCCACAAACGTAACAAATTAAATCCAGAATGGATATGTAAATGTATTAAAAACTGACCTTGATTCTCAACTCATAATTTACAGCTAGGAGCACTTAATAGAATTCAAGCACAATGACAAAATTACTGAGGCCGTGGCAGGGTGGGGGGCTGAGGGGGTTTCAGTGTGAAGGAGGAATGGAAAGAGAAATTAAGTGATGTGTGACTAAGAAGCGGAGCGGAGGAGGGGCTAACGGCAGGTCTAAAATGGGATTTAGAAATGACACACCGTCATGGAGAGCAAGCAATTACATTTCAATGACAAACTCGGAATCACGCAGTATTGACCAATACATTTTCATTAGGTTTTATATATTGATATGGCATGGCGGATATTCTCCGTGTCGGAGTGCAACATTTAGGAGTGTGGCATTTAAAGGCTTTAAGTGCTTTTGAGGAAAAAAAAAAAAATCTGCTTCCTAAAATTTGTTGCGGAGAATCAGATGGGGGAAAATTCAGTGATAAGATTAAGCTCGTGTAAAGAGCTGGGCGTCTGAACGAGAGAGAGCCGGTAATCTCCTCCTGCCTCTCATTTCTGCTCTATAAACATCTCTTCTTCTCCGCTTTTGCGTATGACTTAATCTTTCTTTGGTGTCATTTCTTAAAATGAGTAATTCTATTCACCTCATATCAAGCTTATTTAGCCTTAATTATGAGCTATTTATTACTCGTTTTCCCCGGAAATCAAGTCAGCCTCCAGTCAGTATGGTGCCCCAGTCCACTAGACTGTTGTTGCTCCAACAGGGATCTTCACTGTTCCGGATGCCTTGATCTGTTTCTCTTTTTCTTTCTCCCTGGCAGGATATTGCCCTCAACCAGCAACAGCTTCCTGCTGAAAAACCTGGTTTCCGGGGCGGATTACAACCTGTGTGTTCTGGCCATCTTCGACGACACCATCACTTCCTTGGCGGCCACCAAGGTGCTGGGCTGCGCCCAGTTCAGTACTAAGGACGATTACCCAGAATGCCGCTCACTGCAGGCTCACTTCCTGGGCGGCACGCTGACGCTGATGGTGGGCGGGGTGGTGGTGGTGACCCTGCTGGTGTTCACCGTCACCATGATGGTGAGGCACCGGGCATGCAGCAGCCACGGCGGCCCGCATGGTGACGGCGAGGAGACCGGCTGTCATGGCTCGTCCTCGCCCCCTCTACCCAAAGGGACCAATGTGTACTCACAGACCAATGGGAGTGGGGGGGTGACCATGGTGGTGCTGCCCCAGCAAGAAGAGGTCAGGGGGGCACTCCCCAAGGTCAAACCTCCAACCCTCCCCAAGCCCAAGTTCGTCCCGGAGCAGTTCCGTGTGGGACCCACAAAAAACAGCTCAGGGGTGACTTTTCCAAATAAACAGCTCCTGCCTTACCCCCCCGAGGCTGAAAAAGCTGCCCTGTATCACAACCCACCTGCTCATGCCTCCACGTTACCCAAGCAGCTCAAACGGCGCCCCCTGGAGGAGGGCGACACAATCAAAAGAGCCAAACTGAGACTGCCTGTCCTATATGGGTATGACGAAGGCGTGACGGAGTGGAGGTACAGTACGGTGGGAGGGACAGTGGTGAAGCGGGGGGGAGGCAGCAACTGGAGGTCCTCCAGTGCCTACCAGAGCCCACCTCCCAGGAGCCCCTCCCCCAGCCCCAGAGTGACAGCCGGCCGATCCAGACGCAGCTCTTCTCTCGATATGGGCGAGATCGCCACCAGCGCCTACTACAGCTACGCTAAGCAGCTGAGTGTCCTGTGGACGCGGCGGAGCCAGTCGCTGCACGGCATGCTGGCCCAGTGCACTTCCACCCCTGCGGAAGCCCACACGGCCCGCGGATACTTACGCGCCTACAACACCAACAACTCCAACTGTAAGGCAGGCACTGAGGTCAAAGCCAGGCAGCTAGAGGAGAGCGTGGTGTAGGGGGGGGGGGGGGGGGTTTGGGGCGGAGGGGTCACAGGTGGGGCCGGGACGAGCAGGGCCTAGCGTGCTCCTCACCCAACGATGGAAGTACAAATTATTACAGACCATCACACTGGATCGGCATGATATCAGCACTGGATCGGTACTGGCAGAGGGGATCAGCCAAACATCAATAAATAAATCAGTAAATAAAATGAATAACAGAGCAAAGCCGTTGTTAGAGACTTGGATTGTCAAGATGAAGCATGATGTGCACTGCACACACACACACACAAACACACACACACAAACACAAACACACACGTTTGTATCCATATGACTGTGGGGACCGTCCATTCATTTCTATGGGAAAAACCCTAATCCAAATAATGACAAGCCAAACCCCTACCCAGCCCTAACCTTAACTATAAGAAACCAAACAAAATGTAGCTCAATTGATGTGCAATTGATGGCAATTATAGATTTTTATGAAACCAAATAAATGGTCCCCAAAACATCAAAATAACAGGTTTTATCACATTGTGGGGCAATGTGATAAAACATAAACCATGCACACGCACACACACACACACACACACAAACGGAAAAAGGAAATTATTAACAGGGGAAAAAAATGAGAAAGCACAGTACAAGAAAAGTAAGGGTTACACAGACACTGCCTATGTGTTTGCAGAATGGTAAAAGCAACATTTAGCAACCAAAACTCAAATTGCTGCCACTAACACCGAACATAAACTGAAGGGAAAATGTAAAATTGAAGCACTGACAGGGCTGTGGTGGAACAGAAATGCAGACCGAGGGGCCCTGACCTGGACTCAGAACTGGAATGAGGGTCCAGGAAGATGGCTCAAGTATGGACCCAGATATGGGTGGACAGAACCAGCGAAATCGAATTCAGAGCAACCATCTGTGACAACAAAGAAACATGGAGGCAGGAAGGGCTCAGGCAAGTGGGGAAGCTGCTGCAGACACTGATTAGACATGACGCTGACACTGAAACCTCAGCGTATAACAGCTATATCAGCAAGGATGGAAGCTCCCCTATTTCCCTCATGCGTAACCAACGGCGACCCAGCGGGCGCAAGCCAATCACATCTGTCGCAGGGCCAGTGATGCTCATTCCTGGCTTCTCCGCTGGTCGCTGTTTCGTTATGGAGTAAACAAGAGGGTGTGACAGAAAGAGTCAGCCTAAGGATGTGTCGGGGGAAGGCGGAATGCCATGTGTGTGTGTCTGAACTGCCAGACCTCTCAAGGACTCGTCACCCTGCCAAGTGTCCGACATAGGGTATGTGGGCTCAGTGAACACCATGCCCCCCACCCCCAAATCCCATCCAGGTGTTCTTCTAGTGCATTTTTAAGTAACGGACTACACTACAAAGAATGATTAGCGCCCTTAAGCGGAATATATAACGGATTCCTAAGGTATCTGAAGTGGATATGACTGGCTGAGGGTGGACTCGATGTTTCCTACAAAACAATGCAATGAATGTGGAAAGATGGAGAGACTGATGGAGATACTCTGCACGGAGCCATGATGGAGCACTATAAACACTACGTTAATGTATGTGGTTGCTATACATTTTCCTGTTTTCAGAATTCATTAGAACAAGATGAAGTGCCATTTTGTTTAAATAATCTTAAGTATTATGATCATTATTGCTATTATTGAGGTTATATAATTATCAAATCAATAATAACGATGATCATCCTAATAATTGTTCATGTTTTACCTTATTTTTCCAGAGTAAATATTGTTACCTCGACTTGATATTCTGATTAAAATATGAAAAAAAATCATGCATTACAAAGGATGCATTCAATGTATATGAATTAAACGAGTTTATGCAGCTACCTTTCCAACTCCCCCTGCCATAGCTCACCTTCCTCAGTGGATTAAAAAGAAATGATGGCACAGGGCGAGGCGTTCAGGTCTGTTCTGCGAGCCCTGCACGCGCATGTCTGCGTGCAGCAGTGGTGTGGCAAACAGGTGTGTACTGCAAGCCCCATGTGCGCATGTCTTCCAGCACCAGTGATACAGCGGCCAGGTCTGTTTTGCGAGCCTTGTAGCTGCATGTCTTTGTGCAGTAGTGGTGTAGCAGCCAGGTCAGTGCTATGTACCCTGTGTGTGCATCTCTGCGTGCAGCAGAAGTGGGGCAGCCGGGTCCATACTGTGAGCACTGCAGTCGCATGTCGGCGTTCAGCTGTGCTGTGTCATGCTATTTTCTGTTCACTCGCAATTTTCTCTGTTTTATACTTCGACTGCAGCCTCTATTAGTGGGGAAGTTAAATGTGCTTATATTGCGTCTGGGGTAAAAGAAGAGGGGTGGGGGAAGTGGAACAGACTGCTGACACAGAGAAAGAGGGCTGGGGAGGCGGGGGCTGTGTGGACTGGGCTTCTAAGCTGTACCACACAGGAGCCTTAATGCTATTTACTGCTCTGCCAATAAAACCTGTTGTAGCTCAATTGATGTGCAATGAGGACGATAGAGAAAAGGAGAGGATGTCTGCGTGTGTGTCACATCGCGCACACACCCAGCGCAGGTGGGCGACCACTCCCACGTGCTGTGGGAATCTGTCCTCACCCTGCCTTTCAAACACATGCAGATGCTCACAAGAGCACAGCAGAATCAGACAGAAACGTGGTAACAGGACTGATTTTCTATCAGCCGTGTAAATTATTTTGTACTTAAAGTGAACTTCAAGAATATCTGCTATCAAGAACAGCTGCAGAACCATTGTGCTGATGTGAGTGTACAGTACGTGACCCCCTCCCCCCCACAGCTACTCCGAGACATGCCAACACACATCTCTCACTTTATCGATCGAGGTCGGAGCAAACACGCAGTCACGTGTAGTGCAGGAAACACAAACTGCTGTACATCGATATTCACACTTATTAATAAAAAAAAGCTCCAGCCACCTGACTCAGACCCACTGGGCAATATATCATCAGAGCTGCACCAAAACACACCACCCGCATGGGCGCAGGCTGGCCTGCGACGGTTGTGACAAAAAAAAATGCGACCGCAGGGCCCAGTGCACGCACACCGGAGAGGCGAGACTCACTCACCACTGCTGCCACAAATATTAATTAAAACAATCATCGTTTACGGAAAAGGCTCATCTCTCGGCATGGAGCACTTATGTGTCGTCTTTTAAATGGAGCGTCTCCGCAATAGAGGACATTTACTATGCTGATGCAGCTCGACTGAAGAAACACGACTGGCACTAAGAATAGAGGACGTGCAGGCCAGACAGCAATATTGAAACGCATGTTTAATTTCCCAGTCCTCTCCCTCCCCCTCGGCCGTCTCGCCCCCCATCATACCCTCCCCCTCGCCGACTTGCCTGCCTCCTTGTTCTCCTGCAAGGACGATACGGAGACATGGCCACTAGATTTAAGCTCAGGCACCTCCTAACCACCCGGCCTCCGATTACCTTCCATGCCGGGATGTGTGGTTACGGCCCAGATCCTGATAAGGCCACAGAGGGAGCATCTATTACTCAATCCTGCCGATTTCATAGCGGGCATCCTATTTGTCCACCAAGTTATTACCCGACCTCTCCTTTTGCCCCCTCCCCTCCCCGAATTCAACAGGCACACGCCTGGCCGCCCATGTCTCAGGACCCAGGGTGTCACCAGGCAATAGCTAATGCAGTGCAAACCATCTACAGTCATTAGACAGTGGAAACAGGTCACTTTCTGAATGCTTATGCATGTTTTATCTTCCTTTCCTTTTCTCTATGATGCTGAAATTGCTGTATTATTTTAAAAGGGGGGGGAGACTTCAGGAAGCAGTCCTGGAATTAAGTGCCTAGTTGATTTTTAAGACCAAACTTGTTTTCCAAAAGCAACACCCTCCTTTTTTCATTAATCAAAACTTTGGTCCACCTGGAAGAAGCAAATTTGAAAGTCATGACTATTGGCGTCTGGCTCTCTGCTGACCATGGTGACTGAGCTCCTAGAAGAGCGTAGCGGTGGATTTTGGCCTCTTTGTGGAGACAGTGCTTCCATTTTTCTATTACATATACATTTTGATCGGGACGGAAAAAAAAAATCATGAGTTTTAGAATGGAGAGGTCGAGGTAGAAGAAGCAGATGGAACGGAAACAAAGATAAAGAAGGGGAATAGGGGAGAGGGACAAAGTAAGAATGTGAATGAAATTACTCCAAAATACACCTGTTATCCCCCATAATCCCTGTGATCTGACCTTGGCCCCCCCTGCTATGAATCCTGATTCGGCACTCGCAGAGCTCTCTGCGTCCCAAGATGAAACAGGACACTGTTTACGGTGCCCTGTCCTACGTGCATCCCAGGCCGATTCATTATTTATCTGCTCGAAATGAAAATAGCAGCCCCTCCCTCCCTGCCCCGTGCTCACGGGCCGCCCCTGCTTATCAGAGGGAACATGAGCACTCCTGTACCCTTCAAGGAACGGACGATAGAGAAGAAAAGGCCCTGTGATTCTGGTGGAGTGAGTCTGATAGACAGAGAGAAAGAGAGAGAGATGGAGGAAGACCTGAAACAGCACTCACACGTGCATGTTTGGGGGGGGGGGGGGCAGTGATTATTCAGATGTCACCCCCACCTAACACTGGGTTATAAATCATTATGTTTTAACTCAAAGCTTAATTAAAGGAGCTAATAAGCCTCCATCTGCCTCCACCATAGCAGACAGGTGGCATCATGGGCGCTGCTGATGCTATAGCTACACGGCCAGTAGATGCTTAGCAGCTGATGTGCGGCCTGGCAGACTGAACGCAGTGATGGAAAGGCGAGCTCAGTAAGTCCAATGTGCCATGTGTCTCCAAGCTGGTAGGGGAAAGGCAATAGGCGGCAGCAGAATGTGACAATCAGGGGTGCTGTGAGTACTGCTTGGTGCACATGCCATGTGGGATTAGGGGCATCATGGGAGATGTAGTCATATGGGCTTGATTATGGATAATGTTAAGGTATGATAAGGTATGTATTAGATGTAACAGTTAAAAATGGTATGGCGAGTGAGTGTGGCATGGGGGACTGCAGCACTGTTGTGACATGGCGGATTCTGTACACGCTGATGAGTATGTAACACAAAGCGTATGCAGAGTCCTAGGAAGGCAGGAACAGAGGGTGGGAGGGTTTATGTTTGCTTTCATTTCTTAATCAGATTTCATGCAATCTTTCCAAGGTCACCCCCCAGCCCACCCCAGGGAGATGAGAAACTCTTCCTCTATGTGTGTCTGAGCGCTCCTGCAGAAGGCATCCTTACCCCCCCTCCGCTGAACCACACCGTAACTCTGTGGGCTCACTGACACTCGGTGTGACCTACACTTCCTGTGAATGCTGTACGCACCAAATTCAGCCAGTAAGAGCTTGGTGGGGGGCTCATGGAGAAGAGCATGGAAGGCCAAACACAAGAAGATCCACAGGATCCTTTTTCCAAACCTTCCTATAAAAGATTTTCCAGTTCAGTACTAACTGGCCTCTGCTTTATTTTTACCAGACAGAGGTCATCATCAGTGCTGTTTTAGGGGGGGCTTTAGCTCTTCCTCCTCCATGTTCCTGCTCCTCTCCCTCGGCCTCCTCCATGCTCGTACTCCTCTCCTTCTCCGTGCTCCTCTCCCTACTCCGTGTTCCCGCTCCTCTCCCTCTTCTTCCTCCATGCTCCTGTGCCTCTCCCTTGCCTCCTCTCCTTCCCTCCCTTCCTGCCTGAGTTGCCCCCTCAGTTGCCGGTCGCAGCAATTTGAATCATACGGGCACAGCTGAGGCTGTCACTCGTGTGCAGTCACACCTGCGCCGCTGCGTGTGTGTGTGTGCGCAGCCAAAACACACAACCTCATCTGAAGATGCAGTCGATGCCCGGAAACATCCCAACCAGCACGCTGCATATTAGACACAAGTAAATATCTATAATGATAATAATGTGAAATGTATTACAAACACATGCAAATACCCTGCCTCCACCATGGCTGCATACGGGAGAAAAACAACAGGTTAATGAATCCAGATTGGCAACTGGGCCTGAGTTTTGATTAAAATCCAGCCCCAGGCTTAATTCCAGCAGAGAGCTGCAATACAGGCCGTATGCAAAGCATAAATCTGGGATGAAGCATGCCCCATGTTTCTCGCGAAGCGGGAAGGTCATCGCAACATGGCGGAGAGGACGGGGGGCGGGTGAGGACCAGGAGGCTGCTTCCACATACCTGACTGACACGTCATTCCCCCGCACAGCAGCTATCAAGCGGCTGGATATCGGTGTGAGAGAAACGGCTGCTGCAGGCAAAAGACATAACAGTGTCTGTCTTTATGCTGGTCTTCTATGATATACAAGGTACGTTTGCCGACATGGTTCTTATTATGTGTGTATGTGTTTGTCCTGGGTGTTCTGTCGCCTTAGGTGCGATTGTGCTGAATGTGTGTGTGATGTATATATTACACTGCGGGGACATTTGGTCCCCAAAATTTTATAAAAACCTGTTATTTTGGTCCCCACAAGGAAAACCTCAACTTTATGAAAATCTGTAAACGCAATCAAAAACCTAAAAATGCCAGAAGTCTTGTGTTTTGTTTGGATACTTTTGGTTGACGCTAGGGCTGGGGTAAATGTTAAGGTTGCCATTGCTGGGATTAGGATTTTTTCCCCATAGAAAATAATGGATAGTCCCCACAAAGATGTAGACCTGTGTGTGGGTTTTTCCACATATGCAGCCTTTTGTACAGCCCTCTAACACCCAGAACATCACCACCCAGCTCACTGACACAGACAGTGTCACGTTCAGTCCAGGCCTACGACTGTAGCTAACATGCTTATTGTTACTAATACCGACTCAGCCTTCCCTTTCCCTCATTCATCTCCCGTTACCCCTCCGCCTCTCTGCTGTTCACCAAACAAACACGCCCAGCTCCATTCTGCATGTATTACCCGATGAAATGATGTGTGTATTTAAATAATGCAGGAGGCCCACGGTGTGCGTGAAGCAGCGGCCAGAGTGGCGAACAAGTCAATAAAAACCGGTGCAGAGCAAACAGAACTAGTCAGAAAAGATAAAGCAAGCAAGGCCTTCACAGAAGTGGGGAACGAGAAAGGATGAACGAAGGAAAAAGGAAGGGAACACAGGCTGGATACCAGAAGATTCCACGACAGGAGATCAGAATGTAGAGGAGGTGGTTCCACGTAACTAGAGGAGGTGGGGCCAACCAATCACATGTCTTGGTCCAGCCTCCTCTAGTTGCTTGGACCCACCTCCTGTACAATCTGACTGGTTATCTGAATTTTTGTTCTGCTCTCAGAACATTTTCTTACAAGTAGAATTTCCACAAAGGAAGGCAGAGGGGTGTGAGATCTGTACCGGCCTATTGATGGTCTTCTTCCCTACATAGGGAGCGGCTCCGCTTAGAAGCGCCATGGCGCCGGCATACCCACCATATACAGTAGTGCCCAGATACCTAAATGGGGCAGATGTGGGAGGCTGGAGGACAGAGGAGGAGAACTGCAGGAAGTGTTAGCATAAGGAGAGAGGGGACATCGAGCTGAGTGTTTACTACAGACTGGAACACAGTGAGTATAGAGGAACGGGGAAGCGTGTCAAGTCAGGGATACCCCTGGCCGGCTCTCTTAGAAAGGACGTCACCGGCGTCGTAAGTGCTGTCTGGATAATATTCCCCTGAATTGGCTGATGATGCGCTTAATGTCCTGAGCTTAACTGCCTTGGCAAGGCTGCCGAAAGCCAGGCGGTGCCAGCATTGCCTCCCTGCGCCGAAAGCCAATCCCAGCGGAGGAAGCATGGAGGGTCCGTATGCGCTACAGACACAGAGGGCGAGAATGAAGGAGAGAGAGAGAGAGAGAGAGGCCAGGCATGACTGAGCAGGGGAAGACAGATAGACGGAGAGGGATTGGAGGGAGAGGCTGAGAGGAGGACATGGCGACAGACAGCGAGTGCGGCTGAGCAGCAGCCATGATCAGAGGAGCGTAATGATGTGAAACATTAACAGGCTCCCTGGCTGCTCTTCAAAGTCCGGCTCCACCAGCGTGAGGGGGGGGGAGGGGGGGGCTCTAGCAGGTCTTTCTGTTCACTCTAACCATCCGAATTCATAACAACCCCCCCCCACCACCCCACCCCCTTGGCCACTATTATAGTTTTCTCGGCTCTAATCTCTCTCCTGCTCTCTGGATCGACTGCTTTGTTCACAGAAATTTTTGCACCAGCGGTGCTGTGGAAAAATAACCATACGAGAATAGATTCCGGGGTTCGCAAAGCAGGCATGTTGTGTAAGATAAGGCCTAAATTACATATAGACTTTCAGGCCATTTTATTAGATGACCAGTACTGTTAAATTACTGCGTTCCACCTCCTATGCATCAGTCACTCTGCTCTTCACCTCACACCTCACTGCCATTATTCTGCGTTGTCTTCCTTTGACCAGTATTTTTTTTATTAATTTTTTTTTTAAAGATTCCAGCTGACCTTCAAAATTATACCCCCACCTCCCAAATCAGTATCATTCCATTTCCTCGCTTTTGTTTGAAAATTTACACTCAAAAGGAACTTATTATATATGCCTGCGTGTTTGTGTGGTGTGTGCAAGACAGCTGGAAGAGGGTATAAAATAAGGACGGTATGTGGACAGATAGACATGGCTAAGCTCACAAATGCAGTCAGACACACAGTGCCATATCTGCGGAGTAAGATGCAAGCGCTGGTGACAGTTGCTATAGGCGATACCACCTCACTTGTCGTTGACTGTTACCATCGCTCTCTCTTTCTTATTATTGTTTGTTTTCCCAATGCTCCTGTCCATCTTTTTCTCAAGACTTTATATCAAACTTGTACTGTTCTTATGTGCTGATTTTGCTGCAGTCCAGGCAGGACACCCTAGGAAAAAAAACTACCAACTATAAAGCCGGCAACATGCTCTTCTCTATAGGATGATTGTCAAATCTGTGAAAGCTATATCAATCCCTTGAAGTTTCCCTCAAAACACAGCCTTGAGCCAAATAAAGGGAAATCTCTCACTCTTAATCACTGCATGGTTCATGCCCTTAGCAAAGTCAAACCCAGAACTACATACAAGTATGGAAAAAAATGTCTTGAGTATTCACAGCTATACTTCTGCTAGATTTTTTCAGTTGGCTTCTACATTAGGCAGTTGGGAAATTTTTCCAGAACAGCAAAGAATTCCCCCAAGATTTCTTAAGTAAGTAAGACTTAAGTAAGCTAATAACTGCCCCATGGACTTGTAACATTAGCAGACAGTCAGTCTGTAGAGAGGCCATGACATGGCCAGAGGACCAATCAACAAGGACTAATATTCAGTACCCTTTAACATAGACCAATCATCCAAAACCAGCCAAATCAGGGGGGCACCACTGACCAAACCAAAATACCAGCATTTTAGCTTATTGCTCAATTAAGCATGAATATAACACAAGACAAAGATACATATTTGACTACCAGGAGAAAAAAAGTACACTAATGCTCCTCGACTTATGATGGGGTTACGTTACAATGAACCCATCATAAGTTGAAAATATCGTAAGTTGAATATGAATATGATTATGATACACTTGGACATTTAGTAGACATAATGAGCTTTGGAAGATTTGGTGAAACAGAAAAGAACTGTATGATATGCTGTTTAACACTATGAAATGTTTACGCTCGCAGTCGCTACAGAGACCAGAAGCATGTCTGGCTGGATGCCGCCATCCTCAAGCATCAGTAGGAAGCATCACAGAGTGTCTCTCTAGCCTGAGAACAGATCAAAATTCAAAGTTTGATCACTGTTGAATATGTATGGCTCTTGCACCATCGTTGAGTCAAACCATCGTAAAATGCGTAATATTTACTTATCAACCTAGTTGTACAATATCAACCGAGTTGTGTTGAAATCTATAGACTCGACAAAATGATTTCCCAAGATTTATGAGTTAGCATCTACGTTAAACTTCAATGTCTTCAATGTGTGAATGAGTCGAAGGTCTGAGCAACAGGAGACAAACATGAAGACCTATGGAAAAGCAAAGGAGACAGTCCAACCTTGACGCCACGGACACGGAATTCCGCAAGGGCACGGCTCATCTTGGTGGCTGCGGTTTGGAGGTCCTTGCCGCTGGAGATGACCTTGACCAGGAGGGAGTCATAATGGGGCGAGATGACAGCACCCTGGAAGGCTGAGGCACTGTCCAGCCGGATACCCATGCCCTCCCCACTGCGGAAGACCTGAGAGAAAGACAGAGAAGTCAAGTCTGATTACCACCATAGCAGAGCTGACGGCAGCCCTCAAATCCTTTGGAGACAATCAGCTGAGGGATACAAAAGAACACAAAACGTACTCCCTGAGCAGTACACCACCTAACATTACTCTACACACTCCATTTTCACCTCAGGGCAAAGGAAGACTTGTCAGGGAAACGTAGATGTAGGGAGTGGAATGACAAAGAGGCGTCCATGATTAAAACTGCTGTGTCGGCATTTTTGGGAGCCGCATTCTTTTAAAGATCCCTCCATCTCTTACTTGCCAGCCTGACTGCAGAAAGTTAATTTGCCAAAAGAGAAATTGATGGGGCAGTGGGAATACTGACGGTAAACATGAGAAAGGGGAAGTCAAAGACGACGTGAGGAGGCTGGTACTGCTCAAGCTGTTAGTCACCAAATTAGTAAAGGATTTATTGATGACCACTAATCCCCCACCATTTATGTTTTTTTCATATTAATTAATTATATGCTGCCAAACAGCCTGCGAATGGTTAGAAAGCCATTGCAGCAGAATGAAGTCATTAATTTCTTTCTTATGTCTTTGTTGCACTCTCACATAATACTAGTCAGTGAGGGATATTGATAAAACAGCAGGCTGAATGGATCTAGATCAGTGTTTTTTAACCCAGTCCTCGAGGACTCCTAGCCAGTCCACGTTTTTGCTCCCTCTCAGCTCCCTGGCAGGCAGTTCACATCTTTGCTCCCTCCCAGGGCAAAAACATGGACTGTCTATGGGTCCCTGAGACCCGGGGAGAGAAACACTGGCTTATGGGGATTTCCCAAAAAAGGGGGCTTGCAATCCCAGACATCACTGTAGCACATGTGACAACGAATCAAATGAGCAGCTGTCGTCTTGTTCCAGCACTTTGCTGGTACTTTGCTGCACAACTGAGAGCTCTTCTGAAAAATAGAAAAATCAGACATGCAACCCTCACATTTCATATCTGTACTCAAAAAAAAAAGAAAATCACTCCAGTAACATTCAACCAAGAAAGCAAGTGATTCACCATTTTAAAGGGGGTGAAGACAAGGCTTCTGACTACTGACTCCCCAAGCAGCTCGAAAACTGTTATTTCGCAACTATGTTTATTTCCCTTGCTTAAGTTTTCATCCAGATCACTACATATGACTCCAAAGGTCCTACTGGAGGTTCACCTGATTCATATTCAGCATTAAGAGCCCGAGGTCCTTTTTAAACTCACTCCTGCGGCCTGAAGACTGATATGATCAGAGCTGTCTGGTGACACATGTCGGGCTGTCAGAGGAACCTGCCATCAAGTCCACTCGCATAAACCTAATTTTATTTGCTGACAAGTGATTATCGGATTACCTCTCAGGGCCACAGACCATGGAATAAATGGGTAGAATGAGATCAAGGCCTTATAAGGGATCCATTATGCTGCTTATGGCAGGGAAGGTGAACAGAAAAGGGCGAGACGTCAGTGAGGTGGAGCGATGCCACACAAGGCTGGGCTGATACAGACAAACAGGCAGAGCAGCAGAACGCCTTACCAATCACCTGTGACCCCTTCTGTCACATACCTCTGACTGCTAGGCTGTTTTTTGGACAGTCCTACCCATCGTCCCAGTGTTAACACCGTGGGAGAGCCCTAGGGAGGGGGGCAAGCCCTCCCAAATGATTTCCTGTGCCCCCCCCCGACAAAGGATCACCCAAAGACGCCAAAAAGGAACAGTTAGGACATATCACGCAATCACAGATGGTGATGTGTTTTCTATTTTTTGGGCTGTGCTACTGCTTGACAACTTTTACAGTCGTCAGTGCCCCCCCCCCCCACAGCAATGCCAATGCCCCCCACCTGTGCTCCCCACGGCCGGTGAAGATCTTGGGCTTCGCTGTCATATTTCTTCTGGCACAGACACTGCCATTCCCATGAGCCTTTCAGTATGTTTCACTCAGTCAGAACAGCCAAATCACTGGAATTTGTGTGCGGGTGAGATGGGGGGTGGGGGGTGGACCCAGCTATAATTGTATAATTGTGCTTCTTGTTGAGTGTCACACTATTCGATGCTAATCGATGCCACGTCTTCATAACATAATGAGCCTTTCCCGTGTTTCATCTCCCAGCGTGTGATCCGGGCTCTGGGTTGATTGTTTTATAATTCCCAGGGTGCACTACCTACACGACCATTTACCTTCTCTCAGACCCAAGGGTTGATGGGAATTAAACAGCGGACGGATGATTAAAATCCACGGTAGGTTAGCAAGATCTGCTGTCATAATGTTAATGTCACCAAATTAAACACATTGGTCGACGATAGCTGTTGATTTTGAGATTAGAAAGAATACTGAAAATATGCAGGGAGCACTGAATGCACTGCATACAGATGTATGACAAGTGGAAAATGTCGCTATGTGACAAAATGGAGGATACTGCCATGTCTTAGGGCTCACAGTCAAATGAGGGACTCTCATCTTGGTTCCTAACCCCCCTCCTGTCCTCGTTTCCATGTTTCCCTGTGTTTGTCATTCCCTCGCAGCACCAAAACCCAGATAGGGGCGAAGCTGCGCTGAAAAAACAAGCCAAAATCAGCCCCTCTCAGCCAAGTTCCATTTATTGAAATAGCACACCGAAATGTGCTCTTCCCATTCCGCTTTTTCAATAACATTCCCCCAGAAGAGATAGCAGAGCCGTCTGTGTGGTAGACTATGTCCAGGGTGACCAGATAATCCATGTCAGGGAGGACACTGAGCTAGGACAGGATTTGTAAACTACCATTTTAATTAAAAGGACCTGGATTCCACTTAAAGGGGCAGTTCAGCCCAAAAATGAAAAAAAAAAAGATATGTCTTAGAGGGGCGTTAGTGCTGTCTATCCACCAAGGTTGGTCTGCTGGGAGTTGCCTAGTTTTGGGGATATCAGCCGTAGTGCACTCTTCTGCGCAGTGATACAACTGGTGTGTGGAGTTTGGTAGATGAAAACAGTTCCTACATTAAATTACATTAAATTGCTCACTATGAAGTCTGTGGATTATCTTTAGTAACTGGGTCATGATTTCTGGTAAGCGACCTTGTTGTTGAATTTTTAAAAATGTGGTTTTTTTGGGTGCTTTAATCACCACAGAAAGAATGCCAGTCAGTCCCATTATACCCACGAGAAGCCCGACATTTCTACAGCCAATATCTCCAAAACTAGGCAACTTTTTTGCCTTAATTTTTTTCTCTGTTTTGGGGTGAACTGCCCTTTTTCTTGCTGTGTTCTGATTGATCGGTCACCTATAATCATGCGTGTCCCAAATGTTAATGTGAAACAACATTCTTTCACTCAAGGAAAGAAAAGCACAAGAAGAACAGGAGCCTTTTAGTTTTTAAAGTAATTTGTAAATCCTGAAGTAGCTCAAAGTGTCCTCCTTGACGGGGATTATCGGGTCACCCTAGCCATACCTGTCCATGCCGAATGCTGCTGTCCACCACGTGAGATCCAAGTTCAAGATGTATGCTAGGCTGGCCCAGCTAATGACCCAAACCCTTTAAATCGGGAGAAGAGCCTAATCACAGCACCTGCCAACACTTCCCCACCCCCTCCTTTTCCCCTTATTTGTACGACAGTTGCCCCTACACGCAGATCAGTTCATTAGGAGTTTTAGGCCGTCCGTGCTCCCTCCCCCATGGCGAGTGTCAGCGCTCTCCTGCTGTAATGAGTCACATCATGTGTGACTTTGACTCATCCTCCATCCTCTCGTCATCCAATTAAAGTGGATTATTGAAGGGGGCTCTCCTCTAACGAGCCACACTCTGCACGGCAACCCGCCCTTTGCTTGTCATCCTCCTCGAGTGCTACCTAATAAACTTCGGCGGACCTCCCAGACTCACCGCCTGGCCTTTCTATCACATACAATGCATTGACAGCGTGTTTATAATTGCATTGTTTATTTAACGGATGCTTTTATCCAAAGTGACATACAAGGGACTGTCAGTCACTGAAATAACTGGGCCTTGCTGAGCGAGCCCAACAGTGGCACTTTTCAACCGACCATGGGATTTGAACCAACAACCTTTTGCATCACAGGCAAAGCGTTCAAACCGACTGAGCCACACACCACCCTCCAATGCATTCAAGCTAGAGGAAAGACAGCCGTTTCTGTTGAATTTCAATTTTCAATGCCAGCTATTTCTGAGCATACACAACCCCAAAAACACTACCCCCAGGATTTGTTGTTTCACAGCCTGAAACGTTGATGGATGCGTGTGGGATTATTTTCCCTCTTTTACGACTGAGAAAGATGAAGCAGTAAAGAATAAGACTTAATTGTCATGGTATTCATCCCTACTGATCAATAGAGCTGCTTTTGCCAGAAACCGCACCCAAGTTTCTGAGTGTGCCAGCCTTGCAGAGTCTGCACAGTGCAAATCTGATAAATTGGCGAAATAGTTGAGGATTGATGGGGTCCAAAGTTGCAAAAGTCTGGGAATTTTCCCATTAATTGCCAAACATTCCTGTTAATTCCCCTGGAAAAGTTTCCAACTTGGAATATTTTCAGAATTCTCCAGCTTAACGTCACATGGAATAATAGGTTTCTGGTAAGATTCTGCAAATTTTATGCCCCTTTGCAACCTTAATGGGGTCAGATTCAAGTCCAGGTTGACAGAAAAGTTCTTGATGGTCAACTCTTTGGTTTGTAGGCATCTCTGATGCGTGCAGTTTCTTTTTTGTTTGTTTTAATAAATGATGCCTTCTTGCCACACTGCCAGGCCAGATTTGAGCCACTGCGGCTACATGGCCAGTTTCACCCACACACAAGAAATGTTCTCCTGACACGACAGCGCCGCCCTGCTGCCCCAAGTGAGGTTTGGTACGACAAGCAGCTTCACAACAGCATTTAATTCCTTTTGCATTCTCCTAACCCCTCCCTTAATCTGGGCCATGTGAAAAACATTATCCCAAAGTTGTTTTAAAAGCTTCTTAGCCTTCACTGTAATTACTCAGTTTTTAAAGCTGAATAGGCTTACAGAGGCAGGTATGCTTAACATTAAATAATGTGAACCACTCATACCCAACACTCAGATTTAAAGAAGAAATCTAAGGGGGGGGGGGCTCATATCTTTTTAGATCCTTAAATTCTTTCCCCTTTCTTAAGCACCCCTTTCTGTTTTGTGTGGAAAAAGCTCAGAAAAGGGAAAATCTAATTTAAATGCAAACCAAGCATGACGTTTAAAAAAAAAAAAGTGCAAAGAGGGAGGGGTGACAGACGTCCTGTGGGCACTGAAATGAACGTGTTTAATTGTCATGTTCGAGATATGCCGCTCCCCTCGATGGTGACACTCCCTTGTCAGGGAACACGAATCAGCACGGGTTCTTCTTGGCAGCTTCTGTCCCCAGTCCCCCTTCAGACCGATATCGGATTAGACGCTATCAGTATATGCACTGCGGCTTGAGTGAACACGGCTACGCGAGTATGAGGTGGACCAACGTGGAAATGCCCATACCCCACACCCCCACCCAATACGCAAGCCGCACATTTACACACATCCTCGTCTACGCTCCATCTCGCTTCCCTCATGTTTGCTCTATAGTCTTTATGTTTGTCCTCCGTATTCACCTGCAATGAGTCGAAGGCAAATATCAGAAGTAGAACCACCAGGGGCGCAGGAACCAGGGGGGTGGGTGATACTTTACACTTAAATTATTCAGTTGTGCCCCCCCCCCCATATCTAACTCTCCTATGCCATTAAGTACTACCAATTTCTGCAGCTTGATTTAACATACTACTTTCAATCATTAGTATTTTTGATACTGTTACTCTTTATTACTATTACATTGTTGTTGTTTTTCTTACCCCTGTGACTCTGATCAGGCCCAGAATAGCACTGGGAGCCAGACTGCCACTGTTCTCCTCTGCAGAAAAGTGGCAATGTCAGCAGCTGCAGGCCCAGTGTTCCCCAGCATAAGGGCACCAGAGCCCTGATATCAATCAATCAAGACATTTCCAACAGACATTTCAAAGAAAGGAATTAAAACATGTATATACAGAAAAAAATTTTTTTACAAAAATGTAAAAAGTTTTTAAAAATCAATTAAACCAATCAATCAATGGATAAGCAGATAAATAAACTAACAAATCAACAAATACAAATTAAATCCCACCAAAAGACGGGACTTTAACCACCCACGTTTTCAGTAGGGGACTTTAGACCATCCTCTCTGGTCCTCGAGCAAGGGGACATAAACAACTGCCATACTGGGACCAAACCCAGACTGTTCGGGAGAGAGAATGCTGACGAAGAAGGGACCCAAACCCACCTTCTACTCATGGTACACAACACTCTCATAACTTGCAGTACCACTAGACAACCCTTATCTGGTCTTTCACACATACCACGTACAAAGTACCATCCCAGCAATTAGTGCCGATCGGAGCCCACGTGCATCCCTGGGTGCCGGGGGTGTGCCAATTCGGAGACCCCCCAGAAGAGGGTGCCCTAAGGGGCTGCCTGACTGATTGGCAGTAACACCAGCCCTTCACTCTGCACTCATTTCTATAACTCCCCAGAAGTCCACCTACAGCGGGTCAGTTGGAAAATATTGAGGAAACGGACCCAGTGGCCATGGCCTGTTGCCGGGTGTCCTAGAAACACAAAGGTTCCGACGTGTCACGCCGTCGCCCCCCCATGGGCCAAGTTCCGGTCCGCCGACAAGCTAATTTACACTGGCACCGCGTCCTAGAACCATTGCCGAGGAGGAACGTGTGAAATCTTCTGTTCCAGAAGTGAGCGTGCGACTAAAGTTAGCGTGTGCACACGTGTGCTCTCTGCGAAAAAAAATAAAAACCAACCTCGCCTTACTCATCACCATAGCAACCAGACAATCCAAAATGGCGGCCTGCCAATTCCCCCTACCCTCTTGCTCCCCTTTAAACAATTTCATCCTTCTGTTTCAAAGTAGGTCACTACAGCGCCTTCTCTCCGCAGACCCTGCCTAACAGCACAGAGTGCCTTTCTCCAAACCCATCTCCATCTCGCTCTCGCTCTCTTTCCCAAATGGCACTCGATGCTTCCTGTGCTGCCCCCCTCTCCTGTTCAAGTTGGACCGGCCCTGCCAAAGCCTGAAGGACGCTGAAAAATATATGAAGCCTGGTTGCCAGGTGACTGACCCCGCAAAGCCAGGCCTCCCTGCTGGATTATGCGAGTTCACGACTCCAAGCGCCATGTCCCCATCATGCTCCGCGGTCTCCTGGTACCAGAGCCCCCTTCGTTCAGCCCTCCCGTCTCTTGTTTCATACCCCCAGCCTCCTACATAATTCAGCTGGTCTCCCTGTCACACAGCTACTGCCTGCCTGCCCTTCTCGTTCTCAGCCCGGCCGTGTCTCTCCATCCCTCCACCCTTTTACCCATAATGAAGGGCTCTCCAGCGCCGGGGCCACAGCCGGCAACCCCTCCCCACATTCACAGCAGTGATCCAAGCGGCTCTCGGCACACCGGTGGCCAACGGCGCTGAGCATTCCTGTTGCCAGGAAGATTTCACTCTTAATGTGAGGGGATAACCTTGCAGGCTTAGAAGAATAATAAACAGGAAAAAAAAACAACAAATGACATCAACAGAAATCATCACGCGGCAGACTAAAGTGGACATGATTCAGATGTTCCGCAAAGCCGCTGAGAGACATCTGGCCGAGCGAGCGAGCGACTGCTGAACACTGTTCATGCAGACAGGATGGCGTCTCGCTTCAGCACAACCCCCCCCCCCCACACACACACCCACACCTGTTTCGTTTGGGCACTGTGTAGAATTTCTTTACAACATAATTCAATCCAAGTCTAAACCGCAATTTTGTATCCACTGGGGAATTAAGGGAGATTAATCCCCTTGAGAGTCTATTTTCTCCTGCCCTCATCCGTTAATTCCTTCAAAAGTCCATTTTTTCCTGTCTTCCCTTCCCCCTCCCTCTCTCTCTCCCCTCCTCAGTCTTTCTCTCCATTCACTGTTTTAACTCTAAGCCACTCCGTCTTGCTCTGACAGCAGTTTCACTGACTTTCTGTCGGCTATATTTTTCGAATATGACAGGACTCCAGCCCTCATCCTCATCTTTCTCCATCTCTGTTTTTTTTTTTTTTATCAGTTCCCTGCCCGTCTTCCCTTTTTGACATTACCTCCCTTTCCTGAAAATCGGTCTCAATCAGTTTAGGATGGGCAGAGTGGCAAACCATCTGTTTCCACTAACGACAGCCCTTCTCCGTCTGCCACGGACAGAATTCACAGCCCAGCATAAGCCTGCTATCCAGGAGAGAGAGAGACAAAGGGAGGGCTGGGACAAGAAGCAGGGAGGCTTTGGACAAGAGCAGGCCCACGGCTAAAAAGAGGAAAAGAGAACGAGAGAGAACGAGACCAAAAGGGAAAGATGGCACTTCAGCATGAAGACGCGGCTCCTGTGGGGATCGAACGGCTCTTGCACATTGTATTTTCATTACCGTTATTCCATTTTGGCCTTAAATAAATAAAAGAAGAGAAATAGAGTTGTGAACTGTAAGTTCTACCCTTACCACACCAGCTGTAATGAAATGCCACAAGTGCTACTGACTCTTAACTGTAAATGATTGATTTTTAATGAAGAGCAGCGAGTTCACCTTTTGGAGGAAGCGTATTCTTAGAGGAGCAGCACTTGTTAACTATTAAGAACCTCAAAAGATGGTGCTGCTCTAAAATGTGTATAAATGAAGGCATTTAAGTAAAGAGCCGTGGCTCCAGAGCCGACTTAGCTCCTGCTGACCCCCCTGGGCTGTGACATCACCAGCCGTCAGTACCGGGGACGCCATGACCCACGGTGCTGAATCATCCCCAAGCTTCACTGGGGAAGCCCGGAGTCGGTAGTCACAAGCCACGCTGTCTCACAGCAATTAACTCATTGACTAGGGGTCACCCACAAAACCTGCTGTTACCACACCAGTACCCCCTCTTTCTGTGACATCGCCAACTGATTCCTTATTCGTCAGGTTCACGCATACAGAGGTGACTGAACATGCTGTTATTTTTACCAACAGACAGCTGAAGTTAGAGTATGTTTGGGGCAAAGCACAACATGTAGACCATCTCCCCGTAGATTTCTAATGTATAAGACGTTTATGATGAGGACACAGTAAGTACAAGAGAATTTTACATTTCTATACTGTACATATAGAAATATGCAGATCACTAATACGATACTATTACTAAAGCATCTCAAATTGATTAAACATTTTCATTTCTTTTAATATTCTGTTGTTAAACTCTATTTGTAATTTCCTCCCAATGTGTTTATGACACACTTTTAATATTCTCTGTATGAGTATAAATATAGTTTGCTCTTTTAATTACAATTTTAATTAACTGTTTGAAGTTAACCATTATGCAAATTATGTATTGCTTTTTGTTAAACAGCAACTTACTAATAAATGAAATGCTGCATTGGAAATGTCGCTTCATGTTACCTATAATTTGTTAATGACATAACATAATGGGACGCACACATACATTTGTAACGTGTAATGAATGCTTTATGAAATCAGAGGTAAGTACACAAAGCATATGAAATTGTACACAAAACCCTCCCCTTCCTGTTGATGGAAATAATTATGCTAGACTGTGAATTGACATTACCAAACATCATATAGTAATTAAATCCATAACAATATGCCACTGGCTCCTCTAATGGAGACGCCACATCCCTGACCATCCTGTGCCATGCAGAGATTTTTGAGGTACTCAACTGTCAAAATAGGGGCACTTTCAATCGCTCAGGCAAAATGGGTGGATACTCAGGCACCCTCAGCTCCTCTCACACATGCCTGTCTCTGAGCACCACATCCCTGATCTCCCACAATCCTGTGCATCCGCACCACTGACCTTTCACATCCCTGATATCCCACATCCCTGAGCATCCACATCCCTGGCCATTCACAAACATATCTATTCACATCCCAGATCTCCTTTCTACATACACTGCCTTCACTGTGCCCCCCCCCCATAATCACCTGCCCAGTGCTACACACTTAACCATTCATAAACACCCTTTTCACCCCATCATTTAGCTTTCATTTGGAAATGGGCTGTTTATATAGCAGTGAGTCTGTTTTAATCAAAAAAGTGAGATTCATAGTTTTTATTACCAAAAACGTCATCATGCTACTCTCTTAGGAAATTAATGGTTATTATAGAAGGTGGACCTATGTGGTTTCTGTAGTATTAATTGTTTATGTCTGGAACAAGGAAATATGCAAAAACAGAGATTATCAGAGGCATTAAAGATTCCCTCAAAAAGCCTGTCAGGAGGAAGTGAAGTGATACCGAGAGCCATACTGCAGAATTACTGACTGGGAGGAAAGAGCCAATGGGCTTTGAAAATAGTGGGAATTAACCCAAATTAAAGGGTGCGGCTATGCAGGACTCAATGGAGTCAGTCCGGACATGGGAGAGAATGGACAGGCACCAGATTGGGGGGGGATGACAGGAAAGGGGAAAACAATAACATAAGAGGAAGTGCAAGAAACTGAGAACAGGAGGGTGGGGCACAGATATCCAGAGAGAATGACAGACAAACAACGAGCGAGCGAGAGAGAGAGGTGGAGGGAAGGCAAAAAATAAGGGAGATATATTGAGTGAGGAGGAAGAGTGAGAGAAACAGAAAATCTTGTTTAGAATAAATGTGTTAGAGAGACGGAGGGAGGCTGAAGGGATGGGAGAGAGAAATGAGCAGTGACACGTCGGGTAAGAGGAGGAGATGAGGGGAGGAAGGAAGGAGCGCAAGAGATTCTCAGATTAAAAAAACAGAATGAAAAAACGAATCGGCAGGACAAAGGAAAAGAAGAAAAGGGCTAAGAGAAAGAGAAGGAAGAAAGAGGAGAGAACGTGGTCACAGACGTCAGAAAAACAGGCCAGGCAAAAATATACAGACTGGAGGGGAAGAAAAAAAAAAAAAAAAAAAACAGAATGAGGAAGGAGGAGAAGGAGGAGAAGGAGGCGTGGGGGGGGGGGTTAAAGCAGGAGGCAGGGAGGGGGATGAAGCTGTTCATTACCAGGATGGAGTGCCATTGCTGCAGGAGGTGGTGAATTACAGCTCTGACACAGGGGGGTGAAGGAGGACAAAAGGAGGGGAGAGAATGTGAGGAGGAGAGAGGAGGCACTGGGCATTTCAGCACATCAGCAAATAAAAGATTTCCAACTTATCTGGGCAAACAAACAAAGTTCTTGGTTCAGGGAAGATGTGAGATGACAGCCGTAACCCCTACCCAGCCCTAACCTTAACCGTAACCAAACATTTTTAGTTTTTTCCACTGCATTCACAGATCTTTGTGGGGCCAATGTAATATAAACATAATGCACCCACACGCACAGAATAAATCGTTGACCAATCACAGTTAGAGGAGGGTGGGGAACCACCTGCATCTGCGAGATACAATGAGGGAACAAACATGTCTCCCTTCCAAGGAGCGTGGCTCATTTTCTCGCATAATTACTACTGAAACTTGAGAGCCCAGACTCCATCATTCTAGCCCACTCCCCCCAAACCCCCTCATCAGGGTCCCTAGGCTTGTGACAGGCGGTCAATGACGGGGAGCAGAGAGTGACACAGTGAAACTCCCAGCATCCATCGTCCTAATCTGTGCCGACAAGGCAGTGTAGACGCTGGCGGGAGATGTAAACAAGCAGATAAATATCGAATTTAAGACCCTCCATCTTCATCGTGGCGCATCTGAGGCCTGAGTGCCAAAAGTGAAAAATGGGGAAAGGAGTGTGAATGAGTAACGGAATGAATGACGGGAAAACTGGGAGAGGGGGGAGCTCAGAGATGGGGGGCCTGGAACAGGGAGAGATCGGCAGGGGTAGAGATCAGAGTGATGAGAGATCAGAAAGGGGAGAAATCGGACAGGGGGAGGGGAGAGGTCGGATGGGGGGGGAGGGGAGAGGTCGGATGGGGGAGAGAGTGGGGTGAGGAGAGAATGGAGTGGAGTGATATCAGAACGGGGGAGACTTGGAACTTGGAGAGTTTGGAGGAGAGAGATCAGAGGGGAGAGATCAGAAAAGGGATAGAACAGAATGGAGGGGGGAGTCATTGAGTGGGGAATGATAGGAGAGGCGAGGGTAGTGATCTGAGAGGCGAGGGGAGTGATCGGAGAGGCGAGGGGAGTGATCGGAGAGGGGAGTGTAGTGATCGGAGAGGCGAGTAATCGGATTGGGGAGGGAATGGAGACGGAGCCTGAATGCCGATATGCTAGGATGACACCAGTCACTAGTCAGAACAAAACATTTTGCTCTACCTGAGATGGTAGGGGGGGGGGGGGGAGCGGGCCATCCAAATCTGAGACAGGAGATGCCACTCTGCTTGTAAGACACTTCTGTCCCACACACAGACACAGGCGCTTGCATCACACTGCACACGCACTCACACACGTACACCCCCTCCCAGGGAGTTAAACTCCCCCCACGCACCCCTACCCAGACGCAGAAACATCATCCCGACTCCAAAATCCTGATGCTTCACTGTCTCAAAGTCCAGCTTATTGGCATTACGATTAATGGGTGTTGGGTGGGGTGGGGCACAGCAGCTTGAAGGATAATGTGACCCCGACAGATGGGGGAGGGGAATCTCCCCCCGGAACAGTCTCGCTAGGACGGCAAGCTATCTGGCGAAGGCGGCTAACAGGTGTTTTGGAGGTACTTTTACGTGCTGGTAATTACAGTGAGGTGAGATACATCAGGATAACAGCAATTCAGGGAGGCAGCACCTGCAGGGGGTGTGGGCGCAGAGCGTTTGCTGAATGCGATTCCCTTTTTTGGGAGGGGGGGGGGGGGTGATGAATACTGATGGTATGTTGCAGTACGTGTTGCAGCCTGTGTTTGCGGGTGGTCAGCCTTGCCTGCTGCCCCCTCCCTCACACTTTCTCCATAACGGGCTGTACAGTGGCCTCCGGCTGTTCCTGTCCCGCAGTTGTACCTTAGAGCATCATTTCCCAGCCCAGTCCCTGGGGACCCCCAGATGGTCCACAGCTCCCTGCCAAAACTGTGGGCTGCTGGGGGTCCCTAAGGACCGGCTTGGGAATCACTGCCTTAGAGTGACTATCGACTGAGAGGGCAATATTCCAACTGTATACCCAGCAGGGTGCAGACAGAGCAATCAACTCGGGACAAATGCAGCCGGGGGCTCAACGGCCCCACCAGCAGAGCCTGCCATTGAGTCCTCGACCCCCCCCCCCCCCTGCAAGCAGACTGCTATAACAAGGGACGGGAGGGCTGATCCCGAGACAGACCAGCATGCTTGCATATCTTAGCCAGGGTGACGCTTTTATATGCAGTGATTTACAGTCATTAGCCATTTAATGCCTGGATGCAGTTCAGGTTAAGGTTCCTGGCGGAGGTGACCACATAGGGGGGGGGCGACCAGAAAACCTCGCCCGCCACCCGCTGTGCTCCTCTGCCTTATTTACAAAGGAGGACAGATGCAGTGCCTTTAATGACACATCCACACCAGCAGGAGGCGGTGCCAAACCAGGTAGGGTGGCCCGGGGGAGGCGGCCATGCTGCTGCTCAGAGGCGAGCTGTGGATGACTGTCACCCAGCCTGGTGACGGGGAACGATCCCTGCCAGCTTGGGCGGGGAGCCACCGGTGCTGGGGGGCATCAGTCTGGTTTTCATTGCAGGTGGCAAATGGACGACCCCACTGGGAGGGAAACTGTCACAGCCCCCTCAGGTCAAAGGTTTTAGGGAGTCCCCTGGTGGGCGGTCTGACCATGACATAACAAAACCCCTGTCAGCTGGGGTTCGGGGGGGGTCATATTAAGGCCCCCTGTCCCAGGCCCCTGACCTCTTATGAGGAGGTTCCAGGACACCCCCCCCCCCACACCCCCCACAAATCCACCTCAATGCGAGTCCTGCTTTTAGGATTACAAAAGCCCCCCCACATACACAGGGACACGGCTAAGCCGTCCAAGGACGCTGCACAGCGGCTCCCACTCCGGCGTCTTCTGGCCTGTGACAAATCATTTTCGGTCAATATTCCAAAAGCAAGATAATGGTGCAGAAGTCCAGCCGTTTATCTCAGCTGTGACAGGGACGCGCCTGGCGGGACTGCAGCCTCGCCGGCCCGCAATGAGCCGCGCCCACCACATGCGTGCCGTGCTGCTGCCCGCGCCCTGTGCCTCTGTGACCGTACAATTAGCCTGCTTTTTGGGCAGCGCGAGCCCAGGACACGGCCAGCTCAGGCTGATTTTATATGCATCTCACACCGCAACGGTAAAAAAGTGCTTTGGCTCCTTCAAGTTCGAGATTATTTGCAGCTGTTTTTTAATGGCGGGGGGGGGGGGCAGGGTGTCACTGCGAAATCAGGCAGGAGGGCAGCATTTTTAACTGCATGCACCCTCTAGTAACTTTCTTTTCACCAACTGAACAGCAGGGGGCAGTGTGTGGCTCAGCGGGCCAGGCTCCGGTGCCTGTAATGTTGGAAGAGTGATGGTAAGTCAGAAATCTTTCATTTGCCATTTGCACTAGTACACTGGAATTCTTGCCTTCACCTACCCCATCTTGATCTCCATAGCTTGGGGTTACAGCACAGGGTCAGCCAACGTGTGGCACCCTTGGAGCTGGGGCTGAAGAACTTTGCTCAAAGGTCCACGGACATGTAACTGTTCTGCGGAGGCTGGGGCTCAAACCAGCAACCTTCTGATCACAGACAGAGGCTTAGCCCGATGAGCCACTCACCAAGTGACATCAGTATCGGGCCCTTGAGCGAGGCCCTTAACCCCCAATTGCTCCAAGGACTGTCTGACCCTAATTAAAATAAACATTGCTTTGGATAAAAGTGGCTGATAAACAGGTTTAATGTAAACCTCAGAGTCAGAGCTCTGATTCGGCTTCTTGACGGTAAATCCAAGTCGGCCCGGTCCATCCCGCTTGTAGCTCACACACACACACACACACACACGATAGGCTTAAGCTGGCCACTGTGTTGGTGAGGGAGGACAGTGGGGTTGGCGTACACTTTAAAAAAAGAAGAAAATACTGTGCTAAGCCCCCGCCCCCAGTCCGCTCAGGCTGTTCTCTACCCCCCCGCCAATCGCCCGCAATGTTTCATTCCCACCGTCCCCATGGGCACCTTGGCACAGATCCTGCATGGCGGCCCCCGTTTACCCCTCCCATCCTCCCAGAGGCCAGGCCGCTGATCGCCCCATCCACGTCCATGCAGCGCCTTAATCCCCCAGACCGTCACATCTCACTCCCCATCGCCCCTTGCCCTTCCTCTCCCCCCCATGAAGATGATATCAGAGAGCAACCCCTTGCTCTTTTCCTCTCACCACCACAGGCTGCCCCCCCCCACCTTGTCTGCTGTATCAAAATCAGACAGCACGACCCCCTCCCTTAGCCCTTCCTGCTCCCCACCCTGCTCTCCAGGAGGCTGTCCATCCATCCATATTCAGCTCTTTATCTCCCCTTTCATTCCCGGCTTATCTCCTCCTCTAAAACGGAGATCCGAGCATGTCTCCTGGGGGGGAGATTGGGGAATGGGCTGGGGAGGGGGGGCGTGCTCTCACCGCAAAGGGTGTTCGCTCCACAAGACGACACAGGAACCGTTTTCCCAGCACCCCTCTGAAAGCACTGACCCCTCGAGTGCAGCCCATCCATGACTTATTCATCAGACACACGCCATTGACCCCCAGAACCTTCTGTCAGTGTGCATTGCTCATTTTATGCTGCTCGCAATCTCTTTTTTTAACCCCTGAACCGAGCAGAATAAGCAGCAGAACTACAGGTATAGATGTGTGGGGGGGAGGAACATTGTCCCAGTCAACTTCAGAGTCCATAAAAGGTGAGCCATTCAGAAATGTAGCTTTGGGGGGGTAGCCGTTAACACTCCATTTAACTACCATTGTATATTTATTAGAATGCAGAAAATGGGCTCCCTTTCAACGCTAAAACCTCTAGATAAGACTTACAACTCAAATAATGACAATGAACTAAGACCCACCACAAACCAGCACACTCTGCAAGGCTGGATTCAGGCTCTAAACTTTCTATAGTGTACAGGATTCAACACTGAACAGATGATTATTAGCTAGCAAAAGAGCATCAGATGTTGGTTATGTTTGTGTGTGTAGACATTAGACACCCAGTGGCCACTTTGTTAGGTACATTGAACCAGTAGTAGAACCCATTTTTGCCTACAGAATTGCTTCAAGGGTTGACAAGCTGCGTTCTCAGATAAGATATCCTGCACATCTGTTTTTTTCCCCTCATTTTTATTTTGCCCAATAGGAGCCAAGTCCAAATGGTATCTTGACTGATTATCTTTTCTGACGTGAAGTTCTAACGATGCTGTATTTAGCTCCTGCTCCAATACTAACTTACTAGTCTAATGTAATCAAATGGAAACTCAGCCTAGCAGCACCTCTGCTTTTCCTAGTTGGCTGTAAGCTTGTGATACACAGTTGACCCTTCTGCATTGCCACTTTCCTCATTGCGGTTTCAATATATATCAACGGGTCAGCATATGAAATTAAATGGGAATTTACTGAGTGTTCGGGAGTTTTACGAAAGCTGCAGACGACACATGAAAACCATAAACGCACACAAATATATGTACAGTGCTGGTTTGTGGGACACTAAGCGCATTTACAGCAGCCTCAAACGTGACATCTCGCAGTGATCTTTGTATCCCGTGATTCTTGTATCTTTTCACTTCACTTTACGTGTTTTTTCCAACTGTGGGGGGCCTGTGCCCTTAATCCCCACAGTGTGGAAGGGTCAACTGTATTATCTACCTTACTTATACATTGCTTTGGAAAAGAGCATTTGCTACATAAATAAATGCAAATGTAAAATGTACTGCGCTGTTATTCCTGCACTTGTGATCTTCCTGCTAACTTTAGCAGCCAGCCTGGTCATTTTCTTCAGATGTTCTCATTACTAAGGTGCTTTCGCCCACAGAATTGCCGCTGGTTGCCGCTTTATTTATCACACCATCCTCTGTAAACTCTGGACACCAAAGTATACAAAAAGCATAGGAAGGTGGCTGGAACCATCAAATCTAGCACCCCAAAGTCACACCATATTCGAAATTGCTAACATCTTAGCTGCTCAAATCCTTAAGCGAACAGCGACCAAAACCATTGACCCTGCTCGTGTTTCGGCCGCAGGCACCTGATTGGCCATTAGGAGGATGTTTGCGTTAGCAAGCAGGTGGCAAATACTTAACTGGCCGCTGAGAGTGTGTGTGCATGTCTGTATTATACATGAATATACTGTATACATACATACATACATACATACATACATACATACATACATATATATAATATCAGGCAACTGTAAGTGAAGGTTGTTGACATGTAGATGTCAGAGACAGGGTGAGAAGGAAAGATGGAGAGAAAGTGTGGGTGTTGCTGTCAGGTCATCAGCAAGCTACTTCAAAGTCAGACGCTCCTCTGCTGGTGTGATCAGGAGATAACAGTGCAGAGAGAAGCTGGGTGCCAAGGGGGGGGGCGGGGCAGACGCCGGCCCGGAAGATAGTGTTTCAGCACATTAGACAGATCGCCCGATATGTCGTTAAGCAGGCGAGCCGCAGTGATGCCTTATGGCAAAACTCGTGTCGGCCTGAAGGATAACTGCCCCTGCATTTCTGTAGGTCGTCTGCGGCCGCGGTCGCCATGCCAACGGGACAGGCATCGCGATTCAATTAGTGATCCTGAACAGGGTCCCAATAGATTCCTCTCTCAATGGAAGTGTAAAGGGGAGGAAAAAAAAATCAAACCGCAATTTATTAAAAATAAATAAAATTCTAACAAACTGCCATTTTATTTTTTAATTTTGTGAAGTGGAATGCAGTTATTTTTTTTAATGCTGTCACTTCTTTCTTGTGAATTCACAGACTAGTTTGGCATGTGTTCTGAATACCTGGTTAATTATTTGCCCAAATAAAGGAGGTGTCAAAATGGAAAAAATTGAAGGGATAGAGGTAGGTAGAAGAACAGAACAGGCGAGAACAGAACAAAGGAAGATAAACACTAAACATTGTGCTCTGGAGGCTGAGCTTGAGGGACAGGCGGAACAGGAGGGATGCCAACTCATGGGGCGTGGGGGGTTCGGGGGCATGGCATACCTCCAAGCGGCCTGTGTCAGGCTGGAAGCCGCGGGCTGGGTCTTCGGTGGTCACTCGGCACTGGATGGCACAGCCATTGATGCGGATCTTGTCCTGCTTGAGGCCCAACTCCGGCAAGCTCTGGCCCTCGCACACCCGCAGCTGGGCGTGTACCAGATCCACACTGTGACATGGGGAGGGAAAGCAGTGGGTGGGCGTGCATCACCATGCGTACGCCATTCACAGCCAGCTCACCGTGGGATGGCACATTCTGGCAGCAAACACACTGACAAGGCGCCAAGGCTTGGAGCGAGGGTCACTGATGCAGAAATACCCTGAGCAAAGGGGAGAGGCCATTAACACTAGGCAAAGTATGTACAGTGGGGTTGAATGTTGACAGTGAGGGGCGGGGCCTGTGAGGGGTGGGGACTGAACGGGGCGGGGCCACCTTGGCGGAAATGGAAGACTCGCAAGTGCTTTCATGCATATCTCAGTAAGAAAGCTTGGCTAACACCCAAAAAGGTGCATGCGGTGACGTGTCCGGGGGGGGGATGCATGCATAAACAATCCCAACTGCGAGCAGAGCATGAATCATAGAGGGCTGAGAGATGCCGCCTCCCTCCCTCCGTGGCATCAGCACCCTCCTCCCCTGCCACCGTAATAAAAGAGCCGCCGTGTTTCTGGAGCGCGGTGCTCGCACCGGCTTGCCAAAGCCATTTAGCTGGAAAGTCCCCCTTAATGATCAGCTACGCCTTTCATGACAAGCAAAAACGCCGACGTCTCGCTCTGCTCCGCTAGCATTCGCCAGCATACAATGATTCTCTTCATTAGATGCTCCCGGGGGGGGGGGGGGGGGGATCAAAATGGCACAGAGCCCGGAGTTATTTACCGACTGAATAGGGGAACCTGAATGTGTGCGTCAGACGATGAGTGAGAATGCTGCAAACAGAAAGTTCCGGAAGCACCATTAGATTCCCGCCGTTAGACAAAGACAAATATTTTATGTCAAACCACTATAAGTACTGTTTAAACATTGGCGGTAGTGTGTATGCATGTATTTGATATATGCGCGTGAGTTTCCAGTGCAACCGTCCGGAAATATCTCGCAGGCAGCCCAAAATCAAATTATTCCTTATCTGAGACGCGAAGCCCCTCGAACAAATCAGGAAGCTAGAGCAATGTGCATTTGTGCATGGCAGGGAGCCTGGGGGCCTTGGGAGGGGGCTATGAGGTCCGTCTGTGGGGCGGGGGGAGGGGTTGAGTTATGTTTGCATTAATAATTGATAGGCCGAGGCGTCTGTAGGTGTCTAGGAACCACAGAGTCGCACGCAAGCGGCCGCCAACACAGCGAGGGTGACACTGCACACAACCTCGTTAAGTAATCTGCATACTTGATTACACGACCTCAGCAGGAGCATCTTCAGAGTCACGCATGAATCAAGGCGATGCCTCATTCACACAGAACACCCCCCCCCACAAACATAACTGTACATCACCTTGCCGCCCCCCCCCCCCCACAGTCCCTCGACTTCAGTTTTCTATTTTCGAATGCTGGATCCTTAATTAATTTTTGCTTCAGTTGTTTACAGCAGGAGAGACTGAGGGAAGGGAAATGGAGTGAGGGAGACAACGTCCAGCAGGCGAGAGCGGGGTGCAGAGAAACAGACAAGCAAGAAAGACAGGTAGGCGTGACTGTACAACAATGCAGGAAAACCTTATGATGAGAGGATAAAAGGAGGGATTTAAAAAAGAGCCATGAAAGTGAACAAAATCTGTATGAAAAAAATTCATTATAAGTCATTCATTATACTGTATGAAACAACCTGTAATATCACTTAATACACATTACAGCAGGCCTGGGCAATTAGTTTATGTGGAAGACCAAATCTGAACTACACTGTCAACAGGGGCCATTTTTATTCATTATTTTCATGTCCTATAAAAAGTACAATAATACACTTGTTAGATTTTACTATAAAAACACTACACTACACTATACTATACACACACACACACACACACACACACACACACACACACACACACACACTTATTAATCCAACGAGACTACTGGGCAAAAGTCTGTTCGTCTTCATAAACAGAAAACTTTCATGTTTTTTAACGATCACGTAAGCCAGTAAAGATAGCCAGCTTCTGCCCTGCATTCGAGTAAATAACTGTCTAAATTAAACAGTTAGCACCAATGTGCAAAACCATCCATAACAGAAGCACAGCTGGCAATTTCAAACACATGGCAGTTCAGATTGAGGCCAGGGGACCTTAAGGAAGGGGTGAAGAATGTCCTCTCGTATTTCACCCCCAAATAAGATCAGCTTAGTGAAATCCTCCACTCCGGCACAGAAGACGGCCAATCCTACCAGGCTGATGCAGGTTTACACCAGTCTCTCAAAGGTCTGGCTGGAAAAGGGGTCAGTGCCACTAAGCTCTCGAGGTTTAATCAGGTATTGAACATCACAGCCTCCACAAGACATCCAAGCTTCTTGCCCTTAACTTTGACTCAAACATTTTTAGATTTTTTTTTGTCCAGTTATTAACTCATTTTCAAAGCAGATGTTCCAACTAAGAACGTCATTCGTAGGAGTTTTACTTGCACAATAAAAAGTTCTAAGGACAGAAGAAACAATGATTGGTTCAGAGAGATAACCAATCAGATTGTAGACGAGGTGAGTCCAAGTAACTAGAAGAGGCAGGACCAAGACATCTGAATGGTTGGAACCATCTCCTCTATAATCTGATTGGTTGGAACCATCTCCTCTATAATCTGATTGGTTATCTCCCTGAACCAATCATTTTTCCTTCTGCCCTCAGAACATTTTTGTGCAAGTAAAACTCCCACGAGCTAGAACGCCTTGAGGTCACAAGCGTCATTTGCCATCGGCTGTTTTGATACTATTTGCAATCCTGAAAAAGAGGGGAGACCTTTACTATCTGTAATGTTATCTTCCCAGGGAATGTTTAGTGCTATGGGTTTAATATCAGATTGGGGTGCTTAATCTTTTCTGTGCCGTCGACCAATTTGACAGGCTGGCAGAGCATATGGACACCTTCTCATAATAATGAAATAGCTATGGAGAAGAGACCACTCCATATTTTTTTAAATCTGCATTTCTATTTCTATGGCAGCCATACCACCAGCAGTATTTCTTGAAATCCAACACCTGACTCATTAGGTGATTAGCTGAACCATACATCACCAAACCAGGATATATTTGGTAGCTACTGCTATGATTTGCACTATTGTACTAGGACCAAATGGATCTTATAAAAAAAAACATTCCCATAATAAATTTAAAATATTTTTCATCAAGAATCATTATATGCTACTACCACTGACCATGCCAAAGATGGCAATATCTAAGGTTTTGAGTGAGGAGAAAGTGGCTATTCTGCTTTTTCTGCTGCAAGAAGATAGCCAAGACAGCAGTACACAAAAACAATGTGAAGGAGAGACTGCACACAACGAAACACCAGCAAAGCCAACGGTGGAAGTGACTTTCTAACGTCAGGGATGACCGCCAACTCATCCGACAGTGCCTCTTTGATCGAAGGACATCGAGTGACCTTCAAAAAGAATGGACAACTAGAAGTGGTGTCCAGAGCACAGTGAGGATGGTTTGAAACGGGCTCCTGCTTTTCTGAGGCATTTTAGACCTCCTTCAAGAAGCCCATCATCAGTGAGAAGCAGAGGATAACCCAGGCTGGGGGGGGGGGGGGTTACAAAAGGCAATCATCTCTGATGAGTCTAATTTTCAGCTGTGACCAACACCTGCCCAATATGCCCAAGAAAAAATGCACTGTGAAAGTACAGTCTTACTGTGAAGTTTACAGGTAAATCTTAATGGTTCATAATTCTACTATAAAGTTTACTGTTCATCCCTGAACTTTTCACTGCAAACTCTTGTTTTACTTTGAAGTTCATGATCACCTCTTCTGGTGTTTAATAATTTTGACAGTGAAGTTTACAGTTGACTGTAGGTTTCACAGTAGGACCATGAAAAGTGTACAAATTCACTGTAAATTCGAACTGTAAGAGCACATAGTAAAACTATCAAACAAGTTAATAGTTTTACTATGAAATTTCACAGTGCATTTTTTCCTGGGTGATGGATAGACAGAGACCACAAGAGGCCTACATGCCCCAGTGCCTGTGAAATTTGACATCACTAGTAATCTGGGGATGAATCAGCAATACTGGAATCCAAAAGATTTGTCTCTGTGAAGGACACGTGACTCAAACAACATATAAGGTTGTCCTGGAAGGACACTTGCTTCCATCTGCTCAGACAATGTTCTCCTACCCTGTTGACTGTCTTTTCTAAGTTTTCCAAGTGTCCCCGTCACTGCACTAGGGCACTGGATTCCACACTGATCACAGGGTGGACTAACCCGTTGGACACACCAACACCTCTCCCACAGCAACCCAGCTTTCTCAGCTGGTCTCCCATCCACAGCCCCCCCCACCAAGGTTAAGACCTCCTGGAGTACACCCAAGGGTATAACTTTGGGTTGAGCAGGGGGGGTTGAGGTCTCCACCCATTTAAGGGGGTCCATGGGGTTGTACTGACTGGTTTTGATTATTTGTGGGGTTACAACCCCCCCCCCCTCCATAATTTATGGCCATGCTTAGATCTACAAAAAAGTTAGTAGAAAATGCTCATTAAGCTACTTCTCACATGTTATTCTTCAAAGGCTGCACGTTATGCTTCTTTCTGTTGTTCCCTGATGACCCTAACCCTTTGCCAGTGACATGTCATCCCGACAACGGACCCTTGGAGCTGTAATGTATAATGCAAACAGAGCAGCATGCACGCTTTCACTTCGGGGTGGGGGGGGCTTCAGAGCACACCACGGAGCCTCCCCTGTCGCGACACAGGGACCGAGCAATGAGGCATCGAGAGAGGCTCGTTCAAAGAGCCGTCTGTTCCCATTATTCATCTGGGACGGCTGCCGCAGGGAGGGCACGCTTGATGGCTAATTAAAACTTCAGTCAAAAACGCACACATGGGCTTCGTTCTTCACAGGTTGTAATGAAACCAAGCTGGGGAAGCTTTTGAAGGAGCACTTATGCCGTTACCCTAGGGTTTGGGGCCGGCCCAAGGCATAAGCAACCTGAGCAGCTGCTTAGGGCCCAGCAGCCACTAGGGGGCCCCGGCCCATCTGAGCAGCATGTCAAAATGGGAAGGAAGATGACAAATGAAAACCAGGTTAATCAAATTTTGCTTAGGGTCCCGAAAAGGACTCGGCCAGCCCTGCTGGGCTGCCTAAAGGAAGGTGAACGTTTCAGAGGAACCAGGAAGCTAGCTCCAGGAAACGGCCCGTCATTCGAACACATGGTAGTTCTCACCGTCATCCGGAAACGACCCGAGAAACCTTACGGGTATCCGGAAACGGCCCGAGAAACCTTACGGGCATTCTTACGGGTATCCGGAAACGGCCCGAGAAACCTTACGGGCATTCTTACGGGTATCCGGAAACGGCCCGGGAAGCCTTACGGGCATTCTTACGGGTATCCGGAAACGGCCCGGGAAGCCTTACAGGCATTCTTACGGGTATCCGGAAACCGCCCGGGAAACCTTACGGGCATTCTTACGGGCATCCGGAAACGACCCGAGAAACCTTACGGGCATTCTTACGGGTATCCGGAAACGGCCCGGGAAGCCTTACGGGCATTCTTACGGGTATCCGGAAACGGCCCGGGAAGCCTTACAGGCATTCTTACGGGTATCCGGAAACGGCCCGGGAAGCCTTACAGGCATTCTTACGGGTATCCGGAAACCGCCCGGGAAACCTTACGGGCATTCTTACGGGCATCCGGAAACGACCCGAGAAACCTTACGGGCATTCTTACGGGTATCCGGAAACCGCCCGGGAAGCCTTACGGGCATTCTTACGGGTATCCGGAAACGACCCGAGAAACCTTACGGGCATTCTTATGGGCATCCGGAAACGACCCGAGAAACCTTACGGGCATTCTTACGGGTATCCGGAAACCGCCCGGGAAACCTTACGGGCATTCTTACGGGTATCCGGAAACCGCCCGGGAAGCCTTACAGGCATTCTTACGGGTATCCGGAAACCGCCCGGGAAACCTTACGGGCGTTCTTACGGGCATCCGGAAACCGCCCGGGAAACCTTACGGGCGTTCTTACGGGCATCCGGGAACTTATGTCCTCATACCTACATACCAATCCTTCCTGGAGACAGTCGCAGGATTCACTTTCCAAACAGCTCTGAAAGGTCAGCACTCCTTCCTCATTGAGTTTAAAAATGTCTTTATGGATTTTTTGACACCAGATGTGAATTGTGTGTCCAGTAGGTCCACTGTAGTTGCTGTACAGTCAAAACACACGCGCACGCACAAGTCTGCTTGCATCCATGCTATTAACCAGACCCACCGGCAACTGGAGTTCGGTCCGTCTACGGATAGAAGAAGTGTAAGGAGCCTGTGTGGGAGGCTATGTGACACATCATCGCATCAAGCAGCTAAAGGTCACTCCCCCGGAGATCACCGACGACCGGCACGGCTGCCCCCTGCAGCTCTGACCCTAGCTTTCTCTAAATTACAGCAGTATTAGCTGCTCGCGCTCAACCTCCCCGAATCCGAGACACTGGCAGATACAGACTTCCCAGCAGCCTGCTGGATCCGATCTTAAACAGGGGAGATGATTGCAAAGCCCACGCAGGGACAAACAGTCCCTCTCTGGTGCCCTGCTGTTGCCACAGCATCGCTGATAAAGGGTCTGGCTGTAAAAATCATCTGGGGGCTGGTTCCCCATTATCTGATGAGCAGTGTTCTTTAACTGCAATGGCTAGGCAGACGTCTCGCCTCTGTGGTACTTGGAGACCCGAGGGTCAAGTCAGGCGACTTGAGACTCCATACCACAAGGACAAGAGCCCCATATTTTAATTATATTGATAATGCACAACGGTAGCAGTGCCACGTACCTAGGAGATTATGTAACTGATCCATTACCTCCGGCAATAAATTACGAACGTAATTGCAGTTCGTGTCAGTCTAGAATTTAATTTCGGATTTATCTACATTCTTGACTGTATAATTAACGAGCGTCTCCCACTGTTTCTGGGAAAAAAAGAACAGGGGCCTGGCCCCCCAGCTGGGGGGTGACGCTTGACTCCACAGGGGGCGCCGTGAAAGTCAGGCACGTAAACACAGGTTTAAGGAGTGGGAACGAAAAAGACAGGGAGGTGGATAAGGAGAATAGGGGGAAGGGAGAGATAGGAAGTTAGAGGGGGGGGGGGGGTCAGGAACTCAATAAAGGGAACGAGAGCGGGGAGCACGCAGGCGAGGGGTGGGGGTTGCGACTCCTGTGATTGGAAGGAATAAGATGTGAATTGGAAGGAATATGTGTGAGTTTCGGGGTGGAATGGCTTCATGCAGGACATGGTCAGGGTAGCAGAATCGAGCCCTGCGCCGTGCTCCCATTGTCTCCCTCGCTCTCTCTCTCTCCGGCTTTGTCATTATCACTCTCGCTGTCGCTCTCTCTTTCCCCTCTTACTCATCCTGGTCGGCCTCTATTTTCATACATACAGAGGAATCAGCAAAACCTGCCGTATCCCCAATGACACATATACCACGCTACAGCAGGGATTTACATCCAGGTGGCTCTAAGCATCACCAACAGGAGTAGAGATTGGATATAAAATATAAGATAATGCGACCGCTGTTTTGATGCAATGTCTTGATGTACCTTACTGTAACGTTCAACAGGGTCCACACAGAGTTAGCTGTTTTTTTAATATATGAGATTAAAAAAAAAATAAAAAATCAGATTTTGGTGGAAGCTGGCTTTGGATCTTGTTCAAAGAGGCCTAGAGACTGCAGGCATGAGAATCTACAGTCCCAGGGGACCCAGCTTGCCATCACAAATTCCCATCTTCCCCCGGGCATCTGATTCTCCGTCTCCATCATCCGCAAACTCCCCTCAATCTTCCACTTGGTCCAACCCACCTCGGCCCCCCCTTTCTCTCCCTGACACGCTCTGACAGGCCGCAGAAATAAAGACGGACGGTGGCAATTTATGGGCAGTAACTCAGGGCAATTAGCCACCGTGTGCTCCTGCGAGAAGGACCGGAACATGAGGCCGAGATAATCGCACACTGATGTGCGGGAGTGAAAATCCAGCCGTCATATCGGTCAGACAAAAATAATCGCATACCTACACAAACTCAACAAATGATCCAGACTCACTCCTTTCCATTCCCCGATCAGCTCATCTAAACGCAGGGATTTGCTGGTCCAGTCCCAGCACCACATGCACGTAAGGCTCCAATAAAGTGGGGACGCTGAGATCATTATGCCTTTGCAGCTACTTCGTATCTGGTACAGTGGGAACAACCCTAAACTTACATTTTATTTCTGAGTACCGTTTTTGTAGCTCCCAGTTTTGCAGTATTTTATTTTGTTGCTGCTAAACCCAGATACATGCGAATGAGACAAATTCACCTTCTGCACTGTCCAGCTATATGATTGGGATGTCATCTCTAACCGCGGCTACACGTAGACAGAGGGAGAGAGAAACAAAGTGGGTGCAGGGAAATGTCGAGGTGAACGAGTAAACCCTCCTGTACTCTGCAGGCTCACATGAAAGTGACAGGGGCGTAAACAGGGGCAGGCCCACAGCGAACTGGGTCCAGCTGAAAGCTCATTGGCCCCTGGAGTGCCTCCTCCCCTGTCACTCACTGATTCAGAACATATCATTGGCTAATGATAAAGTTGACCTCTCTGTATGAATTATGGCCCCTCTTATGCTCCCCACCTTAAAAAATTGATCCTAGAATCGCCCCTGAAAAGTGACAGACAGATTGGTCAGATGGGAGGGAATTTAAAGAGTGGAATGAGGGATATGGAGGTTCAAGGAAAGAGATAAAGGAGAGGTAAGATACATGCTTAAAAGAGAAAGATAGGTAGGTCACAACAAGTTGAAATCGGGCACAGCACAGACGGAGGGCAGTTCTCTCCATAAAAGTGAGTCTTCAATGGCACGAGGGGAAACAAATAAATAAATCGGAGTGTAAGGGGGAGACAGCGAAGGGTAATTAGTCTAAATCGCTGGGACACACTGGCAGCCAGGTTATGCAAACATAAAAGATCAAGAGCAGAGGTATTGATCCCATCTGTACCATTTTTACCACATAATCCTTCCCATTGAGAGCAGCACGCGTTAACAATAGCTAGAGACAGTGTGCGAGAGCAATATGAAGACCATTGTCACATAAGAGAAACGGATAATGGATCCTGGATGGGTGTAATGTAGACACACAAACACACCCACACATATTTTAATAATAAGGAGTGTTAAAAAAATAAAATATGGCCATGAAATAAATACACTCATAAAATGTCTGGCTCATTCATATTTATGTAAGACTTGTGCTCCCTCCACATTTATCAGAGTAGTGTAGCCAGTTCATTCCAGCAGCTGTCTGACAGCATCAATTCGTGATGACAAGTCTTGATATTTATAATGAATTAGCCAATATCTCTATACTAACTGCGAATTGTTCTTGTGAACTTGCGTGAAAATGACAGGAGGGGGTGTGTAGCTGAGGGAAGAATAGGTGCCCCTGTAGTGGCTGTGTGTTTGTGTGTGTGTAGGGGGGGGGGGTTAATGTACTGTACATATTCCATTGTTACAATATGATAAAGACCGGTTATTTTGACCTTGTGGGGATATTTTTTCGGTCCCCACAAGGGGAAACTCAATTTTATAAAAAAATCAGTGACTGCAATCAAAATACTAAAAAGGCCAAAAGTCTTCTGTTTGGTAACCTATGGTTAAGCTTAGGGGTGGGTAGGGATTACAGTTGTCAAACCAAAGATTAGGGTTATGCCCATGGAAATAAATGAAGAGTCCCCACAAGGTTATAGATACATAATCTGTGTGTGTGTGTAGGCTGAAGTGAACACATGCATATGTATGAGTGCTTGCATTGTGTGCACAAAGGGTTCTATACAGTCTCTTTGTTTCTCTCCTCCTTCTCCAAGGCTCCGCGCCCCAAACCTCTATCTATTGCTGTCAAACTCCCTTTTGATCTCTCCCACTCTGCCTTCACATCCCCAAGCAGCAGCCATCAGTGTGATTAAGCAGCAGACCTGGCGCCCGATAGATGGAGCGTTCGAGTCCCCTTGCGCCCGTTTCCTCCTTACGCCCCCCTGCCCACCCTGAATGAAGACTATGCCACACCTGAGATCTGCAAAAGCACACAGAAAAACATTCCCAACCTGCAGGCCCACAGCAGACAGCTGCGAATTAAATTACACAGATCTGCAGCTCCACACCTGACAGCGGTGTCCTAGTTAATGCAGATATGCAGGTGTATAAGGGAAAAGGTGCATATTAGATCATCCAGATATGTGGGTGTATAACAGAAAGGGGTACAGTAGACTATGCAGATATGTGGGTGTATAACAGAAAGGGGTACAGTAGACTATGCAGATATGTGGGTGTATAACAGAAAGGGGTACAGTAGACTATGCAGATATGTGGGTGTATAACAGAAAGGGGTACAGTAGACTATGCATATATGCAGGTGTATGACAGATATGCAGGTTAATATATTCTGATTGGTATAACCAGATACAGGCTTGGTGAACTCACTCTGTAATTTCCTCAGTGACGGTGTGCTCCACTTGCAGGCGGGAGTTGACCTCGATGAAGTAGTGCTTCCCATGTTTATCCAACAAGAACTCCACAGTCCCTGCATTCTCATAGCCAACCTGCAGGTTACAGGTCAAACAGTAGGGGGCATCAGCACTGAATCTACACAAGACCACCTTCAGCCCCACCCAGTTCAGCCTCCTCTATATCCCACAGGTGCAACACAAATGGTGCAGCTTCAGGATGCCACACCTTAACCGAAAGAACATGGCTGGTGACTAAAGAGCTACATACGACTCTTATAGGTCCTCAGCCTTGAGCCTCGATCATACTGAGACTAAACTAATTGCTCATCTATCAAACAGCAGCATAACTGGATGCTAAATCTGCTCAGATATGACCATGAGCTCCGAGATCCCAGCACCCGCAGAGTAAACTAATTAAGAAAACAGAGTAAGATTAGTAAAATACACATTATCACACAAAGGCGCGAGGGAGGGATAAAATAATGCAGCGGTTTGCAAACACGGGCTTAACTGACGACCTCGGGGAAGTGCAGAGTGCCCATTAAGCTTCTGTAACTGTGAGTAGGGAGGCCACAGGGAAGACACCCCAACCTGGCATAGCCAGGGGCCTGTTATTTATCTCACCCCTCTCCCTCCCTCCCCAGTAACGCAGCAGGGATTGGAGATAATCCTGCGCCAAAATTCACTGTAATCTGATCCAATTTTTCCTCATGCAATTCATCTCCCCCCCTTAAATTCTCCCTCCACCTGGCACGGTCCAGAGCAGATGCTTGGACACACAAAGACAAGGATGCGTGCAGAGCAACAAGCAGGGGACACACACACGCACGGATGCATCGGGATCATAGGCACATCAGAATACTTATTTAACAAGCCAGGGTGCACGGTAATGTATGCAGGCACCCCTACAGACAGACAGACAGACAGACAGACAGACAGACAGACAGACAGACAGACAGACAGACAGACAGACAGAGAGAGAGAGAGAGAGAGAGAGAGAGATAGCCACAGAGATAGACATACAACCACACACACACATCCACAGAGAGACAGACATACACACAACCACACACAGACAGACAGACCAGCAGACTGATATACACAGAGACAGATATACATATATATGTCATTGTCTAAGAAAATAAATAAATCACTTCCTAGGAGAACTGGTTCATTAATTCACTTACCATCCCTCTCTCCACCCATTCATTCATTCATTCATTCGTCACTTCCCACATTCACAAAGGATTTAATTCCTTAATCTCTCATACAAAGCTGGCAGTTCCGATTAGCGGGGCCCATGGCTGGCATCTAGACCTCTGCTCCTTGAACCGTTTCACGTGATGGCAGGCAGCAGGGTGTGGGCTTGGGACAGCGACTGCCAGAGCCAGGGAGGACTGGCAGGGGCATTGCCACCAGAGCCGGGAAGGGCTGGCCAGGTCACTGGTCGCCAGAGTCGGGGAGGACTGGCCGGAGCACCAGGGCATTCTCGCCAGAGCCTGGGAGAACAGGCCGGGGCATTGCCACCAAGGCTGGGGAGGACTAGCTAGGGCACTGGGGTATTCCCTCCAGAGTCAGGGAGGACTGGCCAGGGAACCGGGGCATTCCCTCCAGAGTCGGGGAGGACTAGCCAGGGCACTGGGGTATTCCCTCCAGAGTTGGGGAGGACTGACCGTGGCATTCCTGCCAGAGCCAGAGAGGAATGACCGGAGCACCAGGGTATTCTTGCCAGAGCCAGGGAAAACTGGCCAGGGCATTCCGGCAGATGCTGATCCAGTCACATGCTGCTATATGCAGGGACTGAGAGAAAAATGGCAACAGGGAAAAGGAGAGCGGAACAACTAGGAAATAATGGAAGATGAGGGTCAAATTTGGCTAAAAATGTAATTGCCGCAATAGCACTGGGGCACAGGCCTTTTCGTCTGTGTACTTATCCTCGCTGGAGATTGTATTATGTTAATCACAACTTTATGTGTGACGCCAGACGCATTGATGATACCGTCACCGTGTCTGATGCTATTTCACATTTCGGCAAAGGGGAAAAAAATATGTATAAATGAAAGGGGGCTGGTGATGAAGGTAACAGGTAACAGGCTGCGTGAGATCATACACGGAGAGCAGAGACACCTGAAGCCACTGGGAATACTGGCTTAGGCTTTCATGTCTTTATACCAGAATTTTGTCTGTGAACCCTGGGGGGGATGAAAAGGAGAATGCAAACGAGGAAGGAGAATAATGGAGGGGGGGAATTCAATCAATTCCATGATCTCAAACTGGTGTTTAAGAATCTCTGGGCAAAATCGCCATCACCATGGAAACAGCTGCTATAAAATAAAACAACTTAAAATACAGTTTCGGCAGGGACAATATCATTATACTGCACTTATTCGTCCCTGTTCTCCATTTGTGCCTCTGTATGGGGTCCATACCTCTCCCCCCCCCCATTCCAGCCCCTCTTTAATAATTCCAGAAGTTTGTTCCGCTCACTCCTCGGCAAACGCACCAGTGACTCAGGGTTTGCCACTTCCTTTGCGTCGTGCACACACAGGAAAGGAGCACCCACACAGGGCCCCAATCAAAACGGGCCCCTAATGTCACAGTGCCTCCCCTTACCATGGGCACAGGCAATCGATGACGAAGAACAGAATCAAAACTACAATGAAAACACAGGTGACAGACCTGCCTGCCTCACCTTCCACCGTCTCCTGAACCCCCACCTCTGGCCACACGGTCACAACAGCACCCCCCATGTCGAGGGGGGGTGGCTCTAAAAGCACCTGCTCCATGGCCGACCCCCCCCAAAAGAGCCTCAGACACCCTCCTAATGACCAACAAGATTAGAATGGCTGGTCTGTGCTGGTCCCAGCCCCATCACCCTCCTGGTTCCAAGCCCAGAAAGAGCATTTAACCCCAAGCACCCCCATGTGAGGATATCATCTCCCCACCTGGCAGAGCAACAGCTTAATTAAGCTACAAAAACAAAGCACCATACGAGCAGCCGGGCCGCTCAACCACGGATGGCACCCATCCCGAGTCCCATGGCCAGAGCCACGTCAACACGCCGCCTGCGGTTTCCGTACGTGGCCTCGGCCCTCCGCTGGCGGAGAAGGTGCAGTCCAGCCGAACGGAGTACCCTGAAATCCAACCCGCTCCAAAATCCAGCTCGCGACAAGCAGCCACCAGTGAGAAGCAGGCCGGACCTGGAGAGCCATTCAGAGGCGAGAGGAAATACAGGGAAAACGTGTCCCGGGCCATGATGTGTGACGCGAAGAGAGGAGCACGAAGAGGACAAGGAGGGCAGCGCACAAGGGCTATAAGGGAACAGGAGAAAATGGAGCGAGGAGCTACGAGAGAACAAGGAGAACAGAACAGACTGACAGGGAATTTTAAATGGGTGCAGAGAAAAGAATGGAGAAGGTAGATCTATAGAGGAAACAGGGTAATAAATAAAATCCTGTACAGGATAAGGAATTTTAAATGGGAGCAGAGGGAAAAGAGGGAGACGATGGCTATAGAGGAGAAAGGTGTTTATAAATAAACACAGCCCTGTACTGGGTAAGGAATTTTAAATGGGAGCAGAGGGAAAAACAAAAAAGAAGACTGATGTAGAGGAGAAAGGTGTTTATAAATAACAGAATGCTGTCCCGGACAAGGAATTTTAAATGGGAGCAGAGGGAAAAAAGGGAGAAGATGGATGTGGAGGAGAAATGTTTATATATAACACAATCTTGTACAAAGAACATTAACCCGAAACCTTCCTAAAATAAAATTGTGCAATTTAGAGTGGGAGGGGGGTCCAGAACAGGGGATGCTTGGATTGTTTAAGAAATTGATATGCTTCAGATGTGTGTCAATTGATCATTTATTGGCTTATACAGTATGTTACTACCCTGATCGGCGCAGGATTCCAGCAAAACGCAAACATCTTTCCAGTCTGCGGGGCCACTGGGTCAACAGATGGAGTGAGAGACCGGAGGCTGCAGAGAGGCTGTGTCAGAGTGCTAGAATGACAGGGAGGGGGTCTGTCCGTGTGAGACGTGCATGTGCGTCTGTGTAAGGCTGTGTGTTAGTGCAACTGAACGCAGGACTCGGAGTCTCTGAGCTTCAGTAAGTGTGCTGAGGTCATATGTACGTGTGAGACACGTATGCGGATCTGTTGTTGATCGTGTGGTTGTTTGTCTGAACGCAGGACTCGGAGTCTCTGAACCTCTACATGTGTGCTGAGGGGGCCTGATAGTTTAATAAGACACGCAGATGCACACGCATAACGCATGCTGTGTGTGTGCTTATGCAGCTATATGCTATGTGTGGAGGTGGGCTTAATGCACAGCATGTTAGAGGCGTGCTGCTCTGCTCATCGTTGCTAGCGTGCTTTTGTCTTACATGATGTATTTTGTGTGTGTGATTATGCTTATATTACATTGTGGGGACCAAATGACCTCCACAATGTGATAAAAACCCGTTATTTTAATGTTGTGGGAACCATTCATCAGGTCCCCACAAACATCTGTGAATGCAATCAAAAAACAAAAAATGCCAAAATGTCACATATTTTGTTTGATTACTTATGGTTAAGGTTAGGGCTGGGTAGGGGTTAGGGATGTCATGTTGGGGTTAAAGTTTTCCCCACAGAAATGAATGAAGAGTCCCTACAAAGATGTAATTACAAAGCTGTGTGTGTGTGTGTGTGTGTGTGTGTGTGTGTGTGTGTGTGTGAGTGCAATCCGGCAGCCATCTGAACGACACCCACACTCTGGTATAGCGCACAGCCCCAGGGGGCAGGAGAGAGGAAAGCAGAGCCGGAGAGTGGCGAAGAGACGAGGGGAGCCAGGGTGGGACAAAAGGTCACGCAATTAATTATTCTTAATGCGCTGTTGTTATTAGAAAACATGCTGACTTCATTTATATCATTTATTTGCTCCTGTTTATCCAGTAACCTTGTTACAGCTCAGGGAATGGGAAGCAGAAGCTGTATAATCTTTTCAACACGATACAGAGGGCTCCGTCCAAGACCAATCTATTGAGTATGGTGGATTTTAAAGCTTTCACACACACCCCCTGCCAAATTCAAAGTGTAGGGATGCCATGTGCCCACACCACGCAGAAGATGTGCCCCCAGAGCCCTCTGACTGACCCGCCCGCCTCACCAGGTGCACCAGAAGAGGGACAGTACAAAACTGGTGCTGTGGTGCATCATGTCAGTAGGATAGCGTGACAAAAGGAAAGGGGGATGCGGGAGGAGAGTAGGAAGAAGCAATGGAGGGCAACCTGATAGGGAGTGAGAGAAGAGGGGAAGAGGCGGAGACAAAGTGCTGATGGTGAGGAAAGGGAACTATGCAAACGTATAATCACTGTACTTTTAATGTTAAGTGTGTTTAGTGTGTTAAACTTCTGGGGGTGGGGATGGAGGGGGGAGAGATCAAAAGGAATGAGGGGAAGACAGCAATGAAATCAGCAGACTGATAAAGCGGAGGGGGGGTAGAGCGGGGCGGCACTTGAAGGGAAGCAGAAAGCTCCAACGATGGAGTACGATTAGGAGCGTGACATTCCTCAAGAGCCTCCAATCCGACACACCGACTGCGCTGCTCACAAAGATAAACACAAGCGAGGAGCCCGCAGTACAGCCACAGTGTCTGCAGTATGGTGACACTGTCTGCAGGGCGTCTGCAGTATAACTACAGCGTTGAAGCTGGGTGTCTGCAGAATAGACACGACATCTGCAGTATAGATACGTCGGAGCTGGGCGTCTGCAGGGCGTTTTCAGGATAGACATGGTGGCTGCAGTATTGCTATGGCATCGGACCTGGATGTCTGCAGGCAGTCTGCAGGATAGACATGGTGGCTGCAGTATAGCTATGGCACTGGACTTGAGCATCTGCAGCCCATCAGTAGGATAGGGATGGCATCTGTAGTAAAGCTTCAGTGTCGGACCTGGGTGTCTGCAGAATAGCTACGGCGTCGGACCCGGGCATGTGCAGGGCTTCTGCAGTGTAGCTATGGCATCAGAACGCGAGGTCTGCAGTGTAGCTACAGCGTCGGACCTGGACGTCTGCAGTATAGATACAGCATCAGACCTGGATGTCAGAGGGATAGACATAGTGTCTGCAGTACAGCTATGGCATCAGACCTGGGCGTCTGCAGGCCGTCTCTGGGGTGTGTCTGTTTATAAATGGCTACAGCCCTTTTTGCTGAGGACTTTACACAGCTGCCAAGCTCTAGTCAGTCGTGAAGGCTGCCTTATGACGGGGTGGGGGGGGGGGGGGGGGCTCGATCACTCCCACACACCCTTGAAGGGCCTGAGATCCCACCGGACGAGTGACAGAAGTGAGTGGAAAGAGGCCAGACCTGCAGGCTAGCAGTTTCATTCTGAGGAGAGCAATTTGGAAGGTAGGCCTGAACCATCACTCCACTTCACTGCAGCTGGGAATCACCTTTTCCTGGCTATGGATGGACCTTCTGCATTGGTGGATTCCTCCCTAACCACAATCTCCTTCTTCAACTGCCCACCATCTCTCATTGACCCCACACAGATCACTCCTAAAATTTCCTCCACTCTTTCAGTTCATCAACCTCCATGTCTGGTGTCATGTACTACCACCACCACCCCAGTAGGGGGCCACAGAACCCCCTTTGTGGGCATCACTGAAATGAACTTAAAAACAGCAACATTTCACATCCAGTTCCTTACTGTAATGCCTTGGAGCGTGCACCCCCCTCCTCCCCAGGCACCTCCCATCCATCTTTGTAGAATCAATAACATAGCAAGACAGAGGGATAAATAAATAATCTTGAGCACAGGGGTGGAGATGGACCGGGGAGGAATGGGTGAAACAGAGACATAGACAGAAAACTAGGAAGGTACAGAAAATGAAAAAGATCAGCTAAGCCAGGAGTGGGAAGACAGGAAAGGCTAAGGCATTGAATGAGAGAAAAGCCCATAACACTATGGAAGTAGATAAGTTAAAAACAAACATGGAGAGAGAAGATGAGTGGACTGACTAAGGACCAATCAGCAATCATTCACATGCTGCAGAAATCAGCTGCCGCCTCCCACGTCCCACTATTCTCCACTCCAACGCCTCCAGCTCCTCTTCACCTGTGAGAGAAGCACTCTAGGGCCGTTCCAGACAAGGACCCACACACACACACACACACACACACACACACACACACACACACACACACACACACACACACACACACACACACACACACACACACACACACACACACACACACCTTTGTGGGGAATGTCCATTCCTTTCTATGGGCAAAACCCTAATCCAAACAATGACAACCTTGACCATAAGTAACCAAACAAAATGCAATACTTTTGGCATTTTTAAGTTTTTTGACTGCAGGCAAATTTTTAGAAAACTGAATTTCCCCATACCGAAAGAAATGTTGCCCACATGGGAACATAATGTCAAAATAACAGGTTTTTAAATCACATCCAAATGTCCCCATAATGTAATGTATATCCGACCCACACACACACACACACGCATGCTGATGCAGACATGCTGACCGACCCAGACAGAAACAAAGGCACCACTGGCTGATGGGTTCTCAGCATCAGGGTTAAACCAGAGCCACTGGACCCCAACAGGACAATGCTGCTACCAAATATAGGTCCGTCGCCATTGTAATACACAGCATTACAGCCATATATTTAACATACTTAACCTTATAGCAGATGCTTTTTTATCCAAAGAGACATACATTTAGGGAAAGCAGGGAAAGTATCCCTGGAGCAATTAAGTGTTAAAAGAGACCTTTGCTCAGAGGCCCACCAGCAATTACCCTCTGCCACCTCTGGGACTTGAACCAGCTACCTTCCGAACACAGGCACAGTATGCCAACCTGCTGAGCCACACACAACCCTAGAAATCCATTAATGGCTTAACCAGAACTCCAAGGAATGGCTACATCCAACTAACATGGCAATATTGGTATACCACCAGCACAGGCGAGATGGACAATTCCACTTTGGTAGTGAGGCTGGGAGATCACTGCTGAAGAGTGTGTGTGTGTGTGTGTGTGTGTGTGTGTGTGTGTGTGTGTGTATGTATGTATGTATGTATGTATGTGTGTATGTAAGTATGTATGTGCGTGTGCGCGTGCATGTCTGCACCAGCGCATGTTACGTGTCAAGTTCCCATGTGAAGCCCAACCTCAGCCTAACTGCAGGCAACATTTAACCACGTTTAACTGAACGCTCCGTTTCCCCAACATAAAGCAGAAAGCGGAGCGAGAAGAGTGTCTCACAAAGCGTGCTTTTATGACGAGATTCCCACGCTAGCTTGTCATTAGCAATCCCCTGTCTAATTAGTGATTGAAAGCCGTCTAGCCCTCCTTAGCTCCTCCACAGCAGGAATGATGATGGTGTGGCCGGGGCTATGACGGTGCTGTCCTTGTCCCCACAGTTGCATGTGTTCCTCTTCAATGCAACTATAATTGTGTCTCAGATTAGCATCACGAAAGAAACAATACAGAGTGATTGCAGTTTAGCTCCTAAGCAAAGACCGCAATTACGCTGTTACTTACAGCCTGTGTCTGACGTCACTGCATAGGTCCATCATACGCACACTGGCAGCCGAGGTGGGTAGTTCAGGTCCAGAGAGTAAAAGTCCAGACCAAGTTTTTGTTTCAACCAACTAGTTCAGTACTCTGTGACTATGACTCTTTGGTTGAAACAAAATCTTGGTCTGGACTTTTACTCTCTGGACCTGAACTACCCACCTCTGCTGCCAGTGTGCGTACGATGCAGGGTCGGCGGACTCTGAAAAGTCATTTAGATATGAACAATGGTGCAGTTTCCACGGCCGACTACCAGATCATAATTTGCACAAATACCTCGTTCTGTATAAAGCAGCTCACAGAGATTCACAGACCAAATTTGTAATCATGTGTCAGTTTCATTTTCATTTATTTTAATGATGTTTCCCTTTGTATTCTTGTTTTTAACTTACTGTCCTCCATTAACGTTAGAGATGCTGACCAGCACGTATCAGTATATCTGGCTTTAATTGTGCAAAACTGGTACATCTTTGTATTAGATACCTGAGAATGTACCCATAAAACTCACCCCTGCACAAAGTGTATTTCACGTGTGTTGTTCTGAAGAAAACAGTGCCATCTAGTGTACATCCTCATTGCTACTCACCCACAGACTGCATCTGATATTACATTCCTCTTCCACTACACTGGCTACACTTCACAGCTGACAGAGGACAGCGTTTATACAGTAAAATTCGGGTAATATGGGGTTTATATTAAAATCTGACTGCTGCCCCCTCTCTGTGACACTCCCTCTGTGACGCTCCCTCTGTCGGCTCCACAGAAACGGCTGCATTAAAAAGCTCAGAAGAGCCTCCTCGCATGAGGCAGACCGCGCAGCGCAAGACACCTCCCTCCCCGATCCTCCACTCGCCCCCCTCAGCACAGACTACAGAGCATTTCAGAGCAGAAGAAAGCCGGCGTACCCAATCTTACACAGATTTCCACTTCAATGCATTTGGTACGCCCTTAAAATGCCCTTAAAACACCCAGAAAAATGCAAATGGTGTTCTACGTGAAGCAGAGTAACAGATAATTAAGCATTCGTGAGTGTGCCTGTGGTCAGGTATTGTAGGCCAGCAGACAACATGCTGAAGGTGACCCCAACTGAACCAGTAACTCAGTTTTAACTGGCAAGGCCCTCAGCCCCTTAAGCCTCAGCGGCAAAGAAACTCTGCCACCTCCCCCCCCCCCCCCAAGCTGCATTCACTACCTTAAAAAAACCTTCATCGCGAGTCCAGCTACAGTATCTATCAGAAGTTGAAGGACCTGCGGGGAGAGCCGCAGCCGCAGTGACCTCAATTAGCAAACATTCATAAAGCCTTAACCATAACATACATCGCAGAACAATGAGACCTAGATTCAGATAAGCGGTGGAAAAAGAATGAATGAACAGACAAATGTTTGAATGAATGAACAAATGAATGTTTGAATGAATGAACAAATGAATGAATGAGCACTACAGAGTAACTAGCATGAACGATGTTAGGTCTACCCTCCAGCACAGGACACAATATGAAATAAACCATGAAATAAATTAGCTCCCAACACATGGCTATGTGCAGCAGATTCTGATTGTGAAGCTGCTTCTGGGACAGCGTGGCTGGAAACAGGGCCGCTTCAGCCCCGCGGTGCCTCGTCTTACAGGAAGCAGCAGAGAGACAGTGTGGCACTGTGGCGTCAGGACGCCAGCGACACAATGGCTTCCGGCGCATTTTGTGAACAACCTCATCCAGCTGGATCCAGGCTTTAACATCTGGGTCACTCGGGCAAAGAGTCCTCTCTCATGGGGAAGCCATTCCTTTCGAGGCAGAGGGGGGATGTCGCACAGAGGCTGGAAAGTAGATCAGGGAGGGCTGTGCGAACTTTGCTGGGGACACACTGAGGGCTGTGCACGCTACACCTAGGACCATGTGACATGCGGCACCTGTATTACCATAATACCCCACACAGTCCTATTCTTAGGGAAAACAATTGTGTCACTGCAGACAGGAAATAGCTTGTCTGACCTAATGGAACAGAATGCCTTTATTATTTTTCTATAAAATTCTTTGCTTATCCCATCTCACTCTCCTACGAGACACACACAAAAAGTAAAGATTAGGGTCAGAATTTAGGGTCAGCCATTTATCCAACACTCAAGGGCCTGAGAGTGATGCAACTCCTCTGTCAACCACGGGATTTGAACCAGCAACCTTCTAATCACAGAAATACAGCCCTAAACCACAGAGCTGCACTTTGAAGTTGATTAGTGGCGTTCCCGGACTGGGAATCAAACCTGAGCTGTAGTAACGAGAGCCCCGAACCCAGACCACAAGAGACCCTCCCCAAGACCGTTATTAAACGAATGATACTTGTAATTAATAATAAATACAAAAATAATTAAGTAATATAAAAGGCAACAACCACAGCTAGCACTAAGCAGTCTCCAGAATAAAAAGCAGCAGATGTCAGCATGAATTATCTGGGGTTCCATGTGTCGGACGCCTGACGTAGCACTGAAGCCCTTTGGTTATTAATTATTTACCGCCGCAATCTGACCATTCTACTCACGGAATGGCTTTTTCTTCTGTTCGAATTTCTCAGCTGAATTAACACATCTCCGGTGTCGCATTTAGCGAGACGGGAAGCACGCACCCTGAATTCGCCTCACGGCGGCCGCACCTTATTGCCGGTGAGAACACGGCGCGGTGGAATGAGCCGGCCTGGTTCTCCTCTGGCACTTAATGACTGCGCTCAATATCCAGGCCGGGAGAATTAAAAAGCTGCCACATTTTTAAAATTTAAATGCTGCTTCTGGTTTTTAATGGCAGCAGGGTTATGAGGTGGGGGGTTGCTTTTCCTTAAGCTCCCCCACCCCTGTTATAAACTTATTCCTCATTAAAGAATAGAGTGAATGATAAAAAGTGTGATAAAAGAAATAGGAATCAGACTGCAGTTATACAACTTAGGTCAGTGTGCCTGACTGGTCAACACAATAATAAAAACATCAAGAATGGGAAGAAAGGCTTTTGGGTAAATCCATCCATCCACCCACTAACTGTGTCCAGTACACAGTCACAGGGAGCCCAGAGCTTATCCCAGGCAATACAGAGTACAAGACAGACCATTGCAGGGCACAATCACACACAAGGGGCAACTCAGAGACAGTTCACCTAACCATGTTTCTGGGAGAAACCACAGCACCTGGAAAAACCCACTAAAATATCCAAACTGCACAGCAAGTACCAGAAGCCAAACCCTAGAGGTGAGAGACAACAGCTCTAACTGCCAAGAGCCTGTTCAGCCCAGAGCTCCAGGAAAGATCCAGGTCACGGGCAGTTAACTTAAGGAACAGGAAAACAAAGACCAGCTCCAGTGCTGTCAAGAAAAATATACGTCTACTCTGCAGAAACAGGCCTCTCATCTTAATGGGGATTCGGAAATTCACTCCTTACAGCTTTAACTGCATCCAATAAAGTCTGAGCTCATTGTCAGCTTACTCCTTTCTTCCTTGTTTCATGGAAATTAAGCAAATACCTTTTCCGATATTTACTTATTTCGATAATTACCCACAGCAGAGATTAATCGCTGTTCTGTAACTGTACTACAAGCATGTTCTCGAAAGGGCACCTGTGGTTGTGTCGGCTGGTACCGAATTGAATTCCATTTGTTTCTGTTATTATTTTTCCCTGGGGAATGGGAGCTCATCTGCAATGTCACAAAATTGCCTTTGGATAATGTATGTACACAGCACTCGTAATTGCAGAAAAGGCTGTTCCACCAGCTTCTTTAACAGATCTGTGCATAAATCTGGCAGGCCTTGCGTATTTGTGATACTCATACACCCCACGACTGCTCCATCTGCGCACCCCCTTGTGCCCCACATCTACCTGCTTGGCCAAGTTGACGGAGTCGGCGGTCAGCCTGTCCCTCAAGTGTGGGTCCAGCTGGGCAGCCGGGGCGATTTCCACCACCTTCTGGTGCCTCCTCTGGATGGAGCAGTCTCTCTCGTACAGGTGGATGACATTGCCGTATTTGTCACCTAAGGAGTGACAAGGAAACAGGTCTTTCTAATTACCTGAGATCCACAATACTCAGAGATCCTGTGACCACCAACAGAGCGATATGGTAAAAAAACAATTTGAGCAGAGATCACAGTCAGCTCAGGTGCATAAACCCCCTTTCATGCACAGAGAAGCCATTGCAGTATATAATTTAGCAAACCACTGATTCTGGAAGTTAAAATGGCAAATCTGCTCTTGTATCTGAAATCTCACCTCACTCGTTTTCCTTCTCCATTCTCCAAACTAAGAAATCCAGGAATGTGGCTCATGACACCTGTACTATTTGATTACCCCACATTGAAGTGCCACAGTTGAACAAAAGTGGAGATAATTATGTTGCCTACTAGCCCACCATCAGGAACACAGTGCAGGCATGAAGGCCTCCAGACCACTAATGAAGAAGGCCTTCTCACCACTGGAAATCCATCATCTCAGGCCCTACGACCATCCCTATTTTCACATTAGTTATTAGTGAAAAACCCAGGTGTCCTGCCACTCAGACACATCCCATTCAAGCCACCAAAGCCAACCTTTGGCATTTGAGACGTATCAAGACTCGGTGGACAGGCATTATCAATGGATCGGAGAGATACAGCAAGAAGGGCAGCGATTTCTATTGGTTACCAGCTGTGAGTACTGCTGCATTCAGGGTACATAATTTAGGATTACTGAGAACCACTAAATTGAGTAACTGCAATTCAAATTACATTCAGTTCCTGTATAGGAGACACCACAGAATTGAACAAGGTAAGTTGTTCAAACACTACTACTGTTTAGCAAGGTAGTACAACTGTACTTTAAGGAAAAGATGTTTATAAAACTGGAAAAGCAATTATACCTAGTTTTCCTGATACTCCACAGCACCGGCAATATGCACTGTGTTACATAACGACGTTAAGTGGTTTATAAACGGGAATTGACATAACTGGTACGCAGGAGTGCAACTGCAGTAAAGATAAAAATGCACGGTAATTTCTTGCCATAACAGCTCAAATCTTCCACGCATTTCAGTTATGACAAGAAATTATTGCTCACTTGAACCTTTAAACCACATATGCATACAGTTATGTGAGTACCTGCATATAATGTACAAACCTCTATTTCCTTTATTTGGGAATCCATCTTAAATGGGCTGTAGATGTATTTTTTTTATCCTATCAAAAGAAATACAGAGAACAGGCGCGGCAAGATAAGTAGGGAGAAGGAACATTAGGTGAAAACAAGCACACACACATCTCCACATAGGTCCACACCTATTGTGGAATAGTGTACATTTCTTGGCTTTCATTATATTCATGTGACTAGCAAACGGTGGGAACGCAAGACAAAAGTTCTTACAAGCATAACAGACGGCCTGAACATCTGAAGTCATTTATTCCTGAGACACTTATTACAGCGTGACATCCCACCTCCAACCACAAGAAACGTATTTACAGATCGTAACTCAGCTGGCTTGTAGTCTGTGCCTTTCTGGTGGCACACACTCTCTGCTGCCTTTCATTCCAGCCGAGAACTTAATTAATTTACCCTGATTGAGCTTAATCACTCGCGTCAGGACTCCGTAGGATTCCTCAACTGCATCCAACTGGATCTGTGCTGCTTTGAGAATCTCACTTCCTCATTTCCAAACACCACTAATGGCCAAAAGATAAAAGATCGTTTCATTTTTGCGTCAGCGATTACATCTAAATTTAGCTTTCGTTATCACAATATATCAGTTCATATTTAATTAGTATTAGTGCTCAAACAATCAAATATCACCCAAATTATGTTTAATAATAATGTGTTGAGCCTGGAGAATGAAAATGGGATAAAGGCAACACGGATTAGTGCATTTATTATCACAAAGGCTCCATTACGGCGCTTGTTTTCTGAAAGGGCACACAGCTTATTAGTACTGACAAAACCGACAAATAAATCGGTATTTTATGAGAACTCCGTAATGCTTTACGACAAGCAGTCTGGCACAAGCTGTAACCTTATGGTCCATGGCAATGGCAGAAGAAAAATGTGTCAGAGCAAAAGATTTATTTTGAAACACCATAATAATTGCTTTATTCGTTTGTTTATTTTTTTATGCCGAATATCACCATGTGAACTGTTATGCGGTGTGGAGCTTGGATTAGCTTTGTTATTTTATAGCGATTTTTATTTTATGGTGAACATGTGTCTGCTGTGAAGCCCTAGGGGTTTTGTACTGAGTGGATCGGGTCAGGAGTAACGATACTGCCATAATAAACACTACCAGTAAAAAGTTTTTGCACATCACAGGTTTTTACCACTTTTCCATTTATTTCATAGACTGCATGTTGTTTATTCTTGTTAAGCACTGGAAAGTTGAGAGAACTATAAATGAAAATAAGTAAAATAAAACTTTGTAACATGGAAAGAGTAAAACAGAATGTAACAGTGCATGTCAGACCAGTTAACTGGTTGTGTGGTGATGACATAGTGAAATTGTTGGTTGTCCTTTAACTACCTACCCGTTTCATCCCACGAAACAGCAATATTTATTGTCCCATGTAGAAAGAATGCCTTGAATTTGCTGTGCTGTTATAACTGCTAGAGGAGGAGACTGATGAAAAGATGACATTTTCTTGCTAATAAAGGTACTCAAATGGTGAACATACTGTAAATCTGTTAGCAAAGAATATTGAGTGTATTTTTAGTAAATGCTAAGTAACATGCAAATGTAGAAAATCCCCGTGTATACAAAAACTTTTGACTGGTAGTGTACAAAATCCACATTCCATAACAGACTACCAGAAGCAGGGCCAAGGAAAACCCTGGATGGGACCAGTCCATTGCATGGCACAAACTCAGGCATGCCAGCACAAACACTGGGCAATTTCACATACCTGCATGTCTTTGGATTGCAGGAGAAAAAAATATCCAGTGGAAAAGAGGAGAGCAAGCAAACAACACAGAGCTAACCCACAGCCCCAGAACTGTAAGGCAACAATGTTCACTATTTAATTTATGCATGTTTTAGTTAAGTATACATATGTTATTGTCCTTTTCCACCAAGAGGGCGTGAAAAGTTATGCCAAGACATGCTACCAAGGTTTGTACGACCACATTTTTTTCTGTGACAAAGGCTCTGGAACGGATCCATCTGGACTAAAGGTCACCATCCAGAAGGTCCATGTTATGTCAAATTGGCCTTCAGCCCACATAGGTCCCTGGCAGATCATAATATACAAAATCAAGATATTCCCACATTTTTTGAGCAAATGATTTAAATAATCAAGGTCATTTATGGAAAAAGTATCCCTATACTTAGAAACTAGGCGCACTTTTCCACCACACCAGGTACCATACTTTCGGTAATTACCTTTTTCTATTGACTTCCGGTCGAGTACCAGTACCAAACGGTTCCTAAGCCCTGGGGTACTTTTTTGGTTCTTTGGGGTTGGAACTTTCAAATGCTTTCTTTGTTGATTGGTTATGCAAATGCCTTGCCTCCAAAACACATACAACCTCCGTAGGTTCATTTTCTTTAAGTACCAAAAGCACGGTACCAAGTGCAGTGGGAAAGAACCATAGTACATCCTCCCTTATTGGCAATAATCCCAACTAAACCCTTTCCGCAGCTGCTGCAAGGATAGAGGGTATTTTGGCACATTCCTACATACAAATCTTTTTTCAGGCCATTGATATCTTGCTCGAATGACCCGCTACAGATCACACAACAGAGTTTCAGTGGGATGAGATGAGATGAGAACTCTGATTTGGCTATTGTCAAAGTTGGAATGACTTCAGTAAGACACCCTATTGTTAACTAAGACCCAAAGCACAGCAGCAAATCAAGTTGCATGATCCAGGTGCTTCTGAGTCTTTATCAAACTTACAAGGGACACCTGCAGATCCTTAGCGGTCATCTAAAAAGTTCTTTATTACTTGTTTGAGTTCTCTACAGTGTGACCTTGCACTCAGCTTTGTAGGAGACCCACTCCTACGGACAACATAAACAGTGCAGAATTTATTCCATCTGTAAAATCTGTCAGACTGTGACCAGACAGAGTCTTTATAGTCCAGATAATTCCAAAGGGTTCACAAAATTTTGCCTACAAATATACATTTTATAAAATTTTTATGCAATGCTTTGAGATCCAGCTGCTAAATGTAGTTGTTTTTATTGCCACGGAATTTGGATTTTATACCTCATAACTAATGATTTTAAACAGGATAAATAACCTGCAGATAATGGTGCAGTCTGGTTACCTGATCCTTACACCTAGCGGGGACTCGTTTTCACAAAGCACAATAGCGGAAAGCAGATACCACCTACCTCATTCCTCACCATAAGCGAATATAACCGGTCTCATAATTTGACAGGCAGGTAGCTATATGGTGAAAAAACGCTATGTGCCACATTAAACCCTGAATGTGATCACTGATGTCTACTTAAAGTCAGGTTAAACTGAACGTCGATAGAGTAGACTGGAGTTACTGGGTCTACACAGTACTTCTTAGATATTTTCCCCCTGTATCCCATGTCATTGTGGCAGGAAATCCTATCACTACCCGGAATGTTGGCGTAGCCTCTGACGGGCCTCACAAAACTACCATTGTTATTTAACAAATCCTAACTGATGGTGAAGAAATCTCTCTGCGCAAATACGAAGTCCGACTGTACAAAGCCACAGAGCTGGCTTTCTTAGAAAGCAAAGGCTTCATTTCCTACCAGGTCCAAGACTCAGGTCAATAAAGTAAAAATCCAGACCAAGATTTCGTTTCAACCAAACAGCTGAGTATGCAATCAGCTGTGACTGCATACTCAGCTGGTTGGTTGAAACGAAATCATGGTCTGGATTTTACTTTTATGCACCAGAAATTTCCATCTCTGCATTTAGTAATGTGGAACTTACCCAGGATCTGCACCTCGATGTGTCTCGGCTTCTCGATGAACTTCTCCACGAAGAGGGCACCGTTGCCAAACGCTGCCAGTGCCTCAGAGTATGCCCGCTGGTAGTTCTCCTCCAGCTCCTGTACACCCACAAATCAAATTCAATAGGCCATTACATAACCATTAGGAGACAGTCAATATGTCTCAGGAGAATAAGCAACACAAGGTGCGAGAAATGTATGTAGCAGACCTTTCCATATTTTTTTCTAAATTACACAAATTACTTTCCTTTATTAGTAAAAGTATTTAAAATGTCAGTAGCTTACTGTCTTACAAAAACAAAGCACTAGCTAAATTTCATTAATAATTGAGTTATGATGGAAATAAGGTCTCACACTCTGTTCTATCTCATTACAAAATATCTTAGTTGAATTCGAAGAAAATCATTTACCTTCCTTCTACACATATAGGTGGATTCTCAAAAAATTCTGAAGCCCTTTTTTTAATTTCGATGTCAGCATAGTTGCTGTGTTTTGCCTGCGTAGGGCAGTTTAGGTACCGTATGCAGAAAGCCATGACTTTAAATGTTCTCCATTAATTTAAATATGTCTATTTTACATCCCTCAACCGGAGGTGCTGTTTCCCCCCCGCCCCCCACGTATTACTTTGCATACTGATTTCCCTGCTTCCAGAGGCCCCTCCTCACCTCATAGTCCCTCACGACCCGCATTCCTCGCCCCCCACCCCCGTACGCTGCCTTGAAGATGATGGGGAAGCCGTAGGTGTTGGCGAACTCCTGGGCTTCTTGCCGGGAGGAGATGGGGGCGTTCGTCCCTGGGACCACTGGCACACCTGCACATCATGACACAGCCAGTGAGAGACTCTCATGTGTACCCCATACCTACATGAGTGGGGGGTGTTTCAGAGGAAGCTCTATGAGGCCCCTCAGGTAATATCGGACCTCACATACGGCCATTGCAACAGAGTGTAAAACTTGAAGAATGAACACATAGTTCCTAAGATCAGCTCTGTATTTCACAGAAATATACAGGTATATAGTCGATAATGTAACAACTGGCCAATAATGTAATAACTTTTTCCCAATAATGCAGTACGTTATGTTATTGTTATAAAAATGTATTAGATTATTGGCCAGTTATTATATTACCGACTAATTACATTACGAATGGAAAAAGCATTGTTACCGGCAGTTAAAATATGGGCAGTTATTACGCATCAGCCACTCACAGTAACTACCAATAATGTAATAACAATAAAGTAATGAATTCTTAATGTAATAAGTCAAAAATGTAACAACTGGCCAGTAATGTAATAACTTATACAGTGTAACAATATCGGAAAAAGTTACTATGTTATTGGTTGTAGATAATGTATTACAGTATAGGCCAGGTAGTACATTATCAACTTATTACAATTTCTAATGGAAAAATTGTGTTATTGGCAGCTATTACATTATTGGCTGCTACATCAACCAAGCCAGAGATACAAAACTTCAGAAACTTCATTATTCTGGTCCGACAGCATGAATTTCTTATGGAATCAGAGCTCTTCCAATGCAAAAAATGGCTCCGCGCCATCTTGTATACAGAATGCCTGCCAATAAGACAAAGACGACAGCCAATCAAGGAAAGGGGCGTAACCTTACGTGTGCGTGTTAATAGGCTGTACAAGTAATGCAGTGACTGCAGGGCATCTGTGTTCATTACAGCACGTGATATGAATATACAGTATACGATGCCCTCAGCCAGGCATGTCAGACTCTGCATCACTGAGTATATGCTGGTATTTTCATACTTATCCACTTTGTAATGGATTTCATATGACTCCATATTTTCGTATGCTGTGTTTTCAAGACTGTGCTGTTGGGGAGGGAAGACTGAACACTGGAGAGCTAAAGACCCCTGATTGCATAGAGTCCACGTGAGGGACAAACTGGCAGATCACACACTTCGATTGAGGTTCATATGCTAATGAGAATGAGAGTCACATTTCAGCTACTGGGAAGTTCTGCTGGTCTGCTCTGTATATGGATTATGGCCTAGTACTACTGTAATCGAACGCAGTCAGGCCATATTCACACACCAAACAAATAACGGCCAGTGCTCTATGAGCGCTCTATGGATGTGGAGGTGCCAGCAGAGGTACCTGCGCGGATGGCGATGGCGCGAGCCTCCACTTTGTCGCCCATCTTGCGGACAACCTCGGGGGAGGGGCCGATGAAGCGGACGCCGGCGTCGACACACGCCTGCGCAAAGTCGAAGCGCTCCGACAGGAAGCCGTAGCCGGGATGGATGGCATCGACGTTATTCTCCTGCGGCAGGGATGACAGGGGAGGGAAGAAGGATGAGCAGAAGAACAGAAAAGGTGAAAACATACCTGAGAAGGAGGGCCACGGTCAAATTCATATTTAAAATGAAATGGTTAATGAAAGAGCTGATGCCAACATGGAGTATTTTTCAGAGGGTTAAACGAGAGTGGAAGTACTAGAAGAAATATGTGCAGGGATTGCATGCAGATGGAAAGTTCATGGTAAATATGGTCCATTTAACATGAACTTTTTAAATATCAGACTTATAACAACAGAAGCAATTACCAATGCATTATT